>NC_143578.1:100369139-101024351 GCF_048544385.1 Mastigoproctus giganteus | reverse complement strand
AAAATCAGTTTTGTTATTTTTGATGTTTTCTGATTAAATTTTTAATTAATAAATTTAAAATTTTTGCATCTTTTAATGGAGTGGGGTTGGGGTTCATTAGAAATTAATTTTTTTACATTCATTTATAAAACAAAAATGGGTTTGTTTGAAGCAGTTCCAGTATTTAATTCAAATGTGTTAGTAATTTCCCAGTATATTCAAGTTGCTGCTGGATGCGGATTTTATTCTAGACCAGTGGTTCTCAACGTGGGTCATGGAAACTGTTAAGTGAGCCACAAAAATTTCACATCTAAAATAAAATTATTACTAATATAAAAAAGAAATTAGTGAGATTCACAAGGATCTCACTTGAGCTAAGGGACAATAATATTGTAATATTTTTTGTTAGGAGCATAATTGTATATTGTGAATAAACAAAATATTATATGAGTAAAAACTATTATAAATAAAGATTGTAGTTAATAAACTCCTTTTTTATTATTGATATTCCTTATATTATAAAAAAATAAGATGTGTTATAAATAAAAAGTGCAGTTGATAAAGTACATATTTATTATAACTGTTACATTAATTATAATTAAACAATGAGGTGTTAGGCCACAGAGGTGAATGAAACTCAGAAGTGGTGCAGAAGCAAAAAAAGATTGTGAACCATTGTTCTAGACCAGCGGTTTAGATATATTTTATCGCGAACCCATTTCAACATAATATTTTTAATGTGAACCACTAAGCCTATATGCTCTGAAATCGCATAATATTTCAGTTATTAATCAGTACAAACTAGATTTCAAAGAGGCTAATTGTAGAAAACTTTCTTTTAGTCCAAATGGTAGTTAAGTATTCTGGTCTCTTGCCAAAGCTATTGGCTGCAATTTTTGCCCATCTCTGTTCCCCCCCCCCCCCCCCCCCGACAAAACCAGATGATTCTGTTGCCAATTAGCCAAACATAAAGATGATCTTGGCAAATCACCTCAAACCATTTCCAGTACACTCCATTCAATGCCTCCTGTGGGCTTCTGTCAAAAGGATGTCAGGAGGATTTTGATGAATCTGATGCTAAGAAAATTCCAGGTGCTGATGGTATTTCTCCACTTGTTCTCTAAACCTGCGCTCCTGAGCTTGCTCCTGTTTTGTGAGTCTTTTTTCACTTTCTTATTCCAAAGGTGTTTTTCCTTCTACTTGGAAAGTCAGTTCCTAAAAAGGGTAACAAATCCCTTCCATCCAATTATCATCCCACTGCGATTACTTCTACTCTTTCCAAAGTAATAGAGAAATCAATTAACCGCTAATTCTTAAATTATCTGGAAATCTTTCATCTGATCAACGATCGCCAGGGATCATAAAATCTGTCAGTGTCGTTTCACTGGTGATATTCTGGCTTATGTTACCTCTCTATGGACAAATTTAATGGAAAAGTTTGATGAAACTCAAGCCATTGCTCTTGACATTTCAAAGGCTTTTAGTTGTGTTTGGTATAAAGGTCTTCTAAATAAGCTTCCATCCTATGGTTTGCCAGCTGTTCTTTGTAATGGAGTATCCAGTTTTCTCTCTGACTGCTCACTGCGGGTGATGGTAGACGGCTCTCTATCTTCTAACTTCTCCACTAATGCTGGTGTCTCCCAAGGTTAAGTTCTTTCTCCCACTCTTTTCCTCTCATATATTAATGACCTTCCATTGACTGGAAATCCTATCCATAGTTTTGCTGACGATAGTACATTGCATTCCACCTTCCACTTTGAGAAACTTTGCCCTGCAAAAACAGATGCAACTTCTTGAGTATCCACTGCCAAATCCTTAAATGCTGATCTCCAGTGGGGCAAAGATAATTTAATTTCAATCCTAAAACTCAGTCCTGTCTTATATCTTGCAAAAAGGACTTGCCATTACCAAAATACAATCCTGGACTTCTTGGAATGGCTACAGATTATCAGAAAAGAAGTGCACTCTCACTCACTTTTGCAAGAAATGACCTCTCCATCCCGATCCAGAACTACAGATAAACAATATTCCAATCCTGCTTGTTAGTGCCATTAAATTTCTTGACAATGACGCTCTGATTTCAAGGCAAGATCTTGGGGACATCACCCTGACTTCTAATCTCTCTCTTGCCACAAGCACATTGCAAATATTGCGTCCTCTGCATCTAATAAACAGGGTTTTCTCCTTTGCTCTCACATTACTTTTCTTCTAAACAGTTGTTGACTGTAGAAATCGCAAATCTGCCCTACCATGGAATGTTGTTCCCACATCTGGGGCGGTGCCTCAAACCTCTCTCAGGCTTCTAGATTCCATTCAGAAAAGGGCAGTTAGGTTAATTAATGACTCATCTCTAACAGAGTCCCCATTCTGTCTCATAGACTTTCTGCTTCTGTTGCATGCCTTTTCTATAGATGCTTACAGGGCACTGTTCTGAATTGGCTTCTATAATCCCTGGTCTCTTTCAAAGCAGTCCAAACATGTGCTGCAACCAGTAAACATCATTTTGCTTTCCAAGTTCAAACTCACAGAACCAACTTTTCTTTTTTCCTCATTTATTCATTCAACTGCCGTTTTCTGGAACATCCGTCCTTCATAAGTATTTCCTGAAAATTACAATATACAGAAGTTCAAGTTTAATGTCTAAGTATTTTCTTTCACCTTTTCAACCTTTGATCCATGCACGGTATTAAGTACTATAGGTTCTTAAAAAAAAAAAAAAAAAAAAAAAGTACCTGTACATAACAATGATCCTTGAGAATGAAAAAAAAATTATTTAACATGATATACTGTAAGATAGTAAAATAATTATCAGGAATAATGGGAGATGTGGTTTCTTTCTTTGGCAATTTTTACTTTTTATTTAATTTTATTTTACTTTTTTATTATTAGTTATACATGTATTTTGTAGTTTACAATAATATACCTATGTAAATCTAAGCAGACGCCATTACAGAATTTTTATTGGAACCCCTGGAACACTTTTGCGATCCCCCGATTGGGAACCACTGTTCAATACAATGTTTAGTTCTCAGTTTTATATCCAGTTACCTGGCTTGATCCTGTTGGTTAGATATCTGTACATTGTGTGTATGCATATGTGTATACAGGGGTAGTTTTATGACTAAAGGAAAATTGATATAGTGTTCCTGAATAGATTTGAACTTTGTAGTAGCATGGTTGCAGCAAGAAACCAATCTTGCAATAATCTTTTTTAGTTATGCATTAATGATTAATTGTTTACAGTTTTATAGTGTTCATATTATAAGTAATTTTTATATATAGTTAATATGATTTATTATTGAAGATAACAATTTTTTTATTAAGTAAATTTTAAGAAAAATCTAAAAAAGCTGTTATTTATTATTTTCGTGCTATCATCATTATCATTTATCTAAACACCTCTTGGTATAAAAAGATAAGCAGCTTCTATGATTACCACCTTGAATGCTTTCCGTTTAGGGTATGCAGTTGGTCCCATTGAAGAGAATTTAAAAATTATCTACAACTATATTGTATTCACCTTTAAAAAAGTAAAATTGCTTCTCTCTGCCCTTCATTATATCTTTAAGAGATATTGTTCCAGGTTTAGACCTAAATGAATGTCAACTGATGATACTAGTAGCAGCGAAGAAAAATCTGTGGGATAATTAAAAATTATTAGGAAAGACAGAAACCTACAGTAAATACAAATTTGAGTGTATTCAAGTCACTGAGTGTTAAGTAAGCTAAGGCAGCTTATGAGAAAAAAAATCTTTGCCAAAGAATGCAAAAAAAAAAAACCAGTTTTTTTTTTTTTTTTTGTTAACACTAGAATGGAAGTAAAGAACTATGTTGGCCCACTAGGTACGAATGGCACAACTATTGATGATCCTGATCAGGTTGCTGACAAAGTGAATAAATGCATTTTTTTTTAAAATTTAGCATGGTAGTAGCAGGTGAATACATAATGGTAGTAGCAGCTGAATACATAACACTTGTATTTTGCATCTACATTCACCTTCAAAGAAGTGCTTAGGGATCGGAATACCAGAAATACACAGAGTTATGAGTAAATGATTTTGTAATTACTGAGAAGAAAGTGGAAGAGAAATTGTTGAAGCTAAAAGTAAATAAGGTATTGGAGAATATCCAGATACAAATTAAAAGCTTTAAACTGTTGTTGTAAGCAGCACATTCTGCTTTGAGCAGCAGTTGAAATGCTGTGTGGTCGTTATCCTTGTGTCCATCATCGATAAACAAGTGCTCACAATTTTTTTTCTGTTTCAGTCATGTCCATTTCATCTTAATATTTACTTTTCCCTCCCTCTCCACCTTTTATACGTGATGTCTAAAAAATACACGGCATAACTGCAGGAATGAGTTCCTCATATGTAGACAATAAAAATATTTTATATCAACATAGTTCCGGAAATGTTGATATAAAATATTTATATCAACATATAAATAATATATGTTGATATAAATATTTTATATATTGATATAAATATCAACATATAAAAAAAAAAAATATATATATATATATATATAAAATATATATATGTATGTATATATATATATATATATATATATATATAAAATATATATATGTATGTATATATATATATATATATATATTTTTTTTTTTTTGCTGGTGCCATATAAGTTTTGTTTCATTGTATCATGTTGCCAGTCTTCTTCAGTGTCAGACAGACCTTCCGAGTTAGCATTAGCATTAGTAGAGGCATATGATGCAAGAAAGCAAGCTTATTCAGCATCAGCCAAAAAAAAAGAAAAAAAAAAAAAAAACAACCACTACTCCCATTTCACCCCTCAATTCGTTCGAAATACCTGTCCAGCTGAGCCTTAAATTTGTTTAGGCTATCAACTTCAACAACAAGCGATGGAAGTCTATTCCACAAACCAACTGCCCGCTGGCTAAAGGCGAATTTCCGCACATCTATCCGACATCCGTCCTTCCTCAATTTGAATTTATGCCCTCTCAGGTGATTATTCTGAGCAAGAGGAAGAATTCCATCGGCATTGAGCATGCTCAAGCCATTCAAAGCCTTGTACACCTCTATCAGATCACCTCGGCGATGCCTAGTCTCCAGGCTCTGTAATTTGCAAAACTTAAGCCTTTCTTCGTAAGAGCAACCCTTTGTTCCATTCACTAATCTTGTTGCCCTTCTCTGTACTCGTTCCAGCAGCTCTACATCCTTCTTGAAATGAGGCCTCCAGACCTGTATACAGTACTCAAGGTGTGGCCTGACCAATGCCTTATACAAGGGAATAATCACATCCCTGTCCCTGCTAGAAAAATTCCTGTATATCATTGACAAGACACCATGAGCTACTCTTGCAGCTCGTCTGCACTGCTCAGAGAACTTCATATCTGCCTGCACAATTACCCCCAGGTCCTTTTCATTCTCTACCACTGTCAGCGTAGTACCACAGAGTTGATACGTTGATCTGGGGTTACTGTTTCCCATATGTAGTACTTTACATTTGTCAATGTTAAACTTCATTTGCCACCTCTCAGCCTATCTGCTCAACCTTTCCAGATCCTGTTGCAGCAGCATAGTATCAGTAGTGTCCTTAACAACCCTGCCAACCTTTGTATCGTCTGCAAACTTGGACATTAAGCCTGATACACCATCATCAATATCATTTATAAATACAGAAAACAACAATGGACCCAACACTGAACCCTGAGGAACTCCACTAATAACATTAGTCCACGTTGAGCAGTGTCCATTGATTACCACTCTCTGTCTTCTGCCACTCAACCATCCCTTTATCCATAGCAGCAATTTGCCTCGAATGCCACACTTCTCCAATTTGTGCAGCAGTCTTCCATGCGCAACAGTATCAAAAGCCTTTCTAAGATCCAAATATATAATATCAAAGTTATTCCCTGCATCCAGTTCTTTTGTGACTACATCATAGTATCCAATCAAATTGGTCAGACAAGACCTGCCCTTAACAAACCCATGCTGTGTCTGAGCTATAACTGAATTCTTGTTCAGATGATCCTGCAGTGCTTCTTTAACCAGTGCCTCCATTAATTTTCCTGGAACCGAAGTTAAACTAACAGGTCTATAATTACTTGTGTCAGCCTTTGATCCTCCTTTGTGAATTGGGGTTACATTTGCACATCTCCAGTCCATGGGTACCTCCCCTGAGTCCAAAGAAGCTCTCATAATTATGGCTAGGGGTTTGCTTACTTCCTTTGCTGCCTCCTTTAATATAACTGGATAGATCCCATCCACCCCGGGTGCCTTTTTTATGTTTATCCTCAACAATTTCTCCTCCACTTTCCTCTCAGTTATTAGAAAATCATCTAGCTCACTGCCAATGTTTACTTCACCTACGACATTCCCCTTCCTGAATAACTCCTCATGTGTGAATGTAGATGCAAAATACTCGTTTAGATTGTTAGCCACCTGAGCTGGATCCTCAACTGTTGAACCATCAACATCCAGTGGACCAATCTGATTCATCCCTTTCCTTCTTGAGTTTAAATAGGTAAAGAACTCTTTTCTGTTTTTCTTTGCATCCTTTGCCAAGGATTTCTCATAATCTGCCTTTGCCTGCCTAATCTCCTTTGTGACTTGGTTACAGACCAACTTATATCTATCATAGGCTTCCACGTCACCCATTAATTTGTATGTATCCCATGCATTTTTCTTCTCTGCCATATGTCTCATTGGTTCATCTGACAACCATTTAGGCCTGAACCTTGAACAATATTTCTTGGTTGGTATGTAAAGCCTGGTAGCTTCCAAGATTAGTTCCTTGAATGCTTCCCATTTTGAATTTGCTGTTGGTAACATCATCAGTTGGTCCCACTGTATAGAATTTAAATACTGTCTCAGACCAGCATAGTCTCCTTTACGAAAGCAAAAACCCTTCCCTTTACCTCTGATGGTAGTTACCTCCTTGAGTAAATCCCACTTCAGCACACTGTGATCACTGCCACCCAGTGGTTCATTTATCTGCAGATTCCTAATGCATGAAGAATCACTACTGAAAATCAGATCAAGAGTATTACTCCCTCTAGTTGCCTCCCGAACATGCTGGTGTAGAAAACAATCATCCAATAAATCCACAAAAGCCTTGCTAGTGTGTGAGTGACCAACCCACAAATTCCAGTCAATATCTGGGAAATTAAAATCCCCCATTATAAGACTCTCTGATTTACTGGCCCACTCTATTTCCCTGTACAGTATCTTATTATACTCATCAGAGTCATTAGGCCTATAGCACACTCCTACTCTCAATTTTGATTTAACTATGCTTATGTCACACCAAACTGACTCAACACTGCACTGTCCAGCGATGTCAACTGGCTTCACTTCCTTGGATTTTATGTGTTTTTTAACTAATAGCATAACCCCTCCTCCCTTCCTATCCTGTCTATCCTTTCTGTAGACGTTATACTCCCCAAATTCCAGTTCTGCATTCCTTATATCTGTGTGACACCACGTCTCTGATATCCCAACAATATCTGCCTTTGATGTTTTGAGTAATACCTCAAATTCATCAAATTTATTTACTAAACTCCTAGCATTAGTGTACACGCAAGTATACATGCACCTGTTTCTATTCTTAGCTACCCTAACACAACCCATGTGTTTACTTGTACCGCAATGACTTCCAGCAGTCTCTGAAATATCCTGCATCTTGTTTTTCAGGCTTCTGCTCATTCCAATAGAAGCAGTGCAAGAATCTCTTTCACCTTTGCCCGTGGCTACTGTTAATCCATTAGTCTTTGTCTCCCCCCAAGCTAGCAGTTTTCCGACCCACCTAACACTGCCTCGATAGCATCAGCAAATTTTGAAGGTCTGTGTGACACTTAACTGTTCACATCACCTTATAGTAATTGTTCAAAATGTCCACTTTCTGCCTGAATACAGGCCTCACATCGATGTCTCGTGGACTCACGAAGACGATGCCAAATTCTTGGCATGTTTCGTATTGTCTCACAACTTGCCACGGCGCCTCCGTAGCCAGATGGGAAGGAGCAGCAGTGCGTAGCATAGGCTTCTTGATTAGACCGGGGTTCGAGCCCGTCACCACCAAATACGGAGGATGCGGAAAGGTCAGGGAATGACCACCGCATATCCCGGAGCAATATGTCCTTAGTTGCTAATGCTCCTAAAAACCAAATAACAAACAAACAACTTGCCACAATTCGATTGCGGAGAGTTTCCACATCAGTTACCAGAGTCGAATATGCCAATGACTCTAAATGGCCCCACAAGAAGAAATCTGGTGGGTTTAAATCAGGTGAGCATGGAGGCTAGGCAGTTTGGCCACCCCTCTACTTCTGGAGTCGTAGCTCTTAGTCGTCCTCTGTCAGCAGCATGAGGTGTCAAGGTCCCATGTTCACAAAAGCAGCGATGGATACCTTCAAACATTTTCCTGTCTGGACATCTTCGTTCTGGGAACCTTTCGTGGTACAAACGATGAGCCTCCAGAGCATTGCTGTCTGCCAAACCATACATAAAGTGCATATCCACTTGCTCCTGATTTGAGTACATGGTCAGAATGGAAAACCACCAGATTCTGTCAGTACCTTGTGATGAAGGAAATCACCTGCAGGAAATAAGACATTCCGGTTAATAACTTGGGAACCAAGCATTTCCAGAACTACGTTGATGTAAAATATTTTTATTGTCTACAAATGAGGAACTTATTCCTGAAGTTATGCTGTGTATTTTTGAGATACCTTGTATAGGAGTGCAGATTATCTTGTCATCCTACAGTTTCTCCTTTAGGAAGTTGGATGGTTTTGAGTACTGCCGCCATTAAAATAGACCTGTGGCACAGGCCAGATCCATGACCTGGCCAAGGGCAGATCATGGATCTAGTTCATAAATTTAAGAAGACTCAATTCAGAATAGCAGTCTGGAAGTTTGTTTTTAGCCAAAGAGTAATTGATTGTTGGAATAAATGCCCATCCAGTGTTGTGGAAGGGGATAGTTTGAATAAATTTAAAGAAAGATTAGACAAATTATTGAAGGGAATGGATAAATGAAGTGGGTATATATATATATATTTTTTTTTTTATTTTTTTTTTTTTTATTTTTTTTTTGCTGGTGCCACATAAGTTTTGTTTCATTGTATCATGTTGCCAGTCTTCTTCAGTGTGCTGTCATCTTTGCAATGGACGAATGTAAGATAGAAGCCCTAAACAGACCCTCGTTACTCTGATCATACCATTCTCTGAGGTTTGTTAACCAAGATTTCCTTCTTTTCCCTTGACTTCTTTTTCCATTAATCTTTCCCTAGATTATAAATAGCATCATTTTATATTTGTCATTCCTCATTAAATGTCCTAAATATTAGTTTCCTCTCCTTAATGGTGTTAGTTATTTCTGTATCTTTCTTTCTTCATTCGTCTCATGATCTCATCATTCTTTATCTTATCAGTCCATAACACTCTGGTGCCTCCGTAGTCAGGTGGGCTGGAGCAGCAGTGCGTAGCACACGCTTCTTGATTAGACTGTGATTCGAGCCCGCGACCACCAAATACGGAGGATGCAGAAAGGTCAGGGAATGACCACCGCATATCCCTGGAGCAATATGGCCTTAGTTGCTGATGCTCCTAAAGAAAAACCAAAGAACAATGAATAATAACCATAACACTCTTAACATTCATCTGTAACACCACATCTCAAAAGCATTTAATTTATTCTGAGTCCAGGCAGTGTCCAGGCCTCAGCTCCATAAAGAAGTAGAGAAAAGACAAAACATCTCAATATTCTTGTTCTTAAAGGAAGTGTAAGATCACTGGCATAGAAGATTCTTCATTTTAAGGAAGGTTGCATGTGCTTGTTCAATTCTTGAGTATATTCAAACTAATGGTCCCAGTCCTGCTTGGAATACATCCAAGATAGCAATAACTTTTAGTCCTTTAAATTTCTTCATTATTGATTGTAACTTTTGTTTGCACTTTTGTCTTACTGATCACCATAAGTTTTGTTTTCTTGATGTTCAACTTCAGACCAAATTTTTCACTTAATCTATTAACTCTATCCATTAATGCTTGTAAATCCTTCTCAGAGCTGGCAAGCAATATAGTATCACCTGCATATCTGATCATATTTATTGTACTGCCATTAACCTTTATCTCTTCTGTACATCCCTCTAAGGCCCTGAGTAGCAAGCATTAGTGTCCAATCAATTTTTCCTGAGTGATAAATAGTGATTTTCCCAGCGATCTCATTCTGTTTAATTTCTAGTGCTTTTCAAATTTTCAGTTTATTATAAGTGGTTCTGTACTTTACAGATATTAAGTAAGAACCTAGAAAGGGAAATCACCTTTCTTTTTCTTAGTATATATATAAATTTTCACTAACAAATTAATTTTTCCAGCTGCTTGGTCACTAGATGGCACCACTCCTGCTTCCATGTGGCAGGGCCGGTAACCTGGGGGAAAAGGTATCCTCCAGGGAACAAAAGGAGCATATGGATATAAATGAATATCCACCTTTAAAGCCTTCAAGCTCAAGGCCAGAGACATCACCTGATAATGAACTGAACCAACCCAAAAGGCTTTGTAGGGAAGCACAATGCCATGACTTGCCAAATTTTTTGGTAATTCACTCCCTATCCACCCAGCACGTGGGAAAGTTATTGCCATTTATAATCAAAAGATATTTGGAATCCATTGCCGGATTACCAAAAATGGTGAAACAACTGCAATCGGGAGACCTCCTGATTGAAACAGTTTCCTCTAAGCATTCTGAATGGCTGCTAAAAACAAAAATGCTTGGCGGACTGCCAGTATCTGTCACTCCCCACAACACCTTAAATTCATCTAAAGATGTTATCACAGAGTGGGACCTACTTACAGTCTCTGAGGAAGAAATAGTTCAAGAACTTAGCAGTCAAAAAGTGATCAGTGCCAAATGAATAATGAGAAAAAAAGATGGAAATCTTGTTCCTACTAGATCCATCATCTTAACATTTAGCACTCCAGAATTGCCATCCACAGTAAAAGCTGGCTATTTAAATTGCCGAATTCCCCTTGCATCCCAAACCCGATTCAATGTTTTAAATGCCAGAAATATGGACACTCTCAGCAGGCGTGCAGAGGGGATGCCATCTGTCCAATCTGTGTATCAAAGGACCATACACAAACAGAATGTGCAGCCTCAACTCCCATTTTCCCCAACTGCAAAGGAAGCCACCCTGTTTTTCCCAAATCATGTGAAATGTGGAAAACTGAAAAAAATCCAAAAATACGAAATTGAACATAGTCACATCCTGAGGCACGCAGACAGATTATGTTGACCATGCCTAGCCGAACATATGCATCTCACACCCAAAGCTATTCATTAACTGCAGTTTGAACAGATGTTTTAATTCCACCCAGCACTTCTCTTGCTAACTGGGTTAAAGCTACCCTATCAACATCTGGAAAAGACACTAAAGACTCTAAGAAAACTGAAGCACCCACTAACAGTATGGAAGTGGATGACCACCAAGGTTATGAGGAACCAGTTCTGGAACTTCATGCCAACAACACAATGGATACTGGATGTCCCATTTTCCCAAAAAAAAAAAAAGACTGAAATAAATGCTCCGTACAAAAAAAAAACAATCAGATGAATCTTCCTCAACTCAACCCAAATAATGCAAAACATCACACAATGGAACTGCAGAGGACTAAGAAGCCATTGAGATGACTTGAAGGATTTACTCACGCAATTTAATCCCGTAGGCATATGCCTACAGGAAACGTTCCTGTTACCACAAATCTCACCAAAAATTTCAAATTATGTCATGTACAGATGAGATAGAATATCAGAATCTTCTGCACATGGAGGAGTAGCTGTTCTTATTAATTCCAATATTCCATCGAGGCTCATCCAGTTACAAACCTCCCTAGAAATTGTGACAGCTCGTATTGAAGTTAGTAATTCAATTACCCTTGTTTCTATTTACATTTCACCATCTCTGCCGTTTCCTCATTCAGAAATGGATAATCTCCTCACACAACTCCCAACACCAATTTGCCTTTTCGGTGATTTTAATAACCACCATTCATTGTGGGGATCCACTACAATGGATGCAAGAGGCAAATTGATCAATGATCTAAATTTACTAAACTCTGGATCTCCCACATACATCCATCTACCTACAGAATCCACTTCTGCAGTTGACTTGTCAATTTGCTCACCGTCAATTTTTCCGATCATGACATGGTCGGTGTTAATCGATCCCTTTAATAGCGATCATTTTCCGATTATTTGCACATTACAAACAGGGGTAACTGTAAATCCTGACCAACGATCCACTTGGAAGTTTAGAAAAACGAACTGGGATGGCTATTCTGCCCAAATATATCTAGACAGACTTTATGTTCAAAAACAACCCATTAATGAGTAACTGCATATATAACCAATCAGATTCTGACAGCATCTGATGGATCTATTCCAAAATCCAAGGCATATCACATCCACTGGAATCACTGGTGGAATACAGACTGTCTTCATGCCAAAAAAGAGAAAAACCGTGTGTGGAATAATTTCCGAAAGTATCCTACCAAAACTAATTTAATCACTTATAAGAGGCTTAAAGCTAAAGCAAGGCAAATTAGATGGATAGCAAAACGTGAGTCGTGGATTGCCTTTGCCTCAACCATCACCAAAGACACCAACACTCGGCTCATCTGGATTAAAATACAGGCCCTAAATGGCAAATTTGCTCAGCTGCCCTCTCCAATACTTAATTGGAAGGGGAAAGACCTGACTACTGAAGAAGTTGCTAATGGATTAGCAGAATCGTTTGCCACAATCTCTACTTCTACTTATGCTTCCTTCCAAAACATCAAAGTAGCTGCAGAACAGCATAAAATCAACTTCTTCACACGCCGCTCTTTCCTGTACAACCAACCTTTTTACATTAACAGAACTCAAAGAATCATTAAATAGATCATCCAGTAGTGTCACAGGCCCAGATGATATTTATTACATTATGCTGAAGCATTTATCTGAAAAGGACTTGCTAACTTTGTTGATCTTCTACAATCGAATTTTCTATGAAAATGCTTATCCTTCTTCCTGGTGCCATTCTTTTGTTATTGCCATACCAAAACCAGGAAAAGATCCTATCCTGCACAATTATAATTTGTGTAATCATTTCCTATAATTTATTCACACTGCCCACCCACTTCCATGACATGAAATTGAAGTTTGTTTCAATGATCAGTTACTCACTGAAAGCAAATTTCTGCATATCTGTGTCTTCTTGCAGGTGCCTAGTTTTTGAGCACTGTAATTTGTGGAACTGAAGTCTTACTATGAGAATATCCCTTTGTGCTTGTGACTAACTTTGGCTTCTCTGCCAATTCCAGCAGACTGACATCTTTCTTAAAGTGAGGCTTTCAACCTGTATGCAGTACTTAAGATGTGATCTAACCGTTGCTTTATACAGGATGTTTCAAAAGTAATGGTCAGTAATTTAAAGGTGAACTGTACAGACTACAATATGCAAAAAAAGCCCAGTAAACATGGGTCCTTAAGTGAATTGTTTTCAGGATATTGCAACTGCCTACTTACTTCTTATTTTATGATTATTATTAATAATAATATATTTAATAATGATCACAGCATTAATACAATACACTAAACACAAAAGCAAATGGTGTTAGCAAACATGTTAATGATTGTTAAAGACAATGTATGATGCATGTAATTTAATTGTAAACGAATGATGAATTATAGATATAAAAGTTAATATTTTTTAAAAACATTGAATAAACATTTAAGTTGTACACAGTGTATGGCCCCAGGTGCTAAGCGTACTGTGGCCAAGCGATTTCTAGTGCATTTCTAAAAGTGATTCCTGCAAAGAGCATTTGAGCGAACAGATTCTATTTTTTGTTTCAAAAACTGTTTCTTGATTTTATTTGTATATCAGAGTAGCACTTTCACTCTACAAGAAGTAGGCAGATGCCCAGAAAGGGAACCCGTCTTTCTGTTTCTTGTTTCTAAATACTAATTTACTAACTCAGCCGTTTGGTCACCTTGTGGCACTGCTCCTGCCTTCCCATGGCGGGGCTAGTAACCTGGGTGGTAAAGATAAACCCCCCAGAGCCAAAAGGAGCCATCATGGATTCTACAAATTTTCCACCCTTAGAGCCTTCAAGCTCAAGGCAAGAATCCTGTCATGATAACAACAATAGTCAACCTAAAAGGCTTTGAACAGAAGCACACTCTCCAGGCATTCCTAACTTTTTGGTGATGCACTCTCTGTCTACCCAGCCTGTGGGTAAGTTATCTCCATTCATGATTTAGACACCTTGAATCTGTTGCAGGACCACCAAAATGGTAAAGCAACTACAATCTGGAGATCTCCTGATTGAAACAGCCACCACCAAACATTCAGAGTGGCTATTAAAGACAACGACATTTGGTGGGTTGCCAGTCTCCTTTACTCCCCACAGTTAAATTCATTGAAAGATGTCATCACAGAATGGGACTTAATTACATAGTCTAGGAGGAATTAGTTCAAGAACTTAGCAATCAAAAGGTAATCAGTGCCAAAAGAATAATGACAAAAAAAGACGGAAATCTCATTCCAACTCGTTCCATCATTTTAACTTTTAGTACTCCTGATTTGTCATCCTCAGTAAAAGCTGGATATTTAAACTGCAGAACTCACCCATGCATCCCGAATCCTCTACGCTGTTTTAAATGCCAGAAATATGGCCATTCACAGCAGGCATGCAGAGGTAATGCCATCTGCCCTATTTGTGGAGCAAAAGATCATACACAAGCAGATTGTCCAGCTGCAGTTCCCAACTGCAAAGCCAATCACCCTGCCTTTTCTAAATCATGTGAAATGTGGAAAACCTGTAGGAAAATCCAAAAATACAAAGTAGAACATAAAGTCACATATCCTGAGGCATGGAGACAAATAATGTTGACCATGCTTAGTCCATCTTATGCCTCTTGAACCCAAATTTTTCATACAACTGCAATTCAAACAGATGTGTCAATACCGCCCAACATCTCGCTAGCTAATTGGGTTAAAGCAACCTTATCAACCACTGGAAAAGATAATTCTAAAACCACCAACAACCAACCAGCAATGCCACCAACATTCCAATTAGTATCCCAACTGATACTCTGTTTCAAATGACACAGAAAAATTGAAACCTAATAAAGACTGTAAGGAAACTGATCCACCCACCAACACTATGGAAGTGGATATACACCCAAATTATGAAAAACCTATCCTAGAACTCCGTGCCAATGACACTATGGATACTGGACGCACCTTATTCTCAAAATAAGACCAGAAAAAATGTCCTGCATACAAAAAACAGTCAGATGAATCATCCTCAGCCAAACCAAAATAATGCCTAACAGTAGCATAGCTACCCTTTTTCAGGCCTAGAGGCAAAGAACATGTTCTTAATTAATGAAAATTGCAAAAACAGGAGACAGCCAAAGATGTTGGGAGGATCCTAAGGGCCCTGCTCCAGAGGCAGTTGCCTTGCCTGCCTACATGGCAGCTATGCCACTGATGCCTAACATCATACAGTGAAACTGTAGAGGACTAAGCAGCTATTCTGATGACTTAAGGGATTTAATCTCTCAGTTTAATCCCATAGGTATATGCCTACAGGAAACATTCTTGTCACCCCAAGTTTCGCCGAAATTCTCAAATTATATGATATACAGACGAGATAGGAGCCCAGTCTCCTGTCCGTGAAGGAGTAGCCATTCTTGTAAATTCTAAGATACCATTCAGACCGATCCAATTAAGAACCACCCTAAAAGCTGTGGCAGCTCAGATTGCAGTTGGTATTTCAGTTACCATTGTTTCGGTTTATATTCCGCCATCTCTACCACTTACCCTTTCAGAACTTGGCAACCTTATTACACAACTCCAATTTCCCTTTTCGGTGACTTTAATGGACACCATCCATTGTGGGGATCAGCTACAATGGACAGAAGAGGCAAGTTGATTGAGGAATTTATAAATAATAATGATCTGAATTTATTAAACTCTGGATCTCCTACCTGCATGATCTACTTCTCAAATTGACTTGTCAATTTGCTCATCTTCCATCTTTCCAGTCATGACATGGTCTATATTAACCGATCCTTTTAACAGTGATCACTTTTCAATCATTTGCTGCTTACAAACAGGGATAACACCAAATCCTGATCGACGATCCACTTGGAAGTTTAAAAAGGCGAACTGGGATGGCTATTCTGCTCAAATACTTCTAGACAGACTTTACATTAAAAAAGAACCTATTGATGTAAATACTTGCATCACCAATCAGATTCTGACTGCCACAAATACCTGCATTCCAAAATCCAAGACATATTGCAATCACAGAAATTACTGGTGGAATGCAGATTGCTTCACTGCCAAACAGGGAAAAAACCGAGCTTGGAGTAATTTCCGTAAGAATCCCACCACTAATAACCTCATTGCTTATAAAAGGCTTAAAACAAAAGCAAGGCAAATTAGACGGAAAGCGAAACGAGACTTGTGAATCGCTTTTGCCCTAACAATCACAAAAGACACCAACGCGCACCTCATCTGGAAAAGAATACAGGCACTAAATGGAAAATTCGCTCATCTGCCCTCTCCAATACTTCATTGGAAAGGAAAAGACCTATCTACAGCTGAAGAAGTTGCTAATGCACTTGCAGAATCATTTGCTACAATCTCTGCTTCTGCCTCCTATGCGTCCACATTTCAGAACATCAAAGCTAGTGCAGAATGATATAAAATCAACTTTTTCATGCACCGCTTTTTCCTGTACAACCAACCCTTTATATTCAAAGAATTTCAAGAATCATTCCACAGGCCCAGATGGAGTTCATTACGTTATGCTGAAGCATTTGCTTGAAGATTTGAGTACCGTGTTAATCTTTTATAATCGGATATTCTCGGAAAATGCCTATCCTTCTTCCTGGCGTCATTCATTATTGCCTTACCAAAACCAGGAAAAGATCATTCCTGTGTTGAAAATTATAGGCCAATATCTCTTACGAGCTGCATGGGTAAAATTTTCGAAAGGATGGTTCATACTAAGCTGACTTACATCCTGAAGTCACAGAATCTCCTTCCAGATTATCAATATGGCTTTCGGAAGAATTGATCAACGCTGGACATGCTTATCAAAGCCGAATCTCATATCCGCAATGCCTTTGTCATGAAACAACATCTAGTCATGGTCAACCTAGATCTTGGATAGGCATTTGACCCTACATGGCGTCATGGGATTATTATGGACCTTTACCATTTGGGGCTTAGGGGCCATTTGGCAAAAATAATTAAATTTTCTGCAATTGCGTTCTTTTCAGGTCCGATATAAAAATGTACTCTCACATTCAGGAAGGAGGAATCCCGCAGGGATTATTTTCAATCCGAGTTAGCAGCTTAACACAAGATATCCCAAAAACTGTCGAAACTTACATGTACACAGATGACCTTACCATTTCATGTCAGTCTCAAAGTATAAACACCATTGAATGGCATCTCCGACTTGCCATTACCAAAATACAATCCTGGACTTCACGGTATGGCTACAGATTATCAGAAAAGAAATGCACTCTCACTCACTTTTGCAAGAAATGACCTCTCCATCCCGATCCAGAACTACAAATAAACAATATTCCAATCCTGCTTGTTAGTGCCATTAAATTTCTTGGACTAATATTAAACGGCAAACTGAACTTCCAAGCTCACATTTCTCATTTAAGAAATACATGTCTAAAGCATCTGAATATACTGTGATCAGTCTCGGCTATGTCATGGAGTGCTGATCAGTATACTCTACTGCATCTTTATAGAACTTTAATCCATTCATGGCTAGATTATTGTTGTCCAGTCTATGACTCTGCCAGGAGCACTACAACGTCTAAATGTTGTCCAGCACAGTGCTCTCAGGACTGCGTTGGGCGCTTTTAGAACTTCTCCAATCCCCAGAGTCTTATTATCAAAGCACATGATCCTCCATTATGTCTTTGTAGGAAATCATTACTGCTCCACTATGCTGCTAAGATGCAGAGTCTTCCATCTCACCCCAGTTGGGAGTATCTTTATAATACTCTGGATTTGTTCTGTGAGAGCAAGCCAAATGAAAACAGACCTGCTTCACTCAGGATTAAAGAGCTTTCTCAAAATTGGAATATCAATTTAAGCGATTTTTTTCAGGACACAGCTGCACCTGTTCCACTTTGGACATATGTTTCTGCCTCCCATGATACATATTTTCTGTAGTGGTGAAAGAATACTGTGCCTTCCTTAAATATCAGGCAGTTGCACTTAGCTCACACTACGCTGAACTCCCATGCCTGTAAAATCTACACTGATGGATCCAAAACAGCCAGTACGGTTGGTGCTACTGCTGCTGCAGTTTTTCCTTCTCTAATGGTTACAGCCTCACTACCATTAGCCTGCAGCATCTTCACAGCCGAATTATATGCCATCAAATTAGCACTTAATAAAATTATTGAACTTTCCATCTCACCTGCCATAATTTATACTGACTCCCTCAGTGCTGTTTCTGCCATAAGGAAGAATTTCTCATCCTATCTGGAAACAAATTCATTCTCAGTTATTTTCCTGCAGTGTGTTCAATCATTTTTTGCTCGATCCTTGGCCATTCTGTCAGTCCTGGAAATGAAAGTGTGGACCTTGCAGCTAAACATCCCCAACCAGCTGTCCCAGAACATCCACAGGTTCCTTACACTGATTAGCCTGTTATTCGCAAAGCAAGTTACAACAGCTGGTCACAGATCTGGAAAAGTAACACGAACAAACTTTACCAGATAAAGTAAGAACCAAAGCTGTGGCTCTCAGGCTTTCGACAAAACAGATGAGAGGAAGTGGTACTGTCAAGACTCAGAATTGGACACACTCATTGTACCCATATGTTTCTGCTACTGGAAGAAGATCCACCCCAGTGTTCATCCTGCAACAGTCAACTTACTGTTAGGCATTTTCTCTTTGATTGTCCCTGATATTCAACCATACGGTCTAGCACTTTTCAGTCGATCTCTAGGCTGAACCTCTCACATGATATCCTGGGAAATGAAGCAAACATAGAACAACTTGTAATCTATTTAAAATGTATTGGCCTATACAGGAGTATTTAATTTAACATCTACAGCAGTATATTTTGACTAAATAAACTGAGCAGACACAACTTGGCCTCAGTAGCCCTTGTGTCGTTAAGCCAAATAACAACAACACAACGTATATCGAGATATTACCTTTCTAAAAAAGTGCCACAATACCAGATTTCTGCGTCAGGGGATACAGTGTGTATCTGCTGACCCTACCCTGGCTACACCACTGTAAATACTCTAAACGGTTCACAGGCTACTTTCGACAAGTAACATCCTCCCACCCTCCCACATGTCCATCCTAAATATATCACATATGTAGCAAAACTTATTGTTTCGTATTGCTAGGCAACACCAATTTTCCATTGGCACAAGGAATTTCTCATATCCAATCTTTGACTGCATAACAATTTCTGTAATGCTATTACAGACCAAATTATAACTATTATGTGCTTCAGAGCATTTGATTGCTTCATGTCTATCCAATGCTATCCTAAACTGCTCACATCCTTATTAATTCACTGCACCATCCTCTGTATGTTTTTGTGGCTTCCTTTACAACATCTGTAAAATTATTCCACTACTTGTATTCTCCCTCATATTGTCTTTCCTGTTGAAGGCCATGTAGTAGCCTAGACTTACAAAACTAAAATTCCTGGCTTACCTTTAATAACTGAGACCTCTGTCATTATTGTTCTCCCTTCCATTCGATGATCAATTCCTGCTAATAGTTCCTGTACTGTGATCTCTATTATACAATCAGGATCATGGGGGGGGGTGATTAGGTCCATAATATTCTTGACTGTTCTACTTTCCCTAACATGCTTGTACAGATAGCAGATAATTTAAAAATTTTGACCTGCCATGGTGAGTTTCCTTTCCAATCAATAAGGGAAGGATTTAAACACGTCATAATGTGAGGCACATGCATTTAATACTTGCCCATTCCATCTGTATTTAGCGGTTCTCATCATACTCTTCACAATCTTCTGGTCTCCAGCATACCCCAATTCTCATTTTTCATTTTCTACTACCTCATCACACCACAGATTTATTTCTGGCATGACTTAGTTCTTTATTTGCTCTAATGGTGTACGGGCTGCTTTCAGTAGGTAACGTCTCTTACGTCCTATCTGCCTTTCCTAAATATGTCATATATAGTAGTGTGTGGAAAATTCAAGGGTCAATAATTTGAAATATCAATAATCCAAACAAGCCAGCATTTATATTTTATGCTGGTGCCATAAAATAATTACAGTAAGCACTGGTTATTGTGATCATGTTAGCGAATTGAATTTTGATGCTATTAAACAGCAATTCTAATAATCAAAACGGAGAAATATTATTTTATAAAAATAAAGATATAAAGCACAAATTTTCACTTTTAGTACCTTACCAGTCAACAGAATTAAATGATACATGAAAATCAACAAACAAACTGAATATTGTCCAACTCAACTACTCTTTCGGAAAAGAGTGAGAGATCTGACAACAAAGAAACAAAGTTTGAAAATGGTGCAGCAAAAAATAAGTAATTATTTTCATTAAATTTTCATTTTAATATATGTTATTGTGGCTGAAAGTTCATTTTGTTTTGTTACTTATGAATAAAAATACGTAAAACTTATGTTTTTATTTGTGAACTTACTAAACATTTTTTTTTTTTAGTCTCCAGAACAGTATCTTTGATAAATTTGAAAATCCGAACAAATCAGAAGTCTGAACTACCCCTGGTCCAAATTAGTTTGGATTATTGATGCTCTAATGTATATAGCAGAATTCATTTTGTGTTTTTGGTCAACACAGTTTCCATTATTATGTCATGTTACATTTGCTAAACAGAAGTTCATACTCATTTATTTTATTGACAACATTCCTAGATATTACTATAGATATAGTTCAAACTGTGTTTTTTTGTTGTTTAGTACCCTATCATGTTTTTTAAAGTTATTATAGGCTTTTTGACTGTACTAAGGAAAAAACAATGGGTAACTCTTTGGCTTTGGTGACCTCATAAAATAATTCTTGATGTGTGCAAGTGTTACTTTAACACTATAAAAGTTTCCCTAAACCCTTAAAACTTCTTGAGTGATATTGGCAAAGATCCTTGCACCATCTTTGTTCAAATGTATTCCAGCTCTTCAAAATAAATTCCTATAGATGCCTTTTGCTTACTAAGGTGTTCCATGTTGATAATCTCCAAAAAGCCTTGCAAAGCCCCTGTAGTCAGAATTAACCCATGTAGCTTTTAGGATACATCTTTTAATTCCTTCAGTTACTTGTTTCATTTGGCAATGAAATTTAATTTTAGGTCAGTAACTCCTTACATCAGAGACAGAAAAGAATCATCAATTGATCTAGATTATCTAGAGCAGAGCTGCTCATGTTGAAGGGTCATACTGGTGATTTTTTTGAGACACCATAGGCTTGGTAAATAAAGGGTTGGTTTAATGTCATGTTGTTTTGCTCCATAAGAGCTAGTAAAGATGCATGGAGGCCTCCTCAAAAATAAAGAGTAACTAAACTTCAACATTTAAGCTTAATATGTAATAATATTTAATTATAAATATCAATAAAAGACAAAAAAAAATTGCTATTTAAATTTCTAGAAACTATCTTGAAGATTCTACATGTGTATATTAAAATGATGGAATGCATGTCTGAACAGTCTTGATGTTCTGTGTTATAGGTCCTTATTTTTTCTCTAGGATGTCTAATGTGACTAGTGATAATTTGCAGAATTCTTTTGCAGGCCAGACCAAGCCTGTAGACCATACTTTGCTTATATAGCCTGAACACAGCTATATAAGCAATGAACAGTATGATCTGAATACAGATTTTGTAAGCAGTGACCTCATGGCTCATAGGGGAATTACCAGCATCCATTCCTATCTAAATTATGCAGTCCTATATTGCACATTCTGACTTGTTCTTGTATTAACCACTATTAAAGTAAAAATTTATAAAAATGTCACAATATTCTCATTAAAAGAATGATTATAATTTAATGATGTGAATTTTAATATATATATTATGCTATAATGTAGAATTGAACAAAATGTACAAAAAAACCTCCATGAAATGTACAAAAAAAAAGTCCATTAAGTGCATTTTTAGAAATTTTTTTTTTTTTTTTCTAATCCTAAATGAATTGCTTAGGAATATGTCTGCATCCATCATATCATCAGAAGCCAAGGACATGACTAAAAGATTATCATGCTTACTGGCTTTAGACAAGAATGCTTAATAGCTTTAACCAATTAGCAAGTGCACTGTTGTATTCCATACACTGAAATTACCCAGGCCACACCTAGAGTACCGTATACAGGTCTGGAGGCCTCATTTCAAGAAGGATGTAGAGCTGCTGGAACGAGTACAGAGAAGGGCAACAAGATTAGTGAATGGAACAAAGGGGTGCTCTTACAAAGAAAGGCTTAAGTTTTGCAAATTACAGTGTCTGGAGACTAGGCACCAGCAAGGTGATCTGATAGAGGTGTATAAAGCCTTGAATGGTTTAAGCATGCTCAATGCTGATGGGATTCTTCCTCTAGCTCAGAAAAATCACCTGAGAGGGCATAAATTCAAATTGAGGAAAGACAGATGTAGGATAGACGTGCGGAAATTTGCCTTTAGCCAGCGGGTGGTTGGTTGGTGGAACAGACTTCCATCCCTTGTGGTGGAGGTTGATAGCCTAAATAAGTTTAAGGCTCAGCTGGACAGGTATTTTGAACGAACAGAGGGGTGAAGTGGAAGTGTGTTTTTTTTTTTTTTTTTGGCTGATGCTGCATAAGCTTGCTTTCTTGCATCAAATGCCTCTACTAATGCTAAAATGCTAATGCTAATGCTAAAAATAAAAATGTTAAAGTGACATAAGTGTGAATTTTGGTTTTCCTTTGTTATTAGTTTAACTGGCACCTCCGTAGCCAGGTGGGCAGGAGCAGCAGTGCGTAGCACATGCTTCTTGATTAGACTGGGGTTCGAGCGCGTGAGCCACCAAATACAGAGGATGAGGAAAGGTCAAGGAATGACACCACATATCCCCAAAGCAATATGGCCTTAGTTGCTAATGCTCCTAAAAACCAAATAACAACAACATTAGTTTAACTTTTTATTTGTATCATTAATTCTTTTTTTATTGAAAACATTTGGCCATAAAAAAAAATAAATGTGTTTTAGGTTTTGTAAGCATATCCTTATAATTATCAAACATTCTTAAACAATAATTTAAGATTAGGCAGCATCTTTCTCACTCATAATTGTCGAAAAGTGGTTGATTATATAGCAGCAACTTCAGTTGCTGATGCTGTTAGCCTTACGTTTTACTGCAGCGTCTGGCTGGATTCGATTTTTGAAGCACATGGGCTTTTTATTTATAACGAGATGCTTTCATCTAGTCATAATAATGTTAGACATAGCAACACACTTTCCTCCACATAGTACTGGGGGAGGGGGATATTTTAAAAAAATATATTTATAAATTTATCTGTTTTAAATATAAAAAATGGATTATTCATAATGGATTGGAAATAAAGGTGGCAACAAAAAGTACAATTTTGAATTGTTTTGCCATTTTTCTTCCAAAAAACTGATTGGTGTATAAAATACATCAGTACTCACTAACATTTTTGAATTTAGAATGCCGGCCAATTGATTAAGTATCTTTGCAACCAGTTTCCAAGTTTATGTGGTGCAAAACTCAAAGAAAGCATTTTTTGGGGTGTAATGGATAAGACAATTAAATTCAGATGAACAGTTTGAAGGGACAGCTATAGTTGATAAAGAATAGTTGGTTTCAAGATTGTTTATTGTTTCTTATTAACCAAGAAAGGTAATTATGGAAGTATTTTTGAAAATATGCTTACTAAATTTCAAATTAAGGGAAATTCGAAAAGTCGCTTTACATCCAAATTTTTAATTTGGATGTAAGATGACTGTACTCCCACATAGACTTTTTTCTTTTTTTTTTTTTTTTTTACAGAAAATCTTGGTTCTGTCAGTGTGGAACAGGGCGAAAATTTCACCAAGATACAAAGGAGATGAACAAATGATATGAAGGAAGATGGAAAGTAAACATGATGGCAGGTTGCTGCCTTACTATTATATATATATATTTTTTAAATAAGTAAAATAAATTTATAAAATAAAGAAAAACATACATTCCAATTTGTAGAAAATCCTTATTTATATTACACAAAAAAAAAAAAAACTGATGCCAGTTTTGAAATCACATAGCAAATTTAAAGAAAGTAACATTAACACTGCATTCTGGTTGTGTTATCTGTTCTGTTTCTAGTGGCATCCAAAGTGGTACATGGCATGCTTCAATTATTAACTACCTTGTATATAAATTTGGCATAGTTTCTTGTTTATCTCTGAGCAAATATACCACTCTGTATATAAATATGGTACATATTCTATATCTCTGAGTAATACGGTATTAGAAATAAGAAAGAGCTGATACAAAATAAAAATTATTAGAAACATGCCATACTTGATAAAGGAGAGAACATTAAGAAGATAAGAAAAAAAGACCCCTTCAAAAAAAGTAATAAGTAAACAAAAATCCTGAAATAAGTGTCCTAAACTGATTATACAGGGTGATTCACTACCAGTGTGACAAACTTGCAGGAGGTGTAGGGGACACAAAGACAAATCGGAATCACATAGCATTGCAGGGTCCGAAATGCCTTCATGTGGTAGAGGACGTTGAACGGGAGGTCGCGTGAACAAACAGCGATCCCGCTGGAAGTCAGCATTTGCGACCCCGGTTCCCGAGGCAGTAGGATGGACGAGTATTCAAACATTGAACTGGCCAACATGCACCTCGTGTATGGAGCTGTGGACTGTAACGGGCGTGCCGCTCTGCGCTTGTACCAGGAACGTTTCCTTTCCCGCACAGGCATGCTCCTCGTCATACGATTTTCGCACGTGTGCACAGAAGGTTACGTGAGACTTGTTGTTTCACGAGAGGTACCATGAATCGAGAGCGAACAACGAGGACTCCAGACAATGAGGAGAATGTCCTACGTCTTTCAGAAGGCAATCCGAGTAAGAGTACTCGAGCGATAGGCCAACGATTGGGTATTTCCCAATCCACTGTATGGAGGATACTGTCAACAAACTAAATGAGTTCATACCATCTGCAACACATCCAATCATTGGAGCCTGCGGATTATCCACTCCGGAGGACTTTTGCTACTTGGTTTCTTCAACAGAAATGGTTCGCAAATGCTGACTTCCAGTGGGATCGCTGTTCACGCGACCTCCCATTCAACGTCCTCTACCGCATGACAAAGGCATTTCAGACCCTGCAATGCTATGTGATTCCGATTCATCTTTGTGGCCCCTACACCTCCTGCAAGTTTGTCATACTGGTAGTGAATCACCCTGTATACAATGGGAAATGATTACTCTGTAACATGTATAGAATAATTCTGTGTATTATGACATATTAATTAGTTGTATACATTGCTTTCCAAAATTTGACTAAATTGTGATGCTGTATTACTGCTAATTATTTTTTTTTTAAGAAAATAGTTCTCACAAAAAATTCTGAAAATATGAATTAATTTTCTTTAAATTGTCTATATGCAGTTTGTATATTACTGCTGTCTTTATATATTTAATTATTTATTTAATTATTAGTTTAGTATTTAATTTTTCTATTAAATATGTATCCCATATTTAATATTTGTTTTAAATTTAGGGCTGAGCTGAGTCCACATCTAATTAGTGCAAGTGAAATAGTAAATAAATTTTTGAAAAATCCTGGAGATGCATCTGAAAATTTGGTGAGAATGTTTTTTTGTTATATTTATATAACAGAAAGTAAATCAATTTTAATGGACATATCTGTTGGTTGGTTTGGTTTGGTAGTTGTTGGCGCATCGGCTTCTCTGGCCATATTGCACCTCCCAAGGTTTTTTGCAGTACTTTGATCCAAGCCTGAGGCGGGAATCAAACCCGCGACCTTTGGGTTGCCGGGCAGGTACTTTACCCACTCGGCTAGCCCGGTCGGCTGGACATATCTGTGGCTTTAGAATTAATCAGTATGTTGAGTTTTTAATCTGATTTTTGAAAGTATAAATTAAATTTAAAGGAAGTTTTGCTATTTCATAATGTTATTATTCCAATTTCTTGATCATTTCAGTGGAATTTAACTGTAATATAAATTTTTGGCTTCCTGTATCCATATGAAATTCAGATATCAGAATTGTTTTTTTTTTTTTTTTTAAGACCCTTTTCCTAAGTAAAAAAAACTCTCAGTTTAAGTGAATAAAAATAAATGTCATATTAGAAAGTGTTATCATTGCAAACCTCATTTATCAGTATGGACTGTTCTTAATGGAAAATAATAAAAAGGTCTATAAAGCAATCATGCATTTTTAAATAATACATTTTATAAATAGCAGTCTGAAAGTTATTAAAACTGTTGATGTCTGTGACATGGCTAGCTAGCACCATTTATGTGGCAAGGTGAAGTCATACACTTCTGTGAAAAATGCATAGCCCATTGTTAATTGTGGTACTAGTATTTTGGCTGCCAAAATGAAAACGTAAACTTGTCAAGCCACTTTAGGGCATGTATTGGAATGTAATTCTTTTTTTTTTTTTTAATTAGTAAAAGATAAATTTCTTATGAAAGAAGTTCATTAATTTGCAGAACTAGTTCAAATTACATCTCAACTAGTTCTCTGTCATGAAGGAAATACATTGTAGGCAAAGAAGGGGTGACAACATGATACACAAAAAAAAGCATGAGGAGGATAACCTTGAATAATAAAAAAAAAAAAAAAAAAAAAACTTGTTGTATGTGCTATCTTGGCTCCATAATTCTGTATTAGCTTAGACAAATGATGTTATCCCTCAAATAAAAAAAAGTAACCTTACATTAGTTTGGAAGAGAATTTATTGCAGAAATTAGCACCTTTGAGCATGTGCTTTAAACCTCAGGATGCTGTGTTACATAAGTGATAACGTGTAAAAGTTAGTTTTTTTTCAAGACACTAAATGAGAACTGCAAGTAAAGGACTATATATATAGTTTTCAGATCCATCCTAACTGTTCAACAGAGAAATGCATATGTTCAAAGGAATTGTTTAATTTGGCATCATTAATAATAAAACAAAAAAAGTGAAATGAAACATTATACTAATCCAGTCTTTAGCTCTCTGAATATACATTAATACAGTGTTACATAAACTGCTGCTATGTTACTGTGAGACCTTTAGTGTGATTGGAATTCATCATATAAACATTGTTTCACACTGAGCAATAAAAGAAACAAATACATGTGATCAGTATGTTTTGAATGCCAGCACATACACCTGGCCCTAAAGAAAACTTCCAATAAGTCCAGCATATAAAATGCTCTTAAGTTCACATGCAAAAATACAGTAGTAATTATAACCTATCTTACTTAAAAAGTACTTTTGATTTAATCCCAGATTAAGTTTAAACCAATCTCTGATAAAGAAAATTGGAGAAAAAACCAAGCAGGACTTACCACTAACCCAATCACTGGTAGCCATGAAGGATTGTTCTTTCCCTATGCGTGCAGGATCATTTTGACCTCTCGTGTATCTTTTGAAATATCAGAAAAAAAAATAATTAAAAATTGTTCACTTTTTTGATGCAACCTTTGTTTTCAATCTTTTCTGAACACAACTGTAAAAATCCATTTTGTTTTAATATTAGAAATATATATTTTGAAATTAAAACTACTCCCTTCAGACATGTCAGTGAGTGAAATGTGAATTGAAGTGGACAGGTGTTGAGAGAGCATTACCGATTTGTACTCAGCATGCGCATATATTTAACTTAATTCCGGAATTTTTCCAAATTTTGTGAATTTTGTTAATATATTAGTAATAGCCATATAGTGCAACAAAGCCACAGACTTTTGCTGCACTGGCCGACAAAAAAAAAAAAAAGAGTAGATAAGAAAATACAAATTATTTGCTTCTCTCCTCGCATAGCTAACTATCCCTTTGAATTTATTCAAACTAACATCTTTAACTACTTGTGAAGGTAACCTGTTCAACCAGCAATAAATGACGTGCTGACTAAAAGAACTTCCAAAGTCTAGTCTAAACCTCTTTCCCTGTAATTTGAATTTATGCATTGTAGTTTTGGAGGTCTCTGTAATAGCAAAAATTCCACCTTCATTTTACTAACCCCTCTCAGAGCCTTTCAATCAGATCAACTCTGAGGTGGCTGGTTGTCAAGTTCTGTTGGCCCACATAAATGGAGTTTTTTCTTGTATCATCATCCTTTTTTCTGATCTCACCTTGCAAGTTGCCCTGTTGCCCTTCTTTGGACCCCTTTTTAACAGAGATTTCTGGAATTTTCAGTGGAAAAATTAAACATTTTTCGAAAGCAGAATTAGGAGTTTCAGCTGTGTTGGCAGAGTAAATGAAGAGCACGTTGTTGAAATATTCTGTGGTCTCATCGACCCACGTTAAAAGGTTAACAGATGTCTAATTCCAACCATTTTCTACATCTGCTCACCAGTTATCTGCTTGTGGTATTCAGCTATAATATTCTGAGTACAAGATTAAGCATAATGGATTATAGGTACCTAATTTATGTAAGTTTAGCTGTCATAGAGAATAGTCAGAATTAGCTGTTAATAGTAAATCCTATTTGTTTTTGTTCTTCTCTCCTCCCAAGCAAATACCTCTCTCATTCATTTTACTGATTTCATTCAGGGAATTATACTTTTCAGTTAGATTCCTTCTAACATGTCTGGTTGTCAAACTTTTTAATCCATACTTTCTAAGCCTTTTAGGGACAATAATTAATGCTCCTCCTCATTTTGGTTACCCTCCTTTGAACCCTTTCTGGAAGCTTTCTTTTTATCAATATTCAGATTCTCACCACTTCCTTTATATAGAAAGATAATAACATCCTCCCTACATGCAAAGGACTTATAAAATAATGTCCCTTTCCAACAGCATATTTATGCTGCATAGAAAATTTATATCTAATTATATCATAACTCTACAATAATTAATAGTCTCCAGTTATGTTTAAACCAGAGTTTAAGCATAACCAGAAAGGCAACTCGTTGTGAAGGCATTCACAATATGAGATATAATGAAATTATGCCATTATAATTAACTTTGGTTAATTTGCTACGTATAGACATGATCCATTTGCACTAACTTGTGTGTAAATTTTTCCATACTCAGGCTTTTAGCCCTGAATTTTTGTCTTAAACTAACAAACACCATTTCGCATCTCATATTGTGGGATTATTTTCACAACTGGGTTGAGGAGCAGCAGTGCATAGCACACGCTTCTTGATTAGACCGGGGTTCGAGCCCGTGACCATCAAATACGGAGGATGCAGAAAGATCAGGGAATGACCACCGCATATTCCCGGAGCAATATGGCCTTAGTTGCTAATGCTCCTAAAAAACAAAATAACAAACATAACAACTGGGTTGTCAGCCATTATACTACTGGCTATCTATCCACCCACTGATGAAGGGCAAAATAGCCCAGAAATGGCTGTTTGGGTGGTGATTGATATCCACAGAAAATAAGTAACAGTAGTTTTCTCTATTGGAGATGCGCAACCAGAGAGGCAACTCATTATGAAGCCATCCACAATATGAAATGTAATAACGTACTATTATAATTAATTTCACTTAACTTACTACATATAGACATGATGCATTTGCACTAACTTATGTTTTTAAGTTTTTCTGTAGTCTGAAGCTTTTAACCCTGAATTTGTGAGGAAATTTAACTCTGAAGTTGAGGAAATTAGGCACCAACTCAGCATTCTGATGGGCGTCTATGAGAGTTTGAAGTGTAGGGTGGATGCACTCGAAGAAATGAATAAGAGGGTCCCATCAAGCTCTCAGCTGCCTAAATCAATGCCAGAAATCAGTCCTGTGCATCAGGCAACACAGCAGCAATCTTCAAGGCACAATGCACTGCTCCCACAGGAACTAGTTATTGTTGGTGACTGTTGTCAGGTAGACTGGGAATATGTTATACAAAAAGATAGGTGGAACTGGACCAGGGTATGTCTGCCAGAGGCAAAAATTGATGACATTGTAGAGCAGATATCATCTTTTAAGGGCACAAAATGTGATATTGTTTTAAACATTGACACTAATGACCTTAAGAGTAAGAGACCTGCAGATTTACTTAACAAGTAGTACAGGTCAATGTTGAAAAAATTCACGAACTAGGGTTGAATTTGAAAGTGTCTGCAATTCTGCCCAGATAGGAGGGAGTATATGATAGGAGCTTTGTCAATCAATTCGGCCCTGGAAAGATTGTACAAGGCTCGTGGGGTAGAATTTTTTTCAGCATGGTCTGTGCTTGCTAACAGGAGACTGCTTCTACATGGATAGGATACACTTAAATAGAAGGGGTGCAAGAATATTTGCTGATGCTATCGAGGCAGCGTTAGGTAGGTCGGAAAACTGCTAGTTCGGGGGGGATTCACAGACTAAAAGATTAACAGTAGCTGCAGGTAGAGGTGAAAGTAATATTTGCACTGCTTCTATTGTAATGAGCAGCAGCCTAGAGAGCAATTGGGACTTCAAGAGCTGCTGGAGGTCATCATGGAACAAATAAATACATGCTTTGTGTTAAGGTAACTAAGAGTAAGAACAGGTGCATGTATACTTGCATGTACACCAGTGCTAGAAGTATAATAAATAAATTTGATGAATTTGAAGTGGTAATCAAGGCATCAAAGGCAGATATTGTTGGGATATCAGTGACATGGTGTCACACAGATATAAGCAGGGCAGAATTGGAATTTGGGAGTACGAAGTGTACAGAAAGGCTAGACAGGTTAGGAAGGGAGGAGGGATTATGTAGTTAGTTAAGAAACACACAAAATCTAACAAAGTGCATCTAGTTGACATGGGTGACCAGTGTAATGTTGAGTCAGTTTGGTGTGACACTGGGAAAGGGAAAATGAGAGTAGGAGTGTGTGTTATAGGCCAAATGACTCTGGTGAGTACAATGAACAGTTGTGCTGAGAAATAGTGGGCCAGTAAATCAGAATGTCTTGTAATGGGGGATTTTGAACTTTCCAGATATTGACTGGAAATTGAGTTGGTCACTCACACGCTAGCAAGACTTTTTTGGATTTATTGGAGGATTTTTTTCTATAGCAGCATGTTTGAGGGCCAACCAGAAGGGATAATACTCTTGATCTGATTATCACCAGTGACGATTCATGCATTAGGAATTTGCAGATAAAGGAACCACTAGTTGACAGCAATCATAGTCTACTGATGTGGGATTTACTTAAGGATGTAACTACCATCAAGGGCAAAAGGAAAGGTTTTTGTAAAGGTGACTACGAGTGCTCTCAGGCAGTTTTTGAACTCTATACAGTGGGATCAACTGGTGTTAAAAACAGTGAATTCTAAATGAGAGTCCTTCAGTGAATTAATGTTGGAAGCTACTAGGCTTTTCTTACCAACTAAGAAATACTGTTCAAGATTTAGGCCTAAATAGAAGTCAGATGAACTAATGAGGCTTGTGGCAGAGAAGAAAAATGTGTGGGATGCATAGAAATTATCAGGTGACACAGAAGCCTATGGCACTTATAATCTAATCTGTAATCAATTCACAAAGGAGGTTAGACAAGCAAAGGATGATTATGAGAAATCCTTGCCAAAGGACACCAAGAAAAACAAGAAAGACTTCTTTACTTATGTAAACTCTAGAAGGAAGGGGATGAATCAGATTGATCCACTTGATGTTAGTGGATTGACTATTCATGACTTACTTCCTATTCAAAGGAAGTAAGCAAACCCTTAGCCATAATTATGAGAGCTTCTTTGGACTCAGGGGAGGTACCCATAGACTGGAAATGTGCAAATGTGACCCCAATTCACAAAGGAGGATCAAAGGCTGACACAAGTAATTATAGACCTGTGAGCTTAACTTCTGTTCCAGGAAAATTAATGGAGGCACTGATTAAAGAAGCACTGCAGGATCATTTAGACAAGGCTTCAGTTATAGCTCAGACACAGCATGGTTTTGTTAAGGGGAAGTCTTGCCTGACCAACTTGATTGGATACTATGATGCAGTCACAAAAGAACTGGATGCAGGGAATAACTTTGATATTATATACTTGGATCTTAGAAAGGCTTTTGATACTGTTGCACATGGAAGACTGCTACACAAATTGGAGCAGTGTGACATTGGAGGCAAATTGCTGCTATGGATAAAGGGGTGGTTGAGGGGGAGAAGACAGAGAGTGGTAATCAATGGACACTGCTCATCATGGACTGATGTTATTAGTGGAGTCCCTCAGGGCTCAGTGTTGGGTCCATTATTGTTTTCTGTATTTATAAATGATATTGATGATGGTATATCGGGATTAATGTCCAAGTTTGCAGACGATACAAAGGTTGGCAGGGTTGTCAAGGACACTACTGACACTATGCTGCTGCAACAGGATCTGGAAAGGTTGAGCAGATGGGCTGAGAGGTGGCAAATGAAGTTTAACATTGACAAATGTAAAGTACTACACATGGGAAACAGCAACCCCAGAGCAACGTATCAACTCTGTGGTACAACACTGACAGTGGTAGAGAATGAAAGGGACTTGGGGGTGGTTGTGCAGGCAGATATGAAGTTCTCTGAGCAGTGCAGACGGGCTGCAAGAGTAGCTCATGGAGTATTGTCAATGATATACAGGAATTTTTCCAGCAGGGATAAGGAGGTGATTATTCCATTGTATAAGGCGATGGTCAGGCCACACCTAGAGTACTGTATACAGGTCTGGAGGCCTCATTTCAAGAAGGATGTAGAGCTGCTGGAACGAGTACAGAGAAGGGCAACAAGATTAGTGAATGGAACAAAGGGGTGCTCTTACGAAGAAAGCTTAAATTTTGCAAATTACAGTGTTTGGAGACTAGGCACCAGCGAGGTGATCTGATAGAGGTGTATAAAGCCTTGAATGGTTTAAGCATGCTCAATGCTGATGGGATTCTTCCTCTAGCTCAGAAGAATCACCTGAGAGGGCATAAATTCAAATTGAGGAAAGACAGATGTAGGATAGACGTGCGGAAATTTGCCTTTAGCCAGCGGGTGGTTGGTTGGTGGAACAGACTTCCATCCCTTGTGGTGGAGGTTGATAGCCTAAATAAGTTTAAGGCTCAGCTGGACAGGTATTTGGAACGAATAGAGGGGTGAAGTGGACGTGGTTTTTTTCTTTTTTTTTTTTGGCTGATGCTGCATAAGCTTGCTTTCTTGCATCAAATGCCTCTACTAATGCTAATGCTAATGATCATGCTCAGGTAGCTGATAAACTGAATGAGTATTTTGCCTCTACATTCACACATGAAGTTATTCAATGAGGGGAGGGCAGAAGTTTACTAAACTCTAACAGGGAGCTAAATGATTTTGTAATAACAGAGCAAAGTGGAGGATAAATTGTTGAAGTTAAACATAAAAAAGTCACCTGGGAAAAATGGAATCTATCCAGTTATACTGAAGGAGGCAGTGAGGGAAGTAAGTAAACCCTTAGCCATAATTATGAGAGCATCCTAAGATTACCCCAGGGGCTTGCATCTGGTGAGCATGGGCATGGCACACCCAGGATCCTGAGCTGGATATCATCATTCTTCTCTTTCTTGGTGATTTCCTTCTCTCTCTCTCTCTCTCTCTCTCTCTCCCAAGGTAACTCAATTTTTTTTTGCCTGGTGCAGCAAAAGCCTGAGGCTTCCTTGCACCATATGGCTAATAATGATAATGATTCAGGGGAGGTCCCCATGGACTGGAGATGTGCAAATGTATCCCCAGTTCACAAAGGGTTTTCAAAGGGTGACACAATTATAGACCTGTTTAACTTCTGTTCCGGGGAAAATAATGGAGTCAATGGTTAAAGAGGTGATGCAGGATCACCTAGACAAGACTGAAGTAATAGTTCAGTAAAAGTATTGTTGAAGTTAAATATAAAAAAAGCAACTGGGGCAAATGAATCTATCCGGTTATATTGAAGGAGGCAGTGAGGGAAGTAAGCCAACCCTTTGCCATAATTATGAGAGCATCCTTATATTCAGGGGAGGTCCCCATGGACTGGAGATGTGCAAATGTATCCCCAATTCACAAAAACGAGTACAGAGAAGGGCAACAAGATAGGAAAGAAGTATTGCTTCCTAGCTATGCAGCCAAATTACATAGCATCCCTTTTCACCTCATCTGGACATATCTCTTTGAACCTCAATGGGCGAACTGCTATAAAAAAAATAAACTCAATGAAAACAAACCTGCTGGCATCTGGCTACAGGAGCAAATGCAATGCCGGAACATCTATCTTGGAAATATATGTCGTGCTGCAAATGCAGTACAATCAGTACAAAGGAGTTATCTATGTGATAAAAATCCTTTCTTCAGTGGGGAAAATACTTCCTATTGAATCAAAAACTTAGTTACATGATGCTCATGCATTGGCCAATGCTCAGTCTTTCCCCTCTATGTGGGCACCAGTACGTGGTGGGGGTACCTCCCAGTAATGTTGCTGGACCTCCAGATTAGCATCACTGGGATCTAACGCCCACAGCCTAGGTTCCAGGCTAACATCAGTGGAATCCGGCGTGTTTGCCGTGCGCTGCAACCCGTGGAAATTCGGGAAGGGGGATCTGGTGGTTGAGGGACCCAGCTTCAATACACCACTTTGGCCCCTGCTTCGACAAGATGGTGGCCCTGGAAGGCCCAGTTAGGATCAATTGGCTAGTAGGCTCGCCTGCGACAGTCAACCGTGTCAATGATATGCCCCTACCCTCATGGTCTGAGGGACAGGGTTCAGGCTGGTGGCGGTGTGGGTATGGTGTCTGAGTAGCCCTGGTGTTCCACTCCCGAGCGCATTTATTGCATGCCGGGTAGTGGGCATCCTTTTGGGGCTCCGTGGTGGGTGGGGAGCCCGGGCATTGAACCACTTAAAAACTTCATGAATCCTGATAAACTAATTTATTCTGGGGGCCCCAACCCAATCCCTAACTGAAAATTTGACCGTAGACCAAGAGAACATCACTTCTGCAAAAGACAGAAAAAGGAGCTTATATCAGGTCCAACACCTCAGTTCCTAATAATTCACTCAACTAGTGAGAAGCCTATAGGAAAAATGTCACCCTTCTTTATCTGGAAGGGTTGGCAGGCTCTCCTAAGTCTGTCAAATGGCTTTGGTCGGGTGACATACTTGTAGAAACCAGAAGTGATATACACTCAAAACAGCTCCTCCATGCTACATCTATCAGAGAATGCCTATTACTGTCACCCCCCTACAAGACACTTAACTCATCCTATAGTGTCATTGCAGAATGGGATCTTATGGATGTGACATGAAGAGGAAATCTGTTCTGAGTTAAAAACCCAAGGAGTAACAGTTGTTAAACGTATATTCATGCATAGGGATGGGAAATTAGTTCCCACCAGAAATATTACAGACACTCACAGATGGCTTGTCGTGGAGCCCTTGCATGTACTTGTTGTGGTGCAAAGGACCATGAAACAATATGTTCAGCTGCAAAACCAACCTGCATTAACTGCCAAGAAGAACACCCAGCCTACTCAAGAGCATGCCAGAGGTGGAAACAAGAAAAAGAAATTAAACGACTTAAGGCAGAGCTGAACATATCTTATCAAAGAGGCAAAGAAAATGGTAAAACCTCTAAATACAAATAAACCAACCTACACTCAGAAGGTAGCAGGGAGATGTTCCATCAGAACTCAGACTGAAATGACCATACCACCAAAGGAGAGTCATTCACTCCTATTGCTCGGTACTTGCTAAGTTCAATAAAATTTGCACAAAAGACCAATCAGCGGCCTGTATCTGTACCTCATAATGCTCCACCAGTAAGAAAACAAGTTTCTGGAAGAATAAGAAATCTGACGTACATCCTGGTTCTCAATAAAAAATAGATGTTGAGGGAGTCTTGGTCCTCTTTCCTGGGGAGGATATGGACACGGAGCAGTGTCCATACTTGCCCAGTAAAGATAAATCTAAGATTGACGAAAGTAAGTCCTCAGCACCTTGGAAGCCACCTGATGGAACCACCAAGCCAAAATAATTGCTAAATATCTACAATGGAATTGTCGTGGATTCCGGCAAAATGCAGAAGACATCAAGGCACTCCTTCAAAAGCACAAACTATCTTGCTTTTGCTTACAGGAGACTTACCTAAGGACAAATGATGACCCCAGGATGCATAACATTACTATCATTTGCAAAGATAGAATTGGGGATGGCCCCGCTCACGGAGGAGTCACAATCCTTGTGAGAAGCCATACCCCTTTTCAGTCTCTGCAACTTACTACCAGCATAAGGCAGAAGCAATTCGAATAACAGTGGGCTTTTACTAACCATTTACTCTATATATTTGCCACCTGGTATTGACATCTGCCAAAAAGACCTTGATGATCTCATAATGCAGTTGCCTCCCCCTTTCTTACTTCTTTGGGACTTTAATAGGTATAACACCTGTGGGGTAGTGCTAACGTCAATGGAAGGGGACGACTCACAGAATATGCTCACAAACAATGACCTCTCCCTTCTTAATGTGAGAACAAACATCTTTTTTTCACATGCCTACCCGTACATTTTCTGCCATTGATCTTTCTGTCAGCTCCCCTTCTCTTCTCCCTTCACTTACTTGGGAGGTGGAGGGGAACCTATATGGAAGTGATCACTTTCCTGTGATAACCACCCTAATTATGCATCCTGGGGTCATCATCGAAATCATGACTCAGACCAGAGCAGCAAAGCAAAAGGCTCAAGCTAATGGGAGTGCTGCGGCTCAGAGGAGAACTGAGGGGGGGCAGTTGCCCTCTGAATCACAGCCTTTTAAAATACACTGCTTGCATGATGTTTGTGGGGCAATCGGGTACAGGACATGATATTGCCCCATGGGGGATGTCTTTGTGTGTGCGCGATGCAAGAAGTGTAACAAAATCAGGCAACAACTCAGGATTGTTATGGGCCTATATGACAGCTTGAAGGACAGGGTGGATGCCCTCGAAGGATCTAAAGTGAGGGGCCCATCAAGCTCTCAGCTGCCCACATCAATGCCAGACCTTGCACTTGGTCATCATGCATTACAGCGGCAACCCCCAAGGCAGAATGCACTGGTCCCACAGGAACTAGTAGTTGTTGGTGACTATTGTCACGGAAATGGGGAACATGCTTTGTAAAAAGGATAGGTGGAACAGGACCAGGGTATGTCTGCCAGGGGCAAAGGTTGATGACATTGTAGAGCGGATATCATCTTTTAAGGGCACAAAAGGTGATATAGTTGTACACATTGGCACAAATGATATTAAGAGTAGGAGACCAGCAGAATTTCTTAACAAGTACAGGTCATTGTTGAAAAAAGCTGTGAATTAGGGTTGAATTTGAAAGTGTCTACAATTCTGCCCAGACACGATAGGAGGGAGTATATGATGAGAGCCTTGTCAATCAATTTGGCCATGGAAAGATTGTGCAAGGCTCAAGGGGTAGAATTTTTTTCAGCCTGGTCTGTACTTGTTAACAGAAGGGACTGCTTCTACAGGGATGGGATACACTTAAATAGAAAGGGTGCAAGAATATTTGCTGATGCTATTGAGGCAGTGTTTGGTGGTTTGGAAAACTGCTAGCTTGGGGGGATACAAGGACTAATAGATTAACAGTAGCCATTGGCAGAGGTGAAAGTGATTCTTGCGCTGCTTCTATTGGAATGAGCAGAAGCCTGGAAAACAAGATGCAAGATATTTCAGAGACTGCTGGGAGTCATTGCGGTACAAGTAAACACATGGGTTGTGTAAGGGTAGCTAAGAAAAAGAACAGGTGCATGTATACTTGTGTGTACACCAATGCTAGGAGTTTGGTAAATAAATTTGATGAATTTGAGGTATTGCTCAAAACATCAAATGCAGATATTGTTGGGATATCACAGATGTGGTGTTACACAGATATAAGGAATGCAGAACTGGAATTTGGGGAGTACAACGTCTACAGAAAGGATAGACTTGATTGGAAGGGAGGAGGGGTTATGCCATTAGTTAAAAAACACATAAAATCCAAGGAAGTGAAGCCAGTCGACATCGCGGGACAGTGCAGTGTCGAGTCAGTTTGGTGTGACATAAGCATTGGGAGATCAAAATTGAGAGTAGGAGTGTGCTATAGGCCTAATGACTCTGATGAGTATAATAAACTGTACAGGGAAATAGTGGTCCAGTAAATCAGAGAGTCTTATAATGGGGGATTTTAATTTCCCAGATATTGACTGGAATTTGTGGTTGGTCACTCACACACTAGCAAGGCTTTTGTGGATTTATTGGATGATTGTTTTCTACATCAGCATGTTCGGGAGGCAACTAGAGGGAGTAATACTCTTGATTTGATTATTAGTAGTGATTCTTCATGCATTAAGAATCTGCAGATAGAGGAACCACTAGGTGGCAGTGATCAGTGTGCTGCAGTGGGATTTACTCAGAGGTAACTACCATCAGGGCTAGAGGGAAGGGTTATTGCTTTCGTAAAGGCAATAACCCTTGGGATATCACAGATGTGGTGTTACACAGATATAAGGAATGCAGAACTGGAATTTGGGGAGTACAACGTCTACAGAAAGGATAGACTTGATTGGAAGGGAGGAGGGGTTATCAAGACTACGATGGTCTGAGACAGTATTTAAATTCTATATAGTGTGACCAACTGATGATGTTACCAACAGCAAATTCAAAATGGGAAGCATTCAAAGAACTTATCTTGGAAGATACTAGGCTTTATATACCAACTAAGAAATATTGTTCAAGGTTTAGGGCTTAATGGATGTCAGATGAACTAATGAGACATATAGCAGAGAAGAAAAATGCATGGGATACATATAAATTAACACGTGACACAGAAACCTATGATATAAGTTGATCTGTAACCAAGTTACAAAGGAGGTTAGGCAGGCGAAGGCAGACTACGAGAAATCTTTGGCAAGGAATGCAAAGAAAAACAGCAAAGAGTTATGTAAACTCTAGAAGGAAGGGGATGAATCAGATTGGTCCACTTTATATCGATGGTTCAACTGTTGATGATCCTGCTCAGGTAGGATCATCAACAGAATATTTTGCATTGACATGTGAATACATGAGGAGTTATTCAGCGAGGGGAATGCCAGAGGTATATTCAACTCTGGCAGTAAGCTAGATAATCTTGTAATAACTGAGAGTAAAGTGGAGGAGAAATTGTTGAAGATAAACACAAGAAAGGCACCTGGGGTGAATGGGATCTATCCAGTTATATTAAAGGAGGCAGCAAAGGAAGTAAGCGAACCCTTAGCCTTAATTATGAGAGCTTCCTTGGACTCAGGAGAGGTACCCATAGACAGGAGATGTGCAAATATGACCCCAATTCACAAAGGAGGATCAAAGGCTGACACAAGTAATTATAGACCTGTGAGTTTAACTTCTGTTCCAGGAAAATGAATGGCGACACTGGTTAAAGAAGCACTGCAGGATCACCTAGACAAGACTTCAGTTATAGCTCAGACACAGCATGGTTTGTTAAGGAGTAGTCTTGCCTGACCAATTTGATTGGATAATATAATGCAGTCACAAAAGAACAGGATGCAAGGAGTAACTTTGATATTATATACTTGGATCTTAGAAAGGCTTTTGATACTGTTGCACATGGAAGACTGCTGCACAAATTGGAGCAGTGTGGCATTGGAGGCAAATTGCTGCTATGGATAAATGGGTGATTGAGGGGGAGAAGACAGAGAGTGGTAATCAATGGACACTGCCCATTGTGGACTAATGTTATTAATGGAGTCCCTCAGGATTCAGTGCTGGGTCCATTATTGTTTTCTGTATTTATAAATGATATTGATGATAGTATATTAAGCGTAATGTCCAAGTTTGCAGACAATACAAAGGTTGGCAAGGTTGCTAAGGACACTACTGATGCTATGCTGCTGCAACAGGATCTGGAAAGGTTTAGCATATGGGCTGAGAGGTGGCAAATGAAGTTTAAAATTGACAATTGTAAAGTACTACATATGGGAAACAGCAACCCCAGAGCAACGTATCAACTCTGTGGTACTATGCTGATGGTGGTAGAGAATGAAAATAACCTGGGGGTATTTGTGCAGGCAGATATGAAGTTCTCTGAGCAGTGCAAACGGGCTGCAAGAGTAGCTCATGGTGTCTTGTCAATGATATACAGGAATTTTTCTAGCAGGGATAAAGAGGTGATTATTCCCTCGTGTAAGACAATGGTCAGGCCACACCTTGACAAAGGTTGTCAAGGTGTGGCCTCATTTCAAGAAGGATGGAGAGCTGCTGGAACGAGTACAGAGAAGGGCAAAAAATTAGTGAATGTAACAAAGGGTTGCTCTTACGAAGAAAGACTTAAGTTTTGCAAATTAGAGTGTCTGGGGACTAGGCACCGGCGTGGTGATCTGATAGAGGTGTTTAAAGCCTTGAATTGTTTGAGCATGCATCAATGCTGATGGGATTCTGCCTCTTGCTCAAAATAATCACCTGAGAGGGCATAAATTCAAATTGAGCAAAGACAGATGTAGGATAGATGTTCAGAAATTTGCCTTTAGCCAGTGGGTAGTTGATTGGTGGAACAGACTTCCAACCCTTGTTGTGGAAGTTGATAGCCTAAATAAGTTTAAGGCTCAACTGGACAGGTATTTTGAACGAACAGAGGGGTGAAGTGGAAGTGGGGTTTTTTTTTTTTTTTTGGCTGATGCTGCATAAGCTTGCTTTCTTGCATCATATACCTCTACTAATGCTAATTACTGGGAGATCTTGTCTTCCCATCAGGTTACCATGGTGGAAGTTTGATCAGGCTAACTGGAGTGCCTTTCAACACCTGGCAAATGTTGACATTTCTGCAGTTAATCAAGAGCCTATCAATGATGCAGTCACGTACATCACAGAAAATGTTGTCCATGCAGCTGCAACTACAATTCCAAAAACGTCCACCTGGTTTCTCCATAGCCAGGTGGGCAGGAGCTGCAGTGCGTAGCACACGCTTCTTGATTAGACCGGGGTTCAAGCCCATGAGCCACCAAATATGGAGGATGCGGAAAGGTCAAGGAATGCCCACCGTATATCCCCGGAACAATATGGCCTTAGTTGCTAATTCTCCTAAAAACCAAATAACAACAACAACAACAACATCTCCATTTCCAAAACCATGGTGGAATCCAGAATGCACAGCAGCCAAAAAGGCTCAAAACAAAGCTTGGGGGATATTTCGATGATATCCTACCATGGTCAATCTAATAGCCTTTAAATGTGCACGAACCAAAGCACACTACATTCGTTGTCAGAGTCAAAAGGAATCGTGGATCCGTTTCACATCACCCACACGACCAGCCCTAAGGTAGTCTGTAAAAAAATCTGGAAAATGAAGGGGAAATACACAACACGCCTCCAGCCAGCCTCATCGGTCCTGGAATAAAATGGATGTACTATTGCAGACTGTACTGCAATAGCCAATGCTCTTGGGGAAACATTTTCTAATATCTCTGCAACATCATCTTTCTCCCCAGAGTTTCTGGTTTTAAAGCACAACACTGAAAAACAGGCCCTTAAGTTCACATCGAAGGGTTCCCACATATATAATGGGCCATTTACTATCCATGAGCTGAAAACAACACTTTCCTGTATGAATAGTTGTATTCGTACAGTTGTATTCCTGTACGAATAGTACCGCTTTTAGACAGGACAACATCCGTTATGAAATGATCAAACATCTTTCACCAGAATCCATGGACCTTTTGCTCTTCTTGTACAACAGAATCTTTCTTGAAGAGCATTTTCCAGATACTTGGTGCAGTACAACTATTCTTGCTTTTGCCAAGCCAGGAAAGGATCCTAAATCTCCGAAAACCGATCATTCTATTGCTCTGATTAGCTGTCTGAACAAAATATTGGAGAGAATGGTCAATGCTCGTCTCTTATGGTATTTAGAATCGAATGACCTTCTCTCTCTCCCTCCCAATTTAAGTGTGGCTTCAGAAGAAACAGGTCCACACTGGACCACTTAATTAGACTGGAACACTTAATTACTTCGCATCCAAGATGCTTTCCTAAAAAGAGAGCACCTGGTGTCCATCTTCTATGACATGGAAAAAGGGTACGATACAACTTGGGAGATTTGGCATTTTAAAAGACCTTTACAACCTCGATCTAAGAGGTCACCTTCCCGTTTTTATTAAAAAATTTATCCTGCCGTTATTTCCAAGGTCATGTATGGTCCACCCTTTCCTGGCCCTTTTGCCAAGAGGAGGGGGATACCACAAGGATCTGTCTTAAGTGTCACGCTTTTTGCCATTAAAATAAACTATTTCCGAACAACTTCTTTCAGCTATAAACGGTGCACTCTACGTCGATGACCTGAGCATATTTTCTCAATCATGCAATATGAGGGTTATTGAGAGACAACTGCAACAAGCTATTGACCGTCTTAACTCCTGGGCCACAACCAGTGCTCCAGGTTCTCACGTAACCCCCACCCTGAGCCTGAATTGTGACTTGGACAAAGCACCATTGCAGTTGTATCAGAGACAAAATTCTTGGGGCTGACATTTGTCCAACACATTTATCAGCTACATACAAAGTGCACGAGAGGGCTTAACGTTCTCCACTCTCTCTCTCTCTCTCTCTCTCTCTCTCTCTCTCTGTTCTACCTCTTTGGGCACAGACCGATGCACTCTACTCCATCTATACTGTGCACTTGTATACTCAAAATTAGATTATGGGTCTTGGGTATATGCATCTGCCAGAAATAGCGCTGTTCATTGGCTGACCCCATCCATCATCAAGCCATTCGTATTGCTACTGGTGCATTCAAAACATTGCCTGTCCAAAGTCTGTATGTCAAAGCAAATGAACCACCCTTGTCGCTTCGATGAATGCAGTTGTCTCTAAAATATGCCTTCAAGCTGAAATCCCTGCCAGATCACCCCACGTGGACATCTGTTTTTGAGCCATAATGGGAAAATCTTTATAACACACAACGCACTGCCAATCGCGCATTCATGTTCAAGAGCTACTCAATGAGCTAAACATCTCGGTAGACAAGGTTGCTCAAACACCAAAGCAGCCCCTTCCACCCTGGCATGCACAAACACCAACATATGACTTCTTGCTCGAGATTGCGACGAATTCTAATACTCTGTCTTCTGTCTACCTTCAGCTTTATTCACAACACTGTGCAGAACATTCTATCTTCCTGCCAGTTTACAGAGATGGCTCGAAGTCAGAATCATATGTGGGATCTGCTGCTGTTTTTCCAGATAATACTATATCAGAGCAGATACCCTTTGAATGCAGCATTTACACTGCAGAGCTGCATGCTATAGAGTTAGCTCTACATCACATAAGAAATCGCCGATTCAGTGAGTGCACTACAGGCTCTATCAGTGGTGTCACACACTAATCATCCAACCCTGTCCTGAATTCAGCAGATAATATACACCCTCTATGCAGGTGGATTCGATATCTGCTTCTGCTGGATCCCAAGTCACATCGGGATTAGAGGAAAAGATTTGGCTGACACTGCAGCCAAATCAGCAGCCCTTCCGGATAATCTTAACCTGTGAGTCTCTGATACAGACTACAGGCAAGTAATCTATAGTAATTTACACTCTGTGGCAAGATTTGTGGCATTGCCTGGTTACTACAAACAAACTGAAGGATTAAGCCTGTGATTCATCTTTGGCAGTCAAGCTTACACAGCGATCGCAAAGAGGAAGTTGTTCTTGCTCAGCTCTGCATAGGACACTCTCATCCGACACACTTCTTTTTGCTGAGGGCTGATGACCCTCCTGTGTGTGAGCAATGTGACACCATTTTATCCATTCAACATATTTTATGTGATTGTACCAATTTTAGAAATGCTCGTTTTACTGCTTTACCCAGCTGACTGAGCCATATACACTCAATTTTAAATGACAATGACAATGTGTCAGCAGTTTTTAAATTTTTAAAATCAATTAATATATATATATATATATATACATATACACTCATATGAAATATACAATTTGCTTTTATCATTGTACTGATTTTATTTATTGATATGCCTTTATATGTATATGCACTTTCGATGAAGTAATCTTTTTGAAAGGTTACCAGTTTCATCTTTCTTGAATTTTCACCTTTTCGTGGCGCACTATAACCTTGCTGTTTTTGCACCATAAAAATCAATCAATTAAGCTCACAGTCTTCATGTATATACAGATGGCTCAAAAACTGACATATCCATAGGAGCTGCATTGGTCCTTCCTACATCCACTGTTTCTGTCCAGTTACCAATTGAATGCAGTGTTTTTACAGCTGAACTCTATGGAATAAAAATGGCTTTGAATCTCCTTAACCTATTAAATACCCAGGTCATAATATATACAGACTCTTTAAGTGCAGTGAGTGCCTTAACGAAATAAACTACAGCATTCCCATCCACTTCTCACACAAATCAGATCATAGTTATGTAATCTCAATAAAAGAAGCTGACTGTCAAATTCAGCTGGATACCCAGCCATGTCGGAATTTCAGGAAATGAGTTTGCAGACGAAGCAGCAAAGCGCCCTGCTTGCTTTGATTCCATCACAGTTCCTTACTCTGATTTCAAACCAATCATACGACAGATATGTACTGAGATATAGTCTGAAATCTGGAATACCCAGACAGGAAGCAAACTTCTTGAGATAAAACAGAATCCACAGTTGTGGAGATCCAGTTTCAGACTAAACAGGCATGAAGAGCTCGTGCTTGCAAGAGCACAAATTGGCCATACACATCTAATGCACCTCCTTTTACTGCTAGGAGAAGATTCTCCACTTTGCTTACACTGTAGATCCCTACTTACCATTGAGCATGTCCTAATTGAGTGTGCACATTACCATTCAGTTAAATTGCATGTTTCAAATCACAGCTTAATTTACAAAAACATCTACAACTATCCCATATACTTGGAGATGATAGCAGTTTCTCAGAACTTTTTATTTACCTGAAAATGATCAACGTTTACAGTCACTTTTAGACCTATAACATACGGTCACTTCTAGACCAAAGTAACAGGTGCAGTTTGGTCATAGTAGCCCTTGTGCCATTAAACCCCACTCCAGCAACAACAGAAAGCAAAATTAAAAGCTAAATGTCATTAACCTGGCAGTAGTAGTATTGCTCCATTTTTAACATGAGTGATACCACATAGCCTGACAGGCCCCCACATTTTAACTTTAATATTTGAAAAAATGCATGGTTTTTTGAATTGTGCTTTGAGTGTGTACTAATGCTTGAGTGTTCACTAGTAGATTGCAATGCTTATTAATTTTATTTTTAATTTTTTTTTAAAATAATAATTGGGGATTTTGCAAATGCTGTGTTTTTTAGCAACTAAAAATACTCATTCATCTTAATGAAAAAAAATATATTTAACTATACTTAAATTTTAAAAAAAAATTTTGGTATCATAAAATGTAAACATGAATCAATTAATCTCTGTTAAATTTAAGCTTGTGGAGGCACTAATTGCATGAAACGTCAACATTATGCCAACTCAAAAAAATTAAGCCAATATTTATAAAAACACTGAAATTAAATGTATGTTAATGAAAAAAAAATCATTTCTATTAATTCTGCCTGTGTATGTAGTGAATATTATAAATACATAAATTAATACTATGAAATCATTCATATTCTTTCCTTCCCCAGGGTTCTTGTGATATTTGCTACATGAAACACGGTTTTACTGGGTGTTAGCCGATTTATTGATAATGGCCATAAACTCTACCAAAATTTCCATGTTTTGTGAGAAGTTTTTCATTGTCCAAAAAGCTTTTCAAAGACAGTGCAACTACCATGGACAATGTAGTTCATAGTTCACTATGTGTGATAAAATTTGAGAAACTTTTAGTTAATGAAAAACTTGCCATTGTGATGAAAATCAGTGTTTCTATGTACAACTAATTTTCAAGCGAAGGAAGATTATGAGAAATCTTTGGCAAAGGATGATGAGAGAAAAAAAAAACAAGGACTTCTTTACCCATATAAACTCTAGAAGGAAGGGGATAAATCAGATTGGTCCACTTGATATCAGTGGTTCAACTATTGATGATCATGCTCAGATAACTGACAATCTGAGTGAGTATTTTGCATCTCATTCACACATGAAGGCTATTAAGGGAGGAGAATGCTAGAATTTTATCAAACTGTAATAGAATGCTTAATGATTTTATAATAACTGAGAGTAAAGTGGAGGAGAAATTGTTGAAGTTAAACATAAGGCATCCGGAGTGGATGGCATCTGTCTAGTTAGGCCTGACGTAGCCCAGTGGTCAGGAGCGAGAGTGCATAGCACGCGTTCCTTGAGTGGACCGGGGTTCAAGCCCGTGACTACTAAATACGATAAATATTTGTATTGACGATTTATTGTAAACTCTACTGACTTGATTGTCGTGCCGGAGTATAAACAGAAAAAAAAATTTTATTTATATTAAAGGAGTTGGCAAAGGAAGTAAGCAAACCCTTAGCCATAATTATGAGAGCATCCTTGGACTCAACAGATGTCCCCATGGACTAGAGATATAAAAATGTATCCCCAATTCACAAAGGGGGAATCTAAAGGTGACACGAGTAATTACAGACCAGTTAGTTTAACTTCTGTTCCAGGGAAAATAATGGAGTCACTGGTTAAATGCACATTGTGGGATCACCTAGACAAGACTGTAGTAATAAGTCAGACAGCATGGGTTTGTTAAGGGAAAGTCTTGTCTGACAAATTTGATTGGATACTATAATGTTACAAAGGAACTGGATGCAAAAATTAATTTTGATATCATATACTTGGATTTCAGGAAAGCTTTTGACACTATTGCACATGGAAGACTACTGTACAAATTGGAGGATTATAATATTAAGGACAAGTTGCTACAATGGATAAAAGGGTTGGTGAGTGGGAGAAGACAGAGGTAATTAATGGACACTGATCTTAGAGTACTAATGTTATTAGGGGAATCCCCCAGGGTTTAGTGTAGGGCCCACTGTTGTTTTGTATATTTATCTATGATATTAATGAAAGTATATTAGACTTAATGTCAAAGTTTGCAGATGATACACAGGTTGGCAGGGTTGTTAATGACATTAATGGCAGTGTGCTACTGCAACAGGATCTAGAAAAGTTGAGCAAATGGGCTGAAAGGTGGCAACTGAAGTTTAACATTGACAAAGGCAAAGTACTGCATATGGGTAAAAGCAGTGCTTTTTTTGTAAAAAAAAAAAAAAATAGGCACTGGTACTCATTCTTTGCTATCAGGAAAAATTGAAAATTAAAAGGATATGAATATGAAAAGTACTCTAAATTTTTTTTTTTCCTGATATTGTTACTTTTGTAGTAATGTTTTTGAAATAAGAACAACAAATTTAGCATATTAACACAGTTTATTAAGTATAAATTAATTATTCAAGTATATATAGAAAAATAAGTAAAATGTGAATAAAATAAGTAAATAAATTAGTCAACTACTGAGTGCCGAGCACTCAGGATGACACAAATGGTCATTTGTGTAGTATCTCAAATAGAGAGCGTTATGGTAACTGAAAAAAGTTTCTAGTACCCTGGCTTGGCCTAAAACTTAGGAAATAACGAAAACGTTGTCCATTTGAGTCTTTCCAGTTGTTGTGAATGCCAAGGGTGGGAGAAGTGACTCCGACTTCTTCCTGGAGAAGCCATTAAAGTTTCGGGGGTGAAGCGACTTGTAGGTGAGGGCTGTACAAGACTCCGCGCAGGCGCCTCTCCACCACCACTGCCTCAACACTGGCTCTCTGAGTATCTCCCTTTGCCGGGACAACTCCAGCTTTGAAAATTGTTAAAAAGTACTTCTCTTTGCATAATTTATAAATGACCTTTATACAATTATTAACTAACTATTTAGTAACCGTTTTGTCACTAAAAGGAGAGTTACTTAGTACAAAGAAGCACGCTATCGAAGTGCAATAAAAAATTGTTTTTTTAATTTTAGCACAAAAATAAATGATAGATTTCAATTGGAATAGTTTTCTCTTGATAAGCATCAAATAACACAAAGCTAATCTGATTTTTAAATTTTTAGCTCCATTAGCGACGGAAATAGAGAGGGAGGACACAAATTACTCACATTTTCCTGTCTGGCTCTGCCATTTTTAATTTAAAAAAATATTTTAAAATTTTATTTTAAACCTACTTGTTGATCTCTTTCCAACAGTGTAGCTACAGGTTGACGACAACATTTTTATCCTCCCACATTTTAACTCCCCTCCATTTCTCAGACAAATTTTGATCAACAATGATCAATATGGCATTATGTTGGCCCACTTGATGTGCAAACCCATGCAAAATTTCTAGTCAATAGGTTGAATGGTCCCAGAGATACAATGCTGTGACAGACGGGCGGACAGGCAGACAACCGAGTGACATTTTAAGGGTCCTTCCTTAGACTATGGCCCCTAAAAATAATAACAGAAGTAAAAATAATTTCATAATAAAGTTTTTGTAGAATATTCCAAAATTTTATTAAGTTCTCAATCGACACCATATGCCGACTTCTTTTCTTACTGTTTGTGTGTCGATTGCTGAATGACGTTTCTGAAGTAGCCACGAATCGACATATTGTGCTGGATCGAAGCGGGTCAGCAGTGGGCATACAATTTTAAGAAATTGTTTTTGTCATCAACGAAGCTCTGGTTGGGCTGACAATCAGATTCATTTGTGAAAATCGTTGTTCACATTCACTCGATGAAATTGGTATCGTACTCAGAGCGTCCAGCAAATTCTTCAATCCTTCCGAAACCATCTTTTCAATTAGGTACCCCCGAAATCCACGAATTGTATCTCTTTCATTTAACTGTAACCTAATTGACAATTTTCTAACTTCATTTTCACCAAATGCCAACAATTCATGCTTAGAATGTTTAATACCTTCGTTGTCCTTGTTTTCCATCTCCCGTCATCAGTATTGTCACTAGTTGTTAAATTTGAATTTTTTTCTTTTCTTTTCTTTTTTTTGAAACTGTCCAAAATGTTGGGACATTTTGTCAGATATTCAGGTACTGTGACCATGTAAACAGAGATAGGGAAGATTTACAGAAAAATGTGGATAACGCGCTTCCGCGAAATGACACATGATTATTTGTCGGGGTAAAAGAAAATCACTCTCTCATAATTCTCGAACAGGGCGCTTACAGTTGATTCACAAAGGTGTCCAACCTACGGCCCGCCCAGAAAGTGAACTAAAACAGCATTTTAAATTTTGTTAATTATCAGAAAAAATCTCATTAAATGTTTTGTTCAGTAAATGTAATTGTGTATTGTACAGGCTGGCCTCAATTAACGCGATTAATTCGTCCCACGAGCACATCTCGCAAAACGGAAACGCGTTAATCGAATATAATAGTCAATAGGAAAAAATTATAATTGGTCCTTGACCTTCTGGAATGTTACTATAAAAAATTTTAAAAATACCTTTTAAGTAATTTTTTATCTGTATACAATGAAAATAATTATGGAATTAAATGTTTATTGCATAAAACAGCGGTTCCCAAACTGTGCGTCACGGAATATTTTAAATGTTCGAGGGAAACAGCGATACTCGACATCTGTCAGACACTGCGCGAACTACTAGCTGGAGGTAGTTCACAATTTCAACATTTCTTATTAAGTTGTTTGGACCTAACTACTAAACAGAACTGTTAGGTATTTCTTTTGGTCTGGGTGTGCCGTGAAAAAATTACTGAGACACTTAAGGGCGCCATGAACCAAGAAAGTTTGGGAACCTCTGACATAAAATACACAATGAAAAAATGACTGTTGCGGAAATATTCGAACAGCGTTGACTTTCTCTTTTCATCAGTCAATTTCCGATAGCCGACAACAATCTTCTCTGGGCCCTGGCGAAATAAATATCGCAGAGAACCTCAAACATTTTGTTCGAGGTTCTCTGCGATAAGAAAGATTTCATCAAGTTCTTTTACGGTTATCTCCTTCGTGGTAACATTTTCATCTGGCTCATTTAAAAATTTGAATTTTTAAATGCAAATTTGCATTGACTTTATTAGCGGGAGAAAAATGAGTAAGACGTCTTCTTACGATGGTTGATGGAACACACCGAAGCGGGCAGCAGGCAAACATTTGTTTATTGCCCGTCTGACGTGCGGTAAGCTTAACGCACAATTCAAATCTTTTTCAACTATCGCATAAAAAAAAAATATTGCATTAACTGGAAATTTGCATCGTGTAAAGTGAAAAGTGGTATAATTTTTTTCAATTAATAACTGAAACACGCATTATGCAAGGCCTGGCTGTACTTAATAAAATTTTCGAATATTTTCAATTTTACTTTTACATGCAACAAGATATGGAAAATGTAACACGCTAAAGAAATCGAACTTTGAATTTTTTTGAATATGGCCCTTGTATGGGAAATGTTTGGACACCACTGCAGTAGTAGGTGGACCAGAGCCCATTGGGAATACACCTTGATCTGCTCACTGCAGACCAGCACGACTTCTCCGTATGTGGGACAGGTGGTCGGATAGTTTTTACCAGGTACTACTAAGTTGTAGAATGATAATACCTTCAGCTGTCTTAATTCGTGCAGCAGCACTAATTGCCTGAAGGCCAGAAATGCAAACAGGGCGTACAGAGTTCATTCTCTCCTCTCCTAATCCTATATGAAAATTTTCTCACTCAACGGAAACTATTTTAAATGTAACTTCCAAAGGGAATTCAAAATAATTAAACAGAGGTCCGACTGAGTAATTTAAAATTATAGAAATGGTTATATAGTTTTATATCGAAAAGATCTTAACAATAGACAGTGAAAAATGTAAATTTAGTTAAATAATTTTAAGCTTATTTGAATAGTAGATAAACATGTGAAAAAAATTTACGGAATATTCATAAAGGGTTTTCCAATAGTAACGCTCGATGTTTGGCAACAGCGCATGACGAAGTCGACAGTCACACAGGTGGTGTCTTTGGTAGCCGTATTCAGTTAGTCTCTGCATTTTATTATGGAGCATTACACGACTGAGCAACGAGTTGAAATTGTAAAAAATTATTATCAAAACCAATGTTCTATTCGTCAAACGTTTCGTGCACTCCGTGCAGTTTATGGTGTCGACGAACGTCCTTCAGAATCCACAATTCGCCATTTAATAAACAAATTCGAAGCAACTGGGTCTGTGGCAAATCTGAAAGCGAAACACAAGATCCGTTGAAAATATTGTTGCAGTCCGGGAAAGTGTGCGCGAGAATCCGCAACAGTCCATTCCGCGTCGGGCTCAAGAACTTGGCCTGTCTTCGACGACAACTTGGCGAATCCTGCATAAGGACTTAGGGCTTCACCCTTATAAAGTGCAATTAACCCAACAACTAAAGCCCAACGATCATGCGCAGCGGCGTGCATTCACTGATTGGGCGCTAGAGCAGTTGGAGGTCGATCCTGATTTTGGGCGAAAAATAATGTTTAGTGACGAGGCTCATTTCTGGTTAAGTGGCTTTGTTAACAAGCAAAATTGCCGAATTTGGAGCGACGAAAACCCACGGGAGATTCATGAGATCCCACTACATTCCGAAAAAGTTACGGTATGGTGTACACTTTGGTCCGGCGGAATAATCGGTCCGTATTTTTTCGAAAACGAAGAAGAAGTGGCACTTACGGTCAACGGTGAGCGATACAGGGCTATGATAAGAGATTTTTTTTGGCCTGCAGTGGATGGAATCGATCTAACAAACATTTGGTTTCAGCAAGACGGTGCTATGTGCCATACGGCACGTGATACAGTAACACTATTGCATGAGAAATTTGAAGGTTCCGTTATATCGCGAAATGGTGACGTTAATTGGCCGCCCAGATCCTGCGACCTAACGCCACTGGATTTTTTTCTCTGGGGCTTTCTAAAATCCAAAGTCTATGCTAACAAACCACGGACGGTTGCCGCCTTAAAGGCCAACATTAGGCACGTTATTGCTGAAATTGAGCCACTTTTATGCGATAACGTCATCACCAATTGGGTATCCAGGATTAACCAAACCAGACAAAGCCGTGGCGGACATTTATCTGATATAATTTTTAAAACATAATGTTAACACATATACTTCATAATAAAAATAAAAATAGATCACTATCACTCTCACAATTTGTTTTATTGCGTTACAAAAATCGAGGGCCCCGGGTGCCAAGCGTTTCCGTGGCCAAGTGATTATTGTGCGTCTATCAAGCGTTTTTCTTCCCAGCGACTAAGTTTTTCTTTGTTTTCTCTTGCAATTATTAAATTTTCTGTTAAGTAGCTCTAGTCTCTTATAAGAAATAAGAAGAGAGCCCAGAAGAAGGAAATCACCTTTTTCTTTAATTTAGATTTACTAACTGTACTAACTCTACGCTTGGCCACAAAGCGGCACTGCTCCTGCCTCCCCGTGGCGGGGCCGGTAACCTGGGCGGTAAGGACAAACCCCCAGGGCGAAAAGGAGCCATTATGGATAAAAATAATTATCCACCGTTAGAGCCTTCGAGCTCAAGAACAGACAATCATGACCCCAATCACGACTTAGAAAATGATCGTCCAAAGAGACAGAAGACTAATCAGATGGAGCAACCCTGCCCATCCTTTTTAATTTTCCACTCCCTTACTAGTCAGCCAATGAGCAAACTGTCTCCCTTCGTAATACAAAAACATCTCGAAGGTATTGCAGGATCTCCTAAGACTGTCAAGAGATTACAATCAGGAGACCTGCTAGTGGAAACTACGAACCACAGGCATTCGGAGAAACTCTTACAGTTAACAAACTTTGCGGGAATTCCGGTAAAAATATCTCCTCATGCAACCCTAAATTCATCAAAGGGTGTCATATCCAGTTGGGACCTGTTAAATGTCACAGAGGAAGAAATTACCCAAGAGCTGCAGGGACAAAATGTAATTCAAGCCAAACGTATAATGACTAAAAAAGATAATCAACTTATCCCAACCAGAAACATTATTCTCACTTTTAATACGCCCAACTTACCGTGCTCTGTAAAAGCAGGTTATTTACTTTGCCGTATCCGCCCGTACATTCCCAATCCTTTAAGATGTTTTAAATGTCAAAAGTATGGCCACTCACAAACTGTATGCAGAGGAGTTCCTGTCTGCCCCAACTGTGGTTCCTCGGATCACATACAAAGTGACTGTACGACTACTAAAATGATATGTCCAAATTGCAAAGGTGATCATCCTGCCTATTCCAGAAGTTGTGAAAAATGGAAAACGGAGAAACAAATTGTAAAATACAAGGTCGAGAACAAAGTGAGTTACCCAGAAGCGAGAAGACTAGTGGCACCTACTATGAATAAAAATATTTCCTATGCTAATGCAGTTAAAAAATACCAAACAGTCTCTACTCAAACTAATGTTACAGTTCCTGCTAATCTTTCAATTTCAGATTGGGCCAGAACTGTCCTCTCTGGGGAAAAACCAGATGTGCGTAAACAACAACCCAAACTCTCAGACCAAGCAAATAATACTCCTCTTTCAATACCAGCGGAATCTCCTCCCCCAATGAGTGCTACCACACCATGTATTACAAATTCAAATATAATCAAAAATATTCGAGACACAACCATGGACACAGATGGCACATCTATAGAGGAAGATCCTATTTTAGAGATCCATGCCGAAGAAGAAGAAATGGACACTGGTCGGCCAGTCTTCCAAAAAAAAGACAAACACAAATTAGATCGCCATAAACCAGTCACTTTCAAAAAGCAGTCAGAATCAGCTCCATCAACTAAACACAAATAATGCCTTGTATTTTACAATGGAACTGCAGAGGCTTTCGTTGCAATACAGTCGATATCCAAGATCTAATAAATCGATTTTCTCCAGTTGCCCTTTGTCTTCAGGAAACTTACTTAACTTTGCAAATTTCTCCTTCGATAAAGAACTATTGAATTTATCGAAGGGATCGTAATACAGCAAATGCTGCCCATGGTGGTGTAGCAATCCTGATAAATTCAATGATCCCAACTAAACATATTCCACTTCAAACTGAAATAGAAGCTGTTGCTGTGCGTATAAAGCTCCATATTGAAATAACTTTAGTATCAATCTACTTACAGCCAAACCGTACCTACTGTTTAAAAGATCTTGAAGATCTCCTTATACAGATACCTCCACCTCTCTGTATGTTAGGGGACTTCAACGGGCACCACCCCTTATGGGGCGATCGTAATTTGGATAGACGAGGTCGACTCATTGAGAGCCTGATAGAGGCAGTAAACCTCACCATACTCAATACTGGCACACACACTCACGTTCAGCTCCCAAATGGACATACCTCAGCCATAGATCTCTCCATTTGTTCCCCATTACTGGTCCCGACCATAGAGTGGTATGTTTTAAATGATATAATGGGTAGTGATCACTTCCCAATCGTATGCAACCTATTAACAGCACAGACTCCTCCAGCTCAACCCTGCAGAAAATGGAAATTTGCCCGAGCAAACTGGGCAAAATTCCGGTCATCAATATCTTTTGATGAGGAAAAAATCCGTCTCCAGCCTATCGATGATGTGACAAAATACATCACGTCACATCTTCTAGATGTGGCTAAAGAAACAATACCACTATCAAATCCCTCGGTTCGTAAGCACTATAATTATTGGTGGAATGAGCAATGCACAAAAGCCAAAAAAGCAAAAAATAAAGCCTGGAATTTGTTTCGGCAATATCCAACAACACCCAATCTAATAAATTATAAGAAGTCAAAGGCAAAAGCACGCTTCATACAAAGGCAAGCAAAGAAAGAATCCTGGATCCGTTTTGCATCAAGCATTAATAAAAACACTGACACCAAAATAATATGGAAAAAAATTAGACAGCTTTCTGGTAAGTTCCCTACCGTACCTTCACCAATTCTATCCTGTAATGGGCAAGATCTATCTAGTCCTTTAGATATCGCAAATGCTTTGGGCAACACATTTGCTGAAATCTCAGCGACAGAAGCTTATACTCCACTTTTCCAGAGAATTAAAAACACTGCAGAACAGCACTCTGTTAACTTCCAAACTGCTCTCCTTCTGCCGTATAACAAACCCCTACAATATTCCGAACTCTTGCATGCTATCGGAACAGCCCACAATGGTGCTGCCGGACCAGACGGAATCTATTACGCCATGCTACAACATCTTGATGACAGAGCATTGCATCTCCTTCTGCTCTTTTACAATCGTATTTTTCTAGAAAATATCTATCCAACTTCTTGGCATCATTCTACTGTTTTGGCATTCCTAAAACCTGGAAAAGATCCAACCAATCCACATAGCTATAGACCAATATCCCTCTCAAGCTGCCTCAGCAAAATTCTAGAAAAAATTGTCCACTATAGACTCGTCTGGATCATTGAGTCAGAACAGTTAATGAGCAATAGTCAGTATGGCTTTCGTCAAAACAGGTCATGCCTGGACCTTATGGTTAAGGCTGAATTTGCCATTCGTAATGCCTTTATTAAGCATGAACATCTAGTAATGGTATCCATAGATATAGAGAAGGCTTTTGAAACCACCTGGCGGCATGGCATACTAAGAGACCTTTACTCTCTTGGTCTGCGGGGAAACCTTCCTATATTTATAAAGCATTTTCTACACACTAGATCTTTTCAAGTTCGATACCAACATGCCCTCTCTGCAACTTACATTCAAGAAGAAGGTGTTCCACAGGGATCAGTACTGAGTGCCACTCTTTTCGCCCTAAGAATAGATTCTATCACTAAACAACTTCCAAATACTGTCGAAACTTACCTCTATGCGGATGACCTTGCCATCTCCTGTCATTCCCAAAATATGAGATCTATTGAACGACAGCTTCAGATATCATTAAATAAAATACAACAATGGGCCAGCCTTAACGGCTATAGGCTATCACAAGAGAAAACAGTTGCTATCCATTTTTGTAGACAACGCAAATTTCATCTGGATCCTGAACTTCACATTTCTAATATTTCCGTCCCAGTTACTAGTAACATTAGATTTCTAGGTTTAATCATGGACAACAAGCTAAATTTTTTAGAGCACATTAAAAAAGTACGTACTGCCTGCTTAAAAAAGATAAACATACTCAGAGCTTTATCTGCACAAACGTGGGGTGCAGATCGTACCTGCCTCCTTCGATTATACAGGGCATTAATCAGATCCCGTCTTGATTATGGAGCTCCCATTTATGACTCTGCCAGAAAGAGCGCATTACGCTGGCTTGATCCAGTACAACACAGTGCACTGAGGATTGCACTTGGCGCATTCAGAACATCGCCAGCACATAGCCTTTACATTGATGCTCACGAGCCGCCACTATCTTTACGTAGGAAATTGCTATTGCTAAAGTATTCTGTCAAGATACAAAGTTGTGCTTCGCATCCCATTCAGCCTTATCTTTTCAATCCACCATTTGAAAATCTGTACAGAAATAAACCTAGCATAGTAAAACCAGCTGGTCATCGCCTCCTTGAACTATTGCAGGTTTGGAATGTATCCATCCATTCCGTAAAACAAGTCGCCACTTGTACTCAACCACCATGGGTTCCACCTCCTATACCGACCTGTGACACTTACCTCTGTCAGTGGGGAAAGAATATCTTGCAATCATCAAATATCAGACAAGTTCATGCTGTTCACACTCAAAAATATATTGATTTTTTACCAATATACACAGATGGCTCTAAATCCAATTCAAAAGTTGGAGCAGCTGCAGTGTTTCCGAATACAATTGTATCAGCAGCCCTTCCTCCTGAATTCAGTATCTTTTCAGCTGAATTATTCGCAATTAAACTAGCTTTAAAAAATCTCTCTCCTGACTGCTTTTTAAAATCAGTAATTTACACTGATTCCCTCAGCTCAATCAAGGCTTTGTGTAATTCCTCAGACAAGTTTCACCCTGTTATAAATGAAATTAGAAAATTATTGCTAAAGATTATAGAACGCCACCAACTGGTCACCTTCTGCTGGATACCAGCACATTCTGATATTTTAGGCAATGAACTGGCTGATAAAGCTGCAAAAAACCCAACCAGCTTAGATTTAACCAATATCCCTGTTCCAGCCTCAGACTACGCACTAATGATTCATGCTGCATGCCTATCAGAATGGACAGCACTATGGCATTCCCAAACGAATAATAAACTCTTACAGATTAAACAAGTTCCGAAAATCTGGCTCTCCAGTGTCCGGACATCAAGGCGGGAAGAAGTAATTCTTTCAAGAGCTAGAATAGGTCATACTTACCTGACCCATCTTCATTTACTCACAGGAGATGATCCACCACAGTGTCCACATTGTTCTCTAAATTTGACAGTGAAACACATTCTCATTGAATGTCCATACTATAAACAAAACAGAAATACCACCCTGCTATCTTTGGTTAACCCTCGAAAACCAATAACTCTAGAGAATATCATTGGTGACAATGCAAATATTCCGGAATTTTTTAACTTTCTGAAACAAATTGGAGTTTTCAGTCATTTCTGATTTCTGCCTTTTCTGATGTGACAAGAATTTCTCATATATTAATTCAATAAAGGAATAGGCGCATTATAGCCAAAGCAGCCTATGCGCCATAAAACCCCCACAACAACAACAACAACAACAAAAATCGAGCGTTACTATTGGAAAGCCCTGTATTTCAAAGTGCACTGCATCCAAATGTCACACGTCACTGTTAATAAAGGTGCCGGTACGCCATACCATTGCGTACCGTCACAAAAAAAGCACTGGGTAGAAGTAACCCCAGAGAAATGTACCAACTGTGTGGTACTACACTTAGGGTGTTAGAAAATGAAAAAGACATGGGAGTAATCGTGCAGTCAGATAAGAAATTTTCTGACAGTGCAAACAGGCTGCTGGAGCAGGTCATGGGTTATTGTCAATGATATACAGGAATTTTGCTAGTAGGGAAAAGGAGGCGATTATCCCTTTGTATAAGGCAATGGTCAGGCCATGCCTCGAGTACTGCATACAGGTGTGGAGGCCTTATTTTAGGAAGGATGTAGAGTTGCTTGAGCAAGTACAGAGAAGAGCAACAATGATTGGTGAGGGGAATGAATGGGTGGTCTTACCAAGAAAGGCTTAAGCTCTGCAAGTTGCAGTGTCTGGAGACTTAGGTAGCTGTAAGGTGATCTGATTGAGGTGTATAATGTGTTGAGCAGGCCCAATTCTGATGGGATTCTTCCTCTTGCTCAGATTATGAACTTGAGGGGGCATAAATTCAAATTGAGGAAAGACAGTTATAGGATTAGATGTGCGGAAATTGCCCTTAGCCAGCAGGTAGTTGACTGCTGGAACAAATGTCCATCTGTCATTATGGAAGTTGATAGCTTAAATAAATTCAAGGAGGAACTGGACAAATGTTTAGAGGGAATGGATGTATGAAATGGTTTTTTTTTGGCTGATACTATATAAGCTTGCTTTCTTGCATCATATGCTTCTACTACTGATTGTACAGGGCCAGATACAGTGGAGTAATATAAATGATATTGAATGGCCTCATAGAACAACTGGGCTTTCACAAAGTGAACAAAAATATAAACAGACAAAAAAAAGTAGCACGTACAGACTAAAGACACTATTAAGAAGGTACAAAAAGTAACAACTACTAATCCCAAGCCACTTAATCACCAGGATTAAATAATTTCCTGCTGGGGCCTGAGGACCAGAAAGTGCTGGTATCTACATAATATCTCTTAAAAGATACACCTGGAATGGAAACTTGAAGGCTATTGATTTCCCAGCCCAGTTGTTGCCTGCCTGTCTGGTAACTTGCATTATATTGTCTTCTAGACAATTTTTTTTTTTTTTACTTATCCTCACTGAAGAAGGGTAAAGTTACTACTTAGGGTTCATTTGTTTGTTTTGGTAATATGTAGTTGTTTAAACTTTTGTATCTTTAATCTCTTTGCAATCTCATCAACTATAAGAGACGGGCATAATATTTGGATTTATCTTTCAACTTTTTCTGTGTTATGCAATATCTGATTGTACTCATAAGTTCAGCTTTTTATAATAATTGCCTTAGCTTGATTCAAGCAAAAAATAAAAATTCTAAATTTCTTCTCTTTATGATGTAGATTTCATCATTAAAAGTTAGTTAGGTGTAATAACATATTTAAAGAAGTTTTGGTTATATTGATTACAGAATACGGCTATTGTAGCTGTCCAGCAAGAATGGTTTCGGGTAACATCCCATAAGGAATCTAACGCTTATGTTGTAGAAGATTACTTGCAAATATTTGAAAAAATTTCTAAGTCCCTTTTAGAGTGGATTGTTAATGCAGAAGATGCAAATGTAAGTGGTGTTTTATTTTTTACTTAGTTTCTATAAATTGTCTTGTTAACTTGATTGATGAAATGAAGATAACCTGTAATATGAAGGTAATTAATTCAATCAGCTTGATCAGTTGAGCCACAATACATAATTAAAGTGATATGAAAGAATGGAATATATTTTGGAGTATTAGTGGCTCTAAAAGTGTAGCACGGTGGAATATGACGTATATTCTAAAAGTTCCTGGAATTTTACTGTAAAAGTTTAAAGTTTATGTGAATATTTTGGGCTTCCAAACTAATCATCTTTAAAGTGCCTTCCTTCTACACACACACACACACACACACACACACTCAAAAATACTTGCTCCATAAGTCTTCCCAAGCTTTGAAGCATTCTTTAACATCGTGTTTTTTAGCACATGGGGCTGCTTCGGTGTTTTCTTGGATGTCATCCACTGTAGTGAAACAGCGACCTCATTTTATGTTCAGGGAACAGCCAAAAGTCAGATGGTGCAAGGTCAGGGTTTCTCACACAAATGTGCCAAAACCTCAATGCAGTAAGCAGCAGTAATGCTTCTACCACTAGTCACAAATTTGTTGTGCACTATGCCCTCATTGTTGAAAAAAAAAATGATCAGCATGACTTTAACTCTGGATTTTGTTACACAAGACTTCTTGGGCCATGAGGACAATTTTGCATCCATTTGGATGAATTCCACCTTGGTCTCGGGATCATAGGCAAACACCCATCTCTCCTCCCCAGTGACCACTTTTCCTTAGTTAGTCTGGATCCTGCATAGATTTTTCAAACAAATCACCTGTGGTGGCTTTCCTGCAGTCCATTTGATCATTTAACAGCAAGCATGGAACAAACTGCACACATTGCAGTGCATACTGAGTCTACAGACAATCCAACTTCACGAGCAATCTCAGCAATAGTCATTTGCCTGTCATTGCCGGAGTTCCTTCACTATTGTGATGCTGAAAGGCTCAACTGTGAGATTCATCTTACATTGTTTCCTGTCCATTGTTAAACTGATTAAACCACTTGTAAACTGTTTTCTTCAAAGCATCATCTCATTAATTTTCTGTGCTTGCAGCAACTCTGTAGCACTTTTCCCAAGTTATTTTATATCTTGACATGTAGAGTGTGTTTAGTGTCAAACGGCACCAGGGATTTCCCCCATCACCACGTGCTATACATTGTGGGTGTGAAACAGAACACTGTCAATGCAAGAGGTTTAAAAGTGTATGGATTTTGTACATGTGTAGTGTCGTGTACCGTTGTTCCTCTGGTCATTTAGCCGCTGGGCCCCTAATGAGACCCAACGTCACACTCTGCCTCGTGGAGGCAGACCAGGTACACCACTATTATAGTTATTTACTGTGGCAGGTCCTGCCACCTAATTTCCTGAGATTTCAGTGGCTAGGACCTTAAAAAAAAAAAAAAATAAATAAATAATAATAGTAATAAATAAATAAAAAATAATAAATAAAAAAATATGTGGCACTTAAGAATCCACTCATATGCATTATGGTATGGCAACTGAGTGCCTTTTGAACTCGTGCATGAGATAGCACATCAATTCAAGTGCTGTTTAACATAAAGGCAGCGAACGTGTTAAACTCAGTTCCTTAATGTTACCTAGCATTATATATGGTTAATGGTGATTAATATACTATAAATAATAAGATTCATTTTAATACATGATAGTATATTATCTCCATTTACCCATTTAAATTCCTAAATGACTCCCATGCACATACTCAATCTCTATTAACAGCTGTTTATTTGTTTGTGGGCTTTATGGTGCAAGGGAAACATGGCCATAGTGCACCTAACTATAGTAAAGTTCAATGTTCTGTTTTTTATCAATATGGATTGCAGTTGAAGTTTAGAGTGTGTTATAGAGATATCTGTTTAAGGAAAGTAAAGATTTTATCTACATGTGGCATATCTCCTAGGAGATAAGCAATACTCAGTGTTCGTTGCTGAAAATTAGACAAATAGAGTTTGTTGCTCACTGTTGTAAATGGAGCAACCAATGAGTATATGCTGGACTTTAAGATGGGTGTTGCAGTTTGTGCACTGTGGTGGGTCAGTGGGCATAAGCAGATAAAGATGTGTCAGATGTGTGTGTGGCCTTCAGTAACTGGGCTAATATGACTTCATGTTGGTTCTCGCGTATACTCTATTTCCGTGGTTTGAGATCTTTTTTTATACTGAGTAGCTTGTTATTGGCTTGACTCTGCCAGATGTGTTGCCATTGTTCAAGACATTGTTTCTTTATAATGTAGCAGTTTTGGCAGCTAGGTTGGCAATTCCAGCGTGACCAGGAAGTCACCAAAAGAGAACTTGTTCCTTTTGGTTTAACTTAGAATATTCCAGATCTGTCTAAAGTAAGGGGTTATCATTGTATTCTGTTGTATAGCACTAATGGAGTCTGTATATATAACACTGTGCAATGTGGTTGTTGAGAGCATATAATTTAAGCAATGTGGATAGCACAGAGTTCTACAGTATAGCTGCTACATTCAGTAGAGGTTTCTTGGATATGGTAATTTTCAGAAATAATGCTGCTGCTGCACCAACATAATTGTTAGCTTTAGACCCATCTGTGTAGATTGGTGTGCACTAGCTGTGCCGGGTTCTCAGTGTGGCATATATTTGCAGTATGTTCTGTTGGGAAAAGGTGTTTTCCCCAGACTGAACAAAAAGTCTCAAAGCAGTATATGATACATCCAAGGTGGAAATTCTAAGAGAGGCAAGGGCTGTATCTTACCAAGATCAATTTGCCAGTCAGCCTGCAGTGAGCAAAGTCTTATTCCAGTTGGTGGGTTTATATATGGATAAACTCTGTAAAGGTTTTCCCATTTAAGAGAGAAAAGTGTGTTCCAAGTGGGGTGGTTTGGATGTCCTTTGTTACATAGTTTAATAAAAGCATTTGTCTGCACAGCTGCAAGGAGGTTTCACGTGCTTCAGTGTGCATGCTCTGAATCAGTAATGTACAGTATGCCCCCCATGCAAGACAAAGAGCACTGCTGTGTATAGGATCAAGTCAATGGAAAGCACTTGGTCTAGCAGTGCTATAGACTAAAGAACCATAGTCTAGATATGACCGTATTAATGTATAGTAATGTAGTATTGTGTAACGGTCGACTCCAAGTTGTGCCTGATAGAAGTCTTAAGATGTTTAGCTTTTTAAGACAGGTAATCTGGAGAATTTTTATATGTTCAAAGAATATCAGTTTGGTTTTTAGTCAAATATCATACCAAGAAAGCAAACACTAGAGACCACTGGTATGATTTGATTTTCTAGTCCAAGTTCTGGTTTGGATGTAGGTTTTACTTCCTACAGAAGTGTATCTGAATCATTTGTTGGTGCACGAGGCAAAATTTGTATTTTCTATTTTGTGTTCTTTCAATATTTTTTTGTACAGGAGTAACAGTGTCTTGAGGGCCAGTTCGGTAAGTTTTGCTATCGTGATGTAATGTATTCCATCTGATGCTGTTGCACTGAGCTTAGTGGAGGCTAGAGCATGATGCAACTCTGACATTGTGAAGAGGAGATTGTAAGCAGCACTGGATGATGATTCAAAACTGATTGAGTTTTTTTAGCTTGTACTTTGTGTGCCTGAAAATGAGGTGAGTATGATGTCATCGCTGAGATTTCCATGAATGATCTACCCAGAGTGTTTGCAATCGCCTCTAGTTTTGTAATATCATAGCTATTGGATAGTGGGCATGGGACAGTTGATGGAAGGGTGTTTTGCATACATTCACTGTATTTTGGCCCATATTGTTTTGGTTTTTATTGTTGTAATCATAGAAAAGAAATGCCTCCATGTTTCCCTTTTGCTAGTCTGCCTAACATGTTTTGTTATTGTCCTTGCTGGTTTAAAGCAGATGAGGTTTCTGTTGTTGGGAACTTCCTAAAGATATTCCATGCTCTGCTCTTCTGTTTTTCAGCTGCACTGCATTCTGCCTTTGGGCAGGCTGATATTTTTGTGGATTGTTTTGGAATTGCTTTGTCTGCTACCTGCAGTATTTGGTTAGATATATATTTTACTGCCAGGTTTATGAGTGTTTGTTCAACCTGCTTTTTTTGTGTTGCTAGCTGCTTGTATATATTCCATTCAGCTTTGGAAAAGTTCCATTTAACAATTTGATAAGAAAGGTTGGGAACATTGTATCAATGTAGCATATAAGAAGATCACTACCCAGTGGTCGCTGTGAATAGTTCATCCAAACAGAAGTTATATGGCAGCTGAGCATGGAGATACATCAACAGCTGAAGTAGATCCTGTAGGAAGATGTGTATAAGTGTTGCTCCATTATTGAGAGTTATGAGATTGTGTTTATCAAGTGATTTTTGATAGTTTGTCCACACCTGTCCAGGTTATGGGTTCCCCATAACAGATGGTAACTGTTGAGGTCTCCTACGATGCAGTAGGGTTTGGGAAGTTGTATTACTAATTCTTCTAAGTCGGCAAATCTTATATATTGATTAGGTGGCAAGTACAATGAGACTATGGTTAATTCAAAGTTAACATTAACTTATGCAGAAAATGCCCAAAGGATCGTTATTAGGGGAATTGGTTTCAAGGGTATCTGAAATTTGATCATCAGTGCTGCTCCTCCATGTGCAAGATTGTTCGGATTGTTTGCAACACTATCTTGCCGATGTATTATGTATTTCCGAAGGGAAACAATTATATTTGATGTTAGATTAGTTACTCTATTGCCTCCTATAGACAGAAGGCAATAGAGTTATATGGTGAGAGGAGATCTTGGATGTCAGTTACATTACTGCGATAGTCTACAGTTCTATTGTAAGTAGGTAAGCATTATTTGGGTTTAATGGAGCCCTCAATTTGTTTGAGGGTTTTGATTTCATTCGATTTTCTGTGGCACAAAAACAATATGCTTATAGTGTGCTACACTATAAGCATTGAATACACCATGAATTGTCAAACTAACAGAGTAAGCTTATCTGTGAAAATATCCAAACCTCGCAATCACTTCCTAGTTCATTTCACAAATATATGTGGCCTCAGTTGTAATCTCAACGATGTCCATTTTCACTTGCAGTCTGCCAAACCCCATGTGATTTTTCTGACAGAATCTCAGTCATCACTTGATTCAACTACTGCTCATATCAGTTGCCCAAATTATTCGCTGTACGATTCCTTTCTCCTCAAAGGTGGTTCTTGTGCTTATGTCCGTTCCGACATTCCCTGTCAGAGACTTGGTAATTTGAAATCTCCTCTTTGCGATCTTCTCTGGCTTAAAATCTCTCTACCTCATTATATCAAATTCATCTGTTGTCTCTACCATTCTCCCAACTCCACTAATCACTTGGGAGCTCTTTAACTTCCTCTCTTTGCAACTTGACTTTCTCCAGTCCAACTTTCCTAACAGTGAGGTAATTTTCCTTGGTGATTTTAATGTCCACAACTCCAACTGGCTTCCATTTTCTAGTCACACCGACCCAGCTGTTCAAGATGCTGAAGCTTTTGTAATTATTAATGACCTTGCACAGATTGTTCGTGATTTTCTCTTCTCCAATGAAGCCTTTATCTAATGGCTATTCCCAACCTCTTGTTGTTTGGCATTACAAGAATGCAAAATCGAGATTTCTTTTAGTTGGTCAGAGTACTGTTTCAAAACTACTGATGTCAACGTTTGCTCAGATCATGTCAGTGAAATTATTCTTATAGGAATGGAATCCTTTATCCCACACTCCACTTTAAAATCTCGCCCTTTATCTAAACCTTGGTTTTCTAAGCCCATTCAGGAGAAGAATGCTGCATATCATAATTGGATTGTTTCCAATTTTTCAGTTTCGTTTTCTGCTTACACCAAAGCTCACAACAATTATAAAGCAGTTATTAATCATTCCAAACTACAGTTTGAACAGGCTAAGAGTAGAAAACTTGCTTCTTGCCATAATGGTAGCTGAGCTTTCTGGTCTCTTGCCAAAGCTATTGGCTGCAACTTTTGCCCATCTTTCCAAACCAGATGGTTCTGTTGTCACTTCAGTCAAGGATAAAGCTGACCTGCTAGAATCCCATTTTTCTTCCAACTCATGTATTAATGATCTTGGTAAAACACCTTCCACCATTTCCAACGCGCTCCATTCAATGCCTCCTGTGGTCTTCTGTCAATAGGATGTCAGAAGGATTTCAACGAACCTTGATGCTAAGAAAGCTCCAGGTGCCGATGGTATTTCTCCACTTATTCTCAAAATCTGTGCTCCTGAACTTACACCTGTTCTTTGCCACCTTTTTTCACTTTCTTATTCCAAAGGTGTTTTTCCTTCTACTTGGAAATTTGCTCATATCCAGCCAGTTCCTAAAAAGGGTGAGAAATCCCTCCCATCCAATTATCGTCTCATTGCAATTACTTCAACTCTATCTACAGTAATGGAGAAATCAATTAACTGACAACTCTTAAACCACCTAGCAACCTTCTGTCTGATCAACGATCGCCAGTATGGATTCCATCAGTGTCGATCCACTGGTGATATTTTGGCTTATGTTTTTCATTTATGGACAAATTCAATGGAAAAGTTTGAAACACAAGCAGTTGCTCTTGACATTTCAAAGGCTTTCAACCATGTTTGGCATATAGGTCTTCTAAACAAGCTTCCATTGTATAGTTTGCCTATTGGTTTTTGTAATTAGTTATTGAGTTTTCTCTCTGATCGCTCACTGAGGGTGATGGTAGATGGCTCTCTGTCTTCTAACTTCTCCACTAATGCTGGTGTCCCCCAAGGACACCAGCATTAGTGTTGATGTCCTTGGGGGACACCAACACTAATGTATATTAATGACCTCCTTCCATTGACTGAAATCCTATCCATAGTTTTGCCAATAATAGCACATTGCAGTCCACTTTGCAGTTTGAGAAACCGTGCCCAGCTGAATCAGCTTCAACTTCTCAAATATCCGCTACCAATTCCTTAAATGCTGATCTCCAGTGGGGCAAAGACAACTTAGTTGAATTCAATCTTCTAAAACTGAGTCTTTTCTTATATCTCACAAAAAGGATTCTTCTGTGGCTATGCTTACCTTTGGTGACACTCTGACTTCTAGGCAAGATGTTATATCTCTTTCGGGGATTATCCTAACTTCTAATCTCTCTCTTGGCACAAGCACATTTTTCTCCACTTAAATGAGGAGAGCGAAAGAGAAAACCAAGTTTTTAAGATTGCTTCCTCTGCATCTAAAAAACTTGGTTTTCTCTTTCGCTCTCCTCATTTATTTTCTTCCAAACGGCTGTTTACTCTGTACAAATCTGCCCTACCATGGAATATTGTTCTCACATCTGGGGCAGTTACCCCCAAACCTCTCAGGCTTCTAGATTCCATTCAGAAGAGGGTAGTTAGGTTAATTAATGACTCATCTCTAACAGAGTCTCTCCACTCACTGTCTCATAGATGTATTGTTTCTGCTGCATGCCTTTTCTACAGATACTTCCATGGGCACTGTTCTTCTGAATTGGCTTCTATAATTCCCACTTTCTCTTTCAAAACAATCCAAACACATGCTGCCACCAGCCAACATCCATATCCTTTTCAACTTCAAACTCGCGGAACCAACTTTTCATCTTCCACATTTATTCATTTAACTGCCAATTTCTGGAACAGCCTTCCTTCATACGTATTTCCTGAATATTACAGTCTACAGAAGTTCGAGTCTAATGTCAACAGATATCTTCTTTCATCTTCTGAACCTCCAACCCAACCACAGTACCAAGTACTATAGGTTCTAATACCTCTCGTTTGGGGGTTTCAAAAAAAAAAAAAAAAGATTTTTAAATATGAAATTGAAACTTGTTTTGCTACATCATTATCATTAATAAATTTTAAAAACAGTAATGGCCTAACCTTGGTTGACTGCACTCATAACATAATAGTTCATGGAGAGCAGTGGCGATTGGTAAGTACTCTGTTTACTGCCACTCAAGGTGCCTCCGTAGCCAGGTGGGAAGGAGCAGCAGTGCGTAGCACACACTTCTTGATTAGACCAGGGGTTCGAGCCTGTCACCACCAAATACGGAGGATGCGGGAAGGTCAGGGAATGGCTACCGCATATTCCCGGAGCAATATGGCCTTAGTTGCTAATGCTCCTAAAAACCAAAACAAACTGCCACTCCGTCATCCCTTTATCCATAACACCAGTGCCATATTGCTCCAATTTGTTTCAACTATAGCTTAGACTACTATATGTTATCTAAAGCTAATGTAGAGAGTCATAAATATGACCACTATTTATGACACTGAATTAAGTGAAAGTCAGTAAATTGAAGGTAAATTAAGACAATTGTTCAGATATTGAGATAGTTTTAATAATCAAATGAAATCCAAATATAGTCCATATATATTATATGTCAAATGTAGAAAGTTATTAGTATATAATCAAAATGAATGACAATAAATTTTACATGAAATAAATATTTTAAAAGTAGAGTGATTACAGAACATTCATACATCTAAGATGTAGTGTTCCGATAACAGAAGTGATAACTGAATAAAGTATGTACTTAAATAGGTTTTTTCTCAAGCCGTTCTACATTACTTTAAAAAATTTATTTTTACATGGCATTACTGTATATTTGCTGGAACCAACAGTAATTCATTATGATAGAGTCCTTTATCACTTTGTCATTTGATGAAATGTTTCACCCCGTTCACCACTTGTGGTACTAAAACTTTCAGGAAAGATTTCAAATTATGAAATGAAAAAGTGAAATTTCATTTCAGATGTTGATTTCTTATATTTACTTTGCTATTATATTTACTATTATATTACCTATTATATTTACTTTGCTATTACTTTATTATTATTTATTCACTTTATATTAATATTATTATTATTTGTGGCAAAGTGATGGAAGAAAGCAAGCTTTTATAGCATCAGCCTAAAACAATTTTTTTTTCTTTACACAATTCATTTGCCCAACCCCTTCTAAAATTTGGCTGATCCATCTTTAAATTTATTCAAACTGTCCACTTTCTCAACACCAACTGGATGTTCATTCCAGTGATCAGTTATTCTTTGAGTGAATGCAAATTTTCACACATCAGTCCTACATCCATCCTTTTGCAATTTAAATTTATATCCCCTTTGTGTGTCATCCAAGAAAGGAAAGGATGTCATCAGCATTTAGTTTACATGACCCATTTAAAGCCTTAAACATTTTAATGAAGTCTCTAACAGGTGCTCTAGATGTTACAATTTACAGAGCTTGAAGTCTTTCTTTAGACATTTGTATCCTTGACTAATATTATTGCTGTTCTCTGCAACTTTTCTAACCTAAAATGAAACATGTTTCTGTATATCATTGACAAAATCCCATCGGTTGTCGTGGAAGTCTGTTTGCACTGCTCAAAAATTTATCTAGGACTGTATAATTAATTACATTTATTAAAGTTAAACCTCACCATTTTTTAGCCCATCTGCCTATTTTATTCAGCTTTTGTTGGAATAGCATACCCTGATTACTCTCATTAGCCATCCTGCCCACCTTTGTATCACAACAAACTTAGACATTAAACGTGATGTGCCATATCATTAATAAATGTGAAAAACAGTAAGGGCCTAACCCTGAGGGATCACACTCATAATATTTGTTCATAAAGAGCAGTGGCTATTAGTAACTACTCTGTTTACTGCCACTCAATCATCCCATTATCCATAGCACCAATGCCATATTGCTCCAATTTGTAAAGCAGTTTTTCATTAGACGAGCATCAAAAGCATTACGGAAATGTGGGAGTATTAGTAATGGCCACATGATGCAAGAAAGCCTATGGCTTATGCTGCACCAGCCAAAAAAAAAAAAATGAATGAAACAATGATAAAAAAATAAAATAAATAAATAAATAATTACTATTAAAAGAAAAGGAAATTAAACCTATCATGCTATGCACTTCCCTCAGCCAAAGGTACTATCCAGATGACCTTTGAATTTCCCTAAACTGTCAGCCTCTACCACCCATGTAGGCAACTTATTCCAGTAATTTATAACTCACTGGCTAAAATAAAACTTGCTGCAGTCCAATCTAAACATTTCCCCCCGTAACTTGAATTTATGTCCCCTAGTTCTAGCATCATTTATAATCTTGAAAATTTCATCCTCATTCATTTTACTGATGTCTCTCAGAGCCTTAAACACCTCAATCAAATCTCCTCTAAGGTGTCTAGTTTCTAAACTCTGCAACCCACATATTCGAAGTCTTTCTTCATAAGGACACTCTTTTGCCGATCTCACCAGGCGAGTTACCCGCCTTTGCATCCTTTCAAGAAGCTCGATGTCTTTCTTTAAGTGCGGTCTCCATACTTGAACACAGTATTCCAAGTTTGGTCTAACAAAAGCCTTATATAATGGGATTATCATGTCCCTATTACTTGCAAAAGTTCGATAGATCATCGATAGGACACCGTGGGCCTTCCTTGCAACCTGTTTACAATGCTCAGAGAATTTCAGGCGCCTCCGTAGCCAGGTGGGAAAGGAACAGCAGTGCGTAGCACACTTCTTGATTAGACCGGGGTTCGAGCCCGTCACCACCAAATACGGAGGATGCGGAAAGGTCAAGGAATGACCACCGCATATCATGGAGCAATATGGCCTTAGTTGCTAATGCTCCTGAAAACCAAATAACAACAACAGAGAATTTCATGTGTGACCGTATCGTAACACCCAAGTCCCTTTCCTCCAGTACTGGGTTTAGTTGAACTCCACCAAGTGAATAAGTTATATTGGGATTACTGTTTCCCAGTTGTAATACCGTACACTTTGTTGGATTAAAGCTGCCATAGCTGCCATTTTTCTGACCATTCCTGAAGTTTATCTAGGTCTCTCTGAAGAAGCTCAGCTTGACAGTGATCATTAACTACTCTACCAATTTTAACATCATCTGCAAATTTAGACATCACGCCCTCTATCCCTTCATCGATGTCGTTTATGAAAATTAAAAACAGCAGTGGTCCTAATACTGATCCTTGGGGAATCCCACTTCTTACATCAACACAATCTGAGGAATAGCCATTTATCACAACCCTCTGCCTCCTGCCCTGAAGCCATCCTACTATCCATCTAAGAATTTTCCCAGTGATTCCAACCTGTTCCAGCTTATAAAACAACCACTCATGTGGGACTGAATCAAAAGCTTTGCTGAAATCTAAATAAACAATGGCGAAATTATTCCCTAAATCCAGCTCGTGAGTGACCCTTTCAAAATAGCGAACCAGATTTGTTAAACATGATTTTCCCTTTACAAAACCATGCTGAGTATCCTTGAGAATTTCAATTCTATCCAAATGATCCTGAATTCCACCCTTGATCATTGCCTCCATGATTTTCCCTACCACTGAAGTCAGACTGACAGGTCGATAATTTCCCACTTCACTCTTAGAGCCACCCTTATGTATGGGCGATACATTGGCACTTTTCCAATCTAACGGAATCTCCCCAGAGTCTAGTGATGCTCGCGTGATTAGCTTCAATGGTTCAATGCACTCACTTGCCACCTCCCTTAAGATTATAGGGTATATTCCATCAACTCCAGGAGCCTTACTGGCCTGTAGGCTCGAAAGTTTTTTCATTAAATAATCTTGCGAAATTTCAATATCATTAATTACATATTTTTCAACTTTGCTCCCACAATTGCCCATTGCCACAAAAGGTTTTTCATTTGTAAATATTGATGCAAAATAACTGTTGAGTTCATCTGCAACAGCAGCTGGTGTATTTAATACTATCCCCTTTCCCTTACGTAAAGGTCCGATCTGGTTTGTCCTGCTCTTCTTGGCATTTATATATGTGAAGAATTCCTTATCCCCCCCTCTTTGCTCTGTTTGCTAGTTCTTTCTCATAAACTGCCTTTGCCTGTCGAACCTTTTCTGTGGCTCTATTACAGATCATCTTGTAGCTGTTATAGGCTTCAGTACTTTTTATTGCTCTGTAACCTTTCCATGCCACCTTTTTCTGCTCATTCTTTTAATGTGGCAACTTCACTATTCATACAACTTGGAACCCTCCTCGTGGAGTATTTTTTTCACAGATGCCTTGAATGTAAATACACATTCAAGGCATCTGTGATTAATGTTTTAAAAGCATACCACAGTTCAATTGTATTCATTCTCTGTGCGATATCTACCCAGTTAATAGAGGCTATGTAGTACCTTAAGGCATCGTAATTTCCTTTTCTGAAATTAAAACCCATTCCTTTGCCTTTTACTACTGCTACCTCTCTCATCATTAATTACCGTAGAACTCCGTGATCACTTCCTGCTACTGGTTCCTCTACTGTCATCCCTGTTATGTCATCTGATTCATGGGTGATGATGAGGTCTAGGATATTCTTTTCTCTGGTACTTTCCCTGACATGTTGATACAAATAACAGTCATCTAGTTGATTTAAAAATTTTGTTCCCCATGTCGAGTTTCCTTCCCATTTACTCCAATCAATTAGAGGTAAATTGAAATCGCCCATAATAAGATATTGACGCTTACTTGCCCATTCCATTTGCATGTAGAGGCTTTTGTCATAATCTTCACAATCACCTGGTCTGTAGATTATTCCTACTCGCATTATACCTTTGTTTCCAACTATCTCACACTATACAGATTCTATACTAGCATGTGAAATGTCTGAATCCGGGAAAGCTATCGTTGCACTCAGGCTGCTTCTGACAAGAAGAATTACCCCACCACCCCTTCTATCTACCCTATCCTTCCTAAATACATTATACAAGCCGTACTGAAACTCATCCCCAATTTCCAGGTGGCACCACGTCTCCGTAAGCCCTATCATGTCCGCGTTACTTGTTTTAACCAGCAGTTCGAATTCACTCATTTTATTGACGACACTTCTAACATTACTATATAAACAATTAAGATTTATTGTTCTTGTATATTTAACAACCCTAACACAACCCTTGAAGTTTTTTAGGCTTGCTTCCCTGTCATTAGCTACCTGCTCACTTGAAACGTTTCTGCCCCCAGAACATCTAAATAATATGTCCAGTTGGGGTAACAAATAAGAACTCTTGAGGTATGTGCAAGAGTTACTTTGACTAATATTATCAGATAAATGCGTGTCAGTATTACCCACATCTGCCCCCCCCCAACTAGCAGTTTCCCTTAACCTTTAAGGTATCCTCAATAATACTGGCAAAAACATTTGCACTACCTTTGTTTAAGTGTATCCCGTCTCAAAAGCAATTACATTGAAATTGCTTTTTGCATCCAACTCCTTTGCAACCACATCATAATAGCTATCATGTAGTCGCAAGGCAATGAGGTTGCTGAAACAAGATCATCCCCTTAAAATCCATGCTGTTATTGCCATATAACTATGTTCTATCAAGATGATCTTGTATTACTTTAACCACTGACTCTTTTTTTTTTTTTTTTATTCCACTGGCACATAAGTCAAGTTTAAAAGTCTGTAGTTATTCACTTCACTCTTTTCCCATTGCACTCACCCATTTGTGAATAGTAGAAAATTGCACATCTCCAGTGCGTAGGGACATCTGTAATCTAAGATTGCTCTTGTAATTATAGTTAAAGGTTTGCTTAATTCCTTTGTTGCTTATTTTAATATAATTTTATAGGTTATTTTGATCCCAGGTTCCCTATTTACTTTTAGCTGCATCAATTCTCTTCTGGCTTTCTTTTAGTTATTGTAAAATCGTTGAACTCCAAGTTAAGTATATTTATGGTATCCCATCTCTAAAAGCTTCTTCAAATTTTAATGTATATGCAAAATATTTAAGTTTGTGAGCAACCTGTACAGAATCATCACTGTTTATGCCATTAGTAGTAGTAGTAGTAGTGGCATGTGATGCAAGAAAGCAAATGTATGAGCTTATGCAGCATCAGCCAAAAAAAAAATCACACCATTCCCTCCAAATGCCTGTCCAGTTCCTCCTTAAATTTATTTAACCTATCAACTTCCACAACGACAGATGGAAGTTTGTTCCAACAATTAATCACTCGCTGGCTAAAGGCAAATTTCCGCACATCTATTCTACATCTGTCTTTTCTTCATTTGAATTTATGCCCCTTAGGTTCATAATCTGAACAAGTGGAAGGATCCCATCAGAATTCAGCATGCTCAACCCATTCAAGGCCTTATACACCTTAATCAGATCACCACGCAGGTGCCTAGTCTCCAGCCACTGGGGCGCCTCTGTAGCCAGGTGGGAAGGAGCAGCAGTGCGCAGCACACGCTTCTTGATTAGACCGGGGTTCGAGCCCGTCACCACCAAATATGGAGGATGCGGAAAGGTCAGGGAATGACCACCGCATATCCCGGAGCAATATGGCCTTAGTTGCTAATGCTCCTAAAAACCAAATAACAAACATAACAAACAATCCAGCCACTGCAATTTGCAGAACTTAAGCCTCTCTTGGTAAGAGGATCCCTTCATTCCCCTCACCAATCTTGTTGCCCTTCTCTGTACATTCTCAAGCAAATCTACATCCTTCCTAAAATTCATATCTAGTGAATGAATGTGGCTATTCCTTTCCTTCTAGTGGTAACATAAGCAAAGAATTCTTTGTAACTTTTTTTTACACTCTTAGCCAAAGGTTTGTCATCTGCCTTATTGTGCCTAAATCTCCCTTTGTAACTTGATTGCAGTTAATAATTATTCTAGTCCTGTCAGTTACCACAAACTGATAATTTATAATCATCCACAGCATTCTTCTTAGCCACTAATCTTATCAATTCATGTGCCATCTGTTTAGGTCTACACTTTGAACAATATCTCTTAGTTGGTATAAAAAGTTTAGTAGCGTTTATAATTACTGCCCTGAACATTATTGTATTTACTTTATCTAATATTTCACAAAGTAAATATGTATAGTCCAGAAAACTTGTGATAGATGATTTTTCAATTCAGCAATGCTGATGTGTGTGTGTGTGTGTGTATATATATATATATATATATATATATAAAGATCAGCTAATTCTGTAGTTTCGTCCTGTTGCCAAATGCATAATTAGGACTTACTTCCCTACTTTGAAAGAAAGACCAATTTTCTTACAAACTTCAGTTTGCTCTGTGGTTTAATTATATCAAATGGACGGGAAGAATCATTTCTTCTCTCTTCCTCTCACTCTCAACACGAATCTTTCATAGAACCTTTCTTTAACACTAATTATCATTATATATTGTACTTCATGTTATATAATACAAACTAATAATCAGTTAATTTGTGTTTATTTTATTATTATAGGGTAATACAGCCATACATTTTGCCTTATCGCATAACAATTTTAATTTAGTACAAGTACTCTTGAATACAGGTATCTGCAATTTGAACAAACGAAATAAGGTAAGTTGTTTTTCAGTTATTTAATATTTTAAGTATTATGTTGTTAAGGGATTGCATGCTCAAATTACTATTTAGAGCATAAATTTGCCATACCTTCATATGACAATAGATGAGAACTGTGAAGAAAATGAAGCTTCACCATTTGGTGCATTCAGCTATATATAACCAAAGATTGCCAATGCATTGAATGTAAAGCCAAATTTGTAACTAATTTTTTTTCTGGTGCCAGTGGCAAGAAGTCATTCTGCTATGTTGAATTAAGTGAGCATTTATATTATAAAAAAAAAAAAAAAAAATCTGATCAAAGAATTCAGATGATGTAGGATTTTATCTGAAATGTATCATCAGGGTTTAACTAAAGTATTCATGAAATCTCTGTTGGTGCACATGTTTCAACATATTTATAAAAAAAATAAACTGTCCGCCCCATGAAAAAATTTCTCATGGAATAAATGTGATTGATCAAATTATATATGATGTTCATCTCACTTCATCCATCATTTGTTTGTAGAGTTATGATAGAAAAATTACTCTCAACATCATTCAAACATAATTATCACACTGAAATGCAGAATGCTCATTAAATCAGAAATTAAACATCGACTTTACATCATTGCTTTGGTTGTACATGCAACATAATTTCCTTATTGCTTTCCTAATAAATGATATAATGCATTACACGTGTAATGCATTATATCATTTGTCTGTTGTCAAAATTCCACTATTGACAACAGACTTGGTGTAGGTTGCATTTCTTTGACAATTCATCTGAGATTTGGACATTCAGAGGACCCAATTTTTTTACAATGGCTACAAGGATAATCAGCATCTAGTAATTGAATTGAAATAATTACATGTTTATTGCTAAAAGTGAGAAGCAAAATTCAAGCAGAGGTAAAACAGTGAATGCTCACTAGCCTATACCATTGCAGACTTTTGTTTGTGCAGTTTACCCAGTTCTGTTTAATACTTATTAGATTCCTCTGATATGTAACAGTTTGATTATGTTTAGTTATGTTAAATTAGTTAAATTTTTAAAAGTGTGGAATTAATAGTTGAAATTTGTAAGCAAAAAGTTTGTAATGGAGAAATGCACACAGAACATTGAATTCTCCATATACTTCTTGTTTGGATTTCATGGAATGTTTTTCTTCATTCTGCAGTGCTGACATATTTCTCAAATTAATAAAAACAGCAGTTCACTTTCATTATTTTTTATTTTAGAAACTTTGTGGGTTATTTTATGCAGTTAAAAATAAGACCACTTATAATTTGTTATTTATTATAACATTTCAGTACAGTACGACCTTTTGTTTTGTTTTATTTTAAACATAAAATACTGTAAGATTTAGGTATTCTTTATTATTTTAGCTATGATTTATATGTCATTTAAAATGCTTAAATCACATTTTCTCACTGCTATTTCATTTATGTGAATATGATTCATCATTAATCATGATTAAAATTCATCGTCATGATGAATTTTCCTATTACATAATTTTATATAAAATAAAATAGGAATTTTAATCTTAAAAATAGCTTATTCTTGGGATCATCATTAATAATACATGATTAAATACTTGAAATGTTAACCAAAATTATTTATTTGAAATTAGTACAGCTCTTTAAAATAAACAAAATACAATAATAAGTATTTTAAAAAAATTTATACAGTGAGCATAATCATTACAGGGTTTATGGAGTCAACAATATTACATTCAAATAGATAATGGAAATTTATAATCAGGTGATACTAACCAGTGAAAGTCAATTTGCAGTCTGTTCTTAACAGACTACAATAACTGACAAGTTACTTTTTTTTTTTTTTTTCAACATGTTGATCAACTTTGCCAGCTTATTTCATACTAAAGTAACATTACTGTAAGATGCTTTCTTTCAATTTGTATTTCTTGTTGCTTGTCTATAATGCCTTCCATGCATTATAGACAGGCAAAGAATGCCTATAGTGTCATATCTATGATTTATCAAACACTTTCTTGTAGAGACAGGGACATCACAATTCTGCTATATAAGAGAATTAGGGCTGTACTTGGAATACTCTGCCCAAGTAATAAGACCACATCTAAAAAAAAGAAGGAAAAAAAAAAAAAAAAGATATTGAGAGTTGCTTGAAAAGGAAGGTCCGCAGATGGGCAATGCAGTTATTGAGATTTGGCAGAACGGTAACTATTTCAGGAAAGATTCTGAATATGTTAGCTACATAGCTTAATAAGTACCCAGACGATTTGATTGAGGTCTATAAGATTCTGATAAAAGAATAGTTAAATGAATAAAAGCAAAAGCCAATACTAATGTTTTATCATGGAGGGCTTTTAATTTTTCTGATCATCTTAAATGATTAAAGGAACAGGGCATGATGTCAAAATTTGCAGATGTCAAGTTGGGAGAGTGACTAATAATTAGCACTAAGCAGCACACCTTCATAACTATAAATGATACTAAAACTAGGAGTTATAAATTCAAATTATTGGCAAAGAGGTATAGACAGGTGGATTGTAGGAAGTTTCCTTTTAGCTGGAAAATTGTTAATTACTGGAATAAGTTACTTCTATGGGTAGTTGTGGCTGACAGCTTAAGGAAATGAAAGGTTACATTTCATTTTGCTTTTACATTTCAGTTCAGTTTTAATAGACAATGCCTGTTTCTTTGTTTTATCCTTTGATGCATTGTAAGAATGTGGCACCTGAACTGTGGTAATGGTTCACATGTACCTTTGCGAGCTTGCTGTGTTTGAATATTATGTGGTAAGAAATCTAGCATGTGTAGGATATCCTTAAATTCTGTACCAGGTACATAATGTGTCCTGCCACTAGCATATTTAACATGTTTTACATTTAAGAGTCATCAGTAGGCATTAAAAACGTTTTAATTTTCAGATATTAATAAAATTCATGGATAATAATATAACAATGTTTTTATTTTATTAATAATAATTATATATTGGTTAATGAAAGTATTGGTCTGTGATGACTAAAGTAGGATATATAAGTTTTACATTGAAGAAATTTTAATTCACGACTAAATACACCATCTATAGTTGTTCCATTGCTTGTAGTATTTATCGAAAGATCTGATGACATCTCCAAGTTGAATGTTTTCATAAATGTGCAGAACTCATTTCCAGCCTCAGAGTTTAATTGTAAAGAAAAAAAAATTACATTCAATCTGAAAACACCAGGTGACTTGAAACCAGATGCTTTTGCGAATTTACTCAATTCCCAGTTTCCAAAAGTTTTTTTTTTTGTATCTTAAAACCTTAATATTTTTGTTTCTAAATTCCTTAGCTTTCTAGCGATATGCTATACGTCCACATTATCCTGTTTATTACGTGATAAAATTTCCTTGATCACATGTTCATATTTTCCACTATCCTGAAAAAACTACTGCAATTTTCAGAGGTTTGAAAGTTTTTCCTCTAGTATAGAGCTAAGATGAAGCTCGTGCAAATTTTCATTAAATTTGGTCCAGTAGAAGATAAATTATAGTTGCCATCATACAAGTATGATTGCAACAATACAAGTTACAATAATTCGCATCTGGCAGAAGTTGAAGATGTAACACTTTTTTGCATGGCAGTTTTTATTTTTGTTACAAAATTTTTAGAATAACACAAGTAAAAACATTTTTAACGTCAAAACACTGTCTTCTGATCTACCCTAACCTTCATATCTAGTTGGCGCCTCCGTAGCCAGGTGGGCAGGAGCAGTAGTGCATAGCACACACTTCTTGATTAGACTGGGTTTCGAGCCCATAACCACCAAATACGGAGGATACAGAAAGGTCAGGGAATGACCAGCGCGTATCCCCGGAGCAATATGGCCTTAGTTGCTAATGCTCCTAAAAACCAAAATAATAACAATAACAAATAACATCATATCCAGTTGACAGTTTGCCCATCATATGTTATCTTCCAGTAGTGAGTCAATAAGTTGCATTACAAGACTCATCATGCACACAGTTGCGACCAGATATAAAAGGCTTTCACTCATTTGTTTAATATGGTAATGCTTCCACTCTGCAGGCCCTACATAAATCACTTGCACATTTGGCAAGTGTGCAAGTGTCATGCCTATGCATGGCCTCACTTTTGATACACAAAAGTTGTTCTGCTTTGGTAAACATGGTTTAGATCAGTTGCTAATAAATACTTAATTTCATCTACATGCTGCACCTCTGGCAGTCACAAATGTCACTATCTAATATGACTACGAAAAACAGTACAAGTGCTGCTGTACTTGCATTGTCTAAGGTAAATGGAATTGGAGATATACGGTTGCGTTGCTACTGCTTATTCCTCGACCCTCATAGTTCAGTAAATTTCACAGGAGATATGAACAAAGGTGTTTGTGAGCACGGCCATCACTCTTCATCAGTTTGTTAATTAATACATGTCACATACTGTACATAGTCTGAATTGTTTGCAGTTATTTTTTATTTTAATAATATGAACCTATATGTCCAATTAACACAAGAATAAGGACGCTGAATTTGCTAGTAAGAAGTATTGTACAATCACAATGGAAAATAAAGTTGAAATAATAAAGAAATGCAAAGGTGGTGGGAAAATGACAGATGTTTCACATATGTATGGCATGAATTGATCAACAGTGGCAATGATTCTGAAGGATAAGAACAAATCTTGGAACATGTAAAAAGTGCTGTGTCAATGCAATCAACAGTCATTAGCAAGAAGCAGGGGAAACTCGTGGATGAAATGAAAAGCTTTTGGTTATGTGGTTAGAGGATCAGAATCAATGCTGAATGCCTATTAGTCTAATACTAATTCAAGTGAAGACTAAGTTAATTCAAAGACTTGAAGGCCAAGGAAGGCAAAAAATGTTTGTGATAAAATGTTTATGGCAAGCCACAGGTGGTTTCATAAATTCCAGATTCATTCAAACTACATAACATCAAAGTGACTGGTGAGTTGGCTGGTGTGGATACCCTGTCTGCAAAAGAATTTTCTACAGTACTTGCAGAGTTTATCAAGGAAAAGGGTTATCCATCTCAAAAGTTTTTAATACAGATGAAGCCTTTATTTTGGGAGATGCCTAATAGAACATATATCAGCAAGGAGGGGAAGAGTATGCATGGTTTTGAGGGCTCAAAAGATTGAATCACTCCTTTTTGGTGAAATACGTCAGGAGATTTCAAACTTAAACTCCTATTAGTTTATCGTTCCAAAAACCCAAGGGCTCTTAAAAACATAACCAAAGCTTCACTACCTGTAATTTGGAAAACTAACACCAAAGCCTGGATTACACTTGCTTTGTTTAAAGATTATTTTTACCACCATTTCATTCTCAAGTTTAAAAACTATTGCAACCAGAACAAGCTGCCTTTTTAAAATCCTCCTTTTGCCTGGTAATGTCCTGGGCAACCACAAGATCTGTTAGGTGCCTCCGTAGCCAGGTGGGAAGGAGCAGCAGTGCGTAGCACACGCTTCTTGATTGGCCCCGAGTGCCAAGCGAGTGATCAAAGCGAGTCTAAAAGCGAATCTCAAAGCGCCTTCTCTAGAATTAGCTGTTTTTAGAGAATTTTCAAGCTTTTGTTTACTAAGTTATTTCTTTTCTGCTCTTCTCAATAAAGAAGTAAGCTTTTCAAAAGAAAGGAAAGGTACCTTTCTTTTTCCTGTATATAGAACTAACCTACATAACACACTAACCACTAATCTCTTCTCGCTTGGTCACTGGTGGCACCGCTCCTGCCTCCACGTGGCGGGGCCGGTAACCTGGGGGAAAAGTTATCCTCTGGGGCAAAAAGGAGCAACCATGGATTGTGACAACTACCCAGCACTTGAGCCCAGACGCTCATGTTATGACATTAATGAAACCGAACGTGACGCATCCCAATCTAAGAGATTACGCAAAAATGAGAATGAACAGGAATATCCAACATTCCTCATATTGCATTCTCTTTCATCCAAACCTATGAGTGCCCTTTCACCATTTCTAATTCAGAAATGTTTAGAAAGTGTGGCTGGTTCACCGAAAATGGTCAAAAGATTACGTTCTGGAGACTTACTAGTTGAAACAACTAAACATCAGCATTCCCAGGCTCTACTGAAATTGTCAACCTTTGGCGGAATACCTGTACAGGTCACCCCTCATGCCACATTAAATAGCTCCAAAGGAGTAATAGCAGAGTGGGATCTGATGAATGTCACCGAAGATGAGATAGTAGAAGAATTGCAAGAACAAAAAGTCGTTCAAGCCAAACGAATAATGTTAAAAAAAGATGGTGAACTTGTTCCCACTAGGAACATTATTCTAACGTTCAGTACACCAACCCTACCATCATGTGTGAAAGCCGGATACCTTAACTGCCGAGTACGTCCCTACATTCCCAATCCAATCAGATGTTTCAAATGTCAAAAATTTGGACACTCACAAACAGTATGTCGAGGGGACTCTACCTGCCCGAACTGTGGCTCTAAAGCCCATTTACAAACTGACTGCACTGCAGAAACGCCACAATGTCCAAATTGTAAAGGCCAGCACCCTGCGTATTCAAAAGCATGTGAACTCTGGAGGTTAGGAAAAAACATCCAAAAATACAAAGTTGAAAAAAAGGTCACCTACCAAGAAGCTAGGAAGCAAGTTATGCTCAATATGCCAAAAGTTAGCTATGCTGCAGCAACCAAAAAATATCAATCAACTGGTACACAAACAGCAGTCACAGTATCCCCATCTATTTCAATTGCCGACTGGGCTCGATCAGTGCTTTCGTCCCCACAACAACCATCTACAGAACAATGGAAAGTAACTTGCGCTAGCAATACTCCGTTAACAGTACCACCAACTGCAAATGATACTTTGCCAGAAACTACAAAATTGAAAGCATCAGCGTCAAACAATGCTGACCAACCATGCTCAGGAAATATAGATATAGATTCTGGTACTCTGCAAGAAGAGACCATTTTAGATTTACACGCAGAAGACGACATGGACACTGGGCGTCCTGCCTTCCGGAAAAAAGAAAGGATGAAACTAGATCGATCCAAACAGGCTGGATACAAAAAACAGACTGAACCTTTTACAACCTCTAAAACTAAATAATGCAGAACATTATACAATGGAACTGTAGAGGTCTACGAAGCAATATTTTTGACATTTATGATCTCATCAAACAGCATAATCCAGTTATCATCTGCCTACAAGAAACTAATGTAACTCCACAGATGACTCCAGTGATCAAAAACTATACTATCTACCAACAAGACAGAAGCAGCACTAACTCAAGAAGAGGCGTAGCCATACTTATTGACAACAAGGTTCCTACCAAACAAATCCCTCTACAGACCACTTTAGAGGCTGTAGCAGTACGTACTGTTTTCAGTTTTATGCTAACCGTAGTCTCTGTGTATCTCTCCCCAAACAAAGAATTTACTGTAAAAGAGCTGGAGGATTTTATAAAGCAGCTTCCATCTCCTTTCATTCTGCTAGGGGATTTCAATGGGCACCATCCTATGTGGGGATCTCCCAAGATAGACAAACGAGGAAAACTCATCGAAACAGTTCTGGACAATCAGAATCTCACATTATTAAATACTGGTGCTAACACTTATTTCCACTTTTCCACTGGAGTATCTACTGCCATAGATCTATCAATATGTTCTCCAAAACTATTCCCACTTATTCAGTGGTTAGTTTTAAGTAACCCACTGAATAGTGATCATTATCCGATCATTTGCAAATTGCAAACAAATAGAACCTCACATATAACCAGCCACAGAAAATGGAAATTTAACAAGGCAGATTGGAACAAGTTCACCAATGCAATTTTCTTTGATGATCAAGTCATCAAAAGCCAGCCTATAGATGTTGTTACTGACCACATTACTGCACAGATAAAAACAGCTGCAACTTGTTCTATACCCAAAACCAGAGTTGGTCCTCATAGACATGCCAATGTCTGGTGGAATGATGCATGCCGTGATGCCAAAAAAGAACAGAATAAAGCATGGAATCTATTTCGTAAAAACCCAACAACTGACAACCTCATAAATTTTAAGAAACGTAAAGCTAAGGCACGCTATGTGCAGAAAAAAGCGAAAAAAGATTCTTGGATCCGGTTTGTTTCCACCATTAATAAAAATACAGAGAGCAGAAAAATCTGGAACAAAATTAAAAAGCTGAATGGTAAATCGCACCCGGAATCAACACCTATTATAAGTTGGAAGAGTAAAGATTACTCCTCTGCAATAGAAATTGCAAACGCCCTAGCCGAATCCTTTTCTGAAATCTCTGCCACATCCGCATATGAGTCAGCCTTTAAACAGATAAAAGCCAACGCAGAAAAGCATAAGCTTACCTTTAAAACAACGGCATCTCTTCCATATAATCGACCTTTTACACTACTTGAACTAGAGAGCTCCTTAAATAGGTCAGCTAATAGTGCACCAGGGTCTGATGGGATACACTATATCATGCTCAAACACCTAAAGAAGAAAGCTATGAACTCCTTACTGATATATTTCAACCGGATATTCTCTGAAGGCTACTACCCTCTTTCTTGGCGCCATTCAATAGTCCTAGCTTTTGTCAAACCTGGAAAGGATCAATCAAATCCACAAAACTATCGGCCAATATCTCTTAGTAGTTGCCTTGGTAAAACATTAGAAAGAATGATTCACGCCCGATTAATATGGTACCTAGAATCTCATTTGATAATAAACAGGAACCAGTATGGCTTTAGAAAAAATCGGTCAACTCTAGATCTTATGATCAAGGCAGAATCCAACATACGGAATGCTTTTATCCATAAAGAACATCTTGTCATGGTCTGTCTGGATATAGAGAAAGCCTTTGATACCACCTGGCGCTATGGCATTCTTCAAAATCTGTATGCCACAGGACTCCGAGGTCAGCTACCACTAATCATACAGAGCTTTCTACAAAATAGAACCTTTCAAGTGCGTTACTGTAATTCTCTATCCCGCACATTTGTCCAAGAAGAAGGGGTCCCACAAGGTTCAGTTCTTAGTGCGACGCTCTTTGCAGTTAATTTAAACAATGTAACAGAGAATGTTCCAGTTAATGTTGACACCTATCTATATGCAGACGACCTTACAATATCCTGCCACTCACAAAATATGCGCTCAATCGAGCGTCAATTACAGCTCTCAATAAACAAAATACAATCATGGGCATCTCATAATGGCTATCGCCTCTCTGCAACAAAAACAACTGCTATCCACTTTTGCAAAAAGCGTCAGCTGCATCCAGATCCTGAACTAAGGTTAGGAATCCAACAAATACCACTCAGCAACAATATCCGGTTCTTGGGACTAGTATTTGACACTAAACTTACTTTTCAGGCACATATAAGGCAATTACGGACGCAGTGCATGAAAAAGTTGAATATCCTCAAAGTTATCTCTTCCATGGCATGGGGAGCCGATCGCTTCACGCTTCTGCATCTATATCGAACCTTAATAAGATCTCGTCTGGACTATGGAGCTCCAGTATATGATTCTGCACGTAAGACAGCTTTGGCTTGGCTCAATCCAATTCAACATAGTGCTCTGAGGATTGCCTCCGGAGCTTTTAAGACGTCCCCAGTACAAAGTTTGTATATAGATGCCAATGAGCCTCCACTAAATCTCAGGAGGAAAGTATTGCTTCTTAGCTATGCAGCCAAATTACGTAGCCTCCCTTCTCACCCCATCTGGACATATTTCTTTGAACCTCAGTGGGTAAACTTATACAGAAACAAACCAAATGAAAATAAACCTGCAGGTATCCGGCTACAAGAGTTAACAGAAGACTGGGGCATCTATCTTGGAAATATATCTCAAGCTGCAGATGCAGTACAAGCACCATGGGCAATGTATACACCTCCTTGCGATAACTATTTTCTTCAGTGGGTAAAACACTCCCTATCGAACAACAACATTAGACAGTTACATGCGTCTCATGCATTGGTCAATGCTCGCAGTCTCCAAATATATACAGATGGCTCCAAAACTGATATATCCGTAGGAGCTGGAGTAATCAGTCCTACAACCACTGTTTCTGTCCAGTTACCACTTGAATGTAGTGTTTATACTGCTGAACTGTATGCGATAAAAATGGCTTTAAATGTTTTGAACGACCATCTAGACACCCAGATCATAATATACACTGACTCTTTAAGTGCTGTCAATGCCCTACAGAATAAATCACGAACTTTCCATCCACTTATCCCACAAATTAGATCTCAGTTATATCACCTCAGTGAAAATAAGCAAACTGTAACGTTTTGCTGGATACCCAGCCATGTTGGTATTCGAGGAAACGAGCGTGCAGATGAAGCAGCAAAACACCCTACTTGTTTCAATTACATCCCAGTTCCATATTCCGACTACAAACCAATCATACGGCAGATATGCACTGAGATATGGTCTGAAATGTGGCATCACCAAACAGATAACAAGCTCCTTCAAATAAAACAGAATCCACAGCTTTGGAGATCCAGTTCCCGATTAAACAGGCAAGAAGAGGTTGTGCTTGCTAGAGCACGAATTGGCCATACATATCTAACACACTTATTTTTACTACTAGGTGCAGATCCTCCACTTTGCTCGCTTTGTAGTACCACACTAACCGTGAAGCATATTATCATTGAGTGTCCACGTTACCATTCGGCCAGAATTGCATGTTTCAGATCTCTACTGAATTCACAAAACCCACTGCAACTAAAACATATACTAGGAGATGATGCCAATTTATCAGAATTGTTTATTTATCTGAAAATGATCAATGTATACAACCACTTCTAGACCCATCTATAATGTATTGATGAATTTTCGAAAGTAACAGGCGCAATTTGGCCATAGTAGCCCTTGCGCCAATAAATCCCACAACAACAACAACAACAGCTTCTTGATTAGACCGGGGTTCGAGCCCGTCACCACCAAATACGGAGGATGTGGAAAGGTCAGGGAATGACCACCGCATATCCCGGAGCAATATGGCCTTAGTTGCTAATGCTCCTAAAAACCAAATAAATAACAATAATAATAACAACAAGATCTGTTTGATTTTTATCCTAATGTCCAGGTAATCTACTTGCCTCCAAATACCACCTCAGTACTTCAACCAATGGACCCCAAGGGATTATTCTATCCTGCAAGAAATATTATCTAAGATGAACCTTCAGACAGGCATAATGTCGATAATGGAGTAACACTGAAACAGTTCTGGAAAGACTATGATATTTGCAATGCCATAAAGACGATTGTTGCTTCCTGGCATGAAGTAACAAATACAAGCATGAATGCTGGTGCATGGAAACACTTATGCCCCATGTTTGTTATTTGTTGTTATTTTTTTTTTTTTTTTTTAGGAGCATTAGCAGCTAAGGCCATATTGCTCCGGGAAATGCGGTGGTCATTCCCTGACCTTTCCGTATCCTCCGTATTTGGTAGTGACAGGCTCGAACCCCGGTCTAATCAAGAAGCGTGTGCTACGCACTGCTGCTCCTTCCCACCTGGCTATGGAGGCACCTCCCCCATGTTTGTTAACAACTCTCATCTCACTGAGGAAGTAGAGGATGAGACAAAAATATTAATGGATCTTGTCCTGATGGCCACACAACTTAAACTAGATCTGACAGAAGAGGACTTTAATGAGTTGCTATGTTCACATACCTAGAAGTTGACAAATGAAGATTTAAAGAAACTAGGATCACAGAGCAAAAGATCCAAACTTAGATAGATTTTTGAAGTTGTCTTCATATCTATGTGAATGTAGATCCAATACCATCAACATCTTTAGATGTTATTGGTTTAACTTTCAAAGAAGCTCCTTCACCTTTCTGTAATCATTCTGATGATGATTAATGATAAATTACTCATGCTTATTTAATGTAAAATAATGTGTTTTTATTTTAACAAGTTCCATTTTGTTTCTTATTATTTTTTAACAATTCGAGTAAAATTTTTACGTAATAATATGGTAACATGTACTTGGCACACTTGTTTTCAGCAATAATTTCTAATTACAAATGACATTTCGAAACCTAACCTATTTGTAAGTAGAGGAGCACCTGTATATTATTACTATAATATATTATCATATAACTATATTTATTTGTCAAATTGTCTCATATAACTTTTGTACTTAATTCATAATCATCTTCCATGGCCATAGACTATCAAGTGCTTATAAAACAATATCTTCTGAGAAGACAGAGTGGTAATCAATGGACACTGCTCATCGTGTACTAATGTTATCAGTGGAGTCCCTCAGGGTTCAGTGTTGGGTCCATTATTGTTTTCTGTATTTATAAATGATATTGATGATGGTATATCAAGCTTAATGTCCAAGTTTGCAGACGATATGAAGGTTGACAGGGTTGTCAAGGACGCTACTGACACTGTGCTGCTGCAGCAGGATCTGGAAAGGTTGAGCAGATGGGCTGAGAGGTGGCAAATGAAGTTTAACATTGACAAATGTAAAGTACTACACATGGGAAACAGCAACCCTAGAGCAAAGTATCAACTCTGTGGTACTACACTGACAGTGGTAGAGAATGATAGGGACCTGGGGGTGGTTGTGCAGGCAGATATGAAGTTCTCTGAGCAGTGCAGATGGGCTGCAAGAGTATCTCATGGTGTATTGTCAATGATATATAGGAATTTTTCTAGCAGGGATAAGGAGGTGATTATTCCCTTGTATAAGGCAATGGTCAGGCCACACCTAGAGTACTGTATACAGGTCTGGAGGCCTCATTTCAAGAAGGATGTAGAGCTGCTGGAACGAGTACAGAGAAGGGCAACAAGATTAGTGAATAGAACAAAGGGGTGCTCTTACGAAGAAAGGCTTAAGTTTTGCAAATTACAGTGTCTAGGCACCAGCGAGGTGATCTAATAGAGGTGTATAAAGCCTTGAATGGTTTGAGCATGCTCAATGCTGATGGGATTCTTCCTCTTGCTCAGAATAATCACCTGAGAGGGCATAAATTCAAATTGAGGAAAGACAGATGTAGGATAGACATGCGGAAATTTGCCTTTAGCCAGCGGGTGGTTGGTTGGTGGAACAGACTTCCATCCCTTGTCGTGGAAGTTGATAGCCTAAATAAGTTTAAGGCTCAGCTGGACAGATATTTCTAATGAACAGAGGGGGTGAAGTGGAAGTGTGTTTTTTTTTTTTTTTTTTTTTGGCTGATGCTGCATAAGCTTGCTTTCTTGCATCAAATGCCTCTACTAATGCTAATGCTAAATAGAGTTCTGATTTAGTGATATAGTGAGGAAAAAACACTTTTATATTCAACTTTGAAGTTAGCCACTTAAGAATGAACAGATCCCTGGTGATTTTTAGGTATTTCTCCTTTCTTGGCCATCCAAATGAAATTCATAATGCTTTTCTTTAAAGGAAAGTTTTTAGTTTCTTTAGTTACTTTATTTCAAATTTTAGAATCTCCATAAATTATCAAGAAAGTGGAGAAATGTAGGACTGGTGTGAAATGTGCTAGGCTCATCTGAGTTAAATAGCATTTTGCAACTGTTGTCACTTCTACATTTTATAAATCCAGAAAAAAAGATTACGCTTCTATTATAAAATACTTTCTCATAACTATTTTTGATATCACTTGATTTATAGACAATTGTAGCTGTTTCAACATTGATTTGATAGGTGGGAAAGAGTAGTTAGTATTGTTATTTGAAAGCATTTCAAATGGCAATACTAAGTAATTGAAATTTCTCTCTAAATGTTACCACAGCAGACAAATGACATGCTTAAATGCAAATGGTTTTTTTTTTCACAAAAACTTATCAAACTTATCTTAAGTCCATTGTTTCCTGTGAGAAAATTAGTCTCATAATTTCCTTAACTACTGAACTTGTGGTAGAAATTTATTTTGCTACAAAAGAACTTTTCATGGCCTAGTTTGCTATTTTCATATTTAGTTTTTCACAAAATTTTATCTATAAGAGAATTCCCATAATTACTGTTTCACTATAACACCCAAATTTAGGACACAAAAAATCATTGTAAAATGAAAAATCAGAAAATCAATGACTGCAGAATTAAATAAAGTTTTGTTTATGCAATTTGGGCTGGTGGAGGTGATTAAAACTTCATTGTAACTATTATAGACTATATTTCAATACATCAGCATATAGATTTGATATTGCAATATGCAAACCTATGTCTGTGAGTTTTCCACAAAACTATACTCAGCACTTTCATTAACCCGCAGTTAATGGTCAAGCAACAGCTGAATAGAATGTGTATGCACATGCATTCTATTCAGAATTCTTGTGTACTTGACATGAAAACATATCAAAACAGTAGTTACAAAAAGTGATTTTTTTTAAAGTTAACTACTGCCAATTATATATATACACAGGGTGTCTCAAAAATATTGGTACAAACATTTAGGGGAGGTAGGTAACATCTAAAGGAATGTGAATCGCATAGGAACCCATAACCGGAAACGTCACGGGAAAGTAGTAGCAGAGGCACAAGAAGCAGAAATGACACAAGACAGTAATTAGTGGCAAACATTTATTTGACATAATATTAACGATGAAGTACGAGATGGATGCATTTCATGATGTTGCAACAGATGCTCGAAGGTTCCACCATCAGATGTGATGCATGCGTGACACCGATGCAGCATGGATTGGCAGACAGTCGAACACACCTGGAGTTTCTTTGCTAATCCATACACTAGTTGTATGTCTGCCAGCTCACATTTCATATATCGATGCATGCTCTTCATGCGACGACTACTGCTTGAATGAGTAAACCAGAAATTTTCCTTCTCCTGAACTGATGAACAGCGCTGTGTACCGACTTATGGTGACGTTTCTGGTTATGGGTTCCTATGCAATTCACATTCCTTTAGATGTTACCTACCTCCCCTAAACGTTTGTACCAATATTTTTGATACACCCTGTGTATATATATATATATATTTTTTTTTTTTTTTTTTTTTTTTTTTTATATTAAAAACTAGATAGTTACTAGGAGAAAAAAGCTTTTAGAAATATTCAAAATTGCCTCCATGGTATTGGAAATATGATGCAAAAAAGCAATGCTTGTACAGCACCAACCAAAAAAAAAAAAAAAAAAAAGCGCCCTTCATTTTCCTATCCCTTCCAGCAGTTTGTCCAAATCCGCCCTTAAATTTACTCAAACTATCCAGCTCACACTAGTTGGAAGATCATTCTAACAATGGGCTATCCTTTGGCCGAAAGCAGTTCTTCAATCAATTCATGTTTATGCCCACTTGTGTTTTTTAACTGAAAAATGGTAAAGATGCCATCAGTATTTAGTGTTCTTAACCCTTTTACAGCCTTGTACTCACCATTAGGTCACCATGCAAATTAGCATTAGCAAAGACACATGATGTAAGAAAGCAAGCTTATATAGCATCAGCCAAAAAAAAAAAAAACCTAATTTCACCCATCCACTCACTCCAAATGTTTGTCTAGTTCTGCCTTGAATCTATTTAGGCTATCAACTTCTACAACAGATGGAAGTTTGTTCTAGCAATCAACCACATGCTGGCTAAAGGCCAACTTCCGCACATCTATCCTACAACTTTCTTTCCTCAATTTGAATTTATATCCTCTTAGGCGATTATTTTGAACAAGAGGAAGAAAGCCATCAGAAAGCCATTTGAGCATGCTCAAACCATTCAAGGCTTTATACACCTCAATCAAATCACCTTGCAGGTGCCTAGTCTCCAGACACTGTAATTTGCAAAACTTAAGCCTTTCTTTGTAAGAGCAACCTTTTGTTCCATTCACTAATCTTGTTGCCCTTCTCTGTACTCGTTCCAACAGCTCTATATCCTTCTTAAAATGAGGCCTCCAGACCTGTATACAGTACTCAAGGTGTGGCCTGACCATCGCCTTATACAAGGGGATAATAATCACCTTATCCCTGCTAGAAAAATTCCTGTATATCATTGACAAGACACCATGAGCTACTCTTGCAGACCATGAGCTACTCTTGCACTGCTCAGAAAACTTCATATCTGTCTGCACAATTATCCCCGGGTAAATGTCTAGTTTCCATAGACTGCAATTTACAGACCTCCAATCTTCCCTCAAAGTCCTTTTATTTTCCCAAGTAATATTGTTGTTCTTCTCTGCACCATTTCCAACAGATCTGTGTCCTTTCTGAAATTAAGATTCCCAACCTGTATGCAGTATTGTAGATGTTGCTTAACCATCACCTTATACAAAGAGTGATTACCTCTTAATCCATGCTGGTAAAGTTCCTATATTTCAAAGAACCACATGAGCTATTCTAGCAGCCTGTGTGCACTGGTCAGAGAATATCAGACTGTATAACCACCCCTAAGTCTTTTTCTTTCTGTAACTACCTTGAGTTTGGTGCCACCCAAATGGTATTCTATTCTGAGATTATTGTCCAAATGTAGGAGTTAACATTTATAAATGTAAAATGTCGAAGTTAAATGTAACCTTGTAATTTTGCAGCCCATCTTCTTAATTCATTTAGATCCTCTTGAAGTAGCCTCTCCTCATTAACCACTGTACCCACCTTTGTATCATCCAGAAGTTTAGACATTAAACTTGAATAACCTACATCAATATCATTAAAAAGTATTAAAAACATTGAGGCCCACATCTCCTGTGGAATTCCACTCTTCACATTAGCCCATTTATTAGCACTCTTTGTCACCCACCATTTTAATCATACTTTATCTATAGTAATAACTTTCCCCTAATGCCACATTTCTCCAATTTATACAGCTAGTGTACACATGATACAGTATCAAAGGCTTTGCCCTGAAATCCAAATATACAATGTCAAGATTATTCTATGCTTCCAGTTCTCTTGTGACAACCTCATAGTAGCTAATCTGATTGGTGAGGCATGATACCCTTTAGCATTGGTAGAGCAAGAAAGCAAGCTTACACATTATCAGCAAAAAAAAAAATAAATAAACCTTCCCATTTCACCCATCCGTTCGCTCCAAATGTTTGTCTAGTTCTACTTTGAATTTATTTAAGCTGTCCACTTCTGCGACAGATGGAAGTTTGTTCAAGAAATCAACCACCCACTCTCTAAAGGCAAATTTCAACACATCTATTCTACAACTGTCTCTCTTCTCTATAAGCTTGCTTTCTTGCATCATATGCCTCAACTAATGCTAATGATATCTCTTTAACGAACTTATGCTGTGATTACCTTAGTTTCACTCATATCAAGATAATCTTGCATCACTTAACTAGTGGCTGCATTATTTTCCCTGGCACAAGTTAAACTTATAGGTCTATAGTTCCACTTCCCCTATATTCTGTCATAATGTTATTAAAAAAGATTAGAAAAAGGAGAAATGCCAGCATGGATCCTTAAGAAACTACACTTGTTGTTTACTGGTCCACCTTGAAGAATGTACAGTTAAGGACTACAATCAGTCTCTTAACTTTTTAGTCAGCCCGCACATGGTATTAAAATCCCAGTTTTCTCCACTTTAGCACAAGTTTTACTGAATTCAATATAAATAATATCAGTTTTTTTTTTTTTTTTTTGCCTCTAAAGAGTGACTTAACATAAATAATTACCCAAATTGGTAAGGCAAGACATCTTTCTTCAAGAGCCCATTCTGTTATGCAGCGGTTCTCAAAGTATATTCCATGGACCCTGGGGTTTCCCGAGACCTTTCAGGGGGCCCGCGAGGTCAAAACTATTTTCATAATAATACTAAAACTTTATTTTCCTTTTTCACTCTTATTCTCTCACGAGTGTACAGTGGACGTGTGATGACATCATCATTCTGATGGCTAATGGAATCTGTGCTTATGTATTCTTGTGTTTTCTAGAATTTTCTATAGTAGTGTGTTTAGGCTCATATTTATACACTGAAGTTTAGGATATGAATATGTGCATTTTCAGGGATTAACTCACTTTATTCTCAGTACTTCTGTGTTCTTACTAGCTATTTTGGTTATACCTGCTATAATCTCTGTACACTCATTATCAGGCGCCTCCGTAGCCAGGTGAGAAGGAGCAGCAGTGCATAGCACACGCTTCTTGATTAGACCGGGGTTCGAGCCCGTCACCACCAAACACGGAGGATGCGGAAAGGTCAGGGAATGACCACCGCATATTCCCGGAGCAATATGGCCTTAGTTGCTAATGCTCCTAAAAACCAAAATAACAACAACAACACTCATTATCGTCCAATAAATCGGTATTTTGAAATCCAAAATTTTCCTTGTGCCTACGCAGAAATACGACAACTACGCTTTATTGTCTTACTTTGCAATAATATTTTTAAAATATTTACAAAAACTTTTTTCTAAATTTTAAAATTTTATCTAAAACTTATTTTAGAATTTAATAATATTTTATTCTAAAGTGAAAGAATTTATTTATAATATATTTTTCTTATATTTAAGGATGGATCATTGGCTTAAGGCCTCCGTAGCCGAGTGGTCATGAGTGGGAGTGCAGTAGCACACGCTCTTTGAGTTGACCGTGGTTCAAGCCCCTGACTGCTGAATACGGTCGATCTGCCAATCCTCATTGGACCAGCGTGGCAGATTATGGTCCATTTTCCCTCAACATGAATTGTTGAGGAGGCTTCCATCCTGCAGTGGGTTGATAATGGCTGCACTTTACCTTTTTTACCATTGGCTTAAAAAAAGGGAGATTAAAATACTTGCTTTCTTAACCCACTGCTGCACCGTATATGTCTAAAGATGCTGAAAAAGATGAAACTGACATAACAGAGTTCTCTGATGCATGGAAGGGAGGAATGTCCTCCAAAGAAACTGGGAAAAACTGTAAATAAGAAACGAAAATATGACAAAAGCTATCTTTCCCTCGGCTTTATAGGTGTTTCCAATATCAAATTCTAAATGGGAATCATTCAGGGAAGTAATCGTAGAAAAGCTTTTCATACCAAATAAGAAATACTCTTCAATGCTTAGACCTAAATGAATTTCAGATGAACTGGTGAGACTTGTAACAGAGAAGAAAAATGCATGGGATGTATATAAATCATCAGGTGATACAAGAAGCCTATGAGATATAGGTAGATATAAACTAAGTGACAAAGGAAGTGGGCAAGCTAAGGCATATTACGAAATCTCTGGCAAACAATGCAAAGAAAAGACTTCTTTATCATTATTAACAGTAGAAGAAAGGAGTTGAATCATGTTGGTCCACTTGATGTTGATGCTCTTGCTCAGTTCGCTGAAAACTTAATAGGTATTTTGCATCTATATTCACAGAAGAAGAAGCATTCCTTAGGGAATTGGGAACCCAGAAGTTTATTAAATTCTAACAGGGAGTTATTTAGTTAGTTAGTTATTTGGTTTTTTAGGAGCATTAGCAACTAAGGCCATATTGCTCCGGGATATGCGGTGGTCATTCCCTGACCTTTCCGCATCCTCCGTATTTGGTGGTGACGGGCTCGAACCCCGGTCTAATCAAGAAGCGTATGCTACGCACTGCTGCTCCTTCCCACCTGGCTACGGAGGCGCCCTAACAGGGAGCTAAATGATTTTGTGATAACTGAGAGAAAAATGTAAGAGAAATTTTTGATGCTAAACATAAAAAAAAAATGTGCCTTGAGCAGATGGGAATTATGTCTGTCAAGTTATATTAAGGACGGCAGCTAAAAAAGGAACCAAACTCTTAGCCATAATTATGAGAGCATCTTTTGGAATCAGTGAAGTTCCTTAAGGACTGGAATATATCCCCAGTCACAATGGAGAATCAAAAGTTGACATAAGTAATTACAAAATTGTTAGCTTAACTTCTGTTCTGTAGAAAATAATGGAATCACTAGTTAAAGATGTAGTGTAGGACCATTAAGACAGATATGCAATTATACTGCAGCATAGCATAAATTTGTTAAGGGGCCTTCTTGTCTGACCAATCTGACTGGATACTATGATGCAATAACAAAGGAACTGGATACAAAAAATAATTTAAGTCATATACTTACTTTTCAGTTTTTGTTGTCGGAGGTTTTACGGTGCAACAGCAACTAAAGGCCATTATGTGCCAATTATATTTCAGTATATGATGTCAAAATTATTCCTGCTGTTGCACATAAAAGACTGCTGTATAAATTGGAGCAGTATGGCATTAAGGGCAAGTTACGGCTATGGATAAAGGGAGATGGTTGAATGAGAGAAGGCAGAGAGTAGTAGTAGTAGTGGCATGTGATGCAAGAAAGCAAGTGTATAAGCTTATGCAGCATCTGCCAAAAAAAAAAATCACACCATTCCTTCCAAATGCCTGTCCAGATCCGCCTTAAATTTATTTAACCTGTCAACTTCCAAAACAACAGATGGAAGTTTGTTCCAGCAGTTAACCACCCGCTGGCTAAAGGCAAATTTCCGCACATCTATTCTACATCTGTCTTTTCTTAATTTGAATTTATGCCCCCTTAGGTTTGTAATCTGAACAAGTGGAAGGATCCCATCAGAATTCAGCATGCTCAACCCATTCAAGGCCTTATACACCTCAATCAGATCACCGCGCAGGTGCCTAGTCTCTAGGCATTGCAATTTTCAGAACTTAAGCCTCTCTTGGTAAGAGAATCCCTTCATTCCCCTCACCAATCTTGTTGCCCTTCTCTGTACATGCTCAAGTAAATCTACATCATTCCTAAAATGAGGCCTCCAGACCTGTACTCATGGCGTGGCCTGACCATTGCCTTATACAGAGGGACAATCACCTCCTTCTCCCTGCTAGCAAAATTCCTATATATCATTGACAAAACCCCATGACCTGCCCTGGCAGCCTGTCTGCATTGCTCAGAAAACTTCATATCTAACTGCACAATTACTCCCAGATCTTTTTCATTTTCTACCACCTTAAGTGTAGTACCACACAGTTGGTACGTTTCTCTGGGGTTACTTCTACCCATGTGCAGTAGTTATTAATCAAACTGCTCTTCGTGAAGTGATGTTATTAGTGGACTTCCCCAGGGTTCAGTGCTTGACCCATTGTTGTTTCTGTATTTATTAAAGATATTGATGATGGTATATCAGGTTCAATGTCTAAGTTTGCAGATGATACAAAGGTTGGCAGGGTGGTCAATGACAGTAATCAAGGTATGGTAAGACAAGATCTAGAAAAATTAGGCATGTGGACTGAGAAATGGCAGTTAAAGTTTAGTAATATTGACATGTGCAAGGTATTGCATATGGGTGGCATTAATAAATCAGATGAATATTCCAACTGTGTAGAGATAACTGTGTGCAAGATAACTGTGTAGAGTCTGCTGACGAGGCAACTAGGAGACGATTGTGTTCAAAGCCGCTAAGTGGATTTTTCTTATTTATTGATTTGAAATTATTGTTTTTCTAAAATTTTTGATTTAAATTTAGTAGTATACCATTATTTTGTGATTTTCTGATTAATTTGGTGTATTTATTCTTTACTCGGCCTTGTAATTGCATAAAAGTATTGGTAAGGGTATCCACGTGTTTGCAACTTCGCTGAACGAGAAGTTCTTTAGCCATATTTAGCCGCTTGATTGAATATTTTTTTACATCGAATTATTTCTGTAAGTAGCTTATAGACATAGTAAGGATCATTAGTTTATTCTGAATTGAGACAGCGAGATTTGAAAGTTAATTAATACTTAAGTGTCTGTAGATTACCGTTCGTAACTTTCCCGCCTTTGTGATACGATAGTTATATACCGTACTAGATAGCGTTAGTTGAACTTCGTTAGCAGTTAAATTGTACTTTTAAATAAATACATATAACGACTTAGATTACAAACGTAATATAATTAATTATATTTAACATAATTAATAACATAACATAATTAATCATAATTAATTAATAAATAGAATCATGACTCAGACAAGAGCAGCAAAGCAAAAGGCTCAAGCTAATGGAAGTGCTGTGGCTCAGAGTAGAACTGAGGGGGGCAGTTGTCCTCTGACTCACAGCCTTATAAAATGCACTGTTTGCTTGATTTTTGCAGAGCAATCGGGTACGGGACATAATACTGCCATTGGGGATGTCTTTGTGTGTGCGCGATGCAAGGAGTGTATCGATATTAGGCAACAACTCAGCGTTCTTGTGGGCCTATATGAGAGCTTGAAGGACAGGGTGGATGCCCTCGAAGAAACTAAATTGAGGGGCCCATCAAGCTCTCAGCTGCCCACATCAACGCCAGAGCTTGCACTTGGGCATCGCGTGACACAGAGGCAACCCCCAAGGCAGAATGCGCTGGTCCCGAAGGAACTAGTAGTTGTTGGTGACTCTATTGTCAGGGAAACGGGGAACATGCTTTGTAAAAAGGATAGGTGGAACAGGACCAGGGTATGTCTGCCAGGGGCAAAGGTTGATGACGTTGTAGAGCGAATATCATCTTTTAAGGGCACAAAAGGTGATATAGTTGTACACGTTGGCACTAATGATATTAAGAGTAGGAGACCGGCAGAATTACTTAACAAGTACAGGTCACTGTTGAACAAAAGCCGAGAATTAGGGTTGAATTTGAAAGTGTCTGCAATTCTGCCCAGACACGATAGGAGGGAGTATATGACGAGAGCCTTGTCGATCAATTCGGCCCTAGAAAGATTGTGCAAGGCTCAAGGGGTAGAATTTTTTTCAGCCTGGACTGTACTTGTTAACAGGAGAGACTGCTTCTACAGGGATGGGATACACTTAAATAGAAAGAGTGCAAGAATATTTGCTGATGCTATCGAGGCAGTGTTAGGTGGGTCGGAAAACTGCTAGCTTGGGGGAAGACAAAGACCAATAGATTGGCAGTAGCCACTGGCAGAGGTGAAAGAGATTCTTGCACTGCTTCTATTAGAATGAGCAGAAGCCTAAAAAACAAGATGCATGATATTTCAGAGACTGCTGGGAGCCATTGCGGTACAAGTAAACACATGGGTTGTGTTAGGGTAGCTAAGAGTAGAAACAGGTGCAGGTATACTTGCGTGTACACCAATGCTAGGAGTTTAGTAAATAAATTTGATGAATTTGAGGTATTGCTCAAAACATCAAAGGCAGATATTGTTGGGATATCAGAGACGTGGTGTCACACAGATATAAGGGATGCAGAACTGGAATTTGGGGAGTACAACGTCTACAGAAAGGATAGACAGGATAGGAAAGGGGGGAGGGGTTATGCTATTAGTTAAGAAACACATAAAAACCAAGGAAGTGAAGCCAGTCGACATCGCTGGAGACAGTGCAGTGTTGAGTCAGTTTGGTGTGACATAAGCATTGGGAGATCAAAATTGAGAGTAGGAGTGTGCTATAGGCCTAATGACTCTGATGAGTATAATAAGAAACTGTACAGGGAAATAGAGTGGGCCAGTAAATCAGAGAGTCTTATAATGGGAGATTTTAATTTCCCAGATATTGACTGGAATTTGGAGGCTGGTCACTCACACACTAGCAGGGCTTTTGTGGATTTATTGGATGATTGTTTTCTACATCAGCATGTTCGGGAGGCAACTAGAGGGAGTAATACTCTTGATTTGATTATCAGCAGTGATTCTTCATGCATTAAGAATCTGCAGATAAATGAACCACTAGGGGGCAGTGATCACAGTGTGCTGAAGTGGGATTTACTCAAAGAGGTAACTACCATTAGGGGTAAAGGGAAGGATTATTGCTTCCGTAAAGGCGACTACGATGGACTGAGACAGTATTTAAATTCTATACAGTGGGACCAACTGATGATGTTACCAACAGCAAATTCAAAATGGGAAGCATTCAAAGAACTTATCTTGGAAGCTACTAGGCTCTACATACCAACTAAGAAATATTGTTCAAGGTTTAGGCCAAAATGGATGTCAGATGAACTAATGAGGCATATGGCAGAGAAGAAAAATGCATGGGATACTTACAAATTAACACATGACACAGAAGCCTATGATAGATACAAGTTGATATGCAACCAAGTTACAAAGGAGGTTAGGCAGGCAAAGGCAGATTACGAGAAATCCTTGGCAAGGGATGCAAAGAAAAACAGCAAAGAGTTCTTTACTTATGTAAACTCTAGAAGGAAGGGGATGAATCAGATTGGTCCACTTGATATTTGTGGGTCAACTGTTGATGATCCTGCTCAGGTAGCTTACAAACTAAATGAATATTTTGCATCGACATTCACACATGAAGAGTTATTCAGCGAGGGGAATGCCAGAGGTGTATTCAACTCTAGCAGTAAGCTACAGAATGTTGAAATAACTGAGAGTAAAGTGGAGGAGAAACTGTTGAAGATAAACACAAGAAAGGCACCCGGGGTGGATGGGATCTATCCAGTTATATTAAAGGAGGCAGCAAAGGAAGTAAGCAAACCCTTAGCTATAATTATGAGAGCTTCCTTGGACTCAGGGGAGGTAACCATAGACTGGAAATGTGCAAATGTGACCCCAATTCACAAAGGAGGATCAAAGACTGACACAAGTAATTATAGACCTGTGAGCTTAACTTCTGTTCCAGGAAAATTAATGGAGGCACTGGTTAAAGAAGCACTGCAGGATCATTTAGACAAGACTTCAGTTATAGCTCGGACACAGCATGGTTTTGTTAAGGGGAAGTCTTGCCTGACCAATTTGATTGGATATTATGATGCAGTCACAAAAGAACTGGATGCAGGGAATAGCTTTGATATTATATACTTGGATCTTAGAAAGGCTTTTGATACTGTTGCACATGGAAGACTGCTACACAAATTGGAGCAGTGTGACATTGGAGGCAAATTGCTGCTATGGATAAACGGGTGGTTGAGGGGGAGAAGACAGAGAGTGGTAATCAATGGACACTGCTCATCGTGGACTAATGTTATTAGTGGAGTCCCTCAGGGCTCAGTGTTGGGTCCATTATTGTTTTCTCTATTTATAAATGATATTGATGATGGTATATCAAGCTTAATGTCCAAGTTTGCAGACGATACAAAGGTTGGCAAGGTTGTCAAGGACACTACTGACACTATGCTGCTGCAACAGGATCTGGAAAGGTTGAGCAGATGGGCTGAGAGGTGGCAGATGAAGTTTAACATTGACAAATGTAAAGTACTACACATAGGAAACAGCAACCCCAGAGCAACGTATCAACTCTGTGGTACTACACTGACAGTGGTAGAGATTGAAAGGGACTTGGGGGTGGTTGTGCAGGCAGATATGAAGTTCTCTGAGCAGTGCAGACGGGCTGCAAGAGTAGCTCATGGAGTATTGTCAATGATATACAGGAATTTTTCCAGCAGGGATAAGGAGGTGATTATTCCCTTGTATAAGGCAATGGTCAGGCCACACCTAGAGTACTGTATACAGGTCTGGAGGCCTCATTTCAAGAAGGATGTAGAGCTGCTGGAACGAGTACAGAGAAGGGCAACAAGATTAGTGAATGGAACAAAGGGGTGCTCTTACGAAGAAAGGCTTAAGTTTTGCAAATTACAGTGTCTGGAGACTAGGCACCAGCGAGGTGATCTGATAGAGGTGTATAAAGCCTTGAATGGTTTGAGCATGCTCAATGCTGATGGGATTCTTCCTCTAGCTCAGAATAATCACCTGAGAGGGCATAAATTCAAATTGAGGAAAGACAGATGTAGGATAGACGTGCGGAAATTTGCCTTTAGCCAGCGGGTGGTTGGTTGGTGGAACAGACTTCCATCCCTTGTAGTGGAGGTTGATAGCCTAAATAAGTTTAAGGCTCAACTGGACAGGTATTTTGAACGAACAGAGGGGTGAAGTGGAAGTGGGGTTTTTTTTTTTTTTTTTGGCTGATGCTGCATAAGCTTGCTTTCTTGCATCAAATGCCTCTACTAATGCTAATGCTAACTGTGTAGTACTGTACTCAGAGCAGAGGAAGATGATATAGACCTGGGGTAATTGTTGCAGTCAGTGATATATAATAGCTTTGCTAGCAGGGATGTAGCCAGGTGGGAAGGAGCAGCAGTGCGTAGCACACGCTTCTTGATTAGACTGGGGTTCGAGCCCATCACCACCAAATACGAAGGATGCAGAAAGGTCAGGGAATGACCACCGCATATCCCGGAGCAATACGGCCTTAGTTGCTAATGCTCCTAAAAAACCAGATAACAAACAAACAAGCTGGCAGGGATAATGAGGTGATTATCTTATTATGCAAGGCAATGGTTAGGCTGGATCTTGCATACAGGTCTGTAAACCTCATTTTAGAAAAGATGTAGATCTGAGGGAATGGGGTGTAAGGTACAAAAGAGTGGTCTTACCAAAAAGGGCTTCAGTTCTGCAAATTGCTGTCTCTCTCTCTCTCTCTCTCTCTCTCTCTGTGTGTGGACTAGTCGCCGTTGAGGTGATCTGATTGAAGTTTTTAAGGCTTTGAATGGATTGAGCAAGCTGAATGATGATGGCATTCTTGCTCGGACTATACACATGAGGTGACATTAATTGAAATTGATGAAGGATGTAAGTTGTTTGAATAAATTCAAGTAAAAACTATAAAAATAATTGGGGGGGACAGATGTGTGGGAACGTTTTATTTTTTTTGCTGATATTTTATAAGTTTGCTTTCTTGCATCATATGTCACTATTAAAACTAATCATTTTCCCAGTTTGGTCACACCTAACTCTTCTGCCTCCTCATGGTATAAAACCTGGATGGAAGAACCAACATCCAAAGCTGAAAGAGTCAAATAAATTTTTTAAACTTTTCTATGAAACCCACAGGCTCAGCATATCATGACTGAAACCAATCATGACTCTTCAATTCAAGAAGACTGATAATAGAAATGCATTAATAAAATTATGCACCATTTTTCAGATTCATTCCTTGGCAAATCAAACTGTGAGTAAACTTTAGCATTATTAAGGCACATGATGCAAGAAAGCAAGCTTATATAGCATCAGCCAAAAAAAACCTCATTTCGCCCATCCACTCACTCCAAATGCTTGTCTAGTTCTGTCTTGAATCTATTTAAGCTATCAACTTCTACAACGATAGATGGAAGTTTGTTCCAGCAATCAACCACCCGCTGACTAAAAGCAAACATCCATACATCTATCCTACAACTGTCTTTCCTCAATTTGAATTTATGCCCTCTCAGGTTTTGAATTTATTCATGATATGAATATGAATTCATAATCATATTATGATGAATATGAATTTATTCATCAAATTCATGGTTTAAATTTATGCCCTCTGAGCAAGAGACAGAATCCCATCAGCATTGAGCATGCTCAAACCATTCAAGGCCTTATACACCTCAATCAGATCACCTTCCAGGTGCCTAGTCTCCAGACACTGTAATTTGCAAAACTTAGTCTTTCTTCGTAAGAGGAACCCTTTGTTCCATTCACTAATCTTGTTGCCCTTCTCTGTACTTATTCCAGCAGCTCTACCTCCTTCTTAAAATGTGGCCTCCAGACCAGTACTCAAGGTGTGGCCTGACCATTGTCTTATACAAGGGGATAATCACCTCCTTATCTCTGCTAGAAAAATATCCTGTATATCATTGATAAGACACCATGAGCTACTCTTGCAGACCATCTGCTCTGCTCAGAAAACTTCATATCTGTCTGCACAATTACCCCCAGGTCCTTTTCATTCTCTACCACCGTCAGTGTAGTACTACACAGTTGATACGTTACTCTGGGGTTACTGCTTCCCATATGCAGTATTTTGCATTTGTCAATGTTAAACTTCATTTGCCACCTCTCAGCCCATCTGCTCAACTTTTCTAGATTCTGTTGCAGCAGCGTACTGTCATTAATGTCCTTAACAACCCTGCCAACCTTTAACATCTGCAAACTTGGACATTAAGCTTGATATACCATCATCAATATCATTTATAAATACAGAAAAGAATGGATCCAACACTGGACCTTGAGGAACTCCACTAATAACATTAGTCCACGAAGAGCAGTGTCTATTGATTACCACTCTGTCTTCTCCCACTCAACTATCCCTTTATCCATAGCAGCAATTTGCCTCCAATACCACACTGCTCCAATTTGTGCAGCAGTCTTCCATGTGCAACAGTATCAAAAACCTTTCTAAGATCTAAATATATGATACCAGAATCATTCTTTGCATCCGGTTCCTTCGTGATCACACCATAGTATCCAATCAAATTGATCAGACTAGACTTCCCCTTAACTTTCTCCATTTCTTATTTAGAAATGTTTAGAAAATGCTGCTGGTTACTTAAAACAAATAAAAGATGTCAATCAGATGAGGTTCTCATAGAAACAGTGACACAAAAGCATACAGAAACTTTGTTTAAACTTTCATCCTTTACTGCAATATCTATCAAAGTAAATCCTTATGCCCACTTCAAAGAATCATAGCAATCTGAGAATTGCAAGAACAGAGTCATACATGCAAGAAAAAATGACTGAAAAGTATTTCGAACTTGTACCTACCTGCAACATTATATTTAACTTCAGTACGTTGATCTTACCAACAATGGTATAAGCACGTTATCTATTGTGCCGTATTCATTCATGTATACCAAACTTCATAAGGTGCTATAAGTGACAAAAATGGTCATTTGCAAACAGCTATGCCAAGGAAGATGCAATTTGTTGTAACTGTGTGTCCAAGGACCATACTCACACTTTAATGCTGAATTACTTGCTGGGCAAAGGTTGTCATCCAACGTTCTCCAAAACCTGTGAGCTATGGAAATTGGGTAAAAAAAATTCAGTAGTACAAGATAGAACATAAAGTTCCTCTGAATACATCACTTTTTTTAATTAGGGTTGACTGGGCAAGATCTCTATTAGCAGATTCTCAGCAGTTTTCTCAAGAGGATGCCACATCAGGCTATTATCATGGATTCAGTCCATCCAGTTACTCCAAAAAAAGTACAGGAACAGAAAGAATTGAATTCTGTAAAAGAAAATCTTCTCCATCATAGATAATGGATTGCAATAATACAGCCCACAAAGAAGAATTGCTTGAAATATATGCAGAAGATTATATGGATACAGAATGCCCTACCTACAGCAGTGATCACTGCCCATTAGTCTGTCAAATTCAAATGACAGCTTCTCTCTCTCTCTCTCTCTCTCTCTCTCTCTCTCTCTCTCTCTCTCTCTCTCTCTCTCTCTCTCTCTCTCTCTCTCTGTGCATGTGTGTGCAAGAGAGAGAGAGAGAGAGAGACTGGATGCAGTTCAATTACTTGCAATTAGATTGTGAGCAAAATTTTCTCATTTTCTGGAAAATATAATGCATTCCTTGTAACATATTACAAATAATTTGGAAACATACCATTATTAATTTGCTGAAATGCATTGTTCATATAAGTAAATAATGCATTGTTCATATAAGTAAATAATGCATTGTTACAGAAACAATGGATAAATGACAGGAAAAATATGTTGATCACGTATATCTTTTCATCTATCTTCTTGAAACAAAATGGCTAAGGTAAAAACATTCATATATATGAGTATGTACCCCTTGTATTTAGGAACCTTGTGTGAAGACTGGTTAGCCAACTACAATAAAACTTCAGTAATTTGGGGTAGTGGTAAACCAAATTAGTGAGAAGTTTGAATCATGCAATTTAGTTATATGTGAATATTTTCAAGTTTTAAAGCATAAAAACAAGCTAGCTTATTGTGTTAACAGCAAATATTAATTTATATGATATTAGGACACAAATATTACAATGAAGTAAAGAAAACTTTATGAAAATGCCTATATTCAGAACAAAACTGTAACACAAAGAATTCAAATAAAATAGATAGTTCCTCCCCAATCAGTATTATCTTTCTGAATAAATCTAAAATTTTCTGTTGAGTAAAGGTCATATTGCCAACTGTATTGTCAATTTAGAACATCATCCTTCATTTCTCTTGGAGCATAAATATTTATTTTGAATTCTTCCCCATCAGAATCATTCTCATAGTTTGGAAAGTTGCCACTACAGTTCCAGGCACATTCCAGAAACTCACCTGTAAAAGTATTAATATTGCCATTGTCACTTGATAAAATTTTAGTATGTGCAGATGCATTATCTAACAATAAGAATTCTTTGATGTTTCTGATAGCGTTTAATTTTACATTTTGAATGATTTTACTTTTTTTACAAAGAGTGTGAAACTATTCTAAAGAAAGTTCACAACTGCATCATTAAATTCTCATTTAGGAAAAAATCCTCATTTTGCATACACACAAAAGGTAGCCTGACTTATGCAGGGTCCAAATTAGTGAGTTTTTCCTGCATTCAATTTATAATTGTGATGTTTACAATAAATTAACTAATGCTGAGCCAGATGATAATTTAGTTGTTCTTTCAGTGATGAATGCTGTTCATATTTCCCATTGTTTAGTTTCTTAACATTATTTTTTAAATATATAAGCTATCCAATCAACTTTACTTTTCTAGGCAGGATACACCCCCATTATGTTAGTATGTCTTGCAGAAATTGAAAACGATACTCAAAAGGAAGTTATTCAGCAGCTACTACAACAGGGAGATGTCAATATTAAGGCGACTCAGGTCAGTGATGTTTTTTGTTATATGCTATCTATTCTTATCTATTGTGATTTCTGGTGTAAATTCGTTCTCACCCCAGTCATTGGTCCCAAGTGATAGTGACCACATGATTTTTGTAGTGCGATTTCTGTTGTTTTTTCTAGCGCCGAGTACTAGCTTTTTTCATAAACCCTCCTCTGCTTGCAGTGTCACTGCTCACAGCTCGCATCACTGCCTCTCCCACTAGCAATGTTACTGCTACTTGCTAGCAATGCACTTCTCTGATCACTGGGTCACTGGTTGGTACTGTTCCTGCCTCCACGTGGGGGGGGGGGTCAGAAACTTGTGTGGAAAGAGCTTCTTTCTTCAGGGCTAAAAGGAACAAACATGGAATTTGATAATTACCCTCCAATTGAGCCTCAGCACTCATGTTCTAATTTAAATGACACTGACCGTGATGCATCACAGTCGAAAAGACTGCCTACTGACACAGAGCAACAAGAATGCATGTCTTTCCTTATCTTTCATTCTTTGTCAAACAAATGCATGAGTACACTCTTTCCATTTCTTATACAGAAATGCTTAGAATATTCACCTAAAATGGTGAAAAGACTTAGATCTGGTGATTTATTAATTGAAAACTGTGAGTTGTAAACAAACTAGGAGTTAAACATCCAACATTAAACATTCCACTCTGCAATTACCTCCAAAGGGGTAATTGCAGAGTAGGATTTTTATCAGTGTCATGGAAGACGAATTTGCTCAAGAGCTAAAAGATCAAAACATCATGCAAGCTAAGCTGATTATGATTAGAATAGATGGTGCACTTTTTCCTATGTAGAACATCTTTGTTTGCCCCCCCCCAATTTACCATCGAGTGTTAAAGCCAACTATCTCAATTGTCATGTCTGTTCCTAATCATGTAAAATGTTAAATGCCAAAAATTTGGGCATTCTCAAACCATCTGTTGAGGGTCTGCAGCGTGTCCATACTTGCTTCGGCAGTACATATACTAAAATTGGAACGATACAGAGAAGATTAGCATGGCCCTGCGTGTGCTGCGCAGTGTGACCAAATCTCACACACAAACAGAATGTGATGCTGAAACACCACATTTTCTGAACTATCAAGGCCAACGCCCCACTTACTCAGTCCTGTGAACTGTAGAAAACAGGCAAAAATATCCAAAAATACAAAATAGAGCAGAAAATCATTTACAGGGAGGCAAAGAAACAGATTGTGCTTACTATAACAAAACACGCCGATGCAGTGGCAACAAAGAAATACCAGTCAGCAGCAGCACAAAGTGATGTGTCAGTTCCCCGAACCATGTCTATTGCAGATTGGACCTGAGGAATAATCTCAAACTCACAGCAATCTCCTGAGGAACAGCATGCAATAGATCATGCCAAACAATACAGCAATGCCAACTGCATCTTAATCTTCAGCAGAAGCTGTAAAAAATAAAGCAGCAGTCCCAATGTAGAAGACTCAAAGAATATGGATACAGATGACAACACCAATCTGGATGATCCAATCTTAGATCTATATACAGAAGATGACATGGAAACTAGATATCCCATCTTTCTGAAAAGGGAGAGAATAAAATTGGAGTGACAAAAACATACTGAATCAAAGCCAACTGTTAAAACAAATATTGGATCACATAATGCAGTGGAATTGCAGAGGCCTCTGTAGAAATATTGATGATATCTATGACCTAATCAAGCAGTATAGTAAAGTGAGCATATGTCTACAAGAAACTAATCTATCTCCACAAATTAGCATTAGCATTAGTAGAGGCATTTGATGCAAAAAAGCAAGCTTATGCAGCATCAGCCAAAAAAAAAAAAAAAAAAAACCGCTTCCACTTCACCCCTCTGTTCGTTCGAAATACCTGTCCAGCTGAGCCTTAAACTTATTTAGGCTATCAACTTCCATGACAAGGGTTGGAAGTCTGTTCCACCAACCAACCACCCGCTGGCTAAAGGCAAATTTCCGCACGTCTGTCCTACATCTGTCTTTCCTCAATTTGAATTTATGCCCTCTCAGGTGATTGTTCTGAGCAAGAGGAAGAATCCCATCAGCATTGAGCATGCTCAAACCATTCAACGCTTTATATACCTCTATCAGATCCCCTTGCCGGTGCCTAGACATTGTAATTTGAAAAACTTAAGCCTTTCTTTGTAAGAGCACCCCTTTGTTCCATTCACTAACCTTGTTGCCCTTCTCTGTACTCTTTCCAGCAGCTCTACATCCTTCTTGAAATGAGGCTTCCAGACCTGTATACAGTACTCTAGGTGTATCCTGACCATTGCCTTATACAAGGGAATAATCACCTCCTTATCCCTGCTAGAAAAATTCCTATATATCATTGACAATACACCATGAGCTACTCTTGCAGCCCGTCTGCACTGCTCAGAGAACTTCATATCTGCCTGCACAACCACCACCACCACCACCACCTGGTCCCTTTCATTCTCTACCACTGTCAGTGTAGTACCACAGAGTTGATACGTTGCTCTGGGGTTGCTGTTTCCCATATGTAGTACTTTACATTTGTCAATATTAAACTTCATTTGCCACCTCTCAGCCCATCTGCTCAACCTTTCCAGATCCTGTTGCAGCAGCATAGTGTCAGTAGTGTCCTTGACAACCCTGCCAACCTTCGTATTGTCTGCAAACTTGGACATTAAGCTGATATACCCTCATCAATATCATTTATAAATACAGAAAACAATAATGGACCCAACACTGAACCCTGAGAGACTCCACTGATAACATTAGTCCACGATGAGCAGTGTCCATTGATTACCACTCTCTGTCTTCTCCCCCTCAACCACCCCTTTATCCATAGCAGCAATTTGCCTCCAATGCCACACTGCTCCAATTTGTGCAGCAGTCTTCCATGTGCAACAGTATCAAAATTATTTCTAAGATCCAAGTATATAATATCAGATTTATTCCTTGCATCCAGTTCTTTTGTGACTGCATCATAGTATCCAATAAAATTGGTCAGGCAAGACATCCCCTTAACAAAACCATGCTGTGTCCGAGCTATAACTGAAGTCTTGTCTAGATGATCCTGCAGTGCTTTTTTAACCAGTGCCTCCATTAATTTCCCTGGAATAGACGTTAAACTCATAGGTCTATAATTACTTGTCAGCCTTTGATCCTCCTTTGTGAATTGGGGTCACATTTGCACATCTCCAGCCTATGGGTACCTCCCCTGAGTCCAAGGAAGCTCTCATAATTATGGCTAAGGGTTTGCTTACTTCCTTTGCTGCCTTCTTTAATATAACTGGATAGATCCCATCCACCCCAGGTGCTTTTCTTCTCTTTATCTTCAACAATTTCTCCTCCACTTTACTCTCAGTTATTACAAGATTCTCTAGCTTACTGCCAGATTTGAATACACCTCTGGCATTCCCCTCGCTGAATAACGCCTCGTGTGTGAATGTCGATGCAAAATATTTTATAAATTTTTTCTGTTTATACTCCGGCACGACAACCAAGCCAGTAGAGTTTACAATAAATCGTCAATACAAATATTTATCGTATTTAGTAGTCACGGGCTTGAACCCCGGTCCACTCAAGGAACGCGTGATATGAACTCTCGCTCCTGACCACTGGGCTACGTCAGGCCTATAATCATTTAGTTTGTTAGCTACCTGAGCAGGATCATCAATAGTTGACCGATCGATATCAAGTGGAACAATCTGATTCATCCCCTTCCTTCTAGAGTTTACATAAGCAAAGAACTCTTTGCTGTTTTTCTATGCATCCCTTGCCAAAGATTTCTCGTAATCTGCCTTCGCCTGCCTAACCTCCTTTTGTAACTTGGTTACAGATCAACTTGTATCTATCATAGGCGTCTGTGTCATGGGTTAATATGTATGTATCCCATGCATTTTTCTTCTCTGCCATATGTCTCATTAGTTCATCTGACATCCATTTAGGCCTAAACCTTGAACAATAGTTCTTAGTTGGTATGTAAAGCCGAGTAGCTTCCAAGATAAGTTCTTTGAATGCTTTGCATTTTGAATTTGCTGTTGGTAACATCATCAGTTGTTCCCACTGTATAGAATTTAAATACTGTCTCAGTCCATTGTAGTCACCTTTACGAAAGCAATAACCCTTCCCTTTACCCCTAATGGTAGTTATCTCTTTGAGTAAATCCCACTTCAGCACACTGTGATCACTTCCACCTAGTGGTTCATTTATCTTCAGATTCTTAATGCATGAAGAATCACACTACTAATAATCAAATCAAGAGTTTTACTCCCTCTAGTTGCCTCCCGAACATGCTGATGTAGAAAACAATCATCCAATAAATCCACAAAAGCCTTGCTAGTGTGTGAGTGACCAGCCCCCAAATTCCAGTCAATATCTGGGAAATTAAAATCCCCCATTATAAGACTCTCTGATTTACTGGCCCACTCTATTTCCCTTTACAGTTTCTTATTATACTCATCAGAGTCATTAGGCCTATAGCACACTCCTACTCTCAATTTTGATCTCCCAATGCTTATGTCACACCAAACTGACTCGCACTGCACTGCACTGGCCAGCGATGTCGACTGGCTTCATTTCCTTGGATTTTATGTGTTTTTTAACTAATAGCATAACCCCTTCCTCCCCTGTCTATCCTTTCTGTAGACGTTGTACTCCCCAAATTCCAGTTCTGCATTCCTTATATCTGTGTGACACGACGTCTCTGATATCCCAACAATATCTGCCTTTGATGTTTTGAGCAATACCTAAAATTCATCAAATTTATTTACTAAACTCCTAGCATTGGTGTACATGCAAGTATACATGCACCTGTTTCTATTCTTAGCTACCCTAAAAACCCATGTGTTTACTTGTACCGCAGTGACTCCCAGCAGTCTCTGAAATATCCTGCATCTTGTTTTTCAGGCTTCTGTTCATTCCAATAGAAGCAGTGCAAGAATCTCTTTCACCTCTGCCAGTGGCTACTGTTAATCTATTAGTCTTTGTGGCCCCGGGTGCCAAGCGTTCCGTGGCCAAGCGATTTGTAGTGCATTTCTAAAAGCGATTTCTGCAAAGAGTATTTGAGCAAACAGATTCTATTTTTGTTTCAAAAACCGTTTTCTTGATTTCTTTGTATATCCAAGTAGCACTTTCACTCTACAAGAAGTAGGGAAAGGCCCAGAAAGGGAATCCACCTTTCTGTTTTTTTTCTATAAATACTAATTACTAACCCAACCGCTTGGTCACCTCGTGGCACTGCTCCTGCCTCCCTGTGGCGGGGCCGGTAACCTGGGTGGAAAAGATAATCCCCCAGGGCCAAAAGGAGCCATCATGGATTCTACAAATTTTCCACCCTTAGAGCCTTCAAGCTCAAGACCAGAATATGGTAACGAAGACAAGGAAAATAGCCAACCCAAAAGGCTTCGAACAGAAACACACTGTTCAGATATTCCCAATTTTTTGGTGATGCACTCTCTGTCTACCCAGCCTGTGGGTAAGTTATCTCCGTTCGTGATTCAAAGACATCTAGAATCTATTGCAGGATCACCAAAAATGGTAAAGCGACTCCAATCCGGAGATCTCCTGATTGAAACAGCCACCACAAAACATTCGGAGTGGCTATTAAAGACAACGACATTTGGTGGGTTGCCAGTATCTGTTACTCCCCACAATACCTTAAATTCATCAAAGGGTGTCATCACAGAATGGGACTTAATTACTGTGTCTGAGGATGAATTAGTACAAGAACTTAGCAACCAAAAGGTAATCAGCGCTAAAAGAATAATGACAAAAAAAGATGGAAATCTCATTCCAACTCGTTCCATCATTTTAACTTTTAGTACTCCTGATTTGCCATCCTCAGTAAAAGCTGGATATTTAAACTGCCGAATTCGTCCATACATCCCAAATCCTCTTCGCTGTTTTAAATGCCAGAAATATGGCCATTCACAGCAGGCATGCAGAGGTGACGCCATCTGCCCTATTTGTGGAGCAAAGGATCATACGCAGGCAGATTGTCCAGCCGCAATTCCCATCTGCCCCAACTGCAAAGGCAATCACCCCGCATTTTCTAAAACATGTGAAATGTGGAAAACAGGTAGGAATATCCAAAAATATAAAGTAGAACACAAAGTCACATATCCTGAGGCACGCAGACAAATAATGCTGACCATGCCAAGTCCATCTTATGCCTCTCGAACCCGAAGTTTTCATACAACTGCAATTCAAACAGATGTGTCGATACCGCCCAACGTCTCGCTAGCTAATTGGGTTAAAGCAACCATATCAACCACAGGAAAAGAAAATTCTAAAACGAAAACCAGCAATGCCACCAACACCCCAATTAGTATCCCAAATGATACTGAGACAGTCTCAAATGACACAGAAAAATTCCCAATTGAGACTCGGACAGTTCTGCATAACAAAGAAAAACTTAAAACTGCTAAAGATAAGAATAAACCTGAATCATCAGCCAGTAGTATGGAAGTAGATGTAAACCCAGATCATGAAGAACCCATACTAGAACTTCATGCAAATGACACGATGGATACTGGACGCCCTACTTTCCCGAAAAAAGACCGAAAAAAATCCTCTTCAAACAAAAAACAGTCAGATGATTCATCCTCAACTAAACCAAAATGAACCACAACATCTTACAATGGAATTGCAGAGGCTTTCGTTCCAACACAGACGATATTCAATACCTAATTAACCAATATTCTCCGGTTGCCTTTTGTTTACAGGAAACTTACCTAACCACACAAATTTCTCCTTCGATAAAGAACTATTGGATTTATCGAAGAGATCGAAATACTGCTAACGCTGCCCATGGTGGTGTGGCAATACTAGTAAATTCAAAGATCCCATCTAAACATATCCCACTCCAAACTGAAATAGAAGCTGTTGCTGTTCGTATAACTCTCCATGGTACAGTAACACTAGTCTCAGTCTATCTACCACCAAACTGTACTTGCTCTTTAAAAGATCTCGAAGACCTCTTTATACAGATACCTCCACCTTTCTGTATATTAGGGGACTTTAACGGGCACCACCCATTATGGGGCTCTACTAAATTGGATAGACGAGGTAGACTAATTGAAAGTTTTTTGGAGGCACTAAATCTCACTGTACTCAATACAGGTGCACCGACACACGTACAGCTCCCAGCAGGACACACCTCAGCAATAGATCTCTCAATTTGTTCACCAGTACTAGCCCCAACCATAGAGTGGTATGTAATAAACGATCCCATGGGCAGTGACCATTTCCCAATAGTATGCAACTTTCTGAAAGCAAAGACTCCTTCATTTCAACCCAGCAGAAAGTGGAAATTTGTCCGAGCAGACTGGGCAAAATTTCAGTCATCAATTGACCTTGATGAGGAAAAAATCCGCCTCCAGCATATTGATGATGTGACAGAATACATCACGTCGCATCTTCTAAATGTGGCTAAAGACACGATACCACTATCAAATCCGCCAGGCCGAAAGCACTATAATTACTGGTGGAATGACAAATGCACCACAGCAAAGAGAGCAAAAAATAAAGCCTGGAATTTGTTTCGGCAGTGCCCAAGCACAGTCAATCTCATTAATTATAAGAAATTAAGGGCAAAAGCACGCTTTATACAAAAGCAAGCAAAGAAAGAATCCTGGACCCGGTTTGCATCCACTTTTCACAGAAATACTGATCCCAAAATAATATGGAAAAGAATTAGACAGCTGTCTGGTAAGTTTCCTACCATACCTTCTCCAATCCTCTCCTGGAATGGGCAAGATATATCTAATCCTGTAGATATAGCCAATGCTTTGGGCAATATTTTTGCAGAAATCTCAGCAACATCAGCATATACTAGCTCATTCCAAAGAATTAAAAACACTAAAGAAAAGCATGGTATTAATTTTGAAACTTCAAACCTTCTCCCATATAATAAACCTCTGCAATATTCTGAACTATTACATGTCATTAGAACAGCCCGCAATGGTGCTGCTGGACCAGATGGGATTTATTATGTCATGTTACAACATCTTAATGACAAAGCTTTGCGCCTCCTCCTAGTCTTTTACAATCGTATATTTTTAGAAAATGTTTTTCCAGTTTCTTGGCATCACTCTACAGTTTTGGCATTCCTAAAACCTGGAAAAGATCCATCCAACCCATATAGCTATAGACCCATATCTCTCTCAAGCTGCCTCAGTAAAATCCTTGAGAAAATTATCCACAGAAGACTCATCTGGATCATCGAGTCGGAAGAGCTAATGAGCGGTAGTCAATATGGCTTTCGTCAAAACAGGTCATGCTTAGACCTTATGGTCAAGGCTGAATTTGCCATCCGTAATGCTTTTGTCAAACATGAACATCTAGTAATGGTTTCAATAGACATAGAGAAGGCATTTGATACCACCTGGAGGCATGGTATACTTAGTGATCTGTACTTTCTCGGACTACGTGGCAACCTTCCTGTGTTTATTAAGAACTTTCTACATACTAGATCATTTCAAGTTCGATACCAACATGCTCTCTCTTCAACTTTCATTCAAGAAGAAGGTGTTCCACAGGGATCAGTATTGAGTGCCACTCTTTTTGCTATCAGAATTGATTCCATCACCAAACAGCTTCCAAACACAATTGAGACATATCTATATGCAGATGACCTTTCCATCTCCTGCCATTCCCAAAACATGAGATCTATTGAAAGACAGCTTCAAATTTCACTAAATAAAATACAACAATGGGCCAGCCTCAACGGCTACCGACTCTCTCAGCAGAAAACAACTGCAATTCATTTTTGCAGACAACGAAAACTTCATCCGGATCCTGAACTTCAAATTTCCAATGTATCCATCCCAATCGCTACTAACATCAGATTTCTAGGATTAATCCTTGACCACAAATTAAATTTCCTAGATCATATTAAAAATGTACGGACTTCCTGTCTGAAAAAGATAAACATACTCAGAGCGTTATCTGCCCGAACGTGGGGTGCAGATCGTACCTCCCTGCTTCGGTTGTACAAGGCATTAATCAGATCCCGTCTCGATTATGGTGCTCCAATCTATGATTCTGCCAGAAAGAGTGCATTACGCTGGCTTGATCCTATTCAACACAGTGCTTTGAGAATTGCAATTGGTGCGTTCAGAACGTCGCCAGCACATAGTCTCTACATAGAAGCTCACGAGCTCCCACTAACTTTACGCAGGAAAACACTGTTGTTGAAATATGCTGTCAAGATACAAAGTTGTGCCTCTCATCCCGTTCAGTCATACCTTTTAAACCCACCATTAGAAAACCTATACAGAAACAAACCCAGCATAGTTAAACCAGTTGGTCTTCGCCTTCTTGAACTGGTGCAGGTTTGGAATATTTCCATCCGGAAAGTACAGCAGATACCAACCTTTGCTCAACCACCATGGGCTCCTCCTCCTCTTCCAACATGTGACACTTACCTCTGCCAATGGAGAAAGAATACTTTGCAAGCAACAAACTTCAAACAAATTCATGATGTTCACATTCAAAGATATATTGATTTCTACCAAATTTATACAGATGGCTCTAAATCTAATTCAAATGTTGGAGCAGCTGCAGTGTTTCCAAATACAGTTGTATCAGTATCCCTTCCATCAGATTTTAGTATATTTTCTGCTGAATTGTATGCAATAAAACTTGCTTTAGAAAATCTCTATTCCGACTGTTCTTTAAAATCTGTTATTTATACTGATTCCCTCAGCTCAATCATGTCACTAAGTAATTGCGAAGATAAAGTTCACCCTGTTCTAGATGAAATCAGAAGCTTGTTACTACAAATCAAAAAACTTCAACAACCGGTTGCTTTTTGTTGGATACCCGCCCATTCCGGTATTTTAGGCAATGAACTGGCTGATAAAGCTGCAAAAAATCCAACTACCTTTGATTTAACCAACATCCCTGTTCCAGCATCAGATTGTGTACTAACCGTTCATGCTGCTTGCCTATCACAATGGACAGCACTCTGGCACTCTCAGACTAATAATAAACTCTTTCAGTTTAAACAAGATCCGAAAATTTGGCGTTCCAGTGTTCGTACATCGAGACGAGAAGAAGTAGTCCTTTCAAGGGCAAGAATAGGTCATACTCATCTGACACATCTTTATTTACTCACAGGAGGTGATCCACCACAGTGTACACATTGCTCTAACATCTTGACTGTTAGACATATTCTAATTGACTGCCCCTACTATAAACAACACAGAGCTTCATCCTTGATCTCACTGATAAATAAACGTAAACCAATAACTCTTGAAAATCTCATTGGTGATAAAGCAAATATTTCTGAATTTTTTGACTTCCTCAAGCAAACTGGACTTTTTAATAATTTCTGATTTAAAATTTTCTTTTTGATTTTATGGAAATTCCTCATCTCCTAAAATAATAAGTGAATAGGCACATTATAGCCATAGATGCTTATGTGCCATTAAGCCTCCATAACAACAACAACAAAATTAGTCTTTGTCTCCCCCCAATCTAGCAGTTTTCTGACCCACCTAACACTGCCTCGATAGCATCAGCAAATATTCTTGCACCCTTTCTATTTAAGTGTATCCCATCCCTGTAGAAGCAGTCTCTCCTGTTAACAAATACAGTCCAGGCTGAAAAAAATAACTCCAATAATCAAGAACTACACTATATAGAATGGTACTAAACTACACAGATCTTGTTGTAGTAGTTAACCCTGATTACTGTCGTTAACCACTTTGCCAACCTTTGTATTGTGTGTAAGTTTGCCTTCAGCCAGCAGGTGGTAATTGTTGGAACAGGGTTTACTAATAATGCTGGTTTGCATTATTAGTAAACTTGGGGTCTCAGTGGTCTTGAAGGATAACTGAAGTTCACATGCTTTTAAAGAAAATGAGTTCACATGCTTTTAAAGAAAATGAGTTCACATGCTTTTAAAGAAAATGAGTTATCCCATAATTTATTGGACTATTACATTTGGGCACTTTCTAACACTAAAATTTCAGTGTCATTCCATTAATTATAGCTCTGAAATGATAGTATCAGAAACACTGTAAAGCATTACAGTATATTGAGTGGGCAGAAATCATGAGATACCTACCTAGTAACTGGTAGGCCCACCTTTCGCCCAGATAAGGTCAGTCTCACAGCAAGACATTGAGTCCACTAATTCACAAAAGCGTCCCAGGTATTTCCATCCATGGTTGCTGCACCACTGTCCATAATTTCATTGCATTCCTGGGTGGAGGATCCAAAGCTCGAATGGACCTTTCCACAGCATCTCAAAAAATGCTCCACAGGATTCATGGCCAGTGAACGAGGAGGCCATTCAATGGTGGTAAAATCTGTGGAATGCGCTTAGAACCATGTTCTAGTCACCATGGCTCTGTGGGGAAGTGCATTATTCTGCTGGAAGGGTCCATCTACAAGGATGGACATGTAACCTGGACTGTTCAGAGATGGGTCTAGACATACCAGAGGTCCCAACAGGTGCCAGTTGAACATGCCCCGGACCATTACTGACCATCCACCTGCCTGAACAGTTCCTTGTTGACATGTGGGTGCATAGTTTCATGCGGTTTCCGCCAGATTTGCATTCTCCCATCCACTTGAAATAATTGTAAATGGGACTCATCAGACCAGGAGATCCATCTTGTCTCATCCAAGGTGCATTGCCAATGTTCTTTCGCCCAATTGAGACATAGTCCTGTGTCATGGTGTTAGCAGTGGGGCCTCTGATGGTTTGGTGGCGCCATAACCTATTGCAGCTAATGATGGTCTTGGTGTAGATTTTGTATCTGGAACCTCCCTCAAAGTCGGCGGTGATTTGTGCCACTGTCTCTCTCTCTCTCTCTCTCTCTCTCTCTCTCTCTCTCTCTCTCTCTCCGGTTGGCTGAAGCAATACGAGACAGACGTTGACGACCATGTTCATCCACTACCTTTCTCCACCCACAGTGCTGTCCATGATGAGATCTTATTCCAGAAATGGTGTATTCCTGATACACTCTTGATACTGTTGAACAGGAACAGTGCAATTTCTGTACCACCTCTGTGATAGTTACCCACGCGTCAGGCACCCACTATCATCCCTCTTTCAATGTCGCTGTTTCATGACATTTATCTATACTGACACCGAATTACCATCTATGTGAATGCAGTGAAGCAATGTACCTATATACCTGCCAAGCAGTGGGTTCATCCACTAGCGAGAGGAGTGACAGCATCGTATTGCCCAGGAACCAGGTATCCCATAAATTCTGTCCTTTCAGTGTTGACATTGAAATAGAGTTGATATTGAATTGCTCTCTGAACTTAAATTATCTTTAATACTGTGTATATAAATAAATAAATAAATACATTTTCTCTTTATATGGTTAGTTATTTACAAGATTAAAAAATACAAGAACATCACAATATTTAGCAATCAAGCAGGTTGGAACCATGATCAATTCAAATGTACATCCTGCTGTAACCATTTATTATCTAATCAGATAACTTTATTTTGATTTTTATTTCTAGAATTCATCAATCTTACACTTTGGCTTTTGTTACCATTATAATGCTGCTTGTTTGAAAGAGGATCTCATGGTTCGAAGAGCATTCTGCAGATTTTACCACCATGGAATGCCCCCCCCCCCTTCACTGGACATGAACCCTATGGAGCATCTTTGGGATGCTGTGGAAAGGTCCATTCGAGCTTTAGATCCTCCACCCAGGAATGCAATGGAATTATGGACAGTGGTGCACCAACCATGGATGGAAATACTTGTGTAACGCTTTTGTGAACTAGTGGACTCAATGTCTCGCCGTGGGACTGCCCTTATCTGGGCAAAAGGTGGGCCTACCAGTTACTAGGTAGGTATCTCATGATTTCTGTCCAGTCAGTATACTGTAATGTTTTACGTTGTTTCTGATACTATCATTTCAGAGCTATAATTATTGGAAATGACACTGTGAAATTTTAGTGTTAGAAAGTGCCCAAATGTAATAGTCCAATAAATTATGGGATAAACTGATTTTCTGAATCTTTTAAAGCATGTAAACTTCAATTATCCTTCAAGACCACTGAGACCCCAGTTTACTAATAATAGTATTGTATTTTCTCTCTCTCTCTCTCTCGCTCTCGCTCTCTCGCTCTCTCTCTCTCTCTCTCTGCGTGTACTACCAAGCTTGTCAGATTTAAAATTCTACTATCCTCTATATACCCCTCACAAATTGCTATAAACCAAATCAGCAAGCTTTTAACTATCTTCAGTTATCATTCAGTTAACATCTGCATTTTGTCTATGAACATTATAAACTATTTCATTAGATAAATGCGGCCCCGGGTGCCAAGCGTTCCGTGGCCAAGCGATCTCAGTGCGTTTTCCAAAGCGAGCTATCTAAAGAGCTTTTGCCATTGTATATATTCTGTTTATTTCTGAATACCGTTTTTTCTCATTTTATATTTAAGTAGCTCTTTTGTTCTACAAGAAGTAGGCAAAGGCCCAGAAAGGAAAGAAACCTTTCTGTTTCGTTTTCTTTATTACTAACACAACTAATAGCCGCTTGGTCACCTCGTGGCACTGCTCCTGCCTCCCCGTGGCGGGGCCGGTAACCTGGGTGGTAAAGACAAACCCCCAGGGCCAAAAGGAGCCGACATGGATATAAGTGACTATCCACTGTTAGAGCCCTCGAGCTCAAGGTCAGAAATTCCTGACATTGACCATGACTCCAATCGTCCAAAGAGACTAAGGACGGAAAATCAGAATAATGACGTGCCAGCATTTCTTATAATGCACTCATTATCCACGCAACCTGTTGGCAAACTATCGCCTTTTCTTATACAGAAATGTTTAGAATCGGTTTGTGGATCTCCTAAAATGGTTAAGCGTCTCCAATCTGGAGACCTTCTAATTGAAACTTCTAAGACAACTCACTCAGAGAAGCTGTTAAAATTAACATCATTTAACAGTATTCCAGTGTCGTTACGCCCCATAACACTCTTAACACCTCTAGAGGCGTTATCAGCGAATGGGACTTACTATCAGTGTCAGAAGAAGAGATAATACAAGAACTCAGGGAACAAAAAGTGACTCATGCGCGGAGAATAATGACCAAAAAAGATGGGAACCTACTACCAACCAGGTCCGTCATTTTGACATTTAGTACTCCGACTCTTCCATTTTCTGTTAAAGCAGGTTATTTAAACTGCAAGATTCGGCCCTACATCCCAAATCCCATTCGCTGCTTTAAGTGCCAGAAGTATGGCCATTCTCAGACAGCATGCCGAGGCGATGCTGTGTGTCCTATTTGTGGCTCTAAGGAGCATTCCCAAGGAGACTGTACAGCTGCCACTCCTAGTTGCCCTAACTGTAAAGGAAGCCATCCTGCCTTTTCTAAAGCATGTGACCTTTGGAAAACAGGCAAACAAATCCAGAAATATAAGGTAGAGCATAAAGTCACATACCCTGAAGCAAGGAAGCAAATACTGTTAACCATGCCTAGCCGATCATACGCATCGGTCTCTAAAAACAGCCGGTCAATTTCAACTCAAACAGATGTCTCCATAGAACCAAACATTTCATTTGCCACCTGGGCCAAAACCATGCTAACGTGCAATAAAAAATCTACAGTTAATGAAACCAGCAACACGCCAATCAGTATCCCAACTGATGCCATCTCAACCTTGCCCGAAAGAACAAAATCTGTTAGTGTTGAAAATCAAAAGACAATGAAATCATGCTATAGCAACATTCAAATGGAAGTTCAGTCAGAGGACGAAGACACAGTCCTAGAATTACATGCCAATGATACCATGGATACAGGACGCCCAACCTTTCCCAAAAATGAAAAATCAAAACTAAGCAGGCAGAAACCTCAGAAAAAACAGTCAGATCAATCTTCGTCAAATAAACCCAAGCAATGAACAAATTCCTACAATGGAACTGCAGAGGATTACGCAGTAATATAGATGACCTGAATGATTTACTCACACAAACTAACGCATTAGGAGTATGCTTACAGGAAACATTTTTATCACCAAAAGTTTCACTCAAATTCAAAAACTATACTATGTTTAGGCGAGACAGGGATTCTGACTCTTCTCGTGGAGGGGTAGGTATTCTTGTCAAAACTACCATACCATCAAGACATCTCCAACTAGTAACCTCCCTAGAAGTTGTAGCAGTTCGGATAGCAATGGGAATATCATTAACCCTTGCATCTGTTTATATACCACCTAATTATCCTTGTACCCAGACTGAACTTGACAACCTTTTAACACAGCTGCCACCTCCTGTCTGTTTACTCGGTGATTTTAACGGTCACCATCCATTGTGGGGATCCTCCACTATGGATAAGAGGCCAATTAATTGAAACATTCCTAGATAACCATAATCTGACTGTATTAAACACTGGCTCTCCAACGTATGTTCAATTACCTGCAGGCACAACATCTGCCATAGATTTATCTATCTGTTCAGCATCTCTTTTTCCAAGTATGGAATGGTTGGTGTTGAACGATCCATTCCACAGTGACCATTTTCCAATCATCAGCTCACTTCAAACACAGGTCGTATCATGCCCCAAAGCCCGTATATCTTGGAATTTCCACAAAGCAGACTGGAAAAACTACTGTACTTGTGTCCTATTAAACAAACAGTATGTACAGCAACAACATATTGATGAAGTAACCGAACACATTACCAGCCATATATTATCAGCAGCTGAAATGTCTATTCCAAAATCCAACCAGAGCAAGCGGGTACACCAAAACCATTGGTGGAATCAAGATTGCACCATAGCGAAAGTAGAAAAAAACCGTGCTTGGAACCAATTTCGCAAATTCCCCACTACTGCCACCAACCTTATAGCTTTCAAAAAACTGAGAGCCAAAGCAAGACAAATTAGGAAAAAAGCAAAACGTGACTCCTGGATTAAGTTCGCCTCAACTATTAACAAAAATACTGACACTCGGATTATCTGGAAAAAAATACAAGCTCTCAATGGAAAATTTCTACCTCTACAGTCTCCAATAATTCAGTGGAATGGGCAGGACCTATCTTCTCCTACTGACATCGCAAATGCTTTAGCAGAATATTTCTATAATACTTCCGCCTCAACCACTTATGTGACTGCTTTTCAGAGAATTAAAACTAATGAAGAACGAAAAAAATTGAATTTTTCAACTAATCACCCACTTCCATATAACCAGCCCTTTACTATAGCTGAACTCAAAGAATCCTTGAGTAAATCTCCAAATAGTGCAGCAGGACCAGACGGCATTCACTACAGAATGCTTAAACATCTGTGTGAAGCTGATCTGTACATACTATTGCTATTTTATAATAGGATCTTCTCAGAAAACACATATCCTCTCTCATGGCGTCATTCCTATATTTGTGCAATACCAAAACCGGGAAAAGATACATCTCTAGTTCAAAATTACAGACCAATATCATTGACAAGCTGTTTGGGCAAGACCTTCGAAAGGATGGTGCATAAGAGGCTCACCTGGATTCTTGAGTCCCAAAATCTGCTTTCTGATCACCAATATGGCTTCCGCAAAAACAGGTCCACCCTAGATTTACTTGTCAAAATGGAATCCAACATACGTAACGCCTTCATCAGGAGACAACATTTAGTTATGGTCAACCTGGATATTCAGAAAGCATTCGACACCACATGGCGTCATGGTATTATCACAGATATGCATCAGTTAGGGTTGAGAGGCTATCTCCCTCAAATTATTCAGAACTTTTTAAAGTTACGTACCTTTCAAGTCAGATATCAAAACTTCCTATCAGCATCTCATATTCAAGAAGAGGGCGTCCCACAGGGTTCTATACTGAGTCCAACCCTATTCGCAATTAGGGTCAACAATATATTGGAAGATCTTCCAAAAACTATTGAAGTATATATGTATGCAGATGACCTCACCATATCGTGCCAATCACAAAATATGAATACTATCGAAAGACAGTTACAAATTACTCTAAACAGAATAGAATCGTGGACTTTACGCAATGGATACCATCTTGCTGAACAGAAATCCACTACCACTCATTTCTGCAAACTCCGGTCATTTCATCCTGATCCTGAGTTAAAGATAAAAAATGTGTCGGTTCCTCTGGTTAACACTGTCCGCTTTCTTGGCCTGATTCTAGATAGAAAACTGAACTTTCAAGCACATGTGGCCTATCTTCGTACCATCTGCTTGAAGAAATTGAATATCCTTCGGTGTGTGTCATCCATGTCTTGGGGCGCTGATCGGCATACGCTTATCCATATTTATAGAGCTCTCATCAGATCCCGTTTGGACTACGGTTCTCCAGTGTATGACTCTGCGAGGAAGAGTACATTAGAACGATTAAATACCATCCAGCACAGTGCCCTTCGAGTTTCTCTAGGGGCTTTCAGAACATCCCCAGTCCAGAGCCTTTACATTGAAGCCCACGAACCTCCCTTACATCTTCGGAGGAAAACATTGCTTTTAATGTATGCCGCAAAAATCCGCAGTCTTCCCTACCACCCGAATTGGAGATGTCTGTACAACACCGAATGGGACTCATTTTACAACAGTAAACCAAATGAAAACAGACCTGCTGCACTTAGACTTAAAGAACTAACTCAAACGTGGAATATTGCAATCGACAATATATATCAGGACATAACACCTCCTGATCCACCGTGGACAAATATCCCTGCAATTTACGATGACTATTTCCAACAGTGGGGAAAGAACACCTTGTGTCCCTTCAATATCGCACAGTTACATGAAGCTCACTCTGCTTTTAATTCACAGGCCTGTAAGATCTATACAGATGGATCGAAAACTGAGACCCAAGTAGGCGCTGCTGCGATCTTTCCATCTTTCAGCACTTCTGTCTCATTACCTGTAGAATGCAGTATCTTCACTGCTGAGCTTTATGCTATTAACTTGGCTCTAGGGCATATTACTCAACTTCTAATTTCGTCTGCCATAATATACACTGACTCGCTCAGTGCTGTCTCTGCCATAAATAGTAATACCAACTCCTCTCACCCTGTAATAAAACAAATCCATTCTAAATTACTTGTGTGTAATGAGTCAAACCAAACTGTAACATTCTGTTGGATTCCAGGTCATTCTGGGATAGCAGGAAACGAAAGAGCAGATCTAGCAGCCAAACAACCAGATACTACTCTTTTGCAGACTTTTCGATCCCCATATACTGATTATAAACATATCATCCATAAAGCATGTTACAATAGCTGGTCATTAATCTGGAGAAGTTATCCAGAAAACAAATTATTCCAAATAAAACCAGAACCAAAGCTGTGGCCCTCCAGCTTCCAGAAAAGCAGACGAGAAGAAACAATTTTAGGAAGGCTCAGGATTGGGCATACTCATCTCACTCACCTCTATCTATTAACTAATGACAGCGCTCCACAATGTACATCATGTCAAGTACAACTGACCATTCGCCATTTGTTAGTGGACTGTCCCCACCTTCAGAACATCCGCTTAGATACTTTTAAATCAATTGCTAAAACACAGTCATCAATAAATTTATTGCAGATTCTAGGAGATGATTCTAATAAAAAGGAACTATATACTTTCCTAAACCGGATACAAATATATCATAAAATATAGATATTATTTCATATTCACTATTAGAAGACACAATATGGCCCAAGTAGCCTTTGTGTCGTTAAACCCAACAACAACAACAACAACAACAACATTAGATAAATGCCTCTTATGTAATTCTTCGTTGTTACTTATAATGCATATATGATGTTGGTTGAGAAAGTTCTGATAATGAATCTATTGTAGCAGTCTTCAGTTTAGAAAATGCATCATTGGAAAATGTGGGATGTGCTGGGCATGTTGCATTCTTCATAAGTTTTTCTACTAGTGAGGTTGAAATTCTTCCATTGGTTAGTAAACACTCAATCAGCACTGGGGCAGATGCAAAAAATTGGGTAAAACAATTTGCAGCTGCTTTGATGGATTTATAGAAACAGTATATGTGTTTATGTGACACTAAAAAATTGCTATAGGCACTGAAATCAATGAGATGACAAATGCTCCAGGCACCCCAATACTTACCAAACACCTGGTAAGATTGGAGAAATGCCAGAAAGACAATTTAAAAAAAATGAGAATAGTGCTGGCACCTCTATGGGTTCATGCAGTGCCATTCTCAAAGGAGATTTGAACATCCATCTTGTTTGTGAGCACATTGCTCTGTGTGAATTAACAGAGGACCAGAAGGAAGCACAGATGAAAATGTATGGTGACCTCTTTGTAGAGGCTGATGCTGATCCCACATTCCTGAACTAGAACAGAACCATGTGCAGAAATGGAAGTTGGGCATTTCTTTATACAGTCCCCAGAGCAAGCACCTGTCTTCAGTTTGAAAGAACACATTCTCGTCTCACCCCAAAAGGTTTTTTTGTGACAGAAGTATGGGTAATGTCTTGATGAGTGTGTCTACTACACCAAAGGAATTGCATTATGAATTCATACTGAAAGGGTTCAGCATTAACAAAATGTCACATGAGAAGATACTACTTCATTCACAGGATGCTATTAACCATAAATGTTAGCAGCTGTAGACTGACAACCATTTTGCTAATTCAGGTCAATACACTGGCTAGTCAAGCACTAAGTGTGACAAGGTACCAGGCAAAAATCAAGATAACAATACTGCCACACTTTCCATTACTCACTACCATATCTCACACCATCAGACTTTCACCTCTTTAGTGTCAAGAAATTTCAGTTGAAGGAACCATATATCATTAGTACAGACAAAGTGTAAAGCAACAATTGCACTGAAGAGAATTCCAGAAACTATTTCCATTGGTGCTTCCAACAACTGCACGATTGATGGTAGAAGTGGGTAGTTGCTCAATAAATCCATTATTGAAACTTTCTAAATCAACTTCTTAGAAATAAAGATATATAAATGTTCATATCATGCCCTATGTATTGGTATAAATACACCATAAACTCTTAAACGGAAAAACTACGTTTGTAGTTTGAAGGGGGCATCATTTTATCTGGATCTCATATTAGCCACTGAGTTTCCGCGAATAGGTAACAACAGTCTTCTCTACTGGGGAAGCATTGCCTATTCGAGGAATATGAGCTTTGAGTGTGAGTTGAAGGAGCAACTGTCCCTTTATTCCTTCTACGGCATTTCCTTCCTCTACCTCTCCTACTATCATCACCTTCCTATATCTTTTTTGCTTTCCTAAGTCTAATAGGGATAGTATGAGGATAACAGAAATCTTTATCCCATACCATATTTCAAACAGTGCCGTCTGGGTGGTGGTGCCCACCGAGATAAGTAACAGTAGTCTTCTCTTTTGGTAAAGCATTACTTATTTGAGTAGTGTAATACATGGCAACTCGTGAAGGAGCACAATATGAGATACAGATAAAATGATGCCCCTTCAAACTACAAACATAGTTTTTTCGTTTAAGAGTTTTCTATGGTGTATTTACACCAATATTATATACTATGTTTAACTTATTTAGCACTTCTCTTTTTGTAGAATGGCCAAACAGCACTGATGTTGGCAGTTAGCAGGGGGCAGTTAGATATTGTAAAGTTACTTTTAGAGGCAGGAGCTGATATAAATATGCAAGATGATGATGGATCTACAGCACTAATGTGTGCTGCTGAACATGGTCACATTACCATTGCCCAACAGCTATTAGCCCATCCAGATTGTGATGCTAGCATTTCAGATCATGTGAGTTTCATATGAATCATTATTAATAGCTGTTTTGTGTGAAAATATTTCGTGCACCTACATTTCACTTTTAAAATTATCATTATTGTTATTATTACTGTTATGGTATACAAAGCAGAATCAACAAGGTTCAGACTGAATTTTATTTAAACAAATCTACTGTTTGCAGATAATGTGTGGTATTAGGGACAAGTTACTGCTAAGGTAAAGGGATGAGTAAATAGCAGGAGACAGGAAGTGATTATAAATGGTCATTGCTTTTTTTTTTTTTTTTTTTATTAATGTTATTAGTGGAGGCCCTCATGGTTTGGTGTTGGGCCTCTTATTGTTTTCAGTATTTATTAACAAAATTAATATAGGCATATCAAGTTTAATGCATAAATTTACTGATGCTGCAAAGATGGGCATGCTGGTTAATGACAGTTATCAGGGTGAATTTTCTGATTCCCCCCATTCTTGGGAGACTTTCCTGCAGAAGGTTGATTTTGTCAAGATAATACCATTTTTCATCTGATGCTACTATTCTTTTAAAATATCTTATATCATAATCATAAATTTCAATTAGTTCTTTTGAAAGTTTAGCTCTCCTTTCTATCTAATCTGCCATTAAAAAGTTGGAAGAAAGAAATCATATCTTTTCATGTTTAAAATGCTAAAGTGCCAATAACAAGTTTAAAATATCAAGTTCTATTAATCATATGATTGCCTTGACAATTACCATATGATATTCCAGCTTGAGAGGCTGTCTTCAATTGTTATTTGACACTCTGTCCAAATAAATTCTGCAGCTGGAGACAAATTTGTACTTTGTTGATGTGTAAAGTCTTCCATAGCTACATCATTCTAAGTAATGTTATGTCTATCTTTGAAGCACTTGTACTACTCAAATATTCTATTTTCTTGATAAAGCTTTTCACTATATGCTTTAGCAATCATTGCTGGATTTTGGAGGCTTGATTTTTTTTTTTTTTTTTTTTCTCCCTCAACAAAAAGCAAAATTTAATAGATATTTGTTCAAAAAACAGAATTATAAAAACAATAATATGAAATTATATTACTAATTTGTATTAGTTTTAATTACAGTAGTCTTTCAGAATAATGGCACCTTCGATGATTCAAGGTGGCATTATTTCGATTTTTCTGTTATCTATAAAGTTTTATTTTTAATATATTTAATGCAGAAATAATGAGGCTAAATAAGGAATAGAGCGATTAAGAATGCAATTTTATTAACTGCACATAAAAAAACAAACATGTTGACAATCCAATGTTATTGTCTGCCATTAATACACTCCTACTTATGCCCCATTCTGTTTTCTTTATTATATCAAGTTTAGTCTGCGCAAGTAGCACAGTGGTATTGTCACTATCCTCCCCACACCATATGGAAAAGGCCCGGGTTCAAATCCTGTCAATGATGCAAGGAATTTTTATGGCCTTTTTTCACTGTGTGACTGAGTTAGTTGGTCTCTGGCATAGATAGCAAGTTTTTTTCCCCAGAAACTGGGGTGTTTCATCCAGAAAAACTAGCGAATTAGCCAGCGAACACATGCAGTTTACAGACAAAATACACATGGTTTATGAATTAACTTTCTGAGTGACCCTAATATTACAGTTTTGATTATATCAAGTGCTTTAATGTTGTTCTTCTTTTCTTCTCTATATGAGATTTAGGCCCCAGGTGCCAAGTGATTTTGTGATCAAGTGTCTTTGCTAGTGAATTTGCAATCTCTTGAATAAATAAAATTATCTTCTTTATTTACAGCGTTACACTGACAATCAATTAAATAAGCTTCAGTAAAGAAATCACTTTACTTGAACAGGAGGAAAAGTAACCTTCTTTCCTTTTTCTTTTATTTTGCATATTACTACTAACCCACTACCGCTTGGTCACAAAGGTGGCACTGCTCCTGCCTCCACGTGGTGGGGCTGGTAACCTGGAGGGGAAAAGGGCGAAATGGAGCAAGAAGTCCGTAAAACCCAGAAAAACACTGGGTGTATAGAAGAAACCTTGACAAGGCAAGAACAAGAGGAGTCTGGTTCTGTCGTAGCAAAACGTCAAAAGACTGACATAGGCAGAATCAGAACTCCAACTTTCTTGATTATTCATTCAACTGAAGAACAACCAGTTGGAAAGCTCTCTCCATTTCTAGTGCAGAAATGTCTAGAAAGCACAATAGGTACTCCAAAGACAGTTCGTCGTCTAAGATCAGGAGACCTACTAGTTGAAGTTGCCACTGCTCGACAGGCTGAACAACTACAAAAACTGAAAACTTTTGGTGGAACTTCTATCACCGTTTCTGCCCACATTTCCCTGAACATGTCAAGAGGTGTCATCACCAAATGGGACCTCATGAACATGTCAGACGAAGAACTAAAACAAGAATCACACGACCAAAGAATCATTAATGTCAGAAGAATTATGACAAAGAAAGGTGGCATACTAGTTCCTACATGGAACATAATACTTACTTTTGACAATCCCAAGCCACCAACAGTGATAAAAGCAGGCTACCTTATCTGCTGAGTTAAACCGTACATCCCGAACCCATTACGCTGCTATAAGTGCCAGAAGTTTGGGCACTCACAGACAGTCTGCAGAGGAGTAGCTGCCTGTGCCACGTGTGGATCCATTGAACACATTAGTACTGACTGCACAGCTACAAGACCAATTTGTCTGAACTGTAAAGAGGCACACCCAGCATATTCCAAAGAGTGTTCCCTTTGGCAGACTGAAAAAAAGATACAGCGGTACAAAACCGAACATAACATAACCTATTAAGAGGCCAAAAAATCCCTACCGGTTCCAAATACTAATAAGCCCACTTATGCACAAATAACCACAAAACACATATCAATTTCTACCCAAATAGAGGTAACTGTACCACCAAGTAAATCACTAGCTGAATGGGCAAGGTCATTGTTGTCCCCAGTACCAACACACCAAACGAAAAACAAACAAAACAAAGCCATAAATGTGCCACTCTCACTACAACCTGATGCCATTCAACAGAATACCACAGTATCTACTACTCCTGACTCAAACCAAACAGAATACATGGATTCAGAAGACAATTTGAATCACGACGAACAGGTTCTAGAACTGTTCTCCAATGAGGATATGGATACAGGGAAACCTTATTTCCCAAAGAAGGGGAAAGGTAAACTTGAGCGAGGCAAATCTTCTGTCCCTCGAAAAGAAGTCTAGGGTTCCACTAAACCCAAATAATGCTTACTTTCTTACAGTGGAATTGCAGAGGCTATCGTAGTAATTTGTCCTACATCAGAGATCTCCTTTCACAATATGACCCTGTTGCCTTTTGCTTACAGGAAACCAATCTGACACCAAATATAAATGTTTCCCTTCGGAAATGCATAATACATCGTCAAGATCGTGTTGCACAAAATCCGAAAAATCCTGCTCATGGAGGAGTAGCACTGATCATCAATCCCCAGATACCCTCAAAGCCACTCCCACTAAAAACAAATCTTGAGGCAGTTGCTGCACGTGTCAATATTAACTTTGATTTAACCATAGTCTCATTATACTTGCCACCTAACCAAAAACGCCTCCGTAGCCAGGTGGGAAGGAGCAGCAGTGCGTAGCACACGCTTCTTGATTAGACCGGGGTTCGAGCCCGTCACCACCAAATACGAAGAATGCGGAAAGGTCAGGAATGACCACCGCATATTCACGGAGCAATATGGCCTTAGTTGCTAATGCTCCTAAAAACCAAATAACAAACAATAACCTAACCAAAATATAAGCTATGCCAACTTAGAAGAATTAGTAATACAACTTCCCAAACTCTACTGTATCTTAGGAGACCTCAACAGTCACCATCCGCTCTGGGGAAACCATAATCTGGACAAGCGTGGACAAATCATTGAAAAACTACTTGATCAACAGAATCTGATAACTCTCAATAATGGGTCTCACACCTATACACATCTTCCGACAGGATCTACATCAGCTATTGATGTCTCTCTGTGCACAGCAACCATATATCCTCTATGTGGATGGACTATTCACAGCAATCTGCTGGGCAGTGATCATTATCCTGTGATATGTCACATTTAACACAAGCATTCCCCACCTTTCTTATCGGATCCCCAAATGGAACTTTTCCAAAGCTGAATGGGATATGTACAAGCAGTTAGCAATACTAGAAGAAAACCAGATCCAACAAACATCCATAAACCTGGCAGTAGAATACATATCTAATCAAATACTGCAGGCAGCAGACAAAGCAATTCCGAAACAATCCACAAAAATATCGGCCAACTCAAAAGTGTGGTGGAATGATGAATGTAGTGCAGCTAAAAAACAGAAGAACAAAGCATAGAATATCTTCAGGAAGTTCCCAACAATAGAAAACCTCATCCGCTTTAAACAGGCAAAGGCAAAACGAGTCAGGCAGACTAGCAGAAGGGAAGCATGGAGATGCTTTGCATCCACAACCGGCGCCTCCGTAGCCAGGTGGGAAGGAGCAGCAGTGCGTAGCACACGCTTCTTGATTAGACCGGGGTTCGAGCCCGTCACCACCAAATACGGAGGATGCGGAAAGGTCAGGGAATGACCACTGCATATCCTCGGAGCAATATGGCCTTAGTTGCTAATGCTCCTAAAAAAAAACCAAATAACAAACAATAATAACAGCATCCACAACCACAAGCATGACAAAAAATAATATGGGCAAAAATACAGCGGATGTACGCAAAACTTTTGCACCCACGTGTCAACTGTCCCATGCTCACTGTCAATGGCCATGATATCACAAAACCTGAGGAGATTGCAAACACCCTGGGTAGAGCTTTCATGAATATATCAGCTGCGACATCATATTAACAATATTTTCAGGCACACAAAGCACAAGCTGAAAAAAACCATATCAATTTTGAATCAGCATCATTTTCTGCATACAATCTCCCTTTCACAATGACAGACTTGCATCATGCTCTATCATCTACTAAACTCAGTGTAGCAGGGCCAGATGGAATCCACTACATCATGATAGCAACACTCACCGAACCGGCTCTCAAGACTCTGTTACTCTTCTACAACAGAATATTCAAAGAAAACACATTCCCCGACAAATGGCATCATGCATACATTCTGGCTTTTCCAAAACCAGGCAAAGACCCTACAAATCCGCAACATTATCGACCCAATGCACTCACTAGCTGTATGAGCAAGGTCATGGAAAAATGGTAAACGCCCAACTAACCTGGTTTCTAGCTCAAAATGATCTCCTAAATCCTGTGCAATGTGGTTTCCGGGAAGGTAGATCCACTCTTGACCTTTTGGTCAAGACAGAAAAAAACATTCGTGATGCCTTCGTCCAAAAAGAACATCTTGCAATGGTCTTCTTTGACATCGAAAAAGCTTTTGACACTGCTTGGAGATATGGTATTATGCGAACCCTATACGATCTGGGATTTCGCGGACACCTACCACAGTTTATCAGAAACTTCCTGCATTGCCGCTCATTGCAATGAACAATGGCAACATATCTGGCAGAATCAAGCCAACAATAAGCTAATTTGCATAAAAAAGATCTAAAACCATGGAGATCTAGTATACGTATTAGTGCTATCCAAAATTCATCCAGGAAGAAGGAGTACCACAAGGGTCAGTGCTAAGTGTCACTCTCTTTAGTATAATAATGAATTCAATAACACACGACCTACCACAAACAATATCCACTACCCTGTATGCTGATGACTTCAGTATCGCCTGTCATTCGCCTAACATGCGAATGATAGAAAGGCAGTTGCAATGTGCCATCAACAAAATAGCTAAATGGTCCCAAAACAATGGATTTCGTCTCTCACACCAAAAAACAGTTGGGATACACTTCTGTAGGAAGCGTAACCTACACCAACATCCGGAACTTAGACTAGAAAATCAAGTCATACCAGTGGTCCCTAGTGTCCGCTTTCTGGGTGTGATATTCGACCAAAAACTCACTTTCCTTGATCATATAAAAACGCTCCGGACTAACTGTCTTAAAAAGTTTAACATTTTAAGAGTTCTATCGGGCACAACGTGGGGAGCCGACTGTTACACGCTGCTACATCTCTACCGTGCACTAATACGGTCACATCTGGATTATGGTTCTGTCGTATATAGCTCTGCTAGACCAAGCGCTTTACGTTGGCTTGATCCTGAACACCACAGCACTCTTTGTCTTGCACTGGGGGCGTACCGTACATCACCGGTTCAGAGCCTATATACCGAAGCGCATGAAACACCCTTACAGCTACGCAGACAAATGCTTTTATCAAATTATGCCGCAAAACTCAAAGGGCATCCAAACCACCCCACTTGGAACAGTGTTTTCTATCCTAAATGGGAAAACCTTTATAGAGCTTATCCATCTATAAACCCACCAACCGGGATACGTCTTCGCTCACTACAAGCTGACTGGCAAATTGACCTGAGGTAGATACAGCCTACTACCTCATGCAGTCCCGCCATGGATGTATCATATACCGCCGTGTGACTTTTCATTCACAGCCTGTGGAAAACACACCATGTCCCAACAGAACATGCTACAAAATACATGCCACACTGAGAACTCAACATGGCAAGTACACATCGATCTACACAGATGGATCTAAAACTGAAAAGCATGTTGGTGCAGCAGCAGTATTTCCTAACATCACTTTGTCCAAAAAACTCCCCACTGAATGTAGCAGCTATACTGCAGAACTCTGTGCTATCCACATAGCCTTAAACTACACACTCTTAAGAACTAGACTGCACAGCGTTATTTATACTGACTCCATTAGTACTATCCAAGCTATACAACACAATACAAAAAATAACCCCTTACTTAGACAGATCTGGAATACTCTGACTAAATTAAACCAGAAGAAACAACAAGTTCTGTTATGTTGGATCCCTGGTCATGCTGGCATTTCTGGAAACGAACAGGCCAACCTAGCTGCCAAAACTGCTACCGATCCTATAGACCAATCCTTCACTACTTCTACATCTGACTATAAGTACATTATAAATAAATGATGCCTTGAACAATGGCAACATATCTGGCAGAATCAAGCCAACAATAAGCTAATTTGCATAAAAAAGATCTAAAACCATGGAGATCTAGTATACGTGAAAACAGACATGAAGAAGTCATATTAGGCCACACACACCTGACACATCTTTATTTGCTTGCAGCCACTGACCCACCACTGTGTACAAACTGCAACACTCAGCTCACTGTCCACCATCTACTTATTGATTGTCCCAAGTACAGTACTGAACGACAAGCTATGCTTATCTCATTTCCCATGATGAACACCTCTCTCAGTATTTCTGACTTACTAGCAGACACACCACATGTGACCAAAATTTTTGATTTCCTCAAACAGATAAAACTATACAACATGATATAAACTTGAATAACATCTATACAGATAGAACTATGTACAGGTGACCCCCGCTTAACGCTGATCATTCGTTCCGGAAAAACAGAGCGCTAAGTGAATCCGCGCTAAGCGAGCGCCGCTTTCCCATAAGGTAACATATGTATTTGTGAGTTGCAGTCGGTGCCATAGTATATTTCCTAATCAACAATAAACGGTAATGAAAAGATGCACAAATGTCGGTCAAAATATTTAATATTCAAATATTTGCACATATAAAATATTTTGCATTACATACGTATAATTATGTGGTAACTACTTGCGTATCAAAAGTAAACTTAAAATTCCAATTAAAATAATGAAAATAATTGATTTAATTTAATGGATGAATTTAATCATGAAAAATGTGTGGATTTTGAGTTGAACTTTGGTCCTCTTCCAAATAAACTAAAAGGGGTATTAATTTTAAATGGCCCGCAGCGTTACCACCCAACAATAAAGTCAGCTGATCCTTCACCGCTTTGAAATTTGGCATATTTTTTGTTCTTTCAATATGAAACTTCTTTTAGGCATTCGTTTCCACAAAAGTCCTGCTTCAGCTATGTTAAAAACTTGTTGAGAAGTATAACACATAATACCCCTCTTCAATAATTTTAACAAGTTCTTTTTTGAAAGTTTCGGCTCCTTGATCTGCACTAGCGGCTTCTCCCTGGATTTTAAATATATTCTACCAGCCCTTACCAGTTTTAAATGGTTCCACATTTTTTTTTTTTTTTTTTTTTAGCCGAGTTTTTTTCAGATCATCATATTGGCTAATCTCTTTCTCTCTCTCTCTTTTTTTTTTTTTTTTTAATATTTAACTTAACTGACTTCTGCATTGGAATATTATCTTCAATAAAATTAGTCTTTCCATTTCAATCCTAATAGCCGGCCTAGTCCTAGTTGCTTGCAGTGGAACAGCTATCTTTCCCGCTGATAAAATTAATTTTTTATAATTGTTCTTACAGTTAAACTTGCAAGTCCTAAATTATGGCACACATCCGCTTGTCGTTGACCGGAATCGATTCACTTCAAAACGTCTAATTTAATTTTCAAATTCAGTCTTTTTCTTACATTTATAGTCTTCGTACTGCGCCCAGACGTTGTTGCTTTTTCATTCCTGTTGGTCATTATTAGCTCTTCGAAAATATAACCGCGTTGGTTGAATTAATTATGATACAATGTTCAAGTAAACTTTCCGTTACGCACGATGTCTAATACTGTACTGAGTGATGACTAGACTTCGGATAAATGCATATAACCCAAATATTACAAGCAATATATTTGATCATTTTTTAAAATGTTGATCTCGGAACTACGTAACAAGTCACTGTACTGCAATTAAATTAGCGTGCGAGAAAATTCCTCAAGTCGGCGTGGGAAACGTTTTAATGCTGTTTTGCTATTCATTTTCAAGCTATCGACTCCATCAAATGAAACGATTTCGTTAAATATGTCAAAAATGTAATCTGTAAAAGAGCGTTATAGTGATCTGTGACAGCGTTATAGTCAGATACGGGTTATAATATAAGAACAGCGTTATAGCAAATCAGCGTAAAGCAAACCGCGTTATAACGGGGGCCTGCTGTATTTAACATCACCATAGTTAGGCGCATTATGGCCTTTGCTGTCCTTGCACCATAAAGCCCCTAAGCAACAACAACAACAATATGAGATTTATTAACTTTAGAAGCCATAATGAGGGATTTTTAATTTAAAGTAAATGTAAAACAGCGTATAATCTGTGATGGCAGTACAGAATTCACTTTCAAAATGCGAACATAAACAAATACAGTAATCATGTTACTTGCCGTTTTCTTTTTTTGGCACTGCAAGACATCTGCGCTGTATATAAACATCCAATCTCAATGTGCCATTAGCTTGAATGTTCTGTTACTTGGGGTGCCGTTGTTTTGACAGTCTACTGTAGTAGGGAAATCAATGGTATATGTTCAGTGCTTCCTTAAAGTTACATGAGCAATCTAATTCTACAAGCTTCTGTGATAATTTATTAAGGACACATATTAAGGGGAAAAAATATTTAATATACTAAACTTTCAAAGCCATCAGTATCTCACTGAAGTAACCATGTGGATGTCCAGTATCAAGACATGCAACCAACCACAATTTTTCTCTTTCTCTCTCTCATACACACACAATGCTTTTTTATATTAACAACTACATATTATCCATAATTATGAGAGCATTCTTAGAGTCAGGGGCAGTCCCTATGGACTGGAGATGTGCAAATGTATACCCAATTCACAAAAGGTGACATGAGTAATTGTAGACCTGTTAGGTCGACAATTACTCGTCCATCGACAACTTCTCCTCCAGGGAAAATAATGGAATTGCTAGTTAAAGAAGTAATGCAGGACCATAGAGACAAGAATACAATTAAACTACAGTCAGCATGGATTTGTTAAGGAGTGGTCCTCTCTGACCACTCTGACTGGATACTATGATGCAGTAACAAAAGAACTGGATGCAAAAAGTAATTTTGATATCAAAAATAGATTTCAGTAAGGCTTTTGATACTATATTGCACTTAAAAACTGTTGTACCAACTGTAGAAATGTGACATTAATGTCTAATTACTGCTGTGGCTAAGGGAATGGTTGAATGGGAGAAGGGTGCCAAGAGAAGACAGAGTGATTATCAATGGGCACTGTCTTTGTGAACTAATGTTATTAGTGGAGTCCCCCAGGGTTCAGTGCTGGGATCATTGTTATTTTCAATATTTATTAATGATATTTATGAAGGTATATAAGGTTTCATGTCTAAGTTTGCAGATGATGCAGAGATTGGCAGGATGATTAATGACAGTAATCAAGATAAGCTGCTACAACAAGATCCAGAAAAATTAGGCCAATAGCTGAGTTTACTTTTACAAATACAAATTACTGCATATGGATAGCAGTAATCCCAGATTAACATATCTACTGTGTGGTGATATACTCAGAATAGTGGAAAATAAAAAAGACGTGGGGGAGATAATTGTGCAATCAGATGTGCACCTCAGAGAACTTCATATCTGAAGGTTTTGTCAATGATATACGGGAACTTTGCTAGAAAGGATAAGGAGGTGATCGTTCCTTTGTACAAGGCCATAGTTAGGCTCCATCTTGAGTACTGTATACAGATTTGGAGGCTTCGTTTTAAGAAGGGTGTGGATCAGCTGAAATGGGTTCAGAGAAGGGCAACAAGATTGGTGAAGGAACAAAAAGGGTGCCAAGAAAGGCTTCTGTTCTGCTAATTGTAGCATCTGGACTAGGTATTTGTAAGGCGATATGAGTGAGATGTTTAAGGCTTTGAATGGATTAAGTAAGCTCAGTGTTGATGGCATTCTTCCTCTTGCTTGGGTCTACACACAGTAGGAGAAGGCATAAATTCATGTTGAAGGATGGTTGCAGGATATATGTGTGGAAGTTTGCCTTCAGCCAGCGGGTGAAAACCAGACAAATCGTTGAAGGAGATGGACAGGTTAGGTGGGTATTTTTTATTTATTTTTTATTTTGGCTGAGTTTCTGTAAGTTTTCTTCCTTGCATCATTTGCCACTACTAATGCTAACTAATAGTGTTGAACTTTGTTGCACCTGTTCTAGCAGATTCATATCCTTCCTTTGAAGACTTTTGAGTAATATTTTGAGTAATTATAATTGCCTCTTTGTCAAATTCTGCACATTATTGATAAAACTGTGCTGTCCTAGCAGCATGTCTTCTTTGAATTTCATGTTGGATTGCACAATTATTCCTAAGTATTTTTATCAGTTGTCTTAAGTTTGTTTCTTTCCAAGTAGTAAGATTGTCTGAGATTACTAATCCAGTATTGTACTTAACTGACATTTTTCATTAATTTATTCAGATCTTGCAGTTTGGTGTTTTGCTTCCAGCTACATGGGGGGATAGGCAAAGAAGAAGAGTCAGAGGTCACAGTGGTTACTTTGTTATGCTTATTAAATAGTGCAAGAACCCAGAATTTGTAGTTTTGTTGTTCCTCCACTTTGTTTGTTCAATAGCAATCAAAACTATGTAATGGGCCACTTTTCACCCATTATGTAATTTTGGTTTCTTCATGTTTTGTAATAAGTTAATTTAATAAGAACTTTGAACTTCAGAATTATAAATTACTTAATGCTATTTGCCCTTTTCAAAATTATGAAAAATACAAGGACTTCATTGTCTTCTCTTGCACCTTAGAAAATTTAATAAATTCCATTTGCTAAAATGAAATTACTTTAATGTTTATAGAAAAATAAATTTCTTGTAAACACAAGTTGCATGTGATACCTCACTAAGCTGTGATAGTATATTTTGGGACTTGGGTTTTATAGCAGGTGGTACCAAGTGATGAGTGCAGTGGAGTTGTTTAATGGGAGCTGCCATTTCTGTATCCACATCACTTGTGGGTGTTTACAATTAGCATCACACTTGCTCTTTTCATTAGTAACATTAAATATCTCCTCTGTACAGAACTTGAAGCCGACCGGGTTATCTGGGTGGGTAAAGTGCCTGCCTGCAACCCAAAAGTCGCGGGTTCGAATCCCATCTCGGGCTTGAATATCATGATGGTGCTGTACTGTCCAGTTGGACCTCACGGCCATGATGCACAAAGGAAGCAGGAAAAAACTGGTTACTTTGTGTATTGCTCACATCATATGCTAAAAAAAAAAACAGAACTTGAAGCTTTTCTCAATCTTCATACTGTGAATGTTTAAGAATTTTGATATTCTGTTCCCGTACCTGAGTGGTCAGACACGCGGGTGCATAAGTACACATGCCTTGAGTGATGGGGTTCAAGCCTATGACTGCTGAATATGGTGCTGTTTCTTGTATTCTCTCTACCTTGTGAACTCCTCTGACCATGCGGTCGTTCCTGAGTATAAACAAAAAATTTATTTATTTTTCACTGAGTGAAATTTGAAAATATTCTCTTCCCCACCCCACTCCCTTTTATCACCTCCCCACTAGATAATTGTTAATTTGTCTAGAAAATTAACAGATTCTGATACACATGCACACATATAAATTACATATTAGTATAAGTATTAATAAAGACAAAAAATGCAAGAAACCCAAGATTGCATAACATCAGATTTAAAAAAAACCCAATCACTGATTTGATTTACATGTATCTCTGATCATTAAAATTAGAATAAATTAATTAAACACTTTAACCCCACATTTTAAGAGCAATAATTTGTTTATTAGCTATAATATGTTATAATCAGTCAATAAATAATTATTTCTAGACAATCTCTTAATCTACTTTGAGATTTTCTTATCAGTTCTAAAAAGTGAAAACTAAAAATAAAACATTTACTATGATTCAAAACTGTGCATGCAAAAATACATTCCAGTTAAATGTATTAATTACATTCATTTTAATTAATTAAATTAAAATTCACTATTCAAGTACTATAATATTTAATAAAAATTTGTATGCTTTTCCTGTATTCAGTTTTAATCAAAAAAGTGGCTTTTTGCTCATGCTGAAAACCAAGGACTGAATACTTGGCACTGAGACTTGGACTTATTTTCATCTTAGAGATAAATACTGTTAACCCCAACCCCTGATACAACTGTTTCAATGCATACTGGCTTCTCATCAGCTGGTTGGTAGTCTCTATTAATAAACATATGCCAAACTATGAATAATGTATTTTGTGTAAGTGAACAGTCAAGCACATTCATTGAGCTTTGAGATGAGTCAAGCACATTCATTGAGCTTACCTTTAACTCCTACACTTGGGCTGCATTTTCCCTATGCAATACAGTACTATAGAATTGTAGGACTATTTTAACATAGTAATTAAAATAAAATCAAAATTCTGTGCTTTATCTGTGTTCAATTTCAATCATGGAGAGACTTTCTGCCCTTGCTAAAGACCAAACACAGCTCTCTGTGCTAAAGCTTGCACTTATATTATGTTCAACTTGCATAGTTCAGCCTAAGTTTATAATATTATTTCAAATTGTATAGCATCACCCTGAATAAGTGAATCCACTATACAATTTAAAAATTGGAGACATTGCCAGGACAGTTGTTTCAAAGCTTACTGACTTCCCATCAGCCTACATACAAAATCTTCGATAATGTTGTGTTTTATTTACTTTCATATGATTCTGGTTCAAAAGGAATTTTATGGAGTGCTTATTCTTGAAATTATTATAAATTAAATATTATAATATAATATGAATGCTCTAAAGATATCTAGTATGGTCAGGTTGAGAAAATGAGACCCAGCTGATCCCATTGCTAAATGTCCGGTGATACAAGCAATCTCAAAAGGTGTAAATTTGTGGCATTCTTATATGTTGTATATATTCTTTTGTTATTTTAAACTTATATGTACAATTAGTGATCACTGAATTATGACCACCTGCTTAATACCATGTTGAGTCACTGTTTGCACACAACAGCTGCTATTTACCTAGGCAATGACCCCACTAGATGTCTGAAGATGCCCATAGAGATTTGCAGCCATGTTGCCTGCAAGGCTTTCCACATTTTGATGACAGTTGCAAGTCCATATGCCTCACATCCCCTGAACATCCCACAGGTGTTCAGTGGGATTGAGGCCAGATGGATTTTCAGGCCAATCAAGATGGGTGGTACCTTCACTGTGTTCCTGAAATCACTTGTGTATGCAGGTCTGATGACAAGGCACATTACTGTCTTAGAAGATCCCATTTCTGTCTGGGAAAAAATGCAACATGGCAGTATGTACATGGATTCCTAAGAGCTGCCAGTAGACCTCACCAGTGAAATGTTGATCAATATGCACCAGGAATCCTAGTTACTGCCAACAAAACATGTGCCATATTAAGCAGCCACCACCACCACCACCACCTGCCTGGATAGTGGATACCATGTACGATGAGTCCACAGACTCATCATGCATGGTGACTCCACTAACATCAAGTGTTGCTTGCACCATACATGAAGCTGTCTGGAGCATGTTGCACCAGCTATTTGGACTCATCCGACCAGCACACTAATTTCCAGTGCTCAACTGTCCAACCAGCATATTGTTGACACATAGCATTCACCATCAATGATGATCAGCAATGAGGAGAGGGTGTTTCTTGGGTTGTCTGCTGTGCAACTGCATAAATCTGGGTGTGGTTTGGGATATGTGCTGCACCTTTTGCTCACCATGAACATCCACCTTGCTTAATCTTTTTCAGTTCTGTTGGCAGAAGGTGGTTTGACCCATTCAACACCATTCTTTGTACATTTTAGCCACAGTGGGCTGTGAGCAACCAAGACATGCCATTTCCGATATGGAAGCACCTGATGCTTGTCTACCCACAATCATGCCCTTTTGAAACTGTGATATCTTTACTACATCCCATAACTGTTACTTTATTATTTTCTCTTTCACGACCAGATGCAAATTACCACTGCCCTAGCTTACGAAGCTGTTTGGCTTTGTATACTGCAAGCTGTGTGGCATAGTCCATTATAGATGGGGTTTTTATAATTCAGTGATCACTGTGTGTGCTACTGTTAGTAAAGTTACTAACCGAGGCCGGCGTTAGGAGTGAACATGTGAGGTACTTGCCACAGGTTCTGCCTAAAATAGGTGCTACTAGATGCACTACTGCATATATATGCATGTTAAGATACAATATGAATTAGGTGCCATGACAAGGTTTTGTCTCAGGCACCGGAAATGGTTGAATGTTGGATCTTATCATCACAGTGTCTCACAACCTCAAAAAACATGAACTCATAATATGAAGGGTGGTCAGAAAGTTCTGAGAACAGCGTATATAAAATATAGGTTAAAATATAATAGTCATCGGAGCCAGACCTGGTGTGTGTGTGGGGGGGGGTTAATTTTTCAAACCCATGAATAAAGCCTGTGCAACCCAGGCTTTTTTCATGGGTGCATTATCATGGTGCAGCAAAACCCAATGATCCACCTACCTCATCTTTTTTTAACAAATTGTAGCTTTTAACTTTGGCATAAGGCTGGCATAATATTCTCTGTTATTATGGTTTTAGGTAATAAGTTAACAACAATCTTTTTATTATTATTAGACATATGGTGCAAGGACACCTGAGGCTTTTGTTGCAACAGCCAAAAAAAATTTGTTACCCTGAGAGAGAGAGAGAGAGCGAGAGAGAGAGAGAGAGAGAGAAGGGAATTGCCAAGAAAGAGAAGAATGATTATATCCAGCTCAGGACCCTGGGTATGCCAAGCCCATGTCCCAAAAAATTGAGGCCAACACTTTTCCAGCTAGTGGTTGGGTTCAAAACCTTTTTGGAATTGGAGATCCTTTGTGCTTTCACTGCATACTTTCTAATTTGGATTCAGTATCATAAAAATATAGCTAAGCTTCATCACCTGTCACCAAATGGGATAAAAATCTAACTGGACTAGCAAAAAATAATTTTAAATTCTGTTTTGATGACTACTCTGTTTCTCATAAATGGAAAGGGTTTTTCTGGAAACCCATCTTCCAAAAATTGTGGACATTCATAAGTGCTTATTGTCAAAATGCTTCCATGTCTTATTGTCAAAATGCTTCCATGGGAAATGTTAAGTACTTTTTAAGTTCAGATGCTTTAATTCTTCTGTTTTATACAATATTTTGTCCAGTAATGGCAATTGTTTCAGAATTTATTACTTCAGAGGACCAATCAGACCTTGGATCATCTTCTATCCTGTCCTCTTTAAACTACGCTGACCATCTGGCAACAGTAGCATAATGGGTAATACTTCCCCAAGCACTCTGGCCATTTTTTCATGGATTTCTTTAGCATTTCTGTCCCCTTTGTCAGAAATTTGTTTACTGAATGATGCTTGATTTGCTAAATATTCATTCTTCTTCCACTTACCCAACATAAATTGAATTTTAGAAACTACATAAAACATTAATTTTTTTCATGTTATTTTATAGGACTTATCAAAATAACCTATTCTATAATTTATTAAGATATTTTATATACCCTGTTTTCAGAATTTTTTTACCACTCTTTGTACCAAACAGAAAGCTAAAACTACTTATTCTGGAGCCCAAACATAGTTTTACCAACCCTCAGGGTCACCATTTAAGTAAAGCAATGTTGAACAATTTATGAAACCTATCTACTACATAAGAACTCTAAGTAGCCAATATTGGAGTCATGAAGGGAAAAGGTGATTATGATGGAAAAGAATATTGGTTTTATGAAAATAACATATTTATAATATTAAATTAGGACTTTTTAGTCTTTTTTGTATAAGATAAAATAACAATGAGTGATATTATATTTATGTTGCTATCTGAGGTCATCTTTCTTATATTTCCATGAAATAGCTCATCTTACTTATATGCTTCATTCATTATTTATTAGTAATTATGATTTCTAAAGTTTGAACTATTACCACAAAGATACTAAAGCTGTTAGCAAATTAAACACTACTGCTGGGTTTCTTGCAACTTAATAATACCATGACACCCAAAAACAATAAATGAATTTGGGTGATTCTTCCATTCCATGAATAAAACTAATGAATTTATTTGGGTTAGAGTTAAAAAAGAAATAAATATACTACATACTTTTGTTCTACTAATATACTACATACTACATACTTAGGTTCATAATCTGATTACAGTGATTATGCTTTTATCAAGGCAAATTACAAAACTCTGGAAACATTTTTGATATGAACACAGATTTTAACATATAAATTAAAATATTTTGTAAAATATATATGTGAGTAGTAATAGTACTGGCATGTGATGTAAGAAAGCAAGTGTATCAGCTTATGCAGCATCAGCCAAAAAAAAAAAAAATCTCACCATTCCCTCCAAATGCCTGTCCAGTTCCTCCGTAAATTTATTCAACCTATCAACTTCCACAACGACAGATGGAAGTTTGTTCCAACAATTAATCACCCACTGGCTAAAGGCAAATTTCCGCACATCTATTCTACATCTGTCTTTCCTTAATTTGAATTTATGCCCCCTTAGGTTCATAATCTGAACAAGTAGAAGGATCCCATTAGAATTGACCCCAGGGGCTCACATCTAGTGAGTATGGGCTTGGCACACCCAGGGTCCTGAGCTGGATATCATCATTCTTCTTTTTCTTGGTGATTCCTCTCTCTCTCTCTCTCTCTCTCTCTCTCTCTCTCTCGGGGTAATTCAAAATTTTTTTTTTTTTTTTTTTGGCTGGTGCAGCATAAGCCTCAGGCTTCCTTGCACTCTATGGCTAATAATAATAATAATAATAATAATAATAATAATTCAGCGTGCTCAATCCATTCAAGGCCTTATACACCTCAATCAAATCTCACCATGCAGGTGCCTAGTCTCCAGCCACTGCAATTTGCAGAACTTAAGTCTCTCTTGGTATTCCTTCATTCCCCTCACCAATCTTGTTGCCCTTCTCTGTACATGCTCAAGCAAATCTACATTCTTCCTAAAATGAGGCCTCCAGACCTGTACGCAGTACTCAAGGCGCAGCTTGACCATTGCCTTATACAGAGGGACAATCACCTCCTTCTCCCTGCTAGCAAAATTCCTATATATCATTGACAAAACCCCATGACCTGCCCTGGCAGCCTGTCTGCATTGCTCAGAAAACTTCATATCTGACTGCACAATTACTCCCAGATCTTTTTCATTTTCTACCACCTTAAGTGTAGCACCACACAGTTGGTACATTTCTCTGGGGTTACTTCTACCCATATGCAGTACTTTGCATTTACCAAGGTTAAACTTCAGTTGCCACTTCTTAGCCCATCTGCCCAAATTATCTAGATCCTGTTGCAGTAGCACACTGCCATCACTGTCATTAACAACCCTGCCAACCTTTGCATCATCTGCAAACTTCGACACTAAACCTGATATACCTTCATCAATATCATTGATAAATACACAAAACAACAGTGGACCAAAAACCGAACCCTGTGGGACTCCACTAATAACATTAGTCCACGAAGAGCAGCACCCATTAATTACCACCCTCTGTCTTCTCCCACTCAACCATCCTTTTATTCATTGTAGCAACTTAGCCTTAATACCATTCTGCTTCAATTTGTACAATAGTCTTCCATGTGGAACAGTGTCAAGCTTTCCTGAAATCCAAATATATGATATCAAAATAATTTTTTGCATCCAGTTCCAGTTCCTTTGTAACCTCATCATAATATCCTATTAAATTTGTCAGACAAGACATTTGCTTAACAAACCCATGCTGTGTCTGAATTATTGCTGCAGTCTTGTCTAGATGATCCTGCAATGCATCATTAACCAGTGACTCCATTATTTTACCCGGAAAGCATAAAAAGTTCACTTCAAAATAACAAAATTTTGCAAAACTTTTGGTGCAAAATTTAAAATTTTATAACCTCCCTCCCTACTAAGTTGCATGTGACATTCCTGGGGGTCGCAACCCACTATATTTGAGAATTCCCCCCCTCTCTCCTTGACTGAATAGATGAGAATATTTTGTACTTATATCTAGCCATGTCTGACAGGAAATTGTTAGTATCGGAATTTTATTTTCCTGTTGATTAACAACTGCTTTCTTTATGACTTATCAGAAAAATGAAACATTTTAATTCATTTTGTAATATTTTACAGGATGGAAGCAATGCTTGTACAATAGCTCTTGAGGCTGGACATACAGATGTGGGTCTACTTATTTATTTCAGCCTCAATGGATCACGCTCAACTTCACCTGTAAGTGTATGACACTGCATTATGCTTCATATAATTAATTTGTCTAGTTGGATAATAAGTGACCTCTTGAACATTTTATTATATTATCATTATTCTTTTCTGTAGATAATAGAAAGGTGTGTAAAATTAAGAAAATTTGCAACCCCCCCCCACTAAGTTGCTTGTGAAAATTTGAGATATGCATTTGGTACCATCATCCAGGGGCAGATTGAGCATAAATCTGACTGGAGCATAAATCCACAAGCAGCTCATTAAATTATGTATGAATTAAAATTTTTTTTAATTATTAAATTTATTAATGTAATTATTTTTTATAATTTATTAATTATTAAATTAATGATTGAATTATGTATGAATGCAATCTCGATGGGCCAGTAATAGGCCACTAGCTCACAGAGATTTTGCCTGATGTCCCGGTGGCCCAATCTGCTCCTGCCATCATTTGACAACTTTTAAGACTTTAATTGAGAATTCTACTGAAAAATGGAAGCATATCAAGTAAACACTTAGTATGCTTTCATTTGAATGCTCTGATGAAAGTTGTTTTGCAATGAATTACAAAACAACTTTGACCAGAAATAGCTTAAATTATATTCTTCATTTTGACACTATAATCATTGGATAATAAGAACAAATACGTATAGTAACATAATCTTAATCCTATAAAAATTATTTCATTACTACCTCACTTCCAATCAATAATGAACTGGAATGAGAGAAACAGAAACCAAAACCTGGGGACAAAATTGTACAGGGACACAGCACATTTCATACACAAATATGGATACATTGTAATTCTGCTTCTCCAATTAAAAAATAATGCCACTCTGCATTGTTTTCGATGTTTGTAAACTAATAGCTGTTTGTAACTTTTTTTACACTGATTTCAGAAATGTTTGTTTTTATCTATCGTGTGCCATTTTTTCCAAAATCACTTAAGTTGATATCACGAGGTGTATTATCAAACCTATTAAGTTAGGAGTAAATGCTGGGAATTTATAAACTAAATCTTCACATGTTGGCAACACTGCACTTAGTCATTTGTTTCTTGACCTTGAGAGCTCCTTGCAGCAGTGTTAATTTTTGAGGTCACCATGTAAAACTTATGCTGAAAAGTGATAAAATGTCTTTACACAGGTATATGAATAATCCAAACTTATTTTTTTATATTTGTGGAAGTTATGTAGTCTGCAAGCAAAGACAAGATATTACAGAATTTGTAGAAAAAAAAAGTGCATTGTGCTTAGTTTGGAGTGAAACTTGGTGACCAAGATACAATGAACTCCACATAAAGTTTGCTGAACTTGTGTTGAAGCATTGAGATTGTGGGAAAATGGTAAAAAGGTGGCTATGCCATTTTCAATTTCCATGATTTTGCGGGGGAGCCTACAAACCACTGTGATGACCGTTACTTATGCTTATTTAATGTAAAGGAATACAATGCAAAAGTAAGAAGGACATTGTGTATCCTAATATTTCATCTGTCATTTAATGTAAAGGAATACAATGCAAAGAGTAAGAAGGACATTGTGTATCCTAATATTTCATCTGTCATTTACCAGTCCCACATGTAAAAATGTTTTATTATAATTTCAGTACTGATTCTGTGCCTTCCACTTAAATTGGAGAATGTAGCAGCAGAGAGTGCTGAAAGTGAAGCTTCTGAAGATGAAACTGAAGTCTACATGCCTGGAGACAGAGTCCAGCCCTCAACTGTTTTCACAGCATGAACTTAATGATCTTGTAAGACATTTAAATTTACAAAAGGAATCTGAAGAACTCCTTGGTTCTTGACTTAAGTCAAAAAATCTATGGGATGTTTTTCTCATGATACAGAAACAGAAAACAAGAACTTTACTTTTCTGAGGACAATTCTGTGTTTTTTTGCAATAATACAAATGACTTAATGAACTATTTAGGAATTAGTTACAGTCCTGTGAAGTGGATACTTTTTATTGACTTATCAAAAAGGAGTTTCAAAGGTGTATTGCTCCGCAATGAAAATAAATATAGGTCAATTCCATTAGCTCATTCTGTGCATTTGAAAGAAAGATATGATAACTTGAAGTTCTTGACAAATATTAAGTATGAAAAACAAGACTGGTTGGTCTATGCTGACTTTGAAGTGATACATTCTTGGAAAGCAATCTGGCTAAACAAAAATGCCTTGCTTTTTTGTGTGAGTGGGACAGTTGGGCAAGAAGTAAGCACTAGGATATCAGGGTCTAGTCAAAGATGGGCAGTTTGTTGCCTGGATCAAAGAACAGTTCATAAACCACTGGTAGACCCAAAACTGTCCTCCTTCCACCTTTGCACATCAAACTGGGAGGAAGATGATATTTGATGAAACAGTTTGAAAGATTTACCTCAGAAGGTCCCTGTTTCAATTACCTTTGTACTAAATTTCTATCAGTTACCAAGAGAAGCTAAAACATTTTTTTGGACCATAAATTTGCAAACTGATGACGGACTGAGAGTCTGAGGGAACTATGAACAAAAGAGAAAAAAGCAGGCATGGATTAGCCTCAGGTCTGTTGTCGAGAACTTCTTAGGGAACAACAAGGATCCAGACTACAAGAATGTAGTTAAAAATATGTTAGAAAACATCAAGAAGCTGGGAAGCAGCATGAGTGTCAAGGTACATTTTTTACACTCCCACATAGACTACTTCCCAGAAAGTCTAAGAAGTGTTAAAGAACAGGGTGAGAGGTTTAATCAGCACATTACAGACATGAAGATGATGTACCAGGGGGAGAGGGAATGTCAATATGATTGCTATTGCCGGATGCTGAAGGACTGTGAAGCAGAAGAATCTGCAAGAAAATCAAAGAAACAAAAATTTGACCCATCATATATCAATTTTTAAAATGAGAGATGGGGTGTTTAGTGGACTCTTTACCACACTGCCCTTTTAATAGTGTTTTCAACATGTATTTAAATATTAAAATCTGGTAAAAGTAACATTTTATAATTTCAGTGCATAAACTGCCAAAATTAATAAAAATTTGTGAAAAATCAAATTTTCTTTTGTGATTTTTGAAGAAACGTTATGTGATGGAAACAAAACAGAAGTCATTTTTGAAATTGGCATTAGAAAATGATTCAGAAACGCTCTTTTCCGATATGAATGCATTTTTTTTTTCAAAATGCAGAGTAGTATAATCAGTTATGTAGATTAAATTAAATACCAGAACTGAATACATATTAAAATTCACACTGACATAATTCTAATAGATGTTTTATTAATTAAACAAAAGATTACCATTATAGAGGGTACCTATAAATTATTCACCTGATTTTGTAGCTTGATTACAACTTTATTGTAATAAATATTGCAAAATGGTTCACTGCATTTATTCTTGAAATGTATGCTTCCATTCAGCTGGTATATATGCAGTCATAAGTGTTCTATCGGCAGAATGGGACACACCACACTGGAGCTTGCATGTGGATGATTTTCTCAATAAAAAAATTCACAACCAGTAGATCAGCTGGAATGGTCCCATTTCATGGCCTGCTCATTCCCTGCTCATTCCCCTGCTCATAGAGGCGCCTCCGTAGCCAGGTGGGAAGGAGCAGCAGTGCGTAGCACACGCTTCTTGATTAGACCGGGGTTCGAGCCCGTCACCACCAAATACGGAGGATGCAGAAAGGTCAGGGAATGACCACCGCATATTCACGGAGCAATATGGCCTTAGTTGCTAATGCTCCTAAAAACCAAATAACATAACTAACCCCTGCTCAAAGAATGTATTATCACAATTTCTTGTCACACAACCACATTTCACTAAACCTCCACATGGGCACCTTTGATAGCATATAGAATGTCAAGACACAGTCGATTTCATTTCAAGTGTTTGCATCTCTTGAGAAATGGAAGTTATTGCCTGTTCAACCCATTCTTTTAACTCTGTGGCATTAACTTTTTTTGCATACACTTGTTTTCCTCTACGTAAACACATACAAAGTGATTAATAGGTGTGATATCTGGCGAATGAGCAGGCCATGAAATGGGACCATTCCAGCTGATCTATTGGTTGTGAATGTTTTTATTGAGAAAATCATCCACATGCAAGCTCCAGTGTGGTGTGTCCCATTCTGCTGATAGAACACTTATGACTGCATATCTACCAGCTGAATGGCAGCATACAATTCAAGAATATATAGGTAATTTGCAGAGTTCAGTGTTTTAGTGAGAGAAAATGATCCAATCCATTTTCTTCCACTGAAGGAAAGAAGTTGTGCTACATGTTTGCCTTGGGACTATCATGCTGAATGGATATTCAGCATGATAGTCCCAATTCACAGTTCACAAATTGAATGGAGATTTTCAGATTCCCATATCTGACAGTTGTGTCTATTAACTTTACAAGGCAGGTGGAATGTTGCTTCATCACTGAAAATGATATTTTCCAGAAAGTGCTCATCTTTGTCTATATGGTTGGGAATGTGAACAGCAAATTCTCTGGTTGTGGTTTGTCATGAAGCTTAATTTCCTGGATGATTTGTACTTTGTAAGCATAAAGTTTCAATCTCTTGTGAACTGCCCTATGCAATATTACTCATGGTATTTGCAACTACAGGCTGCCTCATTAGATAGATTTTGTAGGACTTCTGGGAAACACGTCCTGAATTTCTGAAACTTTTATCTGCAGATACACTAGTCCTACCTGTTCCTTTTGATGCAGAACACTGCCAGTTCCTTGAAATTGTTTAAACTATTGCCTCGTTGATTATTCCATAGGTGGATCATTTTGTGGCCCCAAGTGATCAGGTAATTTTCTCAGTGCTCTCATACTGTGCATTAAAGTTATATATATATTTCATTACATTTATTGTAATTACTCCTTATTTTCATACTTAATAAGTCTTTCTTTGCTACAAAGAGTTAGCAAAATTTTCACAAAGAAAAGTCTCCTTTCTTTTTTTCTGTTTCATAAATTAACACAACTTACCCTACTAATTTCTTGTTGCTTGGTCATTTGGTGGCAGGGATGGAAGCCATGGTACAACAGTTCATCTTCCCAGGGCTAAAAGGAGGAAAACGGAGCTGCACAAATATTTCAGCTATCACTCCCCCCAGAGTGACAGACCAAACTGGGAAATAGATAATTCTCAAGCCGACCGGGCTAGCCGAGTGGGTAAAGTACCTGCCCGGCAACCCAAAGGTCGCGGGTTCGATTCCCGCCTCGGGCTTGGATCAAAGTACTGCAAAAACCTTGGGAGGTGCAATATGGCCACAGAAGCCGATGTGCCAACAACTACCAAATCAAAAAAAAAAATAAATAAATAAATAATTCTCAAAACAGTGTGGCAAAAAGGCAGAGAATAGATATAAACACACAACTAGCACTAGCCTACTTGGTTGTGCATTCTGCAGATTAGGTGGTAGGGAAAATGTTCTCCATTCCTGATTCAAAAATGCCTGGAGGACTAATAGAAACGCCAAAAGCAGTATGGCATCTCCAATCTCGGAGACATCTTAGTAGAAACTGCAAGTTCTGAACATTCAGAAAAGCTATTGCAAACAATGATATTTGTAGAAGGTAAAATCGTACCAACTAAAAACTTAATTCTCACCTTCAATATTTCAAGACTTCCACAGATGATTAAAGCAGGCTATTTGATCAAGTCACAGTATACATACCTAATCAACTTAGATGTAACAAATGCTAGAAATATGGTCACTCATAGGCAGCATGCAGTGGTGCACCCATATGAACAAAATGTGGATCCAAAGAATGATAGTAATGACTGTGATGCTCCCACACCAACTTGTTCAAACTGTAGGGAAGAGTACCTAACCTATGCCAGAATGTGTGATAAGTGGCAACAAGGGAAAAAAAAATACAAAAGTATAAAGACAGGAAGAATTTAACATACCAGGATTCAAGAAAAATGAACCAGACTTGCCCACTAAACAAACTACCCTGTTTTCAAATAGTAACCAAATATAACACAATAGGGATAAAAACTGATCTCCATGCCCCTAAATTTTTCACCATGAACCAAATATTTACTTAGCACATTACAATCTCAAAAGCAAGAACAGATGCTAAAGACACCAATTGCAATTCCAACAGACCAATTAACCACATCTGGACAAAAAGTAAGACAATACCCAGAAAGGCAGCACTATAGATGGATTTAGAAAATTCAATAGATGGATATACAGGTTACATCTGATGATTCAGTATTAGAAATATTTGCAGAGGAAGACATGGATATAGGAAAACCCTCATCTCCAAAAAGAGACATTTAAAACTGAAAGACATATGATCTCTTTGACACAATCCAAAGGCACAGCTCAAACTGTACAGTCATGGACCAATTAATCCAGTGTAATTGTAGAGGATTGCATGTTGACAGTGATGTGCAATACCTGATAACCAAATACACCCCAATCTGTTTGTCTCCAGTAAACATTTGGCCCCGTGTGCCAAGCAATTTTGACCGAGCGATTTTCTTTTTGCTATCACTGCAATTTCCCAAAAGTAATAGTTCTTTTATGTTCTTGTTGTTAATAAATCTATTTATTTAATCAGCTCTTGTTACAAAAGTACTGTACAAAGCAAGAAAGGAAAGCCACCATTCTTTATTTTTCTAGTTTATTACTAACACCCACCACTTTTTGCTTGGTCACACCAGGCACTGCTCCTGCCTCCCTTTGGCGAGGCCAGAAACCTTGGCAGAAAAGTTAATCTGCCAAGGGCTGAAAGGAGCAATATGGATCACACTGACACTAACTCTTGTGGGATGTGAATATCCCATCATATTCCAGAGAGCAGGAAAATCACAACCCTTCCTATGCTAAAAGACAAAAGAAGGATACAGACCAGAATATCTGGCCTCACTTCTTTATAATCCATTCATTGACTGACCAGCCAGTCAGCAAGCTCTCTCCTTTTCTTATCCAGAAATGTTTAGAGAATGCTGCTGGCTCACTGAAAATGGTTTGCTGACTAAAATCAGATGACTTGCTTGTTGAAACAATAGAATGCAAGCACTCTGATAAATTACTCAAATTAAAAACACTTGGAGGAACTCCCATAGAAGTGTCACCTCATGCCACCTTAAACTACTCAAAAGGAGTTATAACTGAATGGGACCTTCTATATGAAACTGACGAAGAAATTAAACAGGAACTGTGAGACTAAAATGTAATTCAGGCCAAGAGAATCCTAATTAAAAGGATCACTCATTGTTTCCAACTAGAAACATAATACTAACATTTAATTTTCCAAATCCATCAACTTCTGTAAAGGCTGTATATTTGAACTATCATGTCTGACTGTATATACCAAACCCTATCAGATTCTTCAAATGTCAAAAATTTAGGCATTCACAGGCAGTATATAGAGGGGCTGCAGTATGTGCTTCATGTGGGTCTAAAGATCATGCCCCATATTGAATGTTCTGCACAATCTCTAGTGTCCAAACTGTAAAGGCAATCACTCCACTTTTTCCAAAAATTGTGAAACACGGAAATGAGAAAAAAATGATTCAAAATTACAAAACTGAGCATAAAGTTATGTATCTCAAAGCAAAAAAAACAAATATCACCAATCACAGGATCACGCTCATATGCAGCAATTGTCCCACAACACAAACGGATATCTGCTATTACCACCACTACCACGGCGGTTCAAACCAACGTAAAAGTTCCTCACAACATCTCTATATCTGATTGGGCTTGCTCAGTCTTAATTCCATCACTAAACTCATTCTCAAAGTCAACTTCCAATCAACCCATCAACACACCAGTTACAATTCCTCCAGACTGCACATCGTCCTCCTCACAACCAACCCTATTCCAATTCCAATAACCCAAATTCCAATTCTGCACTGCTTATATTAGCAATACAGAATTGGAATCTGGGGAGTACAATGTGTACAGGAAGGATAGACAGGACAGGAAGGGAGGAGGGGCTATACTGTTAGTTAAGAAACACAAAATCTAAAGAAGTGCGCATCCAACTGATCTAGTTGGTGAACAATGCAGTGTTGAGTCTGTTTGGTGTGAAATAAGCACTGGAAAAGGAAAAATGAGAGTAGGTGTGTGTTACAGACCTAATGAATCTGATGAGTATAATGAGCAATTGTGCAGAAAAATAGTGGGCCAGTAAATCAGAATGTCTTATAATGGGGGATTTTAACTTTCCAGATATTGACTGGAACTTCTGTTGGTCACTCGCACACTAGCAAAACTTTTGTGGATTTATTGAATGACTGTTTTCTACAGCAACATCTTCAAGAGGCAACCAGAGAGAGTAATACTCTTGATCTGATTATCAGCAGTGATTATTCATGCATTAATAATTTGCAGATAAAGGAACCACTGGGTGACAGTGAGTACAATATACTGATGTGGGAATTCCTTAAAGATGTAACTACCATCAAGGCTAAAGAGAAGAGTTTTTGCTTTCATAAAGGTGACTACAGAAGTCTGACAGTTCTTAAATTCTGTACAGTGGGATCAAATAATGATGTTACCAATGTTGAATACTAAATGGGAAGCCTTCAGGGACTTAATTTTGGAGGCTAATAGGCTTTTCATTCCAACTAAGAAATACTGTTCAAGGTTTAGGCCTAAATGGATGTCAGATGAATTAATGAGGCTAGTGGCCGAGAACAAAAATTTATGGGATGCATATAAAGTATCAGGTGACACAGAAGACGATGGCAAGTATAAACTAGTCTGTAATCAAGTCACAAAGGAGGTTAGGCAGGTGAAGGCAGATTATGAGAAATCTTTGGCAAAGGATGCAAAGAAAATCAGCAAAGAGTTCTTTACTTATGTAAATCTAGAAGTAAAAGAATGAATCAGAGTGGACCACTTAACATAGATGGGTTGACTATTAATGATCATGCTCAGGTAGCTGATAAACTGAATGCGTATTTTGCATCTACATTCACACATGAGAAGTTATTCAATCAGGGGAGTGCCAGAAGTTTATCAAATGCTAACAGGGAGCTAAGTGATTTTGTAATAACTGAGAACAAAGTGGAGGCAGTTATTAAAGGAGGCAGCAAAGGAAGTAAGCAAACTCTTAGCCATGATTATGAGAGCTTCCTTGGACACAGGGGAGGTCCCCATAGACTGGAGGTGTGTAAATGTATCACCACTTCACAAAGGGGTTCAAAAGGTGATACTAACAACTACAGACCTGTTAGTTTAACTTGTGTTCAAGGGAAAATAATGGAATCACTGGTTAAAGAAGCATTGCAGGATCATCTAGACAAGACTGCAGTAATAGTTAAGACACAGCATGGGTTTGTTAAACTCAAATTGGTCTTGTCTGACCAATTTGAGTGGATACTATGATGTGGTCACAAAGGAACTGAATGCCAAAAATAATTTTGATATTGTATACTTGGATTTCAGGAAAGCTTTTGATACAATTGCATATGGAAGACTGCTATACAAATTAGAGAGGTATGGCATTAAGGGTAAGTTACTACAATGGATAAATGGATGGTTGAGTTGGAGACGACAGATAGTGGTAATCACTGGACACTGCTGTTTGTGGACAAATGTTATTAGTGGAGTTCCCCAGGGTTCGGTGTTGGGCCCGTTGTTGTTTTGTATATTTATCAATGATATTGATGAAGGTATATCAGGTTTAATGTCAAAGTTTGCAGATGATACAAAGTTTGGCAGGGTTTTTAACAACAGTATGCTACTCCAACTGGATCTAGATGAGTTTGGAAAATGGAATGAGAAATGGCAATTGAAGTTTAACATTAACAAATGCAAAGTACTGCATATGGGTAGCAGTAACTGATGAGAAACATACCAACTGTGTGGTACTACACTCAGGGAAACAGAAAGTGAAAAAGACATGGGGGTAATTGTACAGTCAAATATCAAGTTCGCTGACCAGTGCAGACAGGCTGCCAGGGCAGGTCATGGAGATCTGTCAATGATATACATGTATAGGAATTTTGCTAGCAGGGACAGGGAGGTGATTATCCCGTTATACAAGGCAATGGTCAGGCCACACCTATAGTACTGTGTACAGGTCTGGAGGCCTCATTTTAGGAAGGATGTAGAGTTGCTAAAACGAGTATAAAGAAGAGCAACAAGATTGGTGAAGGGAACACAGGGGTGCTCTTACCAAGAAAGGCTTAAGGTCTGCAAATTGCAGTGCCTGGAGAGTAGGCACCTGTGAGGTGATCTGATTGAGGTGTATAAGGTCTTGAATGGGTTGAGCAAGCTGAATGCTGAAGGAATTCTTCCTCTTACTCAGACTAAGGACCTGAGGGGGGACAGTTTCAACTTGAGGAAAGATGGTTGTAGAATACAAGGAGTAATAGATTAACAATACCCACTGACAGAGGTGAAAGCGATTCTTGCTCTAATTCTATTGGAAGGAGCTGCAGCCTGGAAAACAAGATGTAAGGTATTTCAGACACTGCTGGGAGTCATTGTGGTACAAGTAAACACATGGATTTTTTAGGGTAGCTAAAAATAGGAAAAGGTGCATGTATACTTGCATTTACACCAATGCTAGGAGTTTGGTAAATAAATTTGATGAATTTGTGGTATTGCTCAAAACATCAAAGGCAGATATTGTTGGGATATCAGAGACGTGGTGTCACACAGATATAAGGAATGCAGAAGTGGAATTTGTGGAGTACAATGTGTACAGAAAGGATAGGAGGGAGGGGGGATTATGCTATTAGTTAAGAAACACACAAAATCCAAGGAAGTGAAGCCAGTCAACATTGCTGGACAGTGCAGTGTCGAGTCAGTTTGGTGTGACATAAGCATTGGGAGATCAAAATTGAGAGTAGGAGTGTGTTAAAGGCCTAATGACTCTGATGAGTATGAGCAATTGTGCAGAGAAATAGTGGGCCAGTAAATCAGTGTCTTATAATGGGGGATTTTAATTTCCCAGATATTGACTGAAATTTGTGGGTTGATCACTTACACACTAGCAAGGCTTTTGTGGATTTATTGGATGATTGTTTTCTACATCAGAATGTTCAGGAGGCAACTAGAGGGTGTAATACTCTTGATCTGATTATCAGTAGTGATTCTTCATGCATTAAGAATCTGCAGACGAAGGAAATAGGTGGCAGTGATTACAGTGTGCTTAAGTGGGATTTACGCAAAGATGTAACTACTATCAGGGGTAAAGGAAAGGGTTTTTGCTTTCGTAAAAGTGACTACGGTGGTCTGAGACAGTATTTAAATTCTATACGGTGGGACCAACTGATGATTGTTACCAACAGCAAATTCAAAATGGGAAGCATTCAAAGAATTTATCTTGGAAGCTACTACGCTTTGCATACCAACTAAGAAATATTGTTAAAGGTTTAGGCCTAAATGGATGTCAGATGAACTAATGAGACATATGGCAGAGAATAAAAATGCATGGGATACATATAAATGAACACGGGACATGGAAGCCTATGATAGATATAAGCTGGTCTGTAACCAAGTCACAAAGGAGGTTAGGCAGGCAAAGGCAGATTATGAGAAATCTTTGGCAAAGGATGCAAAGAAAAACAGCAGAGAGTTCTTTACTTATGTAAACTCTAGAAGGAATGGGATGAATCAGATTGGTCCACTTGATATCGATGGTTCAACTGTTGATGATCCTGCTCAGGTAGCTAACAAACTAAATGAATATTTTGCATCGACATTCACACATGAGTAGTTATTCAGGGAGTGAAATGCCAGAGATGAATTAAACTCTGGCAGTGAGCTAGATGATTTTGTAATAACTGAGAGTAAAGTGGAGGATAAATTGTTGAAGATAAACACAAGAAAGGCACATGGGGTGTATGGGATCTATCCAGTTAAATTAAAGGAGGCAGCAAAGGAAGTAAGCAAACCCTTAGCCATAATTATGAGAGCTTTCTTGGACTGAGGGGAGGTACCCATGGACTGGAGATGTGCAAATGTGAACCCAATTCACAAAGCAGGATCAAAGGGCGACACAAGTAATTATAGACCTGTGTGTTTAACTTCTGTTCTTCCAGGAAAATTAATGGAGGCACTAGTGAAAGAAGCACTGCAGGATCATTTAGACAAGACTTCATTTATAGCTCAGACACAGCATGGTTTTGTTAAGGGACAGTCTTGCCTGACCAATTTGATTAGATACTATGATGTGGTCACAAAGGAACTGGATGCAGGGAATAACTTTGATATCATATATTTTGATCTTAGAAAGGCTTTTGATACTGTTGCACATGGAAGACTGCTGAACAATTTGGAACAGTGTGGCATTGGAGGCAAATTTCTGCTATGGATAAAGGTATGGTTGAGTGGGAAGTGTGGTAATCAATGGACACTACTCATCCTGGACTAATGTTATTAGTGGAGTCCCTCAGGGTTCAATGTTGGGTCTGTATTAATAAATGATATTGATGATGGTATATCAAGCTTAATGTCCAAGTTTGCAGACAATATGAAGGTTGGCAGAGTTGTTAAGGACGCTAATGACATACACTGCTGCAACAGGATCTAGAAAAGTTGAGCAGATGAGCTGAAAGGTGGCAAATGAAGTTTAACATTGACAAATACAAAGTACTACATATGGGAAGCAGTAACCCCAGAGTAATGTATCAACTCTGTGGTACTACACTAACAGTGGTAGAGAACAAAAAGGACATGGGGGTAATTGTGTAGGAAGATATGAAGTTTTCTGAGCAGTGCAGGTGGTCTGCAAGAGTCATGGTGTCTTGTCAATGATATACAGGAATTTTTCTAGCAGGGATAAGGAGGTGATTATCCCCTTGTATAAGGCAATGGTCAGGCCACACCTTGAGTACTGTATACATTTCTGGAGGCTGCATTTTAAGAAGTAGAGCTGTTGGAATGAGTACAGAGAAGGGCAACAAGATTAGTGAATGGAACAAAGGCTTAAGTTTTGCAAATTACATTGTCTGGAGACTAGGCTCCTGCAAGATGATCTGATTGAGGTGTATAAAGCCTCGAATGGTTTGAGCATGTTCAATGCTGATGGGAGTCTTCGTCTTGCTCAGAATAATCACCTGAGAGGGCATAAATTGAAATTGAGGAACGATAGATGTGCAGAAGTATGCCTTTAGTCAGCAGGTAGCTCATTGGAACAGGCTTCCATCTTTTGTTGCGGAAGCTAATAGCCTAAATAAATTTAAGGCTGAGCTGGACAGGCATTTGGAACGAATGGAGGGGTGATATGGGAGGAGTTTTTTTTTTGGCTGATGCTGCATAAGCTTGCTTTCTTATATCATATGCCTCTACTAATTCTAATAAAAGATTAGTCTTGTATTTAGACACAACCAACTGGTTAAAGCAGTGTGAGTTTAGACATAATCGATCCACATTAGATCACCTTTCATGAATAGAAGCAGATATAAGAGATGCATTTATAACCTCAAAACATATGGTTGCTGTATTTTTTGATATAGAAAAGGCCTATGACACAGCATGGAGATATGGTGTACTACAAGACATCCACAATGAAAGACTCAGAGGATATTTACCACTATTCATCCAAAATTTCATGAAAAATAGAACATTTAAAGTTAGAATACAGAACACCATGTCAAAAAAATAAACTAGAAGAAATTCCCCAAGGATCTGTCCTGAGGGCCATAAAAATAAACAGCATCACAAAACAACTACCACCCACAGTGTCATATAAAAATAGGTGTAAATTGTGTTTAGGGTCAAGCGGCACCAGGGGTTTGCCCCATCTCCCCCTAGTTTACATTGTGGATGAACCAGTTGACTGGAAAAGCCAGAGATTTAAAAGTGTATGGACTTTGTATATGTGTGATGCCTTGTACCATTGTTCATCTGGTCATTTAGCCGCCAGACCCCTACTGAGGCCAGACGTTGTCCCACTTTCGCCCCGTGGAGGCAGACCAGGTACTCACTAGTATATAATTCACTCTGACAGGTTCTGCCACCTAATTTCCTGAGATTTCAGTGGCTAGGATCTAAAAAAAAAAAAAAAATCTTATACGCGTCGCAGGAAGCACTAGAAGTCCAAAATGTTGGGCAAAATTAATTTAGATTGGTGATTTTAGATTGTGTGGGGCGTGTTCACGTTGCTGTCAGATAGAGTGGGGTGAAGGCTGAAGACTGGGGGGCAAATAGACAGAAATATGGAGCTGAAAGGGAAGGCAACTCCAGTTTACAGTGGGGTATGCCCACTCACTGTGTATGAGTCATATATGTCACCATTTGACTTTCGTATTGACTTTAATTTGGACACTGAAGTCAAATCAGCCATCAAATCCTTAGTTAGGAACCCAGAATAAGGGACCACATGCCTAATCATATTCTGAATTATATATGATTTCTAACTTTTAATAGAATTATATGAACAAAATGCTTACAGAATAGATTAAATAAGATATTTGTTTTGTTGTATGGAGATTGAAAAACATTAGATTTCTTGTCCACATGGATTGATCACTGTTTTATTGTAGTTGTGAAAAATCATGAGTGTGTGTGTATATAGCAGTTTATTCCAACTACAAGCATTGCTCCTGCGCTCACAAAATGCTCTGCCAAAAATTATCACTTACATTTTATGCACTTAAATAAAAAATTAAATGCAATATACCCAATATATCCATACTTAACAACAGATTCTCATGATATTGTTAATTTGAATTCTTTTGTTTTTGTTTGCAAAGATATATATTTTTTTTTGTACCGAATGTGAATTAATGGAATAAAAGTTATATATATTTGGTGTTCTGCCAATTTCTTACCAATATCATATCAGAGCAGGGCTGTAGTAGAGGTTATACACTGTATACCCTCTGGATTTTTTTAAGTGAATTGTGTATACCTTCTGGTTTTTGAAAGACTTGAAAAAAACAATTATTAAAATATATGCTGAAAATTAAAAAATAAATTTATTAGAATTTGATTCTTAGGCAATACTTATAGTTTTATGCTGCTTCTAGCAAATTCGATTAATAAGCCTAATATGAACAGTATACTCTCTGCTTTTTGTGGCATTCATAGAGTATACCTTCTGCTAATTTTACAACTACTAACAAGTTAGAAAAACACTTATTTAAGTATTAAGCATAATAATAATAATTTGACTATTTTGATCAAGCATATAATTAAACAGTTATTTCAAAACTAGTATAAAGATCCTCCAAACTTTGTAGGTTTTAAAGAATATATTGGGTAATTAATTAATGAGAAAATGTTTTAGGAAATGATGCAAGAAAGCAAGCTTAAACAGCATCAGGTAAAGAAAAAAAAAATTCCCACATCACCAGTCAGTTTGTCAAGTTCTTCCTTGAATTTATTCAAACTACCCGCTTCCATGATAACAGATGAAAGTTTGTTCCAGCAATCAACCACTTGCTAACTGAAGGAAACTTCTGCACATCTATTCTGCAGCCATCCTGTCTCGATTTGAATTTATGACCACTCGTGTGTACTCTGAGCAAAACGATAAATGCCATCAGCATTGAGCTCTCTCAATACATTCAAAGCATTAAACACCTCAATCAGATCACCTGGTAGACACTTAGTCTCCAGATGCTGCAATTAGCAGAGCTGAACTCTTTCTTGATAAGAGCACCCTTTTTGTACCCTTCACCAATTTTGTTGCTTTTCTCTTTACCCAGCAGATCTACATTCTTTCAACAGATCTTTCAGCATATCTACATACTTTCAATAGATCTTTCAGCAGATCTATATTCTTTTTAAAATGAAGCCTTCAAACCTGTATAAACTATTCAAGATGCAGCCTAACCATAGCCTTGTATAAAGGGATAATGACCTCCTTATCCCTGCTAGCAGAGTTCCTGTGTATTATTAGCATTAGTAGAGGCATTTGATGCAAGAAAGCAAGCTTATGCAGCATCAGCCAAAAGAAAAAAAAACACTTCCACTTCACCCCTCCATTCGTTCGAAATACCTGTCCAGCTGAGCCTTAAATTTATTTAGGCTATCAACTTCCACAACACGGGATGGAAGTCTGTTCCACCCACCAACTACCTGCTGGCTAAAGGCAAATTTCTGCACATCTATCCTACATCTGTCTTTCCTCAATTTGAATTTATGCCCTCTCAGGTGATTATTCTGAGCAAGAGGAAGAATCCCATCAGCATTGAGCATGCTCAAACCATTCAAGGCTTTATACACCTCTATCAGATCACCTCGCCGGTGCTTAGACACTGTAATTTGAAAAACTTAAGCCTTTCTTCGTAAGAGCAATCCTTTGTATCATTCACTAATCTTGTTGCCCTTCTCTGTACTTGTTCCAGCAGTTCTACATTCTTCTTGAAATGAGGCCTCCAGACCTGTATATAGTACTAAAGGTGTGGCCTGACCATTGCCTTATACAAGAGAATAATCACCTCCTTATCCCTGCTAGAAAAATTCCTGTATATCATTGACAAGACACCATAAGCTACTCTTGCAGCCCATCTGGACTGCTCAGAGAACTTCATTTCTGCCTGCACAATTACTCTCAGGTCCTTTTCATTCTCTACCACTGTCAGTGTAGTACCACAGAGTTGATACATTGCTCTGGGGTTGCTGTTTCCCATGTGTAGTACTTTACATTTGTCAATGTTAAACTTCATTTGCCACTCTCAGCCCATCTGCTCAACCTTTCCAGATCCTGTTGCAGCAGCATAGTGTCAGTAGTGTCCTTGACAACCCTGCCAACCTTCATATTGTCTGCAAACTTGGACATTAAGCTTGATATACCATCATAAATATTATTTATAAATACAGAAAACAATAATGGACCCAACACTGAACCCTGAGGGACTCAACTAATAACATTAGTCCACGATGAGCAGTGTCCATTGATTACCACTCTCTGTCTTCTCCCCCTCAACCACCCATTTATCCATAGCAGCAATTTGCCTCCAATGTCACACTGCTCCAATTTGTGCAACAGTCTTCCATGTGCAACAGTATCAAAAGCCTTTCTAAGATCCAAGTATATAATATCAAAGTTATTCCCCGCATCCAGCTCTTTTGCGACTGCATCGTAGTATCCAATAAAATTGGTCAGGCAAGATTTCCCCTTAACAAAACCATGCTGTGTCCGAGCTATAACTGAAGCCTTGTCTAGATGATCTTGCAGTGCTTTAACCAGTGCCTCCATTAATTTTCCTGGAACAGAAGTTAAACTCACAGGTCTATAATTACTTGTGTCAGCCTTTGATCCTCCTTTGTGAATTGGGGTCACATTTGCACATCTCCAGTCTATGGGTACCTCCCCTGAGTCCAAGTAAGCTCTCATAATTATGGCTAAGTGTTTGCTTACTTCCTTTGCTGCCTCCTTTAATATAACTGGATAGATCCCATCCACTCCAGGTGCCTTTCTTTTGTTTATCTTCAACAATTTCTCCTCCACTTTACTCCCAGTTATTACAAGATTATCTAGCTTACTGCCAGAGCTGAATACACCTCTGGCATTTCCCTCACTGAATAACTACTCATGTGTGAATGTCGATGCAAAATATTCATTTAGTTTGTTAGCTACCTAAGCAGGATCATCAACAGTTGAACCATCGATACCAAGTGGACCAATCTGATTCATCCCTTTCCTTCTAGAGTTTACATAAGTAAAGAACTGTTTGCTGTTTTTCTTTGCATCCTTTGCCAAAGATTTCTCGTAATCTGCCTTTGCCTGCCTAACCTCCTTTGTGACTTGGTTACAAAGCTTATATCTATCATAGGCTTCTGTGTCATGTGTTAATTTATATGCATCCCATACATTTTTCTTCTCGATCACATGTCTCATTAGTTCATCTGACATCCATTAACGCCTAAACCTTGAACAATATTTCTTAGTTGGTATGAAATGCCTAGTAACTTCCAAGATAAGTTCTTTGAATGCTTCCCATTTTGAATTTGCTGATGGTAACAATCATCAGTTGGTCCCACCGTATAGAATTTAAATACTGTCTCAGACCACAGTAGTCACTTTTACAAAAGCAAAAACCCTTCCCTTTACCCCTGATGGTAGTTACATCTTTGCGTAAATCCCACTTAAGCACACTGTAATCACTGCCACCTATTTCCTTCGTCAGCAGATTCTTAATGCATGAAGAATCACTACTGATAATCAAATCAAGTATATTACCCCCTCTAGTTGTCTCCTGAACATGCTGATGTAGAAAGCAATCATCCAATAAATCCACAAAAGCCTTGCTAGTGTGTGAGTGACCAACCCACAAATTCCGGTCAATATCTGGGAAAATTTGTCAAATATCACTGACAAAACCTCATGAGCTGTCCTGGCAGTTGTCTGCTGCCTATATGCAGTACCTTGTATTTGTCAATGTTAAACTTGAACTGCCATTTCTCAACATCATTTTTCTAGATGTTGTTGCAAGACAATCTGACCACTTGAAATAAAAATAAGCATGTGACATTCAGGATACTTTTAAAATAGCATAATTCTCATAAAGATGAGTATTAAATTTTTGAAGGCAAAATTTACACATTTTTTTAATTGTTTTGTAGTATTCATCAATTAAACAGAGAAGATGGTCGAGCAAAGGGACTTTAAGCCCTTCTAAAATGTCACCTGGTTCTTCTTCATCAAAGGTAAATATGTTACTCTGTAGTTTAAATTATTATTCAGATGTTTTTCAGTAAATAAGGGCCCCCTGGGTTCCAAGCATTTCATGATTGAGTGATTTCTTTGAGCTTTCACTGCAGTTTTCTAAAAAGTGAATCCTAGTTTCTTTTAAATTGCTCTCCTTAAGAAGTCCTTTTATTTAATACCAGCTCTTATTCCAAAAGTACTGATTGAGAGCAAGAAAGGAAAGTCACCTTTCTTTATTTTTATTAGTCTTTGTTTTTTTGTTTATTTTCCTTAGTTTTGTTGGTCACTTCAGGCACTGCTATGAGGGGCAGTGTCTGGAGAAAAAGTTAATCTGCCAAAAGCTGAAAGGAGATAACATGGATCATGAAGGAAGTTATTCATCACTTGAGCCTTGAGGCTTATCTTCAAGGACAGACAAAACCAAATGAGATAAAGAACAGAAGAATCCAAAAGAAGTCGCCACTGTTCCTAATAGCAGTGCCTGTCAACCAGTAGGTACATTTTCTCCTTTTCTTATTCAGAAATGTCCCGAGAATGCTGCTGGATCATTCGAAATGGTGAAAAGGCTCTACTCTCTGGAGATTTACCCATAAGACTATGAACTATACACACTCTTAAGCCCTACTCAGAATATCAAACTTTGCAGATATTCCAGTCACAGTTACTCCACATGCCACCTGAAATACCTCTAAAGGCATTCTGTCTGAATGGGACTTAATAAATGTTTCTGAAGAGAAATTGTCCAACAACAGAAAATTGTACTGTCACAGAGAATTAAAATCAAGAAAGACTGAACTTGTACCTCAGTTATACTTATCTTCTGTGCACCAACTCTTCCAACTAAAGTTAAAGCAGATACCTGAATTGCCATATACAGCCCTACATTCCTAATCCTGATAGGTGCTTCAAGTGCCAAAAATTTGGTCATGCTCAGTGTACCCCAAATGTGGCTGCAAGGAACACATGCACACACAGACTGCACAGGAGAAACAGCTGTATGTCCAAATTGTAAGGGTAACAATTAAGCTTACTCAAGTCTGTGAAACCTGGAAAACAGTAAAGAAAATACAAAAGTATAAAATAGAATGCAAAGTGACTTGCCAAGAAGCAAGGAAACAACTTTTACTCACTGTACCCAAATGCACATATGCAGCTGCAGTAAAAAAATACATATTGTAACTCAAACTGAAGTTCCACACCACCAACCACTTCTGTTTCCAACTGGGCTCAGACTGTTTTGGCATATCCATAGCAGTTCCTAAAAGAACATGTCCATGACCAAGCAAATACCTGTCACAGTGCCTGGAGAAAAAGTTAATCTGCCAAGAGCTGAAAGGAGATAATATAGATCTTTAAGGAAGTTATCCATCACTTGAGCCTCAAGGCTTATCTTTCTCTTTTACTCCATCCTGTTCAGATACCAAGACTCTGAAAAACCCTAACTTGTGAAAGATTTTAACTGCAGATATGAAAAATGATGACACCACCAAAAATGAAGAAACCATCATAAAAAGACATGCTCAGGAAGATATGGATACTCCAAAACCCATATTACCAAGAAAAGAGAAACTAAAATTGGAAAGCTATAAACAGATTGGTTCTAAAAAGCAGTCAGGAACACTTTCTACTTCTAAAGCTAAATAATGGATCAGTTAATTCAATGGATTTGTAGAGGTCTATGTGGCAATATTGACGATATTCACAATTTGATAAATCAGTACCATCCAGTAGGCACCTGCCACAAGAAACAAATCTCTCATTTCTCTGCACAAATGACACTTTCATTTAGAAACTATACACTGTACAGGCATGACACTATCACTACCCATAGTTCACATGGTGGCCTAGCTGTATTGGTTGACAATAAAATCTGTTCCAGATTTATTCCCCTACAAACTTCTTTAGAAGTAGTTGCAGTATGCCCTGCTCTTCGAATAACGCTTACTCTTGTGTCAGTATATATCTCACCAAATCGGACATGCTCACTGACTGAACTAGATGGTTTTATCCTACAACTACTATCTCTTTTCTGTGTTGGGTGATTTTAATGCAAATCACGAGTTATGGGGATCATTACAGGCAGACAGCTGGAGACACAATAGAGTCCTTTCTTGTAAAGCATAATCTCGCCCTGCTTAATACAGACTCTCACACCTATGTCCATTTTCTGACAGGCTCAACTGCTACTATAGACCCATCAATATGCTCACCTACATAATTTCCAGACTTCAATTGGATAGTTTAGACAACCCATTAAATAGTGACCATTTTCCTATAATCTGTAAGCTCTGAATGTGGAGAAACTTACCAGTAAGTTACCTAAATAGAAATTCTCTAAAGCTGACTGGAATAAATATGCATCCAGCATTACACTAAATGATCATCCTGTATCAATCCATAGACTATGCCATTAAACACATTACAGAACAGATGTTTGCAGCTACTGCTGCCATACCACAAACTTCAAATAATATATACAAATGCATCTACTACTGGTTGAATTCCACATGTAACACTGCTAAGAGAATAAAAAACAAGGCTTCAGTTTCGAAAGAATCCAACCACTGTCAATCAAACTACAAGAAACTTAAAGCACATGCCTGTTACATCAGGCAAACAGCCAAGAAGGAATCTTGGATTCAGTTTGCCTCATCTTTCATTAAAGACAGTTGCTGGATTAATATGGTAGAAAATAAGAGCCTAAAAATTTCTTCCTCGGTCATCATCTGTAATGGACAGGAGATTATCCTTCCTGAGGATATAGCAAACATTCTCGCAGAATGATTTGCTCACCATTCTGCATCAACCCCATATGATCCAGATAAATCAATAGCTGAAAAATATAAAATAATTTTGGAATGAATTCAGCCCTCTTATAATGAACCACTAACAATGTTTTTTTTTTTTTTTTTGGTAGTTGTTGGCGCATCGGCTTCTGTGGCCATAATGTACCTCCTAAGGTTTTTGCAGTACATTGATCCAAGCCCGAGGCGGGATTCAAACCCGCGACCTTTGGGTTGCCAGGCAGACACTTTACCCACCTGGCTAGCCTGGTCGGCCACTAACAATGTATGAATTAGAAGAATCTTTAAGGAAATCAGCCAACAGTGCACCTGGTTCAAATGGCATATATTACCTAACATTAAAGAATCTAAATGAGAGAGAGCCTTTTACTCTCTCCTAAAACTTTTCAACCAAATTTTTGTTGCACATTACTTTCCTATTTCCTGGCATTATTCTATAGTTCTACTACATTCCAAAGCTAGAAAAAAGACCAATCAGAACCACATAATTTTAGACCAATCTTACTTACTAGCTGCCTGGGTAAGACTCTGGAAAAAGTAATGCACAGCTCATCTAGTACCTTGAAACTCAAACTACTATGAACAAAGGTCAGTTTGGTTTTCATAAAAACAGATCTACCCTAGACCTTATGAAAAAGGCTGAAGCAAATGTGCAAAATGCATTCATAAAGAATGAACATTTGGTTGTGGCAAGCTTAGATATAGAGAAAGCATTTGAAACTATGAGGCATCATGACATCCTTCCTGATCTACATGCCTTAGAACTGAGAGGACATTTACCATCATTAATTCAGTTTTCTTGAAGACTAAACCTTTAAGGTCCATTATTGAAGTGTACATGCCAGAATCTCTATACAGAAGGAAGGAGTACTACAAGGATCAGTCCTGAGTGACACATTCTTCATAGTTGGAATACATACTCTAATCTTACACAGCCATCCCAAATTCTGCAGAAACTTATCTTTATGCCAATGACTTCACTATATCCAGTCACTCTCAAATTATGCATTCCATAATTAAAATACAATCATGGATGTTACAAAACGGTTACTGACTCTCTCCACAGCAAACTTTTGCTATACACACCTGCAAGAAATGAAAACTGTACCCTGACCCTGAATTGCATTTGGGGAATCATGTTATACCAGTAAATGACAACATCGGCTTCCTACGTTTAATATCAGATAAGAAATTGAACTTCCTAAAATCCATATGTCACTGTACAAACTACTTGTCCAAAGAAAATGAATATCTTTAGAGTGCTTTCTGCAATGTCATGGGATTGATACTCCATTCTTCACCTGCATCAAACCAGTCCTGAGTAGGATATCATCATTCTTTTTCTTGGTGATTCCTTTCTACTTCTGTTTCTCTCAGGGTAACTCGGGAATTTTTTTTTTTTTTTTTTTTTGGCATGTGCAGCATAAGCCTCAAGCTTCTTTGCACTATATGGCTAATAATAATAAAGTAAGAAAATACATCACCAAGAGCCTGGAGTGTCTGATGGCACATGTCGACGATGCCACCTGGCCTCAGAAACGATCCAACACATCACCACGGGTGAAAGGCGATCATCCAGACTGAGTACACTCATAGACACGACTAGGTAGGTAGCCAGGATAATACATCAGAAGCTAGCAAGTAAATACCAGTTGATCGAAGAAAGTGTATTGTACTATAAGTACGAACCCAAGGCAGTACTAGAGACCCCAATCCACAAGCTGTACTGGGACCGCACCATAATAATGGATAGGACAGTACCGCACAGCAGACTGGACATAACCCTTGTGGACAAGAAGGAAAAGGCTACCTATCTGATTGACATAGCGGTACCCAACATGGCAACCTGAAGAAAACCCATGGGGAGAATATCAGGAAGTACACGAACCTAAGACAGGAGATCAAAGAGATGTGGCATATGCAACAAGTAACGACCATCACGATGATCGTGTCAACCACAGGTATGGTGCCAAAGACCCTACATAACAGCCTAGCAGCAATAAGTCTCCCAGTGAACACCTACAAGGAACTTCAGAAAGTGGCAGTCCTGAACACCTGTCTGATAGTCAGAGTTCGTTGACCAATAGTAACACCAGACATAACAACAACCACCCTGTGTACTTGGTAACAATACCCATCATGAAGTGGAACCCCCAAATCAGGGAGAAATAATATAAAGAGAAATAATAATAATCCAATCCCACCTAGACTATCAACATTAGTGTTTCAACACCATTCAGCAGTATAGTGTCTCAATACCATTCAATGTCTTTAGAATAGCTCTAGCTACCTTCTGAATATAACCACTCCCATAGTCTATATTCCCTGGCAGAGACTTGATAATTTGGAATCTCCTCTTTTCGATCTTCTCTGGCTTAAAATCTCTCTACCTCATTGTGTCAAATTCATCTGTTGTCTATACTGTTCTTCCAATTCCACTAATCATTTGGAGCTCTTTGACTTCCTCTCTTTGCAATTTCATTTCTCCAGTCCAACTTTCCTAAAACTAAGGTAATTTTACTTGGTGATTTTAATGTTCACAACTCCTAAGGCCTAAATGGATGTCAGATGAACTAATGAGACACATGGCAGAGAAGAAAAATGCATGGGATACATATAAATTAACACGTGACACAGAAGCCTATGATAGATATAAGCTAGTCTGTAACCAAGTTACAAAGGACGTTAGGCAGGCAAAGGCAGATTATGAGAAATCTTTGGCAAAGGATGTAAAGAAAAACTGCAAAGAGTTTTTTACTTATGTAAACTCTAGAAGGAAGGGGATGAATCAGATTGGTCCACTTGATATTGATGGTTCAACTGGTGATGATCCTGCTCAGGTAGCTAACAAACTAAATGAATATTTTGCATCGACATTCACACATGAGGAGTTATTCAGTGAGGAAAATGCCAGAGGTGTATTCAACTCTGGCAGTAAGCTAGATAATCTTGTATTAACTGAGAGTAAAGTGGAGGAGAAATTGTTGAAGATAAACACAAGAAAGGCACCTGGGGTGTATGGGATCTATCCAGTTAAATTAAAGGAGGCAGCAAAGGAAGTAAGCAAACCCTTAGCCATAATTATGACAGCTTTCTTGGACTCAGGGGAGGTACCCATACACTGGAGATGTGCAAATGTGACCCCAATTCACAAAGGAGGATCAAAGGCTGACACAAGTAATTATATACCTGTGAGTTTAACTTCTGTTCGAGGAAAATTAATGGCGGCACTGGTTAAAGAAGCACTGCAGGATCATCTAGACAAGACTTCAGTTATAGCTCGGACACAGCATGGTTTTGTTAAGGGGAAATCTTGCCTGACCAATTTTATTGGATACTACGATGCAGTCGCAAAAGAACTGGATTTAGGGAATAACTTTGATATTATATACTTGAATCTTAGAAAGGCTTTTGATACTGTTGCACATGGAAGACTGCTGCACAAATTGGAGCATTGTGGCATTGGAGGCAAATTGCTGCTATGGATAAAAGGGTGGTTGAGGGGGAGAAGACAGAGTGGTAATCAATGGACACTGCTCATCGTGGACTAATGTTATTAGTGGAGTTCCTCAGGGTTCAGTTTTGGGTCCATTATTGTTTTCTGTATTTATAAATAATATTGATGATGGTATATCAAGCTTAATGTCCATGTTTGCAGATGATACAAAGGTTGGCAGGGTTGTCAAGGACACTACTGACACTATGCTGCTGCAACAGGATCTGGAAAGGTTGAGCAGATGGGCTGAGAGGTGGCAAATTAAGTTTAACATTGACAAATGTAAAGTACTACATATGGGAAACAGCAAACCCAGAGCAACTTATCAACTTTGTGGTACTACACTGACAGTGGTAGAGAATGAAAAGGCCCTGGGGGTAATTGGGCAGGCAGATATGAAGTTCTCTGAGCAGTGCAGATGGGCTGCAAGAGTAGCTCATGGTGTCTTGTCAATGGTATACAGGAATTTTTCTAGCAGGGATAAGGAGGTGATTATTCCCTTGTATAAGGCAATGGTCAGGCCAAACCTTGAGTACTCTATACAGGTCTGGAGGCTTCATTTCAAGAAGGATGTAGAGCTGCTGGAACGAGTACAGAGAAGGGCAACAAGATTAGTGAATGGAACAAAGAGTTGCTCTTATGAAGAAAGGCTTAAGTTTTTCAAATTACAGTGTCTAGGCACCAGCGAGGGGAACTGATAAAGGTGTATAAAGCCTTGAATGGTTTGAGCACGCTCAGTGCTGATGGGATTCTTCCTCTTGCTCAGAATAATCACCTGAGAGGGCATAAATTCAAATTAAGGAAAGACAGATGTAGGATAGATGTGCGGAAATTTGCCTTTAGCCAGTGGGTAGTTGGTTGGTGGAACAGACTTCCATCCCTTGTTGTGGAAGTTGATAGCCTAAATAAATTTAAGGCTCAGCTGGACAGGTATTTCGAACAAACGGAGGGGTGAACTGGAAGTTTTTTTTTTTTTTTTTTGGCTGATGCTGCATAAGCTTGCTTTCTTGCATCATATGCTAATGCTAACTCCAGCTGGCTTCCGTGTTCTAGTCACACCGACTCAGCTGGTCAAGATGCTGAGATTTTTGCAATTACTAATGACCTTGCACAGATTGTTAATTAACTACAAGAATACCGGACAATCTTAACCATACAGCCAACATGCTTGATCTTTTTCTCACAAAAAGCCCTTCTAAGTATACAGTTGAAGTGAGTGGTCCTTTAGGCACCTTAGATCACAACTTGATGATTGTCTCTTCTCCAGTGGAGCCTTTATCTCATGGCTGTTCCCAACCTCATATTGTTTGGCATTACAAGAATGCAAAATGGAATGACCGGCGAGATTTCTTTTCTTCCTTTCCTTGGTCGGATTACTGTTTCAAAACTTCTGATGTAAACATTTGTTCAGATCATGTCAGTGAAATTATTCTTGTAGAAATGGAATCCTTTATTCCACACTCCACTTTAAAATCTTGTCCTTTATGTAAACCTTGGTTTCCCAATAAATGGGCTATGGCTGTTCAAGAGACAAAAGTTGCATATCATAATTGGTTTGTTTCCAATTCTTCGGTTTCATTTTCTGCCTACACCAAAGCTCGCAATAATCATAAAGCAGTTATTAATCAGTCGAAACTAGATTTTGGGCAAGCTAAGAGTAGAAAACTTGCTTCTTGCCCTAATGGTAGCCGAGCATTCTGGTCTCTTGACAAAGCCCATCTCTGTCAAAAACCAGATGGTTCTGTTGTCACTTCAGCCAAGTATAAAGCTGACCTGCTAGCATCCATTTTTCTTCCAACTTATGTATTAATGACCTTGGTAAAGATCATTAATACATAAGTTGGAAAAAACCTCCCACCATTCCCAACACATTCCATTCAGTGTCTCCTGTGGTCTTTGGTCAGAAGGATTTTGATGAATCTTGATGCTAAGAAAGTTCCAGGTCCTCATGGTATTTCTCCACTTGTTATCAAAACCTGTGCTCCTGAACTTACTGCTGTTCTTTGCCGCTTTTTTCACTTTCTTATTCCAAAAGTGTTTTTCCTTCTGTTTGTAAATTTGGCTAACATCCAGCCAATTCCTAAAAAGGGTGACAAATTCCTCCAATCCAATTATCATCCCATTGCAATTACTTCTACTCTTTCTAAAGTAATGGAGAAATCAATTGACCGCCAACTCTTAAACTACCTAGAAACCTTCTGTCTGATCAACAATCGCCAATATGGATTCCGTCAGTGTCGATCCACTGGTGATATTCTGGCTTATGTTACCCATTTATGGACAAATTCGGTGGAAAAGTTCAGTGAAACACCAGCAGTTGCTGTTTATCTCAAAGGCTTTCGATTGTGTTGGGCATAAAGGTCTTCTAAACAAGCTTCCATCTTATGGTTTGCCAACTGTATTTTGTAATTCGTTATCTAGTTTTCTCTCTCTCTCTTATCGCTTACCGAGGGTGATGGTAGATGGCTCTCTGTCTTCTAACTTCTCTACTAATGCTGGCCCTCCAAGGTTCAGTTCTTTCCCCCACTCTTTTCCTCTTGTATATTAATGACCTTCTTCCATTGACTGGAAATCCTATCCATAGTTTTGCCAATGATAGCACATTGCATTCCACTTTCCAGTTTGAGAAACCTTGCCCTGCTGAATTAGCTTAAACTTCTCAAATATCTGCTACCAGTTCCTTAAATGCCAATCTCCAGGTAATTTTCCATTGGGGCAAAGACAACTTAGTTGGTTTCAATCCTTCTAAAACAAAGTCTTGTCTTATTTCTTGCAAAAAGGATTCTTCTGCTCCTATGCTTATCTTTGGTGACACTCCGATTTCTAGGCAAAATGATATATTTCTTTTTGGGGATTACCCTGACATTACAAATATTGCTTCCTCTGCATCTAAAAAACTTGGTTTTCTCTTTCACTCTCGGCGTTACTTTTCTTCCGAATGGCTGTTCACTCTGTACAAATTGCAAATCCGCCCTACCATGGAATATTGTTCCCACATCTGGGGTGGTGCCCCCAAAACCTCTCTCAGGCTTCTAGATTCCATTCAGAAGAGGACAGTTAGGTTATTTAAAGACTCCTCTCTAACAGAGTCTCTCCACTTGCTGTCTCATAGATGTACAGTTTCTTCTGCATGCCACAGATACTTCCATGGGTGCTGGTCTTCTGAATTGGCTTTTATAATTCCCGCTCTCTCTTTCAAAACAGTCTGAACACATGCCGCCATCCGCCAACATCCATTTACTATCCAACTTAAAACTCGCAAAACCAAATTTTCATCTTCCTTGTTTATTCATTCAACTGTTTTTTTCTGGAACAGCCTTCCTTCTTACGTATTTCCTGAAAATTAGAGTCTACAGAAGTTCAAGTCTGATGTCAACAGATATCTTCTTTCGTCTTCTCAATCTCCAACCCAAGCATGGCACTAAGTACTATAGTTTCTAATAACTCTTGTGTTTGGGGTCTTTATATATATATATATATATCAATGCACATGAACCTCCATTATCTTTTTGCAGACAGATGCTTCTGCTTTCATATGCAGCTAAACTTTGGAGTCTTACCTCAGATCCTATCTGGCCTTACCTCTTTAACCCATCTTAAATAAATTTCTATAAAAATAAACCAAATGAAAATAAACCTCTGAAATCAGTTTGAAGCATGTAATGCAGAATTGGAGTGCCCACTAGACAGGATCAACCTGGACACTGGAAAAATGGAGTCACCATGATCCACATTCAAACCATTATGCGATGACTTTTTTTTGTAATTGAAGAAAAAAGGTGCTGGACAATCAAAGTATACAGCAGCTACATTCAGCTTATGCATCAGCAAATACACACACTGTCTGCCAGTACATTAGCATTAGTAGAGGCATAAAATGCAAAAAAGCAAGCTTATACAGCATCAGCCAAAAAAAAAGCAAAACACTTCCCATTTCACCCATCCATTCGCTCCAAACTTTTTTCCACTTCTTCCTTGAATTCAATTAAACTATCAACTTCCACAACAACAACAGATGGAGGTTTGTTACAGCAATCAACTACCTGTTGGCTAAAGACAAATTTCTGCACATCAATCCGACAACTGTCTTTCCTCAGTTTCAGTTTATACCCTCTCAGGTTTGTAATTTGAGAAATAGGAAGAATCCCATCAGCATTGAGCTGGCTCAAGCCATTCATGGCCTTATACACCTTAATCAGATCACCTTGTAAGAGTCTAGTCTCCATATGCTGCAATTTGCAGAAAATAAGCCTTTCTTCATAAGTGCACCCCTTTGTTCCTCTCACCAGTCTTGTTTTCCTTCTCTGTACTCATTCTAGCAACTCTACATCCTTCCTAAAATGAGTATTCCAGACCTGTATGCGGTACTCAAAGTGTTGCTCGACCATTGCCTTATACAAGGGGATAATCACCTCCTTATCCCTGCTATAAAAATTCCTGTATATCATTGGCAAGACCCCATGATTTATTCTGATAGCCTGTCTGCACTGCTCAGAAAACTTCATATCTGACTGCACAATTACTCCCAGGTCACTTTCATTCTCCACTACACTGAGTGTAACACCACCCAGTTGGTACATTTCTCTGGGGTTACTGCTACCGATACTGATGAATCTTCTTCCTGTCCAGCATTAGGCCAAGTGGCTTGTTACAGTCTCTCCATCTTTGAAGGGGTCTGTCTCTCCTTCCCTGAGATTTGTAGTTTACAATATCTTTCAGGTAGCATCCATTCTCTCTACTTGATGGATCCATCTGTTTCTGTATGAGTTATGACAGGATATCTTGATTTATTTTCATCTCAAATCTGGTGTAGCCTGCAGTTCTGTGCATGAAACATTTCTGCACCAGTCAACCTCCTATCCCCTTTGCTCATTCTCCATGCCTTGGAGCTGTAGGTTAGGGTAGGTTTGGTGAGGGTGTTATGTATTCATTTCCTTGTTTTCTTATGCACCAGATTAAATTTCAAAATATGATTTATAGTTTTAGTTATTCCTACATAATTATTTTTTGCTCAATATCGTTTTCTTTTTCATAGGACAGGTGGTATCCTAGATATTTGAAAGTATTAACTTGTTCGATAATATTGTTGTCAATGCGGACCTTGCATCTTATTGGATCTCCTCCTTTAAATGCCCTCACTTTTGTCTTGGAAGTTGAAATTTCACTGTTGAATCTTAATCTAATATTTCCAAGCAGAAGGAAAAACACCTTTGGAATGAGAAAGTGAAAAAAAAAAGGTGACACAGAACTGGAGTAAGTTCAGCAGCACAGGTTTTGAGAACAAGTGAAGAACTACCATCAGGACCTGGAGCCTTCTTAGCATCAAGATTGATCAAAGTCCTGACATCCTTTTGATGGAAGACCACTGGAGTACATTGAATGGAATGTACTGGGAAAAGTGGGAGGTGGTTTACCAAGATTATCAATAGACGAGTTTAAAGAAAAATAGGATGCTAGCAGGTCCGCTTTATCTTTGGCTAAAGTGGCAATAGAACCATCTGGTTTTGGCAGAGATGGGCAATAGTTGCAGCCAATAGTTTTGGCAAGAAACCAGAATGCTACCATTTGGGCAGGAAGCAAGTTTTCTACACTTAGCCTGTTTGAAATCTAGTTTGGACTGATTAATAACTGCCTTTACAATTTTTGGAAGCTTTGGTGTAGGCAGACAATGAACCTGGAAATTTGGAAACAAAAAAAGAAATCTTGCAGATCATCCCATTTTACATTCTTGTAATGCCAAACAACACAAGGTTTTTTTTTTTTTTTTTATGTGAACCCCAAACATGAGAGGTATTAGAACCTATAGTACTTAGTACCATGCTTGGGTTGGAGGTTGAGAAGACGAAAGAAGATATTTGTTGACATTGGACTTGAACTTCTGTAGATTGTAATTTTCAGGAAATACTTATGAAGGAAGGTTGTTCCAGAAAACGGCAGTTGAATGAATAAATGAGGAAGATGAAAAGTTGGTTCTGTGGGTTTGAAGTTGGACAGTAAATGGATGTTGGCTGGTGGCCGCACGTGTTCGGACTGTTTTGAAAGAGACAGCGGGAATTATAGAAGCCAATTCAGAAGAACAGTGCCCATGGAAGTATCTGTAGAAGAGCATGCAGCAGAAACAGTGCGTCTATGAGAAAGCGAGTGGAGAGACTCTGTTAGGCATGAATCATTAATTAACCTAAGTGCCCTCTTCTGAATGGAATCAAGAAGCCTGAGGGAGGTTTTGGGGGCACCATCCCAGATGTGGGAACAATATTCCATGGCAGGGCGGATTTGCGATTTATACAGAGTGAGCAGCTGTTTGGAAGAAAAGTAACGCCAGAGAGCGAAAGAGAAAACCAAGTTTTTTAGATGCAGAGGAAGCAATATTTGTAATGTGCTTGTGCCAAGAGAGATTAGAAGTCAGGGTAATCCCCAAAAGAGATATATCATTTTGCCTAGAACTCGGAGTGTCACTAAAGATAAGCATAGGAGCAGAAGAATCCTTTTTGCGAGATATAAGACAAGACTGAGTTTTAGAAGGGTTGAAATCAACTAAGTTGTCTTTGCCCCACTGGAGAATTACCTGAAGATCGGCATTTAATGAATTGGTAGCAGATTTTCGAGAAGTTGAAGCTAATTGAGCAGGACAAGGTTTCTCAAAATGGAAAGTTGAATGCAATGTGCTATCATCGGCAAAACTATGGATAGGATTTTCAGTCAATGGAAGAAGGTCATTGATATACAAGAGGAAAAGAGTGGGGGAAAGAACTGAACCTTGGGGGACACCGGCATTAGTGGAGAAGTTAGAAGACAGAGAGCCATCTACCATAACCCTCAGTGAGCGATCAGAGAGAAAACTGGATAACCAATTACTAAAAACAGTTGGCAAACCATAAGATGGAAGCTTGTTTAGAAGACCTTTATGCCAAACATGATCAAAAGCCTTTGAGATGTCAAGAGCAACTACTTGTGTTTCACCGAACCTTTCCATTGAATTAGTCCATAAATGGGTAACATAAGCCAGAATATCACCAGTGGATCGACACTGACGGAATCCATACTGGTGATCGTTGATCAGATGGAAGGTTTCTAGGTAGTTTAAGAGTTGGCGGTTAATTGATTTCTCCATTACTTTAGAAAGAGTAGAAGTAATTGCAATGGGATGATAATTGGATGGGAGGGATTTGTCACCCTTTTTAGGAACTGGCTGGATATGAGCAAATTTCCAAGCAGAAGAAAAACACCTTTGGAATAAGAAAGTGAAAAAAGGCAGCAAAGAATAGGAGTAAGTTCAGGAGCACAGGTTGTGAGAACAAGTGGAGAAATACCATGAGGACCTGGAGCTTTCTTAGCATCAAGATTCATCAAAATCCATCTGATATCCTTTTGACGGAAGACCACAGGAGGCATTGAATGGAGCGTGTTGGGAATGGTGGGAGGTGTTTTACAAGATCATTAATACATGAGCTGGAAGAAAAATGGGATGCTAGCAGGTCAGCTTTATTCTTGGCTGAAGTGACAACAGAACCATCTGGTTTGGACAGAGGTGGGAGCAGAGATGGGCAAAAGTTGCGGCCAATAGCTTTGGCAAGAGACCAGAATGCTCGGCTACCATTAGGGCAAGAATCAAGTTTTCTACTCTTAGAGAATGGCTATAAGAAAAAGGCTCCATTGGATAAGAGACCATCACCAAGTTGTGATATGAGATGCCTAGAGGACCACTCGCCTCTACCATGTACTCAGAAGGGTTGTTTGTGAGAAAAAGATCAAGCATGTTGACTGTGTGGTTAGGATTATTTGGTATTCTGGTAGGTAATTGAACAATCTGTGCGAGGTCATTAATAATTGCAAAGGCCTCAGCATCTTGCACAGCTGGGTCCATGTCACTAGAAAATGGAAGTAAGTTGAAGTTGTGAATGTTAAAATCACCAAGGAAAATTACTTCACAGCAACTCCCACTAATAATCTTTGCCTGTTAGTTGCCTATACAGACTACAGGCAAATAATGCACAAGATATACTCCCAATGGCAAGAATTACAGAGAGATATCAGATAAATTATACAGATAAAGCCTATAATTGAAACATGGCTTCCTGCTGAGGGCAGATGACCCTCCTATGTGTGAGTCTTGTGACACCATTTTATCTATAAAACATTTTAATTGATTGCATTAATTTTACCCATGCTCGTAATGTTTCACCGCTTTTACTCATCTGACTGGATCTTATACACCCAGTCAGATTTTATCAGAAAAATGACCACGTGTCAGATGTTTTTAAATATCTATGAAGTATTAATTTTTACAAATATATATAATTTTATGCATATATTTTGAGCCTGACCAAACAATAATTTACTCTATTTTTGTGTTTGTGTATATATCTTGACGCAGTAACCCTTTCAAAACGTTACAAAAAATCCTTTCTCTTTTATGGAATGGCCATCATGCAATAGTCTCAGTTGCTTTTGCACCAGGAAAAAAAAAAAAACACAAACCAAACCTTTCCTCTTAAAATTGAGGGTTTATTGTAAATGCAGTGAAAACAATTTACTTCTATATATTATTAGTTAATTACTGAATAACCTGTTAATTAGTTATTTACTCTTACTTCTGTTGATCACAAAAAAATGGAAAATATAAAAAAAATCAAACAATTGAAATTTAATGCAATGCATGCATTATCTAACTTGTTTTTTATCCTTATTTGAAGCTAAAAAAAAAAACCCTTTTTTGAAGCTATAGATCTCACAAAGAAACATATTTCATTAATAATGGTTTAAGTTACTATTAGAAATATCTTTTTGTAGTGTAGTAACTAAAGTATAACTCTCACCTATACTTAATTTTCCTCAGTAGTAGAAAAGTGAATGGCTGAATATCATTTTATCCCAACAATAATAAACTGAAGTGCAAACTGATTTGCAGTCTTCAGTTTATTATACTGTTGAACACTCATTCTCTGTCTCTTTATTCTCTAAATCCCCTAAATGGACAATTTCCCTGTCTTTTATTTAAGTGAATAATTTCCCTGTCTATTCATTCTCTGCCTTAAATGAACTATTTTTCTGTGTCCTTGCTTTTTTTTTTATTGTTTTCAGTTTGGGTGTGAATGTGTGTATATGAACTGGCAGAATTTCATTTCTCTTTAGCTAGTGTGGCTGGACAGACTATTCGGTGATCAAAAAGTTGTTTTAGAATGTTTGAATAGGTTATTCTTGCTTAGTAGACAACCTGAATCTGAAACTCTTTTCAAGATAATGTGATATTGAATGGTAATATTTGAGGATTTGCTAAACTTTCCATTCCTTTTATTAATTTATCCACTCCTTATTTAAATGTATTCAAACTACCAAATTCTTCTATACTAGGTGAAAGTTTATTCCACTGGCTGAAGGCAAATTTCTGTAAACATTGAATGACTGGTTAAATAAAAGAGACAGCAGGAAAATTGTGAACATGAACATTTTAAGTAGAAGCAAAATGACAGCAAACTATTTTGCATTATATGCTCAAACCTGTTAATATTGATTTTAGCATCCATACCTTTCAAGAAGCTAAGATAAGAGTTAATTGTTTTTTAATTGTTGATTCTTTTTTAATTGTTGATTTTAAGCTGTTTTCACCATTTTTTTCCCCTATTATTATAACTATTTCGGACCTTACACTATTTATAATTATTGCCTACAAATTGCACATTTTTTTTAGTGTACAGTAACTTTAAAAAATATATACTTGGGCCCTTTAAAATGAGTTAAAGATAAATCATTTATTAGTCTCTTCTCTTCATATGCTCATTTGATTTTTACAAAATATTTCATGTTCTATTTCATGCTGCTTACAAAAGCCCTTAAATGATATTAAAAATAGCAGAAAAAAATTAATTTAAGTGATATGTCAATCTATAAAATATATCAGAACAATATCATTGGAGATGAAAATAGACATTTTTAAGTAGTCAAGGGCAACTACGTCAAAAGAACAGGAACCCTTTTTCATTCTTTTCTAGACAGTACAGCAGCTGGAAGCATGTGGAGCATATCAGACCAGAGCACAGGAGAGCAGCTGAAATATTATGTATTTGAGTTGAGTTTTAACCTATTCATTACAGAAGGTCTGGAAAGATAGCTATAATGTATGGTCACTTTATTAGATAAGATTTTTCTTAAGATTTCCACAAGATTTTCTTAAATGATTTTCTTACACAAGATTTTCTTTCACAAGGTTTTCTTAATTTTTTATTCTTCTTAATTTTATTTCTACAAGATGTCCACAACATTTCTTAAATGTTACTTTCTTGTTCTAAATTAATATTAAATTTATTAGAATAATTTAATCAAATCAAGTGTTTAGACATGCAGAATAATTGGCCTTTATTATATTTATAATAAAGGCCAGTTAGTCTGGGATCAGTTCTGCTGATAGAAAACAGAAAGTAATTACCATTCAAGACCATGCAGAATGAATGCAAGCTGTGGAAGTAATAACCAGATTTTTTTCTAAACAACAGCTGCATTAAACAGACATGTCTACATATGACCACAAAGTTTAGTGATGCAATTTGCATTGTGATAGAGGGAAAAAAATTCTAGAATTATATTTCATATTGTGTGCAAGTGGCAATGGTTAGTGTTAGCTTTATAGTGCTTCAGCATCTTAGACCATGTTGCACCATGGTATTAAGTCTGTACAAGTATATGTTTATAGACTGATTTCAATGTTTGGTAGGCAGAAAAATTCAGAGTAACTCCCTATAGGAAAATTCTAAACCTGAGATTGGTTAATTACCATCTCATTTGAAAATGCCTTTAAGAATTTCACCTGTCTCTGACAGTATTCAAATCTAGACCTCTCTGGTGAGTGGCAAGTGATAAACGCACTGTACTGTCACAGAGGGTGCGAAACAAAGATTCATATGCCTGTTTTGCATTGCTTGCTTATTTTTGCAGATAAACAAAAGTTGCATCCATCTGCAAAAATGTGCATGATAAGCTACATTGCTTTTTACTACTTTTTACTATAATGGGTGCAGCCTATTGCACCCATTATAGTAAAAAGTTTCATATACTTGCATACATACACTTATTGAAATTAGGATTAATAATAGCAAAGATGCAAGAAAGCAAGCTTATAAAGCATTAGTGAAAAATAAAAACCAACAGTGCATCCCATGTCATCTTCCAATAGTTTGACCAGATGGAAGTTTTTTCCAATAATTAATCAGCTATCTGCTGGCTGAAGGCAAATTTCTACACATCCATCCTGTACATACTTTCTCAGTTTGAATTTTTGTCCCCGCATGTGGTCTGAGCAAGAGGAAGGATGCCATCAGCATTGAGTTTACTCAATCCATTCAAAGCCTTAAACACCTTAATAAGACATTGCAGGAGCTTAGTCTCCAGATTCTGCAATATGTAGAACTGAAGCTTATATTGATAAGTGCACACATTTTTTCCCCTCACTAATCTCATTCCTCTTCTCTATACCCACTTTTACTAAACCAGAGGAACTCCACTAATAACAATAGTCCAAGAAGAGCAGTTTGCATTGATAACTGCTCTGTCTTCTCCATTCTGCCTTCAGCCAACCAGGCAAGTTACTGTTGATCCACAACAGTAACTTGCCTTAATGGCACACTGCTCCAATTTCTGCAGCAGACTTTTAATGTGGAACAATATCAAAAGCTTCCTAATCACTTTATTGGGACCATGGAGGGTTGGGAAAGATACAACAGTGTATGCAAAATAATGTAAATTGAGCCACATGGCCTGTGACTTGGAGGAAAGAGCTATAAAAGCAGTGCAACTTGAGTGGTGCTCAAATCAGTTCACCGGGAATGGGCATATTCTTAGACTTTCAAATAGATATGTTTGTCAGTGCATGTATAGCAGGTGGTACCGGAAAGAGGATGGCTATATTTCTCAAGCATCCAAAGACAAGGTCTTTCAAGGCAGCAAAAAATGGAAAAATGCCCAGGAAACATCTGTGAACAGATACCACTTCTGCTGAAAATGTAAGGTAACAGAATGAGGTGCCCAACATTTACAGTAGAACAGCTGGCCTCTGCATTTAATGTAAGAACCTCATGAATAACTCTACAATAAATGCAATACAGAAGCAGTTGACATTCATGAAAGTCTCTGATAGCAATTGGAAAATGACTGCATTGATATTATGAATGCAAAGAATGGAGGCAGGCAAGTTGTGTCCAGTGATTTTTGATTTATGTTTTTCGGCATCAGTGGAAGAGTAAATACCAGATGGTTATAAAATAAGTTTCCCTATTCAGGAGACCCTAGTATTAAAACAGAGTTTGTGCTGTGAAAATCAGTGGGTATGTCACTTGTAGAAGAAAAAACATTTGTTCAAATTTCTGCCATCAGGGGAAAACAGTGCTGCACATATGTAAAAGTTGTCATTTACATCAAGACATGCTGCTTATGCAAATGACATCCTGTTAGATAAAAGCAGAAAGGCCAATGCCACCATCAATAACCATTATGGCTCTTGCAAAAAAGGAACTTGCTCTTTTAGTAAAACTGTTCTACCAGAATAATAATAACACTAATGCAGCACTACATGAATATCAGAAACGTAAAGGTTTACATAAAGGACCTTTTGATGTCAGTGGGGCTTCGAAAACTAATAAAGAAATTTGAAGCAACCAGGTGGAGAGTTAGGTGTAATTCCAGGCAGGGGGCAACCGAATAGAGGAATAGAGGTAGTAGACGAGGTCACGGTTGGAATGGTCAGAATGCGAAATACTACCAGTCAGTAGTGCCAGAGGTGTGTCAAGAGACTTGAACCTTTGTCTACTGTACATGAAGTACTTTGAATAATTTTATGCTGGTTCCCATACAAGATTCACATAGTGAAAGAACTGATGTCTTGTGATCACCAACAATGAATAGACTTTGCTCTACATTTTCTGGCTTGTATTGAACTTGATGATACATGGGCTGGAATGATCTTGTGGTCTGATGAGGTACATTTCACTCTTCGTGGGGCTGTAAATGCACAAAACTGCCGAATATGGGGAACTTCTCATCCATCTGCTGTGCATGAAAAATCACACATTACAGTATGGTGTGGGTTCACAGCAGAGTTTATAATCGGACCATTTTTCTTTGAAGAGTCTACACCTCAGCCCCATAAGTCATATGGTAACTAGTGCACAGTAATGCACTCTTCTAAGAGATCACATTATTCCCACTCTGCAAGAAAGGCAATGCTTGGAGACCATAGTGTTCATGCAAGATGGTGCCCCTCCCCACAATGTTCAACAAGTGAAGGAACTGCTCTGTTCAACATTCGGAAATGACCGCATCATTTCTAGAGACTTTCCACAGTTCTGGCCAGCCTGATCACTAGATCTTAATCCCTGTGGTTTCTGGCTATGGAGATACCTGACAGACAGTATTTACCGTGGCAGCATACAGATGCTTTTCGATTTGAAAGCAAGCATTAAACAGCATGTAACTAATATTCCCAATGAGGTGCTATGCGAAACTGTGTTGCACGCAGTCCTCAGTTTTCAGAATGTCACCTGAAGTGAAGGAAAGCACATAGAACAATGTCTATAGATTTCTAAGTTTTGATATTAAAATCTAATCTTAAGTTAAGTATTCAATCTCATGTTTACAGTACCAATTCTCCCCTAGTGGCCGAAATTTGAATTAATTTTTTTCTTCTACAAATCGCTTCCCCATACCGTAAACAACATACCCACCGATTTTCACCGCGCTATCTCTAACCGTTTTTACACTACGGTTTCCTGAATAAGGAAACTTATTTTATAACCAGCCAGTATATGTAGAAAATCACATGAGGGATTTGAACAACCCTCTTGCGTACTGATAGTACAGGCTTGCCGGAGGAGATGTAATATTTTGAATACAACTGAGTAGATGTTCAGTGCTCTCCAGTGGGATCAAGGGACCTTATCTGAACATTGTTGTGGATGAGGTATTCCTGGCAATGCTACTTATTTACACCTACAGATAGATACTTTCAAGATTACAGCACAACCAGGTACTGTGTTAAAAAGTGGTTTGAGGAAGACTTCATCTATGATAGCTAGGTAAGGCCATTCCAGATCTTCATCCCTTTGAACATCTGTGGCATGGACTGGATAGGATTGTCTGTCAGCACCACCCTCAGCCTACATCACTCCAGGAATTGAGGACAGGTTTGTTACATGAATGGGCTAGTATTCCTCATCTTGCTGACTCAATGCAATGCCATGCCATGTCATGTCATGTAAGAGCATGATTCAGACCAATAGTGGTCCAACAATTGTTAGCTCATGGTCCTAATAAAGTGGCCTAAAAATGTATCTAGCTTGCTCAAAATATCCCAGAATTTCATGCTGGTATTTAAACGGTTTGCACTACGGCCATAAGGTATATCTTAGGGCATTGACATTGAGTTAGGTGTGCACACATGTCAAGTGGGAACTTGCTTGACCACTTCACTTGTGTGTTACATCTCAGCAATTGCAGAATGTCACAGTTTGAACAGCATGCTAACATTAAGTTCTTCTTTAAACTTCGGAAAAGTACTACAAAGATGCTTCTGGAATTATAGAAAGTTTATGGAGATGATGCTTTGAAGGAAATAACAGTTTGAGTGGTTTGATCAGTTTAGAAATGGACAGGAAACACTGAAAGATGAACCTTTTGGCATCATGAAATGACGACAATGTCATGAAAATGTAGGAACTTGTGTGAAGTGATAGGTGAATGACTGTTGTTGAGATTGCTCAAAGTTAGACTGTCTGTAGGCTCAGTACACACAATCCTGATGCAAGATTTAGGGATGCATTACATGTGTGCAAAGTTTGTTCTATGCTTGCTATTGGATGATCAAATGTACTGAAGGAAACCATTGCAAGTGATTTTTTTTTTTTTTTCAAAAAATCTATGAAAAATTCAAAAGTTTAGTGTCCAAGCTTCCTAATTTACCTACAACCCTGAGACCAAGATGGAATCATTCTGAATTACACAATGACCCTACAGCCCAAGAAGTCTCATGCAACATCGAAGTTGTGCCGCTAATTTGTGACTAGGGGGAGAATTACTGCTGTTTACTATGTTGAGGTTTTGACACATTTGAATGAAAATGTGAAGCAAAGATGACCTGAAAAATGTAGGATGGCTGGATCCTTCACCATGACAATGTGCTCAGTCATATGGCAGTGGCAGTCCAGCAGTTCCTGGCTGCAAAAAAAATCAGTCATGAAGCAGCCTCCCTACTCCCCTGATCTTGTACCATCTAACTGCTGGTAGTTCCCTAAACTAAAAATGGGCCTTCAGGGTCATTGTTTTGTTACAGCAGATGACATCAAAGAAAACACCAGTGGCCTTACGTGCACTAAAAAAAAAAAAAACATTATTTTTAAAGAATGATTCAAAGTGTGTGAGGGCCGATGGAGCAAATGTGTGTGCGTGCACGCAGAAGGAAAGTACTTTGAAGGTGATTAGGTTAGTACGCCCAACTGTTCACTCAAATTTTTATAGTAAAATTCTGAGAACCTTTTGAATATACCTTGTATATTCTTTCATTATTACCATAGTATTTTCTTGTAATTAATGTTTTTCATAATAGACTATACTCATAAAAATATACTTTAACTGTACTTGTTTGGTGCTAATTCACTATGTACCTGCTTCTAGTTAAGTTTTATATTAATCCTTTGTTTATTATAATCAAATGCTTTCTCTAAGTATAGAAGTGAATAAAATCAGCTTGTGTGATCTAAAAATTTACTTAATTTTTTTTGTCAATATAAAATATTCACAGAGGTAGTTAAGGAAAAGATATTCAAAATTTGTTTTTGTAATGCTCATTTATGAAATTTTTATAAAAAAATTACAGCAATTTTGTAAAAATCATTTTACAAAATTTTATTGTATTTTTAAAATTAGGTAACTTGGGCAACTGTTCCAGATATTAGTAAAAAGTAAACTTCCTTTCCACCAGTGCTCAGGATTCAGTTTATTTTATTACTTACTGTTGAAGTAAGAAATCTAGGTTAAGTGTTACATTGCTTTCAGGTTTTATAGTTTCATTTTGGCCTGTTTTTATTATTATAAAAAATCAAGTTTATGATTTAATACAATAATTGGAATACTTCTTGTTTGGGAGATTTGTATATTTTTTATTTAATTTTTACTGTAATATACAGGAATACCTCCCATATTGTTATTAATTAATTTTTGTTTGCTGTATCACAGCAAACAAAATCCTTCTCATAGAACTTGAGTGAATTCAAATAAAATTCATTAAATTTTTATGCTTTTGAAATTGTCTTGCCTTTCCCCATTGAAACTGTGAATTCAGAATCTTCACTCTGGACAACAACCCTGTGAGTTTCTTTTTGTTTACAATATCACAAACTCAGTTATTGATTTTCCATCTCTACTTGAACAAATACCCCTGAATTCTCATTATAAAACATTTCTCACTGCCTGTCCTTGTACTCAAACACATACTTGTTAATCATGTGTTCCATTTCTTTCAGGTATTAAATATTAGCCACATTGATTATATGTTAACCCATCTATGTATAAGGAATTACTTTTTACTTTGTTTCATTAATTTTAATTTTGAATATATTTTAATGTGTTATTCTCTGTAATTTTCAGCTTTCTGACTAAGGTGTTTAGGGTTTGTGCCCTATGGGTGAGAGTATGTAAATAAAGGAATGGACCCCTGGAATGAAATAAATAAAAAGGAATGGAACAGAAATATTTCAATGAATACTACACAATAGTGTTTCCAATTTTTTTTTTAAATGTGCTCCTGGCCTTTTTATAACATGCATTACAGTATCCCAGCCTTTTTATTGAATATCTCAAATATTGAATATTTGATCGAAATCCAATCTGGTGGATTGGATTTCGATCAAATTTGCATGCTGCATTATGTTTAATTATCTCTAAAGTGTAGCTGTTGCTGTTTTTCTTTTAAATATATTTCAGCAAATTTTATTTGATAGAAATATACACAGAAAAGTTCAAATCCAACTGAACCATTCAGTTGCAGTGCACTACAAAGATATTATCAAGAGCAGAAAATTTGTGTCAGTGATGCAAAAGAACTAGCTGTCAAAATGAAAACAACAAATAGGGGAACTACCTAATATTCTGGAAAGTAGAATTATAATGAGAAAATAATAGTGAAATATTATTTTAAAGAAAACAATATGGGAGGTATGCCCACATTTATTGTTGAATAAATATTTATATTTGAAAATAGTTACTAGAATACCACCAGGTTGGTTTGAAAATTTATATTACTTTTGATATATTAGTATCTCGCGCTGCCTTTGCAGGTAGCACAATAGTTATAATCACCATCCTCACGTATTGGGTGAAAAAGGCTTGAGTTCAAATCCATCACTTATATGGGGAATCTTTATAAGCATTTTTTTTACAACATGCCTGAGTTCATTGTTTCAGGTGAGGGTTGCATGGTTTTTTTCTCCTGGAAACTTGGGATTTTTATCCAGTAAACTGATTGAAGAATTTCAGGCAAAGTATACTGTCACCTTATAGCTTAACTTGCACTTAAAACACATACACCATTCCCCTTCCCCTCACCTATCTCTCACTGCATGAAATTCCTTTGCTTGAAAGCAAAAGAATATAATAACTGTGGACAACTGTCATTACCAAGGTTGGGGAATTCACATACAGTAATTATGCTAGCATCCTACACTACAGTTATTGGACAACTAATGTATAGAATACTAGCTTAAAATCTATGTATGAATTTGCCAACCTTGGCCTTGTGGCAATTTGCCATAGTGCATTCAGAAAGATCATCTGTGAACATTTTTATTATTAATTATTAGATATTATTATTATTTATATAGTTAATTAACCATATTGCATCTTGTATGCTATGTGAGTATAAATTTGTGTTCATAGAGCAATTTGCATGTTATACAGGTTGAAAAAGCCAGAATAACTTAAGTCAGGAGGTGAAGACTATTTAATATCAATCCAACTACAGTCTCGGCTGAAGAGGCCTTTAAGAATTCTTCCAGTTTCTGATGAGATTTGAACTCGGATCTCTTCACTGATAAGTGGCAAAACCACTATACTTTTGTGAAGAAGGTTTTAAATAGCTAGGTTGGACCACTTTACATTTATATATATATATATTTTGCTGTACTCAGTGCTCAAATTGAAAAACATGAACAACCAGAAGCTTATATCTGGCAAAACAAACAAGATTAAATATTTTTTTGCCAAAATTTTATCAAGTATGTGTGCGACGTTATAAGATGGTTCTTTCATTGGTTATGATATTTGGATGCCATGATTAATTATGAATTTGCTGAAACCTGCAACCTGCTGAAGCATTTTCTTTTGAAAGTTGAACAACTGAGATGCTTTAGCATTATTAGGCACAATAAATTAAAGCAAAATAATTTTTTATGCGATGTAAAAGTTATTTTCCTTGTCTTTTAACAAACCCCATGAACTCTGTTATTTTATTTTAGTGTATTTAAGGCCAGAAGTTGTAATTATTCTTGAACTATATCAGAGTTTCGCAACCTAAAACTCTTATACTAACAAAGACAGACAGACAGATAGTCATGTTGTGTTCCAATTTAATTTCAAAGTGAAACTCCCTAAATACATTTCAAAACCCTTCACTATGTGCAGCACTGTCACTAAGCATTAGGTAACTCATTTACCTAGGGGTGATGCTCCACAGGACAGCAAAATTAGAAAAAACACACACACCATTTTCAAAATGTCAACACAAAATGAATAAGTATAATGGGTAAAAATTAAAACACTATTTCTTTACACAGGAGCAGGAATATTGTTTTTGCTTGAGGATAACAAATAACTTAGCAACAACCCTGTCCACTTGCATTAATTTTTGCAAAATACTAGCAGGTGCAGAAGGGTTTTTGAAAAGTCACACTTCTATAAATGCTGTGCAAGCCATGGCACATACGTGGATAATTAGCCCACAGTTTTTCAAGTGAAAATAAGTACAGAATCTAGTGTGATTCCATTCTTTACCTCTTCATCACAGTTGAATGAAGATGAATTTATCAGTGCATATTTTCAGAAAGACAGTGCTACCCCACATACTGCTAATGTCTCCATTTAGCTACTCTTGGACGTGTTCATTTCAAATAACGTCATACTTCCCCATAGCATTCCTTCTGATCTTACACCTCTGAACGTTTTATTTTTGGGGAAAAATGAAAACCACAGTTAACAGTGGTTTTCATTTCTTCAATTTATCTTCACTTTCAAGAAATGAGGAAGCCATTATTAATGTAAGTACCAGTAGTACAAGTGAGGCAGCTTTGATTCATGTCTTTGCAAATATGAAAAGTATGTAGATCTCTTTTTCTTATGTCATCATCATCAACCATTTTCAATCCACTACAGGATGAAGGACTCTCCAGCAACTTTCCAGTTCCTTCTGTTTTGAGCACTGGCCATTATTTTCTACTCACAAACTCATGATTTCATCTATCCACCTCCGCCTTTGTCTTACAGGTTTTCTTCTAGCTCCTCTTGGATACCATTCTGTTATTTTCTTAGTCCATCTGTCATCATGTCTTCAAGCTATGTGTCCTGCCCAAGACCATTTTAGTTCTTTAGTTGTGATAAGAATGTCCTTTACTTGAGTTTGCTGCCTAACTCATGTGTTTCTCTTCTCTAACAGTCTGATTCCCAATATGATTCGTTCCATTCTTCGCTGTGTAGTTCTCAGCTTCTCTTCCATTCTTTTGGTGAGTGCCCAAGTTTCACTTCCATAAGTCATGGTGGGGAGTATACATTGGTTCATTATTTTACATTTCAGACAAACTGGGATATTGCCATTCAGTGTGTGACTATATTTCCTGACTGCTATCCATCCAAAATTTATTCCTCTCTTGACTTCCAGCCATTTATCATTATTACAGCTAATAACTTGTCCCAGATAAGTATATGACTCCACCTTTTGAATTACTGCTCCTTCAATCATTATTTCCCTTTCTGTGGCATACCTGTTCATCATTACTTTTGTTTTAGCCATATTCATCTTTAGTCCAAAATCCTTACTAGCTGTGCATAACTGATTAAGATTTTCCTCTAATTCTTTGGGATCATGGCTTATGACCACAATGTCATCTGCAAATCGTAAATGGTTTAGGTACTCTCCATTCACATTGACTCCTTTCTGCAACCAATCTAATCTTCTAAAAGCTTCCTCAAGGGCAGCAGTAAACAGCTTCGGAGATATTGTGTCTCCTTGTTGAATTCCTTTCTCAATTTTAAATTTCCTACTGTTTTTGTCTAGTCTAATAAAGGAGGTAGCACATTCATATATTTTCTTCAAAATCATAATATATGGGGTATCTATGCCTTGTCTTTCCAGTGCCTGAAACATTGCCTTATGCTGTATGGTGTCAAATGCCAGGCATAATGGTGTTTTATATTCATTTGCTTTCTCCATTAGCTGTGATATTATGTGAAGGTGATCCATAGTTGAGAATCCTGTCCTAAAGCCAGCTTGCTCTTTCGGTTGATTCTCGTCAAGTATTCTTTCTAATCTGTTAGTAATGACCCTTGTGAACAACTTGTAGATGTGGGATAACAAGCCAATTGGTCTATAATTTCCAATTTCTGATTTATCTCCTTTCTTATGCAGCAAAACTATGATCGCATTATTCCACTGCTTAGGTGTCACACCTTTTCTAATGCACTTTGTGAAGAGCCTTGCCAGTTTCTGTGTTATGTCTCTTCCTCCCAATTTTAACAACTCTACAATAACTTCATCTTCCCCCGGGGCTTTCTGATTCTTCATGTTCTTCAATGCATGTTCTACCTCATCAGGAAGAATATCGGGTATGTCGTATGTGTTGCTACTTTGCAATCCATCTTCCCCACTGCTGGCATCATTCTCTCGCTCCTTGTATAATTCTCTATAGTAGTCTTCTGCTATTTGAATTATGCCTTCTCTGCTGTTTATATGTACACCATCGCTATTCTTCAGTTTCAGTATCATTTGTCTTTCTGTATTACTGCTCATGGCTGTTGATTTAAATCCTTTGTTTTCCCTTAATGCTTGTTCTACTTTTCTTGTGTTAAATCTTCTTATGTCCTCTCTGAGTATCTTTCTAATGGTTTTGCATAACTCAGTATACTCAATTTTCTCCCTGTCAGCGTTTTTCTTGCTTTTCATTTGTCTTCGGTTCATCATAAGTGTTTCTTGACTAATTTTTTCTTCTTTGGATTTCTTTTTCCCTATAGGTTTCTTGGGCTTTATCACTTTCAGAAAGTTGTAATATTCCTCATCGATATCTTGGTCCTGAGCAGTCTGCAGAAGCTCAAACTTGTTCTTAAATTCCAGTACATACTGCTTTTTCTCCTCTTCTGTTATCTCAAAGACCTTTGTATTATTTACTTGAGTCAGTTTTTTCCTTTCCTACATCTCTATCAAGTGTACATCTTACCATTCTGTGATCACTTCCAACATTTGCCTTATTCAGGACGGTAACATCATTCACAATATATCTTCTGTTAGTGAGGATGAAATCGATTTCATTAGTAGTTAATCCATTTGGACTCTTCCATGTCCACTTTCTGTTCACCCTTTTCTTGAAAAAAGTGTTCATTTCTGACAGTCCTTGAGATTCTGCAAATTCCACAAGTCTTTCACCTCTTTCATTTCTTTCACCAATTCCAAAATTTCCTATAGTTCTCCTTTCTGCGCTGTTTTGTCTTTTTCCAAACTTAGCATTGAAGTCTCCCATAATAATAGTGTAGTGGGCTTTCTGCTCATCTAGAAGACTCAATTTCGGTGTACATTTCTTCAATTTTTTTCATTATAAACTTTAGCTTGTACCTCTTAGAAATCTTGAATATTAGTCTTGACACCCTTGGTGATGTACTTTTGAATTCCAAAATGTTGTTTTTAAAATCTTTATGGACCAGAAACCCAACTCCACCTTCACTCCTTTCACTGTTTCTATTGGTGTACAGCAGATTTCCACTTGATAAACTTATAAGTGATTCATTTCTTCTTCTTGTTTCAGCCAAACCAATGATATTCCAATTCACATTTTCTAATTCCTTTTCCAGCTCTAATATCCTGTCTTCACTGATGAGTGATCTTACGTTATAACAGGCCAAGTTCAGTTTCCGTGCATGGCAGTCTGGTCGTATCCAGAGATTCTTAGCACCCTCTGCTTCCACTCTGATCCTCTCACTGCCATAAGAGGGAGAGTGAAAGCTGCTGGGGACTGAGGACCATTTGGTTTGTCATGCTGTCATATGCTGGAGGGTTTGGTCTTTTCCTCTTCACGCTGACCAGGCGTCTTGAAGAGAACCATTCTACACATTCGTTGCCACCTAAGTGATGTAACAGGGCTTAACATTGAGAAGGTGTGCATGAGTGGATTTTAGGGAGGCAGGCCAACCGGACTTCTCCTAAATCTTCTGTAATAGAGAGATATTGGATACATCAGTGTTTTAGGCTGAGTGTCTGATAACACACAGGATACCTGTTTTCCTCTAAGCCCCTTTTTCTTATGTATTACCTTTTAAATGAAAGTTTCTATAAGGGTACATGTCATTTATAGAAGTGCACAGAGACTTTATGGACACACTTGAGTAGTTTCCTTACACTTTGAACTTCTGATTTTCAGAAATTTGCTGCATGATCCCACACCAGTACACCACCCATGAAAGGTTGCCAACCTCTGCACTGTATGATTGTTCTAATTCTTCTTGGAGAAAATTTATCTCACCATATACTTGTTTATTCTTGCTGTTAGGGCACATCATGGCTAGCAAGAAATAGATGTAAAATGGGAACCTTTTTTCCTCTTCATAAATGCTGAATAACTGCTAATCCAGTGAACATGATGTTTATGAATTTATATATTTGTAATAATAGAAGTATAGATGCTGTTTCTTTAAAGTCATACATACATACATACATTTTGTCTATTGATAAAAATGTTCTGTGTTTACTTTAATCCTTCAGTTTTATGATAAAAATGTATAGAGATAAATATCATTTCACATTAACAACCAAATAGGAGAACACATATTTTTTAATGTAATATAATAAACATATTACACTGAGTTACATTCTCACTGTAAAAACATCATAAAAATCTCATCATAAACCACCATATTAACATCATAAAAAGTTACTGTGAAAGTAACTTTTTAAGATGTTAATTCTATCATAAGCTGTGAGATAGTTTGTGCAAGAGTAGTAATTTAAACACTACTCAACAATTAAATAGCATAGTGATAAAATATTTAATTTATAAAAGCTACTGTGAAAAGTTAAAATTTATTTAAAATTGTAGTTACTGTCAATCTAAAGGAAAACGTCTTTCTAAAAGTGTAATCTTTAATATTTATATCAGTTCAGGTAACAAGAATGTTTAATGTTTTGAAAGACTTCCAATTCTATTTAAAAATTACCAAAACTGTTTCATTACATAGCCATGAATACAAAATTAATATTCAGCTTTTTTTGTTGAAATAGTTGCATTCCATGATGCATCAGTTTCAGCAAAGTATCTCTCTTGAACATTCTGTGGATAGTAATTATATTTATTTATTGTACTAAAACCTGTATTTTAGAGAAAATGTACAGAAGGTAGCTCATATGTAACAGCTTTTCATTAAATGAAATGTACTGTGTATTTTATACATTTTTCTATAAAATGTTGTTACATTAATAATAAAATTAGGTTTCCTGTTAGTATTATCCTATTTCATATATTGTAGTTTTTTACAAAATGTATTTTCATAGAATTAAAGTAGTCTTTATGTACATATTAAGATTTTGAGAATAACAATTATTTTTATAGCACAGTTTCTCAATAAAAATTTTGAGAAAAATGTTTATTTTCATTGTTGTAATAGCCAGTAAGTAAAAGAAAAAAATTTTAAAAATAATTCACATTTAAATGTGATACAAATAATCTGATTTCACATAACATTCAGAAAAACTACAAAACAGGTAAGATGAAACTTATGACTAGACAAAAAAAAATAAAATGCACATTTTTACAATTTAATTTGTAAAAATATTTGCATAGAGCTGCAAAGAGAAGTTCTTCACTAATCAACTTGAGTTTCCTTTATTCTTCATGAGTTAGATTGACTCATACATCATGAAGAATATTTTTTATCAACTAGTACTCTCTACAAAGGTATGCTGAAAAGTAGCATTACTTAGTTGATAACCTCAGTGCTAGATTGGGCAGCACGTTCCAACTAGGTCAGCGTTTTCCAAACTGGGGGGTCCATAGACCAGTTCTAGAGGGACTGCGAAAGGTTCAGGGGGTATCCGCAAACTTTTTTTTTGTTATTTTTGAAGTAGTCCATAGATTTCAGTAGTTTGGGAGCCGCTAAACTAGGTTATCCACATAATTAGCAGATCCTAGTTAGAACTTGTGGAGTAGCATTTTTCACATGGTTCATTTACAAGTAACACTATTTTAAATGGAAGCATCTTTGAAATCATTCAAACAACATATGTCTGCTAAAAAAAGTTATCTCTGTTAAAATTCATCAAAAATTTATCGAGCTGTCCAAGGAACCATATGGTGGCACACTATAGCCATAGTTGTCGATGTACCAGAAAAATTCAAACAAGTAACAAGCAGCCCAAGGAAGTCTACCATAAAACATCTCCATGTCGAAAAAAGTCCAAGCAAGAGCTTGAAATATGAAATTTTTTGTAACTCTACAGATATTATCTGCAGTTAATTTGGGGGGGGGGGGGAGGAAGAGATGACCACAATCAATTCAATTTGGTAAATTGAAACATTGAACAAGCTCAAAAAGAATCAAAACAAGTAAGGCCTTTCAGTACAGCAATGTGTTTCAACACGTGTGACCTCATTGCAGCTGGAGAACATTGCAAGGATTTCATCACTGGGATTTGAAGTTGTTCCACATCCTCCCTTTAGACCAGTTTTGGCCCCTGGCAACTTTTTTTTTCTTGTTCCCAAAGTTAAAGAACAACTCAGCAGCAAATAAATAACTCAAAAGAAGAAATTAAAGCAGCCATGAAGAGATGGTTGGCATCTCAGCCAAAAGAATTTTACTCGAACATCATACAAAAACTTGTAGTGATGGACAAATTGTATTGAGACATAAGTATAAAATGATACATGAAATTAAAGACAACTTTTTATCTGAAAGTATGTGTTTTGTTTTATCTCTATTCTTTCAAAAGTTATGCTTTAAGATAGTGTTTCTCAAAGGGTATGCCGCGTCACTTTTGCTGACGATTCTGCTGACGAGGCTACTAGGAGACGGTCGTGTTCAAAGTCGCTAAGTGGATTTTTCTTATTTATTGATTTTAAATTATTGTTTTACTAAAACTTTTGATTTAAATTTAGTAGTATAACATTATTTTGTGATTTTCTATTTAATTTGGTGTATTTATTCTTTATTCGGCCTTGTAATTGCATAAAAGTATCGGTAAGGGTTTCCACGTGTTTCAACTCCGCTACCGTTCGTAACTTTCCCACCTTTGTGATACGATAGTTATATACCGTACTAGATAGCGTTAGTTGAACTTCGTTAGCAGTTAAATTGTACGTTTAAATAAATACATATAACGACTTAGATTACAAATGTAATATAATTAATTATATTTAACATAATTAATAACATAACATAATTAATTATAATTAATTAATAGAATCATGACTCAGACCAGAGCAGCAAAGCAAAAGGCTCAAGCTAATGGAAGTGCTGTGGCTCAGAGCAGAACTGAGGGGGGCAGTTGTCCTCTGACTCACAGCTTTATAAAATGCACTGTTTGCTTGATGTTTGCAGAGCAATCGGGTACGGGACATGATACTGCCAAGGGGGATGTCTTTGTGTGTGCGCTATGCAAGGAGTGTATCGATATCAGGCAACAACTCGGCGTTCTTGTGGGCCTATATGAGAGCTTGAAGGACAGGGTGGATGCCCTCGAAGAAACTAAATTGAGGGGCCCATCAAGCTCTCAGCTGCCCACATCAATGCCAGAGCTTGCACTAGGACATCGCGTGACATAGAGACAACCCCCAAGGCAGAATGCGCTGGTCCCGAAGGAACTAGTAGTTATTGGTGACTCTATTGTCAGGGAAACGGGGAACATGCTTTGTAAAAAATATAGGTGGAACAGGACCAGGGTATGTCTGCCAGGGGCAAAGGTTGATGACGTTGTAGAGCGAATATCATCTTTTAAGGGCACAAAAGGTGATATAGTTGTACACGTTGGCACTAATAATATTAAGAGTAGGAGACCGGCAGAATTACTTAACAAGTACAGGTCACTGTTGAACAAAAGCCGAGAATTAGGGTTGAATTTGAAAGTGTCTGCAATTCTGCCCAGACACGATAGGAGGGAGTATATGATGAGAGCCTTGTCGATCAATTTGGCCCTGGAAAGATTGTGCAAGGCTCAAGGGGTAGAATTTTTTTCAGCCTGGACTGTACTCGTTAACAGGAGAGATTGCTTCTACAGCGATGGGATACACTTAAATAGAAAGGGTGCAAGAATATTTGCTGATGCTATCGAGGCAGTGTTAGGTGGGTCGGAAAACTGCTAGCTTGGGGGGAGACAAAGACCAATAGATTGACAGTAGCCACTGGCAGAGGTGAAAGAGATTCTTGCACTGCTTCTATTAGAATGAGCAGAAGCCTGAAAAACAAGATGCATGGTATTTCAGAGACTGCTGGGAGCCATTGCGGTACAAGTAAACACATGGGTTGTGTTAGGGTAGCTAAGAATAGAAACAGGTGCAGGTATACTTGCGTGTACACCAATGCTAGGAGTTTAGTAAATAAATTTGATGAATTTGAGGTATTGCTCAAAACATCAAAGGCAGATATTGTTGGGATATCAGAGACGTGGTGTCACACAGATATAAGGGATGCAGAACTGCAATTTGGGGAGTAAAACATCTACAGAAAGGATAGACAGGATAGGAAGGGGGGGAGAGGTTATGCTATTAGTTAAGAAACACATAAAAACCAAGGAAGTGAAGCCAGTCGACATCGCTGGACAGTGCAGTGTTGAGTCAGTTTGGTGTGACATAAGCATTGGGAGATCAAAATTGAAAGTAGGAGTGTGCTATAGGCCTAATGACTCTGATGAGTATAATAAGGAACTGTACAGGGAAATAGAGTGGGCCAGTAAGTCAGAGAGTCTTATAATGGGAGATTTTAATTTCTCAGATATTGACTGGAATTTGGGGGCTGGTTACTCACACACTAGCAGGGCTTTTGTGGATTTATTGGATAATTGTTTTCTACATCAGCATGTTCGGGAGGCAACTAGAGGGAGTAATACTCTTGATTTGATTATCAGCAGTGATTCTTCATGCATTAAGAATCTGCAGATAAATGAACCACTAGGGGGCAGTGATCACAGTGTGCTGAAGTGGGATTTACTCAAAGAGGTAACTACCATTAGGGGTAAAGGGAAGGGTTATTGCTTCCGTAAAGGCAACTACGATGGACTGAGACAGTATTTAAATTCTATACAGTGGGACCAACTGATGATGTTACCAACAGCAAATTCAAAATGGGAAGCATTCAAAGAACTTATCTTGGAAGCTACTAGGCTTTACATGCCAACTAAGAAATATTGTTCAAGGTTTAGGCCAAAATGGATGTAAGATGAACTAATGAGGCATATGGCAGAGAAGAAAAATGCATGGGATACTTACAAATTAACACATGACACAGAAGCCTATGATAGATACAAGTTGATATGCAACCAAGTTACAAAGGAGGTTAGGCAGGCGAAGGCAGATTACGAGAAATCCTTGGCAAGGGATGCAAAGAAAAACAGCAAAGAGTTCTTTACTTATGTAAACTCTAGAAGGAAGGGGATGAATCAGATTGGTCCACTTGATATTGGTGGGTCAACTGTTGATGATCCTGCTCAGGTAGCTAACAAACTAAATGAATATTTTGCATCGACATTCACACATGAAGAGTTATTCAGCAAGGGGAATGCCAGAGGTGTATTCAACTCTAGCAGTAAGCTACAGAATCTTGAAATAACTGGGAGTAAAGTGGAGGAGAAACTGTTGAAGATAAACACAAGAAAGGCACCCGGGGTGGATGGGATCTATCCAGTTATATTAAAGGAGGCAGCAAAGGAAGTAAGCAAACCCTTAGCCATAATTATGAGAGCTTCCTTGGACTCAGGGGAGGTACCCATAGACTGGAAATGTGCAAATGTGACCCCAATTCACAAAGGAGGATCAAAGGCTGACACAAGTAATTATAGACCTGTGAGCTTAACTTCTGTTCCAGGAAAATTAATGGAGGCACTGGTTAAAGAAGCACTGCAGGATCATTTAGACAAGACTTCAGTTATAGCTCAGACACAGCATGGTTTTGTTAAGGGGAAGTCTTGCCTGACCAACTTGATTGGATACTATAATGCAGTCACAAAAGAACTGGATGCAGGGAATAACTTTGATATTATATACTTGGATCTTAGAAAGGCTTTTGATACTGTTGCACATGGAAGACTGCTACACAAATTGGAGCAGTGTGACGTTGGAGGCAAATTGCTGCTATGGATAAAGGGCTGGTTGAGGGGGAGAAGACAGAGTGGTAATCAATGGACACTGCTCATCGTGGACTAATGTTATTAGTGGAGTCCCTCAGGGCTCAGTATTGGGTCCATTATTGTTTTCTGTATTTATAAATGATATTGATGATGGTATATCAAGTTTAATGTCCAAGTTTGCAGACGATACAAAGGTTGGCAAGGTTGTCAAGGACACTACTGACACTATCCTGCTGCAACTGGATCTGGAAAGGTTGAGCAGATGGGCTGAGAGGTGGCAAATGAAGTTTAACATTGACAAATGTAAAGTACTACACATGGGAAACAGCAACCCCAGAGCAACGTATCAACTCTGTGGTACTACACTGACAGTGGTAGAGAATAAAAGGGACCTGGGGGTGGTTGTGCAGGCAGATATGAAGTTCTCTGAGCAGTGCAGATGGGCTGCAAGAGTAGCTCATGGTGTATTGTCAATGATATATAGGAATTTTTCTAGCGGGGATAAGGAGGTGATTATTCCCTTGTATTATTCCCTTGTCAGGCCACACCTAGAGTACTGTATACAGGTCTGGAGGCCTCATTTCAAGAAGGATGTAGAGCTGCCGGAACGAGTACAGAGAAGAGCAACAAGATTAGTGAATGGAACAAAGGGGTGCTCTTACGAAGAAAGGCTTAAGTTTTGCAAATTACAGTGTCTGGAGACTAGGCACCAGCGAGGTGATCTGATAGAGGTGTATAAAGCCTTGAATGGTTTAAGCATGCTCAATGCTGATGGGATTCTTCCTCTAGCTCAGAATAATCACCTGAGAGGGCATAAATTCAAATTAAGGAAAGACAGATGTAGGATAGACGTGCGGAAATTTGCCTTTAGCCAGCGGGTGGTTGGTTGGTGGAACAGACTTCCATCCCTTGTGGTGGAGGTTGATAGCCTAAATAAGTTTAAGGCTCAGCTGGACAGGTATTTTGAACGAACAGAGGGGTGAAGTGGAAGTGGGTTTTTTTTTTTTTTTTGGCTGATGCTGCATAAGCTTGCTTTCTTGCATCAAATGCCTCTACTAATGCTAATGTCACATTAGTGTGCCGCAAAATTTAGAAATTGCTTCTTCTATGACTACGTAGGTGTGCCACAAAATTTTTCTTCTTTGGAAAATGTGCCACGAGAGTAAAAAGATTGAGAAACACTGCTTTAAGAGACACTCATTTTTGCCCACTTTCATATTAATGGTATGGTATATGGGAGAGAGAGAAAAGTAAGGAGAGAAATCTAACCTGTTCTCTGATGAAGAAATCCAAAGTAGAGAGATAAATTATAGTTGTTTAAAGGTTTGTTTCTGTGGGGGAAATTATATGCTAAAGCTCTACACATCTTTTGTCAGCAAACTTAACTAGTCAGTATGATAGCCATCTGTGCATGGGTACATAATCCTGAGAAGAAACAGAATATTGAAAAGTGGATTAAATATTTTGGGTTTGTAGGATTCTTTGTTTAATGTTAAAGTAGATTTGTGGATAATTGATTACTAAAATAACTGGCACAAATATGTCGTAAAAAAGGGCAGTCAAATAAGCAAAATAAGAATTTAAAATATATCCCCCCCCAAAAAAGTATCTATGGTTTTAAATTAACAGGAGACTTATTTAAAGGCAAACTTATTTAATTTAAAGAACAGCTAAGCAAATGAGGACCCCTCATTTGTTTAGCTGTTCTTTGATCTGGAAAGACAGAACTGACAATAGACCTATCAATGGAAAAGTTGGCATCCTTGTGGGTAACCATATTCCCTTTCAAACTATGCCACTCACTACTAATCTAGAGGTCATAGCCAAACATCTTTTAGTAGGGTTTCTTTTAACTATCTGTTCAATCTACTGCCACCTGGGAACAACATCTCCTAGGCAGACCTTTATGACCTCATTAGGCAACTGATGTCCTGTTTTCTGTTACTTGGGGATTTCAGTGGACACAATACTCTGTGGGGGTAGTGCTAACATCAGTGGAAGAGATCAGGCAATAGTGCATGCTTGAAAACAATGATCTGGCCCTGCTAAATGTGGGACATAACACCTTTTTCTACATGCCTATCCCTACATTTACTGCAATTGATCTCTGTATGTGCTCCTCTCTTCTTCCTGTTTGTACATGGGAAGTTGAAAACAACCTTTATGGTAGTGATCACTTCCCCCTGATATCCACCCTTTGCAATGGGAGACTATGCCACCCATCTAGGATACCATGGTGAAAGGCGAGTTACGCTGACTGGAATGCCTTCAAAGATCTGGCATCATTTGATACCATTACAGTCAGCAAGGAGCCAATTAATGACACAGTGAAGCACATTACAGACACTGTTGTCCAAGCAGTGGTAATTGCAATTCCAAAGACATCAACTTGGTTTCCATCATTTCCAAAAACATGGTGGAACATAAACAAGGCAGGGATATTTCGATATCCTACCACAGAAAATCTAATAGCTTTCAAACATGCACGTTCCATGGCACATTATATTAGATATCACAGTCAGAAAGAATCCTGCATCTGCTTTACATCTTCCATTAGCCAGGCGGTGACACCAAAAGTTGTCTGGGAGGGACAAAGTCCAGAAAATGAATGAGAAATACACAATCTTAGAGCATAATGGATGTGCAATTGTAGACCCAACAGCAATTGTAAGCACTCTTAGGGAGACGTTTGTCAGAATCTATGAATTGTCTGCTCTGTCTCTACAACAGAATTTATATAAAAGAACAGTTGCCAGACTGTTGGCACAAGGCAATCATAGTTGCCTTTCCTAAACCAGGAAAAGATCCAAAGATACCAGACTGCTGCACTTTATTCTGCCTTTATCATGCACTTGTCCAGTCTAAATTACACTATGGGTCCCAAGTGTATGCTTCAGCTAGAAACAGCACCCTATAGTGGCTAGACTCAATTCACCACCAAGGCATCCATATTGCTACTGCGGCAGTTAGAACTTCCTGTCCAGAATTTATACTTTGAAACAGGTGAACTGCCATTGTCCCTGCGACTAAAGCAATTGGCATTAAAATATACTTTTAAACTGAAATCCCTGTCAGACATCACTATGTATACATCTGTCTTTGAGCCACAATGGGAAATTTTATAATGCCTGTCTCTTTGGTATCCATGTCCAAGTCAATATTTCCATTTACTGCTCAGAGAGCTCAACATCACATTAGACAATGTTACCCAGTCACCAATGCAACTACTTCCACCCTGGCATATTTGCTTACCATCATGCAACTTCTTCAAAAATTTGGTTAAGGCCACCATCTCACCTTCTGTCTACTGACAACTCTATGCTGCCCACTGAGCCAACTACTCTGACTTCTTGCCTGTCTCTATTGATGGCTTAAAGTCAGTCATCTGTTGGATCTGCTACAGTCTTTCCAACTCACTATATCTGGGATGATTTCCCAGGAATGCAGTATATATACAGCTGAATTGTATGCTATACAATTAGCCTTGGACCACATTAAAACTCAAGTACCAAAGGTGTATACTGACTCTAAGTATACTGCAGGCTCTATTGGGGTGAGGTATAATCCTCATCCATTTCTGACCCAGATCCAGCAGATGTTACATTCTCTATCTGAGCATTCATTCAACATTCATTTCTGCTGCAGTCCAAGCCACATTGGAATCAGTGGGAATGAACTGGCAGACTCTGTGGCCAGAACCCCACAACACTCATTGCCTGTTAGGCTCCTATAAAGACTACAGGCAGGTGATACACCTTACATTTCTCTCCCAGCGGCAACAATCTTGGCATGGACAGGTCACTCAACTGAATCATTCATTTCTGCTGAGGGCAGATGATTCTCCTATGTGTGCGAGTTGTGGCTTGTTTTTAACCATTCATCATATTTTATCTTAGTGTGCAGTCAGTTCTACTATAATGTGCATTTTCGCAACGTGAATTTGCTCCAACGCAACTGATATATTAGGGAACGATGCAGTATAATGCGATTTGTGTTGGCTCATGTGCGATTTCATCTGTGAGTAACACCAGGTGAATGAAAACTCGGCACCAAACTGAATAGTGACCTGTACAGCAATACATACAAGTTTACAAAGCTTAAAAAATGTCAAATGTGTGAGAGCTATATTTCCATTTACTGAAGTTGTATTGGTTGGAGACGCTTTTCATTCGCTGGATTCCATTGTAGGCCAAATCACGTTTTCAGGAGCTCAAACAAATTTAATTAGGTGGGAGAGCACATTTCTGGAGGTCAATACCATAAAACAATTTGCAGTTCCTGCAATATAATTATAAATGGGTACTAAACTATCTTACTGCATTTGTGATAATACTGATAGCTGGAATTGTGTGGGTTTTACATTATTATGGTGAGATGTGTTTCCCCTTCCATGAAATCTTCAATCATATAAAAAACAAAAATAAATTTTTAGAATCTTCTCTTCATTCCTAATTTTTAAGCTTCGTAAACTTGTTGCACTTGGGCAATTTGTGCGTCCCATGTTCATCATTATTGATTGCTTATCTTTTTTACTATTTTAAATTTTAATTTAAAAAAAAATGTCAGTGAAGAAATATCAATGTAGCAAAACATATCTTGTCGAGGTAAAGTGCCATACAGCAGGCCCTTGTGATAATGCGGTTCGCTTTATCCTGATTCACTATAACACTGTTCTTATATTATAACCTGTATCTGACTATAACGTTGTCACAAATCACTATAACGCTCTTTTACAGATTGCATTTTTGGCATATTTAACGAAATCATTTCATTTGATGGAGTCGATAGCTTGAAAATTAATAGCAAAACAGTGTAAAGCGAACCGCATTACTTGAGAAATTTTCCCGCGCTCGGTGAAATTTTCTCGCACGCTAATTAAGTTCCATACAGTGACTTATTATGTAGTTCCGAGATCAACATTTTAAAAAATTATCAAATATATTGCTTGTAATATTTGCATTATATTCATTTATCCGAAGTCTAGTCATCACTCAGTACAGTATTAGACATCATGCGTAACAGACAGTTTACTCAAACACTGTATCATAATTAATGCAACCAACGTGGTTACATTTTCAAAGAGTTAATAATGGCGAATAAGAATGAAAAAGCAACGTCTGGACGTAGTACAAAGATTATAAATGTAAGAAAAAGACTGAATTTGAAAATTAAATTAGATGTTTTGAAGTGAATCGATTCCGGTCAACGACAAGCGGATGTGTGCCGTAATTTAGGACTGGCAAGTTTAACTGTAAGAACAATTATAAAAAATAAAGAATTAATTTTAGCAGTGGGAAAGACAGCTGTTCCACTGCAAGTAACTAGGGCTAGGCTGGCTCTTAGGATTGAAATGGAGAGACTTTAACTAATTTTATTGAAGATAATATCCAATGCAGAATTCAGTTAGTTAAATATTATAAAAAAAAAAAAAGAGATTAGCCTATATGATGAGGCGCCTCCGTAGCCAGGTGGGAAGGAGCAGCAGTGCGTAGCACACGCTTCTTGATTAGACCGGGGTTCGAGTCTGTCACCACCAAATACGGAAGATGCGGAAAGGTCAGGGAATGACCACCGCATTTCCCAGAACAATATGGCCTTAGTTGCTAATACTCCAAAAACCAAATAACAAACAAACAAACAAACCTATATGATGATCTGAAGAAAACTCACCTAAAAAAAAAATGTGGAACCATTTAAAATTTGTAGGGCTGGTTGAATAGATTTAAAATCCAGGGAGAAGCTGCAAGTACAGATCAAGGAGCCAAAGCTTTCAAAAAGAAGTTGTTAAAATTATTGAAGAGGGGTATTATGTGTTATATTTCTCAACAAGTTTTTAACATAGATGAAGCAGGACTTTTTTGGAAACGAATGCCTAAAAGAAGTTTCATATTGAAAGAAGAAAAAAACATGCCAGGTTTCAAAGCGATGAAGAATCGGTTGACTTTATTGTTGGGTGTTAACGCTTCGAGGGATTTTTTATAAAAAATAAAGAATTAATTTTAGCAGCGGGAAAGACAGCTGATGGAGTCAACACATTTTTCATGATTAAATTCATCAATTATATTAAAGCAGTTAAAATCAATTTAGATCAATTAAATTCATGATTTTAAGTTTAATTTGGTACGTAAGTAGTTACCACATAATTATATACTTACATAATGCAGAATATTTTATATGTACAAATATTTGAATATTAAATATTTTGACCGACATTTGTGCATCTTTTCACTACCATTTATTATTGATTAGGAAATATCCAATGGCACCGATACTCACAAATACATATGTCGCCTTAGGGGAATGTGACGCTCGCTTAGCGCGGAATCACAAGACCTTGGAATTTGAAATTTTTGCTATATAAATAAGCTATTTATCTCTCTAAGATTCATTTTTATAATGGAAATTGCACTACACTTTCATCGTTATTATATGTTCCATTATAAGAATCAGTTTTGAATGCCTTTGTGATATTTTTCTAAAATACATTTCTGGAGGTCACAACCAAAAAACAATTTGCCCTTTCCAGTTTATTGGGCTTTTCTTTTAAACTTGATCTTACTGCATTTGCGATAATCCCAATAACTGGAATTGTGTGGGTTTTTTCATTATTATGGTGAAATGTGTTTACCTTTCACTGAAATCTTCAAGCATATAAAAAACAAATTTTCAGAATCTTCTCATCATTCCTATTTACTTATTACAATGATGAAGGGAAAGCGACCAATGGAAAGTGTAAGTGGAGGCAGTGCTAGGAAAGGGAACAAAATTGATTTGAAAATGAAAATGATTAAGAAGCAGGATAAAGGTTGTCTATTGCAAGGGAATTTGGTCTCGCTGCTTCAATAGCGAATGCTATTTTAAAGGACAGTGAGCGTATAAAAGAACATGTTAAAGGATCAATGCACTTAAGATCAACAGTGATCACAAAACATCATTCCGGTGCTATATCGAAGATGAAAAAGCTATTAATAATATGGATGGAAAATCAGAATAATGGACATTCAAGCAAAAGCAACAAGTATTTATGAAGATATCAAGGATAAGTACGGTGAACCCCAAGCCAAATTCGTGGCAAGCAGTGAGTGGTTTAATAAGTTCAAGCATCATGCTGGTTTCGACAAAGTTAAAGTATGCAGTGAAGTCGCCAGTGACAATTCTGCAGCTGCAGAGAAATTTTGTCATGTGTTGGAAAAAACCCCCTTCTAAATCTCCACAGCCCTCAACTTCTGTAGTGGCGTACTTATCAGCTGGAGAGTTATTCTGGCGACGATGCTCAAGAGGTAAAACTTGCTGATGTTATGTGTCTGTCTCCTCTTTTTTTAAATTTTATAATTTTGTATAATTTTGTAATTTTTCCCGTGCATGACATAAAAAAAAAATTGAACATTTCTTTTTTGCTTCAGTCAAATTCAGCATGCATAGTTGAGTGCTGCATAAGCAATTTAGGGAAATTCCGACTTATGGAAAATTCCATGGAATGCAACCTTTACATAAGTCGGGGAGTGGCTGTAATATGTATTTACTTATTAGAAATTTAAGATATTTAAACCTATGTTAGCAATTTTATTGTGTTTCTAACTTCTTTTTTTTAGTGTTTTACTTACCAGACTGAACTTTTTTTTTTTTTGAGTGCTCTGCCCTATCCCTATTTTTCCCATAAGCCCTGTTTTTAATGCAAAAAATACCTTAAATGGAGATTTTTAGGAACACATGTACCGCATTATAGTAGAACTGACTGTATTATATTTTGACACTTTTAGTCATCTGGCTGAGCCTTATATACTCAGTCAAATTTTTTCAGATAATGACAATGTGTCTTCTGTTTTTAGTGTTTTCAAATCAACCTTTTGAATTTCTTCAAACTTCTGGTCTTAACTATCTGCAGAACAAATTTGCTCCAGTAAGCAACAACTCATGGCTAAAAGAGAAATTCCTACAATTTATTTTCTTAACCCTTGGCCCCGGGTGCCAAGCGAATTCGAGGTCAAGCGAATATAGTGCGAATCAAACAGTGATCTTTCTAAGAGATAAAAGTTCTTTTTAAGTTATATCATTTTCTATCAGCAGTTTATTTATCATAAATAAGTTCTACGCTTGTAAAGTATCAAGTAAGGACAGAGAAAGGAAATTCACCTTTCTTTTTGTTATATATATTATATTCTTTACTAACAACTAACCTTTCTAACCGCTTGGCCTCCTTGCGGCACTGCTCCTGCCTCCCCATGGCGGGGCCGGAAACCTTGGCAGAAAAGTCCTCTTGCCAAGGGCGAAAAGGAGCAAAAATGGCAAATACAGACCATATTGACATAAATAACGACAACCCTAAGAGATTGAAGACTGATCAGATGGAGCAGCCCTGCCCATCTTTCTTAATCTTTCACTCTCTCAGTAACCAGCTTATGAGTAAATTGTCTCCCTTTGTTATACAGAAAAATCTGGAGGGTATAGCAGGATCTCCCAAGACGGTGAAGAGATAGCAATCAGGAGACTCACTTATAGAAGCCATGAATCAAAGACATTCTGAAAAGCTTCTACAACTAACAAGCTTTGCTGGAAATCCTGTAAAAATATCTCCTCACGCAACCCTAAATTCATCTAAGGGTTTCATATCGAGTTGGGATTTTTTAAATGTCACAGAGGAAGAAATAACCCAAGAACTGCAGGGACAGAACATAATTGAAGCGAAAAGAATAATGATTAAAAAATATAATCAACTGACACCTACAAGAAATAGTATTCTCACATTCAATATGCCAAACTTACCCTCCTGTGTAAAAGCAGGTTATCTATTTTGTCGAATTTGCCCATACATTCCCAACCATTTAAGATGTTATAAATGCCAAAAAGTATGGGCATTCTCAAACTGTATGTAGAGTTGTAGTAGTGTCTGCCCCAACTGTGGGTCCTCAGACTATATACAAAATGACTGTACTGCTACAAAAATGACATGTACAAATTGCAAAGGCGACCATCCTGCATATTCCAAGACATGTGAAAAGTGGAAAACCGAGAAAAAAATAGTAAAATACAAGGTTGAAAACAGTCAGTTACCAAGAAGCAAGAAAACTAGTTGCACCAACTATAAACCAGAATATTACCTATGAAAATGCTGTAAAAAAATATCAAGCAGTCTCTGTTCAAACTGATGTCACAGTCCCTACTAATAAATCAATTTCTAATTGGGCTAGAAATGTTCTCTCTGAGATGCAAGCAACAATCCAAGACCACAGACCAAGCAAATAATACACCTCTGACCATACCAGCGGTAACTCCTGCACCAGTGATTGCTACCACATCTTGTATTACAAACACAAATACTGTGAAAAATATTCAGGACACAACCATGGATATAGATGGCACATCTATACAGGAAGATCCTATTTTAGAAATCCATGCCGAAGAAGAAGAAATGGACATTGGTCGGCCAGTCTTCAAAAAAAAAGACAAACAGAAATTGGAACACCATAAACCAGTCACTTTCAAAAAGCAGTCAGAATCAGCTCAATCAACTAAACACAAACAATGCCTTTTACAATGGAACTGCAGAGGCTTTCGTTGCAATACAGATGATAAAAAAAAAGGTAAAGTGCAGCCATTATCAACCCACTGCAGGATGGAAGCCTCCTCAACAATTCATGCTGAGGGAAATGGACCATAATCTGCCACGCTGGTCCAGTGCGGATTGGCAGATCGACCGTATTCAGCAGTCAGGGGCTTGAACCCCGGTCTACTCAAAGAGCATGTGCTACTGCACTCCCGCTCCTGACCACTCGGCTACGGAGACGATATTCAAGATCTAATTAATCGATTTTCTCCAGTTGCCTTTTGTCTTCAGGAAACTTACTTAACTTTGCAAATTTCTCCTTCGATAAAGAACTATTGCCTTTATCGAATGGATCATAATACAACAAATGCTGCCCGTGGTGGTGTAGCAATCTTAATAAATTCAAAGATCCCAACTAAACATATTCCACTTCAAACTGAAATAGAAGCTTTGGCTGTAATCTACTTACAGCCAAACCGTACTTACTGTTTAAAAGATCTTGAAGATTTCCTTATACAGATACCTCCACCTCTCTGTATGTTAGGGGACTTCAACGGGCACCACCCCTTATAGGATGATCCTAAATTAGATAGACGAGGTCGACTCATTGAGAGCCTAATAGAGGCAGTAAACCTCACTGTACTCAATACTGGCATACACTCACATTCAGCTCCCAAATGGACATACCTCAGACATAGATCTCTCTATTTGTTCTTCATTACTGGTCCCGACCATAGAATGGTATGTTTTAAATGATATAATGGGTAGTGATCACTTCCCAATCATATGCAACCTATTAATAGCACAGGCTCCTCCAGCTCAACCCTGTAGAAAATGGAAATTTGCCTGAGCAAACTGGGCAAAATTCCAGTCATCAATATCTTTTGATGAGGAAAAAATCCATCTCCAGCCTATGATGTGACAGAATACATCATGTCACATCTCCTAAATGTGGCTAAAGACACAAAACCACTATCAAATCCCTCGGTTCATAAGCATTATAATTATTGGTGGAATGAGCAATTCACAAAAGCCAAAAAAGCAAAAAATAAAGCCTGGAATTTGTTTCGGCAATATCCAACAACACCCAATCTAATAAATTATAAGAAGTCAAAGGCAAAAGCACGTTTCATACAAACGCAACCCAAGAAAGAATCCTGGATCTGTTTTGCATCAAGCATTAACAAAATCACTGACACCAAAATAATATGGAAAAAAATTAGACAGCTTTCTGGTAAGTTTCCTACCGTACCTTCACCAATTCTGTCCCGTAATGGGCAAGATCTATATAGTCCTTTAGATATCGCAAATGCTTTGGGCAACACATTTGCTGAAATCTCAGCGGCAGCAGCTCTATTAACTTGCAAACTGCCCTCCTTCTACCGTATAACAAACCCCCACAATATTCCGAACTCTTGCATGCTATCGGAACAGCCCACAATGATGCTGCTGGACCAGATGGAATCTATTACGTCATGCTATAACATCTTTATGACAAATCTTTGCATCTCCATCTGCTCTTTTATAATCGTATTTTTCTAGAAAATGTCTATCCAACTTCTTGGCATCATTCTACTGTTTTGGCATTCCTAAAACCTGGAAAAGATCCAACCAATCCCCATAGCCATAGACCAATATCTATCTCAAGCTGCCTCAGCAAAATTCTAGAAAAAATTGTCCACTGTAGACTCGCCTGGATCATTGAGTCAGAACAGTTAATGAGCAATAGTCAGTATGGCTTTCGTCAAAACAGGTCATGCCTGGACCTTATGGTTAAGGCTGAATTTGCCATTCGTAATGCGTTTATTAAGCATGAACATCTAGTAATGGTTTCCATAGATATAGATAAGGCTTTTGATACCACCTGGTGGCATGGCATACTAAGAGATCTTTACTCTTTTGGTCTGCAGGGCAACCTTCCTATATTTATAAAGCATTTTCTACACACTAGATCATTCGATACCAACATGCTCTCTCTCTGCAACTTTCATTCAGGAAGAAGGTGTTCCACAGGGATCAGTACGGAGTGACACCCTTTTCACCCTAAGAATAGATTCTATCACTAAACAACTTCCAAGTACTGTAGAAACTTACCTTTATGCAGATGACCTTTCCATCTCCTGTCATTCCCAAAATATGAGATCTATTGAACGACAGCTTCAGGTATCATTAAATAAAATACAGCAATGGGCCAGCCTTAATGGCTATAGGCTTTCACAGCAGAAAACAGTTGCTATCCATTTTTGTAGACAACGCAAATTTCATGTGGATCCTGAACTTAACATCTCTAATATTTCCATCCCAGTCACTAGTAACATTAGATTTCTAGGTTTAATCATGGACAACAAGCTAAATTTCTTAGAGCACATTAAAAAAGTATGTACTACCTGCTTAAAAAAAAAAAACATACTCAGAGCTTTATCTGCACAAACGTGGGGTGCAGATCGTACCTCCCTTCTTCGATTATACAGGGCATTAATCAGATCCTGTCTTGATTATGGAGCTCCCATCTATGACTCTGCCAGAAAGAGTGCATTACGCTGGCTTGATCCAGTTCAACACAGTGCACTGAGGATTGCACTTGGCACATTCAGAACATCGCCATCGCGTAGCCTTTACATTGATGCTCCCGAGCCGCCACTATCTTTACGTAGGAAATTGCTATTGCTGAAGTATTCTGTCAAGATACAAAGTTGTGCCTCGCATGCCATTCAGCCATATCTTTTCAATCCACCATTAGAAAATCTGTACAGAAATAAACCTAGCATAGTAAAACCAGCTGGTCATCGCCTTCTTGAACTACTGCAGGTTTGGAATATATCCATCCATTCTGTACAAGTAGCCACTTGTACCCAACCACCATGGGTTCAACCTCCTATACCGACCTGTGACACTTACCTCTCTCAGTGGGGAAAGAATATTTTGCAATCATCAAATATCAGACAAGTTCATGCTGTTCACACTCAAAAATATATTGATTTTTTTTACCAATATACACAGATAGCTCTAAATCCAATTCAAAAGTTGGAGCAGCTGCAGTGTATCCGAATACAATTGTATCAGCAGCCCTTCCTTCTGAATTCAATATCTTTTCAGCTGAATTATTCACAATTAAACTAGCTTTTAAAAAAATCTCTCTCCTGACTGCTCTTTAAAATCAGTAATTTACACGGATTCTCTCAGCTCAATCAAGGCTTTGTGTAATTCCTCAGATAAATTTCACCCTGTTATAAATGAAATTAGAAAATTATTACTAAAGATTAAAGAACCCCAACCACTGGTCACCTTCTGCTGGATACCAGCACATTCTGGTATTTTAGGCAATGAACAGGCTGATAAAGCTGCAAAAAACCCAACTAGCTTAGATTTAACCAATATCCATGTTCCAGCCTCAGACTATGCACTAATGATTCATGCTGCATGCCTATCAGAATGGACAGCACTATGGCATTCCCAAACAAATAATAAACTCTATCAGATTAAACAGGTTCCGAAAATCTGGCTCTCCAGTGTCCGGACATCAAGACAAGAAGAAGTAATTTTTTCAAGAGCAAGAATAGGTCATACTTACCTGACCCACCTTCATTTACTCACAGGAGATGATCCACCACAGTGTCCACATTGCTATATGGATATGACTGTTAACCACATTCTCATTGACTGCCCTTATTATAAACAAGGCAGAATCTCAACCCTGCAATCACTGATTATCCTTCAACAACCAATAACCCTAGAGAATTTGATTGGTGACAAGGCCAATATATCTGAATTTTTCCATTTTCTGAAGCAAACTAGAATTTTTAATCTTTTCTGATTAAGGACATTTCAGAAGTACGATTCTCTCTTTTCCTTTAATGTAACCGAATAGGCGCATTATAGCCAAAGTAGCTTATGCACCATGAAACCCCCCACAACAACAACAACAACATTCTTAACCCTTTTCCCCTGTAATTTGAATTTATAGCTGTATTCCTTGAATTTATAACAATGAAAACGTCATTGATTCAGCAAAGGCATATGATGCAAATAAGCAAGCTTATACAGCATCAGCCAAAAAAAAAAAAAAAAAAAAATGCTGCCTCATTTCACCAATCCATTCACTCCAAAGATTTATCCAGTTCTTCCTTGAATTTATTTAAGCTATCAACTTCCACAACGGCAGATGGAAGTTTGTTCCAGCAATCAACTAGCTGCTGGCTAAAGGAAAATTTTCACACATCTATTTTACAACCATCTCTCCTCTTCTCTGTATTTATGTCCCCCCTCAGGTTCACAATCTAATCAAGTGGAAGAATCCCATCAGAATTCAGCATGCTCAACCCATTAAAGGCCTTATGCACCTCAATCAGAAGATCACCTCACAGGTGCCTAGTCTCCAGCTGCTGAAATTTGCAGAACTTAAGCCTTTCTTTGTAAGAGCACAGATTTGTTCCCCTCACCAGTCTTGTTGCCCTTCTCTGTACTCATTTTATTAACTCTACTTCCTTTCTAAAATGAGGCTGCCAAACCTGTACACAGTACTGAAGGTGTGTCCTGGCCATAGCCTTATATAACAAGGGGATAATCACCTCCTTATCCCTGCTAGCAAAATTCCTGTATATCATTGACAAGACTCCATGACCTACTCAGGCAGCCTGTCTGCACTGCTCAAAAAATTTTATATTTGACTGCACAATTACTTCCAGGTCTTTTTCATTCTCCACTACCCTGAGTGTAGTACCACATAGTATCTTTCTCTGGGGGCAGTACAGGAACTCCTTGACTTACGGAAATTCAACTTTACATAAGTTTTTTCTGGCCCGTGCAAACTTAAAAAAATTGTGGAAACGTATTTTGCATCCTATAGGAATAAATGGAGGTATCATGAAAATATCGTAATGTGAACCCAGAACACCTTTTTTTTTTTTTTGTAATTCGTTCCAAGTCCTTGGAAGTTGAAAATTTCACTATATCTAAGCTATTTATCTCTGGCGCCTCTGTAGCCAGATGGGCAGGAGCAGCAGTGCGTAGCACACGCTTCCTGATTAGACCGGGGTTCGAGCCCGTGACCACCAAATACGGAGGATGCGGAAAGGTCAGGGAATGACCACCACATATCCCCAGCCCGGATAAAGGGTAAGGGTTGGCGTCGGGAAGGGCATCCGGCCGTAAATAGATTTCATGCCAAAACAGTAAAAACGCTGACCTCATATATAATGGGAAAAAAGGCGAGGACAAAAAAAACCAAAAAACTAAGCTATTTATCTCTCTAAAAGGTCATATTTATAATGGAAATTGCATTGCCCTTTCATCGTTATCATATGTTCCCTCTTATAAGAATTAATTTTGAACGCCTTTGTGATATTTTTATAAAGCACGTTTCTGGTGGTCACGACCATAAAACAATTTGCACTTTCCGGTTTATTGGGCTTTTCTGTTCGTGATCTAATTATAAATGGGTAGTAAACTCGATCTTACTGCATTTGCGATAATACTGATAACTGCAGTTGTGTGGGTTTTTACTCTATTATGGTGAAATGTGTTCCCCTTCACTGAAATCTTCAATCATATAAAAAAAATTTTCAGAAACTTCTTTTCATTCCTATTTACATATTATAATAATTTATTTGGAAAATTAAATGCACTAGGCATAATCCTTATGGGTTTTGATAATTAACTATATAATATCGGTGTAAACACACCATAGTTAACCCATAGATTTGAGCTACGATTGTAGCGTAGAAGGCATCGTTTTAATTGTATCTCATAATGTGGTTGCCTTCACAACAAGATAGCTACTATTGAATTACTTCAAATAAATAACGCTTCTCTAGTAGAGAAGGCTACTGTTATTTATTTTCAGCTTACCACCACCCAGACGATCGTTTCGAAGCTTTTTGGCTTCGTCATCAGTGGGCGGGTAGGTAATACAACAAGCCATCTCAGATATTATATAGTTAATTATCAAAACCCATAAGGATTATGCCTAGTGCATTTAATTTTCCAAATACATTACCACCACACCCTTCTGGCATCTCTCATAATGTGGATATAACTTCGCAACTGAGATGGCTTGTTGTATTACCTGGGTACCTGCCCGCCCACTGATGACGAAGCCAAAAAGCTTCGAAACGATCGTCTGGGTGGTGGTACTGCTGAAAATAAATAACAGTAGTCTTCTCTACTAGAGAAGCGTTATTTATTTGAAGTAATTCAATAGTAGCTATCTTGTAGTGAAGGCAACCACATTATGAGATACATTTAAAACGATGCCTTCTACGCTACAATCGTAGCTCAAATATATGGGTTAACTATGGTGTATTTACACCGATATTATATAGTTAATTATCAAAACCCATAAGGATTATGCCTAGTGCATTTAATTTTCCAAATACATTACCACCACACCCTTCTGGCATCTCTCATAATGTGGATATAACTTCGCAACTGAGATGGCTTGTTGTATTACCTGGGTACCTGCCCGCCCACTGATGACGAAGCCAAAAAGCTTCGAAACGATCGTCTGGGTGGTGGTACTGCTGAAAATAAATAACAGTAGTCTTCTCTACTAGAGAAGCGTTATTTATTTGAAGTAATTCAATAGTAGCTATCTTGTTGTGAAGGCAACCACATTATGAGATACAATTAAAACGATGCCTTCTACGCTACAATCGTAGCTCAAATCTATGGGTTAACTATGGTGTGTTTACACCGATATTATAATAATGAAGGTAAAGCGACCAATGAAAAGTGCAAGTGGTGGTAGTGCCAGAAAATGAAACAAAATTCATTTAGAAATGAAGATGAAAATGATTAAGAAGTACAAAGCAGGACAAAGTTTGTCATCTATTGCAAGGGAATTAGGTCTCGCTGCTTCAACTGTGAATACTATTTTAAAGGACAGTGCGTGTATAAAGGAACATGTCAAAGGATCAACAGTGATTACAAAACAGCATTCAGGTGTTATATCGAACAGCTGTTAATAATATGGATCGAAAATCAGATTCGGAAGCAACTGCCCCTGAGTCTAATAACCATTCAAGCAAAAGCTTGAATGGTTATTAGACTAGTCATCTTCAAAAAGCAGTCAGAATCAGCTCCATCAACAAAACACAAATAAAGCCTTCTATTTTACAATGGAACTGCATATGCATTCGTTGCAATACAGACGATATCCAAGATCTCATTAATCGATTTTCTCTGTTTACCCTTTGTCTTCAGGAAACTTACCTCCTTACAAATTTCTCCTTCGAAAAAGAACTATTGCCTTTATCGAAGAGATCATAATACAGCAAATGCTGCCCATATGGTGGTGTAGCAATCCTGATAAATTCAAAGATCCCAACTAAACATATTGCACTTCAAACTGAAATAGAAGCTGTTGCTGTGCATATAACTCTCCATATTGCAATAACACAAGTCTCAATCTACCTACAGCCAAACCATACTTACTGTTTAAAAGATCTTGAAGACCTCATACAGATACCCCCACCTCTCTGTATGTTAGGGGATTTCAATGGGCACCGCCCCTTATTGGGTGATCCTAAATTAGATGGATGGGGTGGACTCATTGAAAGTTTTTTAGAGGCATTAAGCCTTGCCATATTCAATACTGGTACATACATTCAGCTCAAAACTGAACATACCTCAGCAATAGATCTCTCCATTTGTTCTCTATTACTGGTTCCAACCATAGAGTAGTATGTTATTAATGATCCTAGGGCAGTAATCACTTCCTAATTGTATTCAACCTATTAATACCACAGACCCCTCTAGCTCAACCCTGAAGAAAATGGAAATTTGCTCAAGCAAACTGGGTAAAATTCCAGTCATCAATATATTTCAATGAGGAAAAAAATCTGTCTCCAGCCTATTGATAAATGTGACAGAATACATTATGGTGCATCTCCTAAATGTGGCTAACGACACGATACCACTATCAAAACTCCTGTGCCGAAAGCATAATTATTGGTGGAATGAGGAATGCACAAAAGTAAAAAATAAAGCCTGGAATTTGTTTCAGCAATATCCAACAACAGCCAATTTCATAAATTATAAGAAGTCAAAGGCAAGAGCACATTTCATACAAAGGCAAGCCAAGAAAGAATCTTGGACCCGTTTTGCATCAAGCATTAACAAAAACACTGACACCAAAATAATATGGAAAAAAATTAGCCAGCTTTCTGGTAAGTTTCCTACCGTAAAAAAAAAAAAAAAAAAAAAGGTAAACTGCAGCCATTATCAACCCACTGCAGGATGGAAGCCTCCTCAACAATTCATGTTGAGGGAAATGGACCATAATCTGCCATTGTTCAGGGCAGGTTGGCATCTCAGCCGTATTTAGCAGTCAGGGGCTTGAACCCCGGTCTACTCAAGGAGCGTACCTTCTTCAATCCTTTCCTGGAATGGGTGAGATCTATCTAGTTCTTTAGATATTGCAAATGCTTTGGGCTACACTTTTGCCGAAGTCTCAGCACATTCAGCCTATATGCCATCATTCCAAAGAATTAAAAACACTGCAGAACAGCGTTCTATTAACTTTCAAACTGCCCTCCTTCTGCCATATAACAAGCCTCTGCAATACTCTGAACTTTTGCATGCCATTGGAACAGCTCACAATGTGCTGCCGACCAGATGGGATCTGTTATGTCATGCTACAACGTCTTGATGACAAAGCTTTCTTCCTCCTCCTCCTGGTCTTTTACAACCGAATTTTTCTGGAAATTGTTTATCCAGTTTCTTGGCATCATTCTACTCTTTTGGCATTCCTAAAGCCTGGAAAAGATCCGACCAATCCCCATAGCTATAGCCTAATATCCCTCTCAAGCTGCCTCAGCAAAATCCTAGAAAGAATTGTCCACAGTAGACTCATCTGGATCATGGAGTCCGAACAGTTAATGAGCCATAGTTGATATGGCTTCAAAACAGGTCATTTTATGGTTAAGGCTGAATTTGCCATTCGTATTGCCTTTGTTAAACACAAACACCTAGTAATGGTTTCAATAGATATAGAGAAGGCTTTTGACACCACCTGGTGGCATGGTATACTTAGAGATTTTTACTCTCTTGGTCTGCAGGACAACCTTCCTATATTTGTGAAGAATTTTCGACGTACTAGATCATTTCAAGTTCGATACCAACATGCCCTTTCTGCAACTTTCATTCAGGAAGAAGGTGTTCCACGGGGATCAGTACTGAGTGCCACTCTTTTTGCTCATAGAATAGATTCTATCACTAAACAACTTCCAAATACTGTAGAGACTTACCTTTATGAAAATGACCTTTCAATCTCCTGTCCTTCCCAAAACATGAGATCTATTGAACAACAGCTGCAATATCACTAAATAAAATACAGCAATGGGCCAGCATCACGGCAATCAACTTTCGCAGCAGAAAACAGTTGCTACGGCCCCAGATGCCAAGCGTATTTCGAGGCCAAGCGATATTCTTTCAATTCATAAAGTGTTCTTGATAAGCGATTGAAATTATATTTTAAGTTCTACATTTCTTTCAACAGTCTTACTTTAAAAACAGTTCTATACTTGAAAAGCCACAAGTTAGAGTACAGAAAGGAAATACACCTTTCTTTACATTTTCCTGTATTTTTATTTCTACTAATTAACTAACACTTCAACCGCTTGGCCTACAAATGGCACTGCTCCTGCCTCCCCGTGGCGGAGCCGGTAACCTGCGGGATATAAACGACTATCCACCTCTAGAACTTTCAAACTCAAGGCTAGACAAACCCAATGATGATGATTTGAATCAACCGAAAAGGCTCCGAAGAGAAATGCAGCGCAACGAGGTGCCAAACTTTCTGGTGATACACTCTCTCACCAACCAGCCTGTCAGCAGATTATCACCATTCGTCATCCAAAGATATTTGGAATCCATTGCTAGAACACCAAAAATGGTTAAATGACTGCAATCCGGAGACCTACTTATTGAAACATCCAACTCCAAATATTCTGAGTGGCTGCTCAAAACAACAACAACATTCGGTGGGCTGCCAGTATCTATTACTCCACATTTCACCTTAAATTCCTCGAAAGGCTTCATAACAGAATGGGATCTACTTTCAATATCTGAAGAGGAATTAGTTCAAGAACTGAGTAATCAAAAAGTAATCAGTGCCAAATGCATAATGACTAAAAAAGATGGAAATCTCGTCCCAACTAGATCAATCATTTTAACTTTCAGCACCCTAGATTTGCCATCCTCAGTAAAAGCTGAATATTTAACCAGCCGAATTTGGCCTTATATTCCCAATTCCATTCATTGTTTTAAATGCCAAAAATATGGATACTCCCAACAAGCATGCAGAGGTGATACCATCTGTCTTATCTGTGGTTCCAAGGAGCATACACAAGCAGACTGTTTAGCCTCAAGTCCCATTTGCCTCAACTGCAAAGAAAGTCACCCAGCCTTTTCCAAATCTTGTGAAATGTGAAAAACAGGGACAGATGTATCAATACCTCCCAGCACATCTCTAGCTAACTGGGTTAAAAATACATTATCAAATTCTGGACAAGACACACATCAAACTAAAACCAGTGAATCGACCAACACTCCAATCAATATCCCAACTGATACTCGGACAGTCCCACATGACAAAGAAAAATTAAAAACTACTAAAGACAATAAGAAACCTGAATCATTCACCAATAGTATGGAAATAGATGTACACCCAGATCATGAGGAACCCATACTAGAACTTCACGCAAATGACATTATGGATACCGCACGCCCCACCTTTCCAAAAAAAGACCAAAAAAAAAAAAATGCCCCTCAAACAAACAGTCAGACGAATCATCCTCTGCAATTCCATTTTAAGATGGAATTGCAGAGATTTTCGTTGCAACAGTGACGATATTCAATACCTAATTAACCAATATTCTCCAGTTGCCTTCTGCTTACAGGAAACTTACCTAACCTCACAAATTTCTCCTTTGATAAAGAACTGTTGCCTTTATTGAAGAGATCAAAATACAGCTAATGCTGCCCGTGGTGTTGTAGCAATCCTAGTAAATTCGAAGATCCCAATTAAACACATCCCACTTCAAACTGAAATAGAAGCTGTTGCTGTTTGTATAACTCTCCACAGTGCAATAACACTTGTCTCAATCTACCTACCGCCAAACCGTACATACTCTTTAAAAGATCTTGAAGATCTCTTTATACAGATACCTCCACCTCTCTGGGAGACTTTAACGGGCACTACCCCTTATGGGGCTCTCCTAAATTAGATAGATGTGGTAGCCTAATTCAAAGCTTTTTAGAGCCACTAAATCTCACTATATTCAATACTGGTACACCAACACACATACAGCTCCCAAAAGCACACACCTCAGCAATAGATCTCTCAATTTGTTCACCAGTACTGGTCCCGACCATAGAGTGGTATGTAACAAATGATCCCATGGGCAGTGACCACTTCCCACTAGTATGCAACTTTTTGATAGCACAGACTCCTTCAACTCAACACAGCAAAAAATGAAAATTTGTCCAAGCAGACTGGGCAAAATTTCAGTCATCAATGGCCCTTGATGAGGAAAAAATCTGCCGTCAGCATATTGATAATGTGACAGATTACATCACATTGCATCTTCTAAATGTGGCTAAAGACACAATACTACTATCAAATCCACTGAGACAAAAGCATTATAATTGCTGGTGGAATGAGAAATGCACCAAAGCAAAGAGAGAAAAAATAAAGCCTGGAATTTGTTTCAGCAATGTCCGAGCACAGTTAATCTCATTAACTATAAGAAATTAAGGACAAAAGCACTCTTCATACAAAAGCGAGCCAAGAAAGAATCCTGGACCCATTTTGCATCCAGTTTTCACAGAAACACTGATCCCAAAATAATATGGAAAAAAATTAGACAGCTATCTAGTAAGTTTCCTGCCATACCTTCTCCAATCCTCTCCTGGAATGAGCAAGATCTATCTAATCCCGTAGATATAGCTAGTGCTTTGGGAAATACTTTTGCAGAAATCTCTGCAACATCAGCCTATACTACCTCATTCCAATGAATTAAAAACACTAAAGAAAAGCATGCTATTAATTTTCAAACTGCCCGCCTTCTCCCATATAACAAACCTCTGCAACATTCTGAACTGTTACATGTCATTAGAACAGCCCAGTGGTGCTGCCAAGCCAGATGGGATTTATTATGTCATGCCACAGCATCTTGATGACAAAGCTTTGCACCTCCTGGTCTTTTACAATCACATATTTTTAGAAAATGTTTTTCCAGCTTCTTGGCATCACTCTACAGTTTTGGCATTCCCGAAGCCTGGAAAAGATCCATCCAGCCCCTATAGCTATAGAACAATCTGTCTCAAGCTGCCTCAGCAAAATCCTTGAGAAAATTATCCAATTATCCAAATCCAAAGACTCATCTGGATTATTGAGTCGGAACAGCTAATGAGCAATAGTCAATATGGCTTTCATCAAAACAGGTCATGCTTATATCTTATGGTCAAGGCTGAATTGCCATCCGTAATGCTTTTGGGAAACATGAACATCTAGTAATGGTTTCGATAGACATAGAGAAGGCTTTTGATACCAGCTGGCGGTATGGTATACTTAGTGATCTTTACCTTCTCGGACTACGAGGCAACCTTCCTATATTTGTTCAGAACTTTCTACATACTAGATCATTTCAAGTTCAATACCAACATGCCCTTTCCGCACCTTTCATCCAGGAAGGTGTTCCACAGGGATCAGTACTGAGTGCCACTCTTTTTGCTCTTAGAAAAGATTCTATCACTAAGCAGCTTCCAAATACATTTGAGACTTACCTTTATGCAGATGATCTTTTCATCTCATGTCACTCTCAAAACATGAGATCTATTGAAAGACAGCTTCAGATATCACTTAATAAAATGCAACAATGGGCAAGCCTCAATGGCTATCGACTCTCCCAGCAGAAAACAGTTGCTATCCATTTTTGTAGACAACACAAACTTCATCCAGATCCTGAACTTCAAATTTCTAATGTCTCCGTCCCGGTCACCAACAACATCTGATTTCTAGGATTAACCCTTGACAATGAGTTAAATTTTCTAGGTAATATTAAAAATGTACAGACTTCCTGTCTAAAAAAGTTAAACATACTCAGAGCTTTATCTGCCCAAACGTGGGGTGCAGATCGTGCCTCCCTGCTTTGGTTATATAGGGCATTAATCAGATCCCTTCTCGATTATGGTGCTCCCATCTATGATTCTGCCAGAAAGAGTACATTACGCTGGCTTGATCCCATTCAACACAGTGCTTTGAGAATTGCAATTGGTGCATTCAGAACGTCGCCAGCACATACTCTCTACATTGATGCTCACGAGCCCCCACTAATTTTTACACAGGAAAACACTGTTAGTGAAATATGCTGTCAAGATACAAAGTTGTGCCTCTCATCCCGTTCAGTCATACATTTTCAACCCAGAAAACCTATACAGAAACAAACCTAGCATAGTAAAACTAGCTGGTCTTCACCTTCTTGAACTGGCACAGGTGTGGAATATTTCCATCCATTCCGTACAGCAGGTAGCAACTTATACTCAACCAACATGAGCTCCTACTCTTCCAATCTGTGACACTTACCTCTGTCAATGGAGAAAGAATACTTTGCAAGCATCAAATGTCAAACAACTTCATGCAGTTCACACTCAAAGATATATTGATTTCTCCCCAATTTATACAGATGGCTCTAAATCTAATTCAAATATTGGAGCAGCTGCAGTGTTTCTGAATACAATTGTATCAGTATCCCTTCCATCAGAATGTAGTATCTTTTCTGCTGAATTATATGCAATCAAACTAGCTTTAGAAAATCTCTATTCTGATTGTTCCTTAAAATCTGTTATTTACACTGATTCCCTCAGCTCAATCATGTCATTATGTAATTCCTCAGATAAAGTTCACCCTGTTCTAGATGAAATCAGAAGCTGATTACTGCAAATTAAAGAACACAACCAACTGGTTACTTTTTGTTGGATTCCAGCACATTCTGGTATTTTAGGCAATGAACTGGCCGATAAAGCTGCAAAAAATCCAACCAACTTAGATTTAACCAATATCCCTGTTCCAGCATCAGATTATGCACTAACCGTACATACTGCTTGCCTATCACAATGGACAGCACTCTGGTACCCTCAGACTAATAATAAACTCTTTCAGTTTAAACATGATCTGAAAATTTCGCGCTCCAGTGTCCGTACATTGAGACGAGAAGAAGTAGTCCTTTCAAGGGCAAGAATAGGTCATACCCATCTGACCCACCTTCATTTACTCACAGGATCACAGGAGATGATCCACCTCAGTGTACACATTGTTCTAACAATTTAACTGTTAAACATATTCTTATTGGCTGCCCCTACTATAAACAAGACAGACTTCATCCTTGATCTCACTGGTTAATCTTCATAGACCAATAACTCATGAAAATCTCATTGGTGATAAGGCAAACATTTCTGAATTTTTTGACTTCCTCAGGCAAACTGGGCTTTTTAATTATTTCAGATTTTCTTCTGACTTTATGGAAAACTCATCTTTCAAATAATAAGTGAATAGGCACATTATAACAATGATAGTTGCTATCCATTTTTGTAGACAGCACAAGTTTCATCCGGATCCTGAACTTCAAATCTCTAATCTCCATACCAGTCACTAATAACATCAGAGAGCACTATCTGCTGTGACATGGGGTGCAGATCGTACCTCCCTACTTTGATTATACAAGGTATTAATCAGATCGCTTCTTGATTACAGAGTTCCCATCTATGATTCTGCCAGAATGAGTGAATTACGCTGGCTTGATCCAGTTCAGCATGGTGCATTGAGGATTGCACTTGGTGCATTCAGAACATCGCCAACACATAGCCTTTACATTGATGCTCATGAGCCCCCACTACATAAGAAATCACTATTGCTAAAGTACACTGTCAAGATACAAAGTTGTGCCTCGCATCCCATTCAGTCATACCTTTTCAATCCACCATTAGAAAATCTGTACAGAAATAAACCTAGCATAGTAAAATCAGCTGGTCTTCACCTTCTTGAATTGATGCAGGTTTGGAATGCTGCCATCCATTCTGTACAACAGGTAGCAACTTGTACTCAACCACCATGGGTTCCTTCTCCTATACCAACCTGTGATACTTACCTCTGTCAATGGGGAAAGAATATTTTGCAAGCTTCAAATGTCAGACAACTTCATGCTGTTCACAATCAAAGATATATTGATTTTTCTCCAATATAAACAGATGGCTCTAAATCTAATTTAAATGTTGGAGCAGCCACAGTGTTTACGAATACCACTATTTCAGCATCCCTTCCATCTGAAATCAGTATCTGCTCAGCCAAATTTTATGCAATTAAATTAGCTTTAGAAAATCTCTGTTCTGACTGTTCTTTAAAATCTGCTATTTACACTGCTCAGCTCAATTTTAGCATTATGTAATTCTTCAGATAAAGTTCCCCCTGTTCTTGATGAAATTAGAAACTTGTTACTACAGATTGATAAATGCCACCGACTAGTCACCATCTGTTGTATTCTGGTATTTTGGGCAATGAACTTACCAACAAAGCTGCAAAATATCCAACCACCTTAGATTTAACAAATATGCCTGTACCAGCATCAGACTATGCACAAATCATTCATGCTGCATGCCTATTATAATGGACAACAATCTGGCACTCTCAAACTAATAATAAACTCTTGCAGTTTAAACAGGATCTGAAAATTTAGCACTCCAGTGTCCATACATCAAGACAAGAAGTAGTCGTTTCAAGGGCAAGAATAGGTCATACTCATCTGATCCACCTTTATTTACTCACAGGGGACAATCTACCACAGTGTCCTCAATGTTATATAAATCTGACTGTTAAACACATTCTCATTGACTGCCCTTACTATAGACATGACAGAACTTCAACCCTGCTATTACTGGTATATCTTGATATTTCTGAATTTTTCAACTACCTCAAGCAAACTGGACTTTTTAATCATTTCTGATGTTACAAAAATTTCTCATTTCCTTATATTATAAATGAATAGATGTATTATAGCCATAGCAGCTTATGTGCCATCAAACCCCCATAACAACAACAACATCAGTCAACAAGTTGCTTCTCTGTCAAATCATAAATGAAAGCTACTGTCGATCAAGCTGTATGGCATGTAAAAATTGAAAAGGGAGCAGTTTTTTAACAGTGGATTATTTTATTTTTAACTGAAGGTTTTGATTGCCCAAAGTATAATACTTTAGGCACTCTGACTGTAACTTTTAAATCACTTCTACCAATGGGAAAACTTTCCCACATATCTGACTATCATTTAGCTGACAATCAAACTGCATGATGTTTGTATCATGACAGCCACTCGGTTATTCCTTGAGCAGCATGGTGTGTAGATAAATTGTGTTGTTTGACGATAATAAAGTACTGAAACCTATGTTGGTACAAATATGTTTATTTCTGATTTGGTTAATATGTACATGATGAAGTTAAACGTTTAGTGGTATTTTCTTATGATTTCTTCAGTGACAACTGTCTTTGCTATTGTCACAAAAGATCCCAATACTGTTGACAGCAGATAAAAAATGCACAAGAGTTGTCAAGTCAAGTAACATTTGCATCATTTTTCAGCAGATCCAGCAAATTTCTTGCGAAGTTCTGTGACCATGGATGAGGCATGGGTCCATCACTTACAGCCAGAAACACAGGGCCTTCCAAACAGTGGAAACACAGCTCTTCTCCCCCTCCAAAGAAAGCCAGGTTGATTCCTTCTGCTGCTAGCAAGCAGAAGAATTTGGGATGCTGATGAAGTGTTACTAGTGGATTACTTTCAGAAAGACCAGACACCCACATGGGCATATTACACAGACTTTGTGAGATATTTGCATGAAAACACCAAAGACAAATGCCAGGGAAAACTCAGCAAAGGAGTCTTGCCCAACTAGGACAATGTACCTGTTCACAAGTTTGTTTTTGCCATGGCTGCACTGCATGAGTGCAGCTTTGAAATCTTAGAACATTCTCCCATATTCATTAGATCTAGCACCATTGGACTTTCACTTATTTCCTAATTTGAAAAAATACCTGGCTGGCATCCATTTTCCCATCGGTAGTGGATGCATCTGGAGGCCAAAGAGAAAACTTTCTTCAGAGGTCTACATATTGCAGCAAAAGTGTATTGACTCCAAAGGGAACTATGTTGAAAAGTAAAACATTACCAGATTCCTCAAATAAACCCTTCATATTCAGGCCAGGAATGTTTTGAATTCCTCTCATAACATTGATGTCAAATCATTACCCATGCCCGTAGGTTTTATCTCATGATTTCTCCTTTGTTGCCAATCTAAACCTACAGACATAAGTTTAGATTGTATATTTTTAAAAGAAAGCAGGAATAATTGAATTAAAAAGTAGATGATTCTTGACACAGCTTTTACTGGAATACACCACTGTGCAAGATGACTAAAAAAGGAGCAGTAGCAGATTAAGGATAGTTGGGGCCCCTAGGCAAATTATATTTGGGGGCCCCCAAAAAATAATAATAAAAAAAAAAAAATTAAAAATAAATAAAATTTAGGTGGCAAATAAATGAAATTTTGTACTTTTGAATTTTTTGCTTAAATTTTCACCTAAATTAATCAAGATTTTTATGATGTTTACTGAAAACAATCTATTTTAGAACACTATAGGAAAATGTCTTGGCTTGGGGCCCCTAGGCATGTCCCTCATTGCCTTAATGGGTAATCCACCACTGAAAAGGGGGTTAACTTATATAGTAAACAGATGATTTAAGAATGCATTTTCAAAACAAAAAAATTAAAGCTGGCTTATATGCCAGGATATACAGTAATTAGCCTTTTAATTTTGCATACAATTAATGTTATTATGACACTAACATATTCAGTCCTCTTCTCTTCAAAGCAATTGGATTGTTAAGTTTGCTAATGTAAAATTCTAATATTAATATTTAATTAAATTTAGAACAATAATATATTTGATTTTTTCATTTGAAAGGCCTGGTTGGTATGGTACATGATGTACAAGAAAACCAAAGAACAAATGGACCATTTGCTCCCTGTTTTTGTTTTTCTCTGGAAGTGTTCAGATTTTTTTCTCAAAAAAAAAAAATTAAAAAAAATTAAAAAATCAATCATATATATATATATATATATATATACTGGCACACAAAAGTGGTACAATCATGATCACTTCCATTTCTTGAGGACAACAACAAATCAAAATTTAAATCCAATATATCTACATACTTCAAAACATCTGAGAATAAACTGTCAATAAAAAATTACCTAGAAATATCAAAAATAATTATTTTCTAGTTTCCTTTTTAAAAATCTGAAAACTACTCCCTGCACCAGCAGGAAGTAGTTTCTGTATCAGAGATAAAACTCCATTGGTGACAATACAATTAAACATGTCATAAATCTGTTTTGTAATCAATTCATGATATATAGTTATCATGAATTGGTTCATAAACCAATTCATTTTGCATATCTGCACTACATTTGACAAATGTCATGACTTGCCATTGAAGTAGCTTTTATTGGATAAAAACATACACTAAATTAAAACTCCAAACTAAACTAACACTCCAAATTATGTGGTGTGCACCAAAACTGAATCTGACTGACAGGTTTTATCAAAGTCAAAATACCGATTTCAGCAAAATCTGAACAGTTAAGAATATGCACATAACCAGACAAATAGGATAGCATTAATAGGAGTTTACAAATTTCCACAAGTGCACCAGAAAAGGGAAACATTTTTATTGCTTTGTAATTTTAAGAAGGAATAATACTGATCTACTGGTGGTCATAAAGTAACAATGTAAATATTTTGACATAAACATTAAACTGTATATAAGAAAACTAACTGAATTTTACTGTGGAGCCTCAATTTACACACCAGAAATATTTCTGAAAATGTTGTCTCACTGAATAACAGCTGCAATTTGAGCAATAAATTATGAACAGCAGAATAAATCGGATCTCAGAACATATTCATTATACCTAGATTACCCTTTTAGACATATTCATTACACCTCAATTGCCCTTTTCATTGTGCAGTGTGCAGGGGCGCATTATGGCCACAGCTGCCAATGCGCCAATAAAAAACCAAAAACAAAAAACAAATCATTGTGCAGTAGCTTTTGAGTCATGTCTGTATACATAACCTTTTAACCAATTCCATAACCAGTAGTCAGCAGGATGCAATTCTGGATTGTGAAGCTAGCCAATTGGTTTTAAAAGCGCTGCTGATATTTCTTTCACTAAAATGTTCTCTTAATAATGCAGTAACTCTCCAGTGGGCTGTCAGTTATTGCATGTGAGATTTTTTCAGCCCACACAACACAATTATGCATATTAGCACCACGAAGATAAAAGCATGCTCTGTTGGATCATACAATGCAGCCTGTCATTGATCATTGTTGGTTCTATTCAAGTTGGACAATACACAGGTGTTTAAAATTTAGATACTTCTGCATTGGAGGACAGCAACTCTTGAACTGTTTTTTTGAACTTCAGAAGAAGCTTCTGTTGTAGCTATAGTAGGACTTGCATCCACGTTTAGCATTAGTAAAGGCACATGATGCAAGAAAGCAAGCTTATATAGCATCAGCCAAAAAAAAAAAAAAAAAACCCTCCTGATTTCACCCATCTACTCACTCTATTTTATAGCATAGAGAAAAAAAAAAATGCTAAGTCCAATGAAAGGCACTGATCTCTCAAATTATAAACTTACCACTATACTTGTTTCATGTTGCACAACTAAATAAGTAACACTTCTCTAAAAAGGAAAGTATACTGTTTCTTATTACTTGTATTACTAAAGTAACGAAGTTCAACCTTATCAAATGGCCTTTTATGTGCTTGTTGGTATATCATTAGTGGGAGACTAGATACCTTGGTACATCATCTGGCAATCCAGTGACAGTTTAACTCGCAAGATGAGAGGTGCCAAAAGGTGTGAATAGTAAATTTCCAAAATGAGCTAATAAAATGTTCTAAGCCCATCTGTAAATAATGTTCTTTTTTTTTTTTTACATTCCTCAGCACGACCACTAACTAGGTCAGACTAGTTTACAATTATTTTGATGAATACAATCATTATCCATACTAAGCAGTCATGCAGTTTGAACTACAGTCCACTCAAATGTATGTGCATTACTGCGCTCTTATGCTTGACCACATCAGGCCTTTAATACAGTGTTAGCTATTCAGGATCTTGGTCATTTTTTTTTAGTAGAGATATGTGTAATGCACTGCATTATCCTAAGGGTGAAGTTGAAGATAATAGATAATTCAATTTAATCCCAGCAATCCACCAGGAATGGATCAGCTTTCCATTTTTTATCATCAACTCATATAGTCTGTTCAAGCTCAGTATCAGCACTGTCAGTGTTAAACTGAGCAAGTGCTTTTACGTTGTCATTTCTTGTTCTCTTCTACATGCTTTGATGGCAGCCATGGCATTATCACCATTTCGATAACAGCAGATAAGAGGGATGAGAGCAATGCTTTGCTAACTACAAATTCTATTTCTTTCCTTTCCACTCCTTTTCACAAGAAGAAGAAAAATGCAAATCTTCACAATTTTTACTTTGGTAAAGTATTTTTAGTAGTATATATATAAATTTGTTTGCATAATACTGATCAACTTATTCTTTATTGTATATTTTCCTTTGAAACTTTGCAGTAAAACATGGTTATTGTTTTTTTGTATGATTAACATGTTTATGTTAAAACGTTTGTATATATTACATTAAGATACTTTAGGACTATTCTTTAAAATAAAGTTTGCATTTTTTTTTTTATTCTGAAAGGATTCACACTGAAGAAAAGATAGAAAGATTCCTATTCCTATCATTTATTTAAATTTAAATTGCATATCCAAGGATACAATATATTATGAATGGATTACGGATTTTGGCACACAGACTATATATTAAGAATTGGCTACTGTTTCAGTTAAATGTATATTTACACATTTTTAATTCTTATGCATGTTTTATTTCCATCTCTTATTAAAAACACATTAAAAATTCCATCTATTATTAAAAACACATTATTAAAAATTACATTTATTATTAAAATCACATTAATTTTAAAATCAGAGAACAAAATTTAAACACTGATTTAGTTTACAAAATCACAACCTGTGGGAAAGGCAGAACTTAATTTGGTGTCCTCAAAATTTTGGCACAGTAGACAGTTGAAGTGTTGCCTAGACATAAATCTAGGACTGAGTTTTGAGTCAGTTTAGATGTTCAAAACAGCATCAGGAGTGCCCAGGGCCATGGAAATACATGAGAAAACTGCCATTGGTGCTACTTTTGTAGGGGTACATTTTCTCCAACATTGTGCACCTATTTAAGGTTTGTCTCAGGTGTGCCAAAATTACTATCTCATGTATCGCTGCAGTCCTAGGAATGATACTAAAATACATAAATGTAAAAAGGAAGTTCTTTACATTTATGTACATTTCGACCTCTATATAATGAAATCAATCACTTGAAAAATTTGTTAACCAGAAATTTTTTTCTAAAGAAATATGACCATTGCAACAATGAAAAGTACTGTAATTCAACATTCAGAAATATAGTAAATGATTGGAAATAAATCAGAAATAAGTAGGAATGAATAAATTTTCTAACATTTAAAAACAATTTATTAATACACAGATATTAAGAAATTAATATCTATGTATTAATAAATACATAGATATAAATTATTATTAAGACTACTTACATGATGCACACAATATATTAGTACACTTTTAGAATTTTTTTGTAAAATATTTGGTTATTTTTTGTTGTATGTATGCTGGATTTTACTGTACATCATTCATAAAAATGTTTCCATTTGTTTAAACACTGAAATATATTTTCTGGCACATTTTCTTCACACTGAAGGCCTTGATGCAAAGTTTCAAATGCTGCTAACATTTCATATTTGGAAGGTTTAATATTTCCCTTATTGCCATTGTTGCCTTCATTTTCATCCAACTCATCATTGATATTGTTACTAGTTCTTTGAATACTCTCCAAAATGTTGGAGTTACTTGGATATTCAGCTACTATGACATCATTATCAACTCCTAAAAATTCATCAAGAACAATTTCTCCACTGGTGAAACCTCTCCCTTGAAGTTCTTCCCAAGATTGCTCAATATCTTGTAGTAGTTCATCCTTCTCATCGCTGTTAATTGACATTTTAACAAAACCTGCTTTTGCAAAACAATTCTTAGTTGTTGTTTCCAGAGTTGGCAAAGAAACACTTTCTTTGCCAACTCTGATATGCACATCTGCAAATCTATAACAGAATCTACAGGTTGGTTAGTTTCTATTTCTGTATAATTTTTTTCAGTATGTGCTTTCTGTAGTGCATTTTCAAATTCTTAATAATGCCTAGGTCTATTGGCTGCAGTTTAGATGAGGATTTGGAGGAAAAAAAACAAGCTTCACACTTGTAAGTTTCAAAATTACTGAGTGAAGGTGGGCAGGGTAATTATTGATAATCAATGCAATTTTTCTATTTACTTTTGTCATCTTTCTATTGAAATTTAAAATCAACTGTTCAAAAGTTTCACTTTTCATCCAAGATTTTTTGTTGTAGTTGTAGTTTTAGTCCAATTCCAATGACTTTACTCCTTTGAAATATCGGGGTTGTTTACTTTTGTCTATTACCAGCCATATTTGCACCAATCAAGACTGTAATTCTATCCTTACTATATTTTTACCACCTAAACATTTATCACCTTTAAAAGTCTGTCTTGTTTGCCAAACATTTAAAAATAGACCTGTTTCATCAATGTTGAATGTCTTTGGGCTCATAGTCCTCCATATTTTTTTAAAAAACTGTTTCTTTCCAATGGGTACAGTCTTTTTAGCATTGGCATATGATGCAAGAGAGCAAGCTTATGCAGCATCAGCCAAAAAATAAAAAAAAAAACCCTCTCATTTCCCCCCTCCATTTGATCCAAATGTCTGTCCAGCTCAGCCTTAAATTTATTTAAGCTATTAGCTTCCACAACAAGAGATGGAAGCCTGTTCCACCAATCAACTACCCACTGGCTAAAGGAAAATTTCCACACATCTATTCTACAACTTTCCTTCCTCAATTTGAAACTGTGTCCTCTCAGGTTGTTAGTCTGAGCAAGAGTCTGTCCCTGCTAGCAAAATTCATATATATCATTGACAAGACTTCATGACCTGCCCTGGCAGCCTGTCTGCACTGTTCAGCAAACTTCATATTTGACTGCACAATTACCCCCAGGTCTTTTTCACTTTCCACTTCCCTGAGTGTATAAGAGGTAGACGTACCACCTGTGTAGTACCACACAGTTGGTACGTCTTCATCGATTACAGTGCCACTTTCACTAGAAATAACCTTTTTGAGTAAGCCATGGTGCTTTTTAAATTTGTCCAACCAACCAGAACTAGCTTGCAATGTTTTGTGCCCCAGTAAAGATGTGTAGTCCATAGCCTTTTCTTTTATTAATGGCCCTGATATTGGCATGTTTTGGTTTCGAATCAACTTCACCCACCTAAAGACAGCTTTATCTACATCTTCATACAGGCATAATTTCGTACGCTTCCTACTGGCTCTCATTTCCTCAAACAGTTTGAGAATTGAAACATGGTTTTTCAGAATGGTTGACACTACTGGCAGGGATCTTTTTCTACTAAATTCAAGGATTTCCTCATGCACATCGTAAGGTTACTTGCACAACAGTTAAAACAAAACTGATTTAGGGACCATTTGTACCTACTATGTAAACAGAGACAGGTGAAATTTAGTGAGAGTGTGGATGACTCATTTCTGTGAAACAACAGACAAATTTCTGGGATAAAGGAAAATCACTGTCTCCTAATTCTCTAATAGGGTGCTTACAGTAGAAAATAGGTTGACCAGAGCCAATATCCGTGCCAGGAATATGCCTTAATCTTTGCCAGTGGCTGTGGACGCATAGCCAGCAGTTGTCCAGCGCAACTTCTCGGTACAGTAGAGGTGGTCATATAGGTTTTACAGGTACCACTAAACTGTGGAATATTTTAGCTCTTAATTCTTGCTTTCTACAGCATCAGCTTTATTGCCTAAAGGCCAGAGGCAATAAAGCTGATGCTGAACAATGCATATCCAAGTCTCTCAAAATAATTTTGTTATATGGATATTTTCTTCGTTATACAGAAACTATTTCCAATATAATGACCAAGAGGAACTAAAAAAAATTCGCTAAATAGAAATATTCACTATATGGAAGTTCATTTAAGAGAGGTCTGACTGTATATTATCATAAGTGAACACCAAATTTTAGGTTTACCTGAATCTGTTCAAAACTTGATGAAGCTAGGGACTTAGGGAAGAAAAATGGGGAGTTTCCGAGGGCCTAGGTAGTAATATGACTTGGCAAGAGAAATGTAAAAATAAAAAAACTTCTCCCCCAAACATGGTATTAACACATTTGGAGGGGGGGAGAATTCCCATAAACCAATGATTGAGAAAAACCATGGAAAAATTTGGCACCTCTCACCCCCATTTTGGTCTCTTTATTTGTGAAAAATATGTTCAACCCCCTTAAAGTTGCACCTTTCAGACAGTTACTTCACGTATCACTGCTACCCTGACTGCAATATTTTGCAAATGCTTTCCCTAATCAACTGATTTGTCAAAGCAGCATATTTTATTTTGCAATAATCAGCACTACATTAGCCAAAGGGGTTCTGCCTATTATTGGGAGAAAACCCACCTCAGTGCTCATCCTGTCAGATGCAACTTACAGTCCCTCGTTTTCTGGTTGATTGTCCCTTACATAAAACCATCTGGTCAAACACTTTTCAGTCTCCATATTGATTATATCACCTGATTTATCTCATTTCTTAGGAAATGAAGCAAATATTGAAGAACTTTTATTGTATCTAAAACATATTGGCTTGTAAAGAAGCATATAATTTAACATCTCTAATGATATGCTTCTTGTGAATAAACAATGAACAGACAATTTGGCTTTAGTAGCCCTTGTGTCATTAAATCCAATACCAACAACAACCAAAGTGGTTACAATAGCCACACTGATTAGGTCAAAAACAATATACATCATTTCATTTATTGCCGTAATTTATTACTTATGGTATCTTCAAATCATGAATTCTACACCAGTTGCTATTCTTTAAACTATACTAACTAGAATAGCATTTATCATCTTTTTCATTAACCTAAAGTACTTGTTACTCCCCATAATTAATAATTTCTTAAATTTAGCACATTCACAACAATCTAAATTCACAACAACTACAATAAGTATAAGTTCACAATGGTTCTTTGGTGCAATGAATTATTTGAAATGGACTGTTTTTCAGCTAAAAGTGAACCTTTCAAGCTTATATTGTGAAAATCAATTTGTATCTTCTGGAACAGTGAAGGGCATGTCATCCAATCACAATAAGTTCCAAGTCAATGTTAATCATTTTATATAACCAGTACATTCTCCTTCATTGTTCCAGAAATATTCAATTTGTAACAGTACCTTCTCCTTCACTGTTACAAATTGATTTGAAAAGTTCACTTTAAATTAAGATATAGCATAATTTTTAAGAATACAATTTCTTGGATATTTAAAGGAGAATAATCAAAGATATAATCTCCAAAAAAACTATTTTAGAGTATCACACATGTCTTTGATTTTCTAACACAATCTGATTCCATTGTCCCAACCTTTACACGATTCTGTCCTTTTACTGGAATGCCTGTGCAAATTTGTTGCAGTATTTTGTGAGTTAGGAGACGATATATTCCAGTTATTTCATTACGGGGACCCATTTCCTTTGCCGAACGCAACATGGCATCTGTAATACCAAGCTTATGAAGCTCCTTCTTAACTGCTTTATCAACCTTGCCCACACTGGGTCTCTTGTTATCATAAGTATTGTAGGACTGTTTGCTCTTCAGCCATTCTGAATTTTGAATCTTCTCTGCTGATGGACGAAACTGTGGCTCCAGTTTCAAAATAGCAACAATAAGGCTCCTGCAACTGTCTGAGACATATGATGGTATAGAAAAGTTCCCACTAAGAATCTGTTTCTTTACAGAAGCAACAGTGTGACCTTTAAATGGCAATGTTGCTGTGACAGTAAGATAAAGAAGTACACCTAGTGACCATATATCAACACAGAAACCTGAGTATTTGTCATCTTTAAACAACTCAGGAGCAGCATATGGGGGAGAACCACAAAAAGTACTGAGAGAATCTTCAGATGATTTTAACTGTGTACTAAAACCAAAGTCTCCAACCTTTGCGATTCCTGCCTCATTAAGGAAAACATTTTCAGCTTTAAGATCGCGATGAACAATTTTGTGTTGGTGCTGAAAGAGAAAACATAATCAGAATTCTCGGTATTCTCTTTTAGAAATTGCCATTTAACAGAATAACAAAGTGATTATTTTTCTTAGTAAGGATAATATTTAATGCAATATTACAAAAGTTGGGCATAATAGCCTTGAGGAAGGACACAGCAGTAAGCATTCTCCTCACTGCAAATAATTCATAATTAAAGAAGTTTTATTGTCTTTGAATATTTACCCTGGGTAAAAAAGAAGTCTGATATTGATTTGAAAGATGAAGAATGTTATGCAATAATAATTTGTTTTGGGTTATGCAAAGAAGTACAATCAGTCTCCACTCAAACTGATGTCACAGTTCCTACTAATAAATCAATTTCTGATTGAGCTAGAAATGTCCTCTCTGAGCTACAATCTAGTGTATGCAATTAACAAAAGACCTCAGACCAGGCAAATAATGCTTCTCTGACAATACCAGCTGTATCTCCTCCTCCAGTGATAAAAAAAAACTCAAATACTATGAAAAATTTTCAAGACACAACCATGGACACAGATGGCACATCCATACAGGATGATCCCCTTCTAGAAATCCATGCAGAAGAAGAAACGGACACAGGTCGGCCAGTTTTTTCCAAAAAAGATAAACCTAAATTGGAATGTTGTAAGCCGGTAAACTTCAAAAAGCAGTCAGATATAGCAACATCAATTAAACACAAATAATGCCTTGTATTTTGCAATGGAACTGCAGAGGCTTTCATTGCAACACAGATGATATTCATGATCTAATTAACCGATATTCTCCAATTGCCCTTTGTCTTCAGGAAACTTCCCTAACCTTGCAAATTTCTCCTTCAGTAAAGAACTATTGCCTTTATCGAAGAGATCGTAATACAGCAAATGCTACCCATGGTGGTGTAGCAATCCTGATAAATTCAAAGATCCCAACTAAACATATTCCACTGAAAACTGAAATAGAAGCTATTGCTGTTCATATAACTCTCCATATTTCAATAACACTTGTCTCAATATACTTACCACCAAACCATACTTACTGTTTAAAAGATCTTGAAGATCTCTTCATACAGATACCTCCACCTCTCTGTATATTTTAACGGGCACCACTCCTTATGGAGCGATCCTAAACTAGACACACGTGGTTGACTCGTTGAAAGCTTTCTAGAGTCGCAAAACCTCACCATACTCAATACTGGTGCACACACTCACATACAACTCCCAACTGGACACAGCTCAGCAATAGATCTCTCAATTTGTTCTCCAATACTGGTTCTTGTGGTATGTTTTAAATGATCCTATGGGCAGTGACCACTTTCCAATCATATGCAATTTTTTAATCACAAAGACTCCTTCAAACAAACTCTGCGGGAAATGGAAATTTGTTCGTGCAAGCTGGGTGAAATTTCGATCATCAATCTCTCTTGATAAGGAAAAAATCCAGTTCCAGAATATTGATAATGTAACAGATTACATCACGTCACATCTCCTAAAAGTGCCCAAGGACACAGTACCATTATCAAATCCCCCTGGTCGCAAGCATTATAATTACTGGTGGAATGAGGAATGCACAAAAGCAAAGAAAGCAAAACGTAAAGCCTGGAATTTATATCGGCAATGTCCAACCACAACCAACCTCATTAATTATAAGAAGCTAAGGGCAAAAGCACGTTTTATACAAAGGCAAGCCAAGAAAGAATCCTGGACCCGTTTTGCGTCGACCTTTAACAGAAACACTGATCCCAAAATTATATGGAAAAAAATTAGACAGTTATCTGGTAAGTTTCCTACCATACCTTCTCCAATCCTCTCCTGGAAAGGGCAAGACCTATCCAGTTCTTTAGATATTGCTAATGCTTTGGGCAATACTTTTGCTGAAATCTCAGCAGCATCAGCCTATTCTACATCATTCCAACGAATTAAAAACACTAGAGAAAAGCATGCTATTAACTTTCAAGACGCCCGCTTTCTTCCATATAACAAACCTCTGCAATACTCTGAACTTTTGCATGCCATTAGAACAGCCCACAATGGTGCTGCCGGGCCAGATGGGATTTATTATGTCATGCTACAACATCTCGATGACAAAGCTTTACGCCTGCTCCTGGTTTTTTACAATCGTATATTTTTAGAAAATGTTTTTCCAGTTTCTTGGCATCACTCTACTGTTTTGGCAGTTCTAAAACCTCGGAAAGATCCAACTAACCCCCATAGCTATAGACCAATATCTCTCTCTCAAGCTGCCTGAGCAAAATTCTTGAAAAAATTGTCCACAGAAGACTCGTATGGATCATTGAGTCACAACATCTAATGAGCTTGATATCATGTTTAGATCTTATGGTCAAGGCTGAATTCACCATTCGAAATGCCTTTGTTAAACATGAACATCTTGTAATGGTTTCAATAGATATCGAGAAGGCTTTTGACACCACCTGGCAGCATGGCATACTTAGTAATCTTTATTCTCTTGGTCTGCGAGGCAACCTTCCTATATTTGTTCAGAACTTCCTACGTACCAGATTGTTTCAAGTTCAGTACCAACATGCCCTCTCCAAAACGTTCATGCAGGAGAAGGGGTACCACAGGGATCAGTACTGAGTGGCCGACCGGGCTAGCTGGGTGGGTAAAGTGCCTGCCTGGCAACCCAAAGGTTGCGGGTTCGAATGCCGCCTCGGGCTTGGATCAGAGTAGTGAAAAAACCTTGGGAGGTGCATTATGGCCACAGAAGCCGATGCGCCAACAACTAACAAAAAAAAAAAAAAAAAAAGTGCCGCTCTGTTTGCTCTTAGAATAGATTCCATCACCAAACAGCTTCCAAATACAGTTGAGACCTACCTTTACGCAGATGATCTTTCCATTTCCTGCCATTCCCAAAACATGAGGTCTATTGAATGGCAGCTCCAGATATTACTTAATAAAATACAACAGTGGGCCAGTCTCAATGGCTACCGACTCTCACAGCAGAAAACAGTTGGCATCCATTTTTGTAGACAGTGCAAACTTCATCCGGATCCTGAACTTCAAATTTATAATGTTTCCCAGTCACTAATAGCATCAGATTTCTAGGATTAACCCTTGATAACAAGTTAAATTTTATAGACCATATTAAAAATGTACGTACTTCCTGTCTAAAAAAGTTAAATATACTCAGAGCTTTATCCTCCCAAACATGGGGCACGGATCGTACATCTCTGCTTCGGCTATTTCGGGCATTAATCAGATCCCGTCTTGATTATGGAGCTCCCATCTATAATTCAGCCAGATTGAGTGCATTGTGCTGGCTTGATCCAATTCAGCACAGTGATTTGAGACTTTCACCTGGTGCTTTCAGAACATCACCAGCACCTAGTCTTTACATCGATGCCCATGAGCCCCCACTAACTTTACATAGGAAAACACTGTTATTGAAGTATGCTGTCAAGATACAAAGTTGTGCCATGCATCCGATTCAGTCATACCTGTTCAATCCACCATTAGAAAACCTTTTCAGAAATAAACCAAGCATAGTAAAGTCAGCTGGTCTTCACCTTCTTGAACTGATGCAAATTTGGCATGTTTCCATCCATTCTGTACAACAGGTAACAACTTGTACTCAACCACCATGGGTTCCACCTCCTATACCGATCTGTGACACTTACCTCTGTCAATGGGGAAAGAACATTTTACAAACATCAAATATCAAACAACTTCATGAAGCTCACTCAAAGATACATTGACTTTTCTCCAATTGGCAAACCCAGGGTCCTGAGCTGGATATCATCATCATTCGTCTCTTTCTTGGTGATTCCTTTCTACTTCTGACTCTCTCTCTCTCTCAGGGTAAATCGGGGAATTTTTTTTTTTTTTTTTTGGCTGGTGCAGCATAAGCCTCAGGCTTCCTTGCACCATATGGCTAATAATAATAATAATAATTTATGCAGACGGCTCTAAATCTAATTCAAACATTGGAGCGGCTGCAGTGTTTCCAAATACAATTATTTCAGCATCCCTACCATCTGAATTCAGTATCTTCTCAGCTGAATTATATGCAATTAAACTAGCTTTACAAAATCTCTATTCTGACTCTGCTTTAAAATCTGTTATTTACACTGATTCCCTCAGCTCAATCTTGGCTTTATGTAACTCCTCAGATAAAGTACACCCTGTTCTAGATGAAATAAAAAGCATATTACTACAAATTGAAGAATGCCATCAACTGGTTACCTTCTGCTGGATTCCAGCTCATTCTGGCATTTTGGGCAATGAACTGGCTGATAAAGCTGCAAAAAATCCAACTACCTTAGACTTAACTAATATCCCTGTTCTGCCATCAGACTATGCATTAACCATTCAGGCTACATGCTTGTCAGAATGGACAGCAATATAGCACTCTTAAATTAATAATAAACTCTTTCAATTTAAACATGATCCAAAAATTTGGCCCTCCAGTGTCTGCACATCAAGACAAGAAGAAGTAGTCCTGTCAAGGGTAAGAATAGGTCATACTTATCTGACCCACTTTTTATTTACTCATGGGACAACCCGCCACAGTGTTCACTTTGTAATATAAATCTGAATATTAAATACATTCTCATTGACTGCCCTTACTATGAACAAGACAGAACTTCAACCCTGCTATCACTGGTTAATCTTGGTAGACCAATAACTTTAGAGAATCTCATTGGAGGCGATGCAAATATTTCCGAATTTTTCAACTCCTTAAAGCAAAGTAGACTTTTTAATCAATTCTGAATTTATGAAACTTTCCTATTTCTTTTTATAATAAATGAATTGGTGCATTATAGTCAAAGTAGCTAATGCGCCATAAAACCCCCATATCAACAACAACAAGCTCTACAACATCATCAACTTTTGCCCCTGGCAGACATACCCTGGTCCTATTCCATCTATCCTTTTTACACTATATATTACCCATCTTCCTGACAATAGAGTCATCAACAATAACTAACTACTGTGGGACCAGCACATTCTGCCTTGGAGATTGCCACTGTGTTGCCCGATGCACAAGAGTGAGCTCTAGCATTGAGTTTGGCAGCTGATAGCTTGATGGGCTCCTCGTGTTAATTTCTTCAAGGGCATCTACCCTACACCTCAAGCTCTCATAGATGCCCATCAGAATGCTGAGTTTGATGTCTAGCAATTAGGCATCAACAAAGACATCCTCCTTTGCTAGGTCATGTTCTATTTCACATAGTTCAGCAAACATTTCACAAGTTTCACATTTTTTTAGGCTGTGATGCATTGGAGAATCACTCCCCCCTCAGTTCTCCTCCAAGTCACAGCACTCCTGCCAATTTGTGCCCGTTGCTTTGCTGCTCTGGTCTGGGGCATGATATTTAAAATTAATAAGATCAATAAATTTAATTAATTAATTGTCAATATTACACTATCTAATAGAATCCTAAATGCAGTGATGTGTATTATGATATATAATTTTACATTAGAGCTACCTATTTACCACCATTAAAAATTTGAGTTCCCTATCACTCTCTATACAAAAATGTTTCCACCTTTTCCTAAATAACGGTGGAATGAGGAATGCACAGAATCAAAAAAGGCACAAAAAGCTTGGGGGGAAATTCCAACAATTTCCTTTAAGTGTGCATGAGCCAAAGCATGCTACATATGCCGTCAAAGTCAGTAGGAATCGTAGATCCATTTCACATCATCAATTACCCAGCCTACCAGCACTAAGGTGGTCTGGAATAAAAAAAAAAAAAAAAACAGAAAATGGGTAAATATACATCTCACGCCATCAATTCTAGGGTATGATGGATGCACTACTGCAGAGCCAACTGCAATAGCTAATGCTCTTGGGGAAACATTTTCTAGCATCTCTGCAATATCTTCCTATTCCCCAGAGTTCCTTGTCCTGAAACATAAAAATGAAAGACAGGCACTTAATTTCATATCAAATGGCCTTTTTGATATGAAATTAAATGAAATGAGCCGAAAAGAGCTCTAACCCTAAATAAGACAAGTGCTGTTGGACCAGATGGCTTAGCAAAAGCAAGACCAACTGGTCTTGCTTTTGCTAAGCCAGGTAAGGATCTTGAAATTACTTCCTTCCAACTATCAATCTATTGCTCAGACTACCTGTTTGTGCAGATTTCTGGAGAGAATGGTTAATGTTCAACGTATATGATTTTTAAAATCGAGTGCCCTCTCCAGCATGCAGTGCAGCTTCCAAAAAAACAGGTCCACTGTGGGCCTGTTTTAGGAAAGCATCCCATCTGGGATGCTTTCCTAAAAATTGGAAACATCCATCTGGGATGCTTTCCTAAAATAACATATGGAGTCTGTATTCTTTGATGTGGAGAAGCATATAACACAACTTGGAGATTTGGCATCTTAAAAGACTTGTATACATCAGTCTTAGAAGGCATCTCCCCATTTTTATCAAAAACTTTTCAGCCAATTCGTCTTTCCAAGTTTGTGTAGGATCCTCATCACTCTCTTGCCTCCTTTACCAAGAAGAGGGAGTTCCGCAAGGATCAATTTTAAGTGTTATGATTTTGCTATCAAAGTAAATTCTGTTACAGAACAACTTCCTCCAACTGTAAATAGTGCCCTCTATGTTGATGACTTTAGCATATTTTCTCAGTCATGCAAAAAGAGGGTTTATTGAAAGACAACTACAACAAACCATCAATCACCTTAACTCCTGGGCACTGGCTAATGGATTCAAGTTCTCACCACAAAAGGACATTTGCATTCATTTTTTTGTAAACGTAATCTATTGTAATATGTAGTACAAAATATAGTGATAGACACAAAATTCCTAGGACTGGTATTTGATAAAAAGTTGACCTTTCTCGAACATTTCTGAGCAGTGCAGACAGGCTGCCATAGTAGGTCATGGGGTCTTGTCAATGATATACAGGAATTTTTCAAAAAGGGATAAGGAGGTGATTATCCCCTTGTATAAGGCAATGGTCAGGCCACAACCTGCGTACAGGTCTGGAAACTTCATTTTAGGAAGGATGTAGAGTTGCTAGAATGAGTACAGAGAAGGGCAACAAGACTGGTGAAGGGAACAAAGGGGTGCTCTTATAAAGAAAGGCTTAAGTTCTGCAAATTGCACTTCTGGAGACTAGGCACCTATGAGGTCATCTGATTGAGGTGTATAAGGCCTTGAATGGATTGAACAGGCTTAATGCTAATGGGATTCTTCCTCTTGCTCAGATTACAAACCTGAGAGGGCATAGCCTAAATAAATTTAAGGCTCAGCTGGACAGGTATTTCAAACGAACAGAGGGGTGAAGTTTTTTTTTTTTTGGCTGATGCTGCATAAGCTTGCTTTCTTGCATCACATGCCTCTACTAATGCTAATGTCCAGTCATTCCGACCATACGCTTAACTGCATTTTACCCAATAATAACAACAACTAGGGGGCTTCGCTCCCTGCTCGCTTTGCTTGCCTCCCTCCCCTGCACGCTTTTCTACATAAAATATAGAGGCATACAGAGTAAGTCAATCTTTTCTATGTAAAAGACACACCTGTCAAAATGTATTGCTCGATATCTAATCAGGAAATGTCCTATGTAATTATTTACCTGTGCACTTGTAGTGTGCGGCATTCTCAAGGTCGAATAAATATCACAGTAAAATCCAGAACAGTGTACACCCTCCAATGTGGTGGCAAGCAAAACAGTGGGAAAGCAATGATTGACAAGTTGTGACGCCAATATTTCGACAAATGGACAGGAACAAAGCAGTGATTGGCAGATGCCACTGCTTTCCCCACCCCACCCCATTGTCCTCCTAGGTTGATATGCCCAGGGTGTTTTCCCCCCACATCTGCCGCTGTTTTTAATTGGGAACTCGTTTTACCATTTTAAAACAGTGGGATGGAGGGATAAACACCCTACCTAAGCTAAGCCTCTCCTCCTTGACAACACAAAACAATCAATTTGTGTTGTCAAGGTGCCTACACCTGTCAATTATTGCCGTCTTCCTCACTTTCATTCAAGTACCTGCTGGTGTATACTATTATTATTATTAGACATATGGTGCAAGGAAGCCTAAGGCTTATGCTGCACCAGCCAAAAAAAAAAAAAAAATTCTGAATTACCCTGAGAGAGTCAGAAGTAGAAGGGAATCACCAAGAAAGAGAAGAATGATGATATCGAGCTCAGGACCCCAGGTGTCCCAAGCCCATACTCAACAGATGTGAGCCCCTGGGATTATACTGGACTTCAGCCAATATCACTATGTAATTATTTACCTGCGTTTACATAGGTCACTTAGGAAAAGGCCTTTTGCTTCGGGTTCCATAATGCATGAGGAATACTGTTGCATCCGTATTTACAAATATAGAATATTCATTAATATACAAAAAAGTTACAATGTTCAAACGTTAGACAGTGAAAATCACGTGCACGAGGTTGGTGAACATTATGGAGGCAGTTGTCAATAAGAAGTTGGAGAAGTTTGACTTCTGGGAGGGCTTACTGATGGAACGTCATTGAGAAGGCTAAGACCCACCCTGGGTTATAATGCCAGAAGAAGAAGAATTGCCTAGCCCCCTTCTCCCATTGGCTCAAATAAATATCACTAGGAGGAAAACTTTTTTAATGTATAGACAGATAAAGTGGGAATGTAAAGCACTCATAGGACCATAATAACAGCAACCTCAAGACGTTTTCATATTAAGTCTTTCGCTCTGGTAACATTTCGATTAGCAGTCCACTTGATGGGGTGGATGACTCAAAAAACACACTGAAATTTCAATTTCCATTAATGTGCGAAAAATGAAGGCAAATGTTATTAAAACGAAAATTTTACCTATTAATACCTGAAAATTAACGATAAGTTATATCTACGCTGAGTGTACAGAAATCATGGGATATCTACCTAGTAAAGGGTAGGCCCACCTCAGGGACGTACGGGCTGGGTATGCAACGTAGGCAGTGCCTAGCCAAACTAAAATTATAAATAATTATTAAATATAAAGGGTAAATTATTTCCAATTCATTATAAAAATATTAATTTAATGCATGAAATTCAATGTATTATTTTGTAAATGGGTATATTTAAAGTTAGATAGGCACAATTTCTCCGTGCCTTTCAACCACAATATATATTCTAACGCGTTACGTTGTTAAACCACGTTTCGTCTTAAGCAGCTCCAGATATATGAAATGCCGTGTTAAAAAGGCAGAATAATTCCTGCCTTCGCTTCATTGTGCCATCGGTCTTTGCAGGGTGAGGAGTGTACGCATGTGTGTTGTTGCATCGTTTGCTTTTAGTGATAGAGCTGATACTTAAAAATACTTTATTTCAAAATTTATCTCTTTTCAAATATGTACAGTGATTCTCTTAAAAAAATTTCTAGTCTGTCTTATGAAGAAAAGTCTAACGTGATTAAAAGCGGAAGACCAACACCGGAACTGAAACAACTTCAACAGCGTAAAGGGACAAAAATAATAAAAACATTTCAAACCGCATGGTACAGCAAGAAAGATTGGTTGTGTGGCTGCATTACAACGAATAGACTCTTTTGTTTCCCATGCTTGTTATTTTCTGTATCCAGTGAAAGTGTGTGGGTAAGAACCGGATATTGAGATTTAAATAATTTGCCTAATGCTTTAAGTAAACACGAAAGATCTGCTGAGCATTATGAAAGCCAAATATCATTGAAAACACTTGGATCTACACGAATCGACTTGAGCACAGATAAGTTGAAAAAGCTTGGCGTTGAAATTCACAATAAAAATGTAAAGGAGAATAGAGACATACTGCAAAAATTAATACCGCTACTTGCTTTTTGATTAAACAAGAACTTGCTTTTCGCGGTAAAAATGAAGGCAAATCATCTTTAAATCGTGGAAACTATATTGAGTTACTGAACTACACTGCAAAATTTGATGAAAAATTGGAACAACATTTACAGACATCATCCGTTTTTTCTGGTGTTTCTAACAAGATCCAAAATGTAGAAAATAATATTAAAGAAGAGATCGCAAGATCACCCATTCGTTACTATAGAAGAGGATGAAACGACTGATATTTCAAAGACAGCTCAGTGTTGCACAGTTTTAAGATATGTATTGGATTCTGAAATTAAAGAAGCCTTCATAGGATTTGACGAACTTAAAGACAGAATAGCTACTGGTGTAACAGAATGTATGTTTAAAAGTTTAGAAAAATACATCTGTGCTGATAAACTAGTAACACAAACATATGATGGAGCATTAGTAATGGCTTCGCATTTAAATGGCGTTAGAGAAAAAGCATCATCAGAATTATTTACCCATTGCTATGCTCACAAGTTGAATCTTGTTCTGTCTCAGTCAGCGAAATTCAAATCTGAATGCACAATATTTTTCAAGACCATTGAGGGTCTTGCCTCATTTTTCAGTCATTCTAAAAAACGAACGCAATTTCTAGATGTCAGTGCAAAAACGCATTTCAAAGGCTGCACCGACGAGATGGAGTTCGAACTCAAAACTAGTACAAACTATATTACGCTACCATAGTGACCTTTGCGAACTTTTCAACAGCATTAACAGCAATCCTTTATAGTGGGATTTAGATACCTTAGTGAGGAGCAATGGATTTTATAATTGGTTAACGCAAGATTCAACATACTTCTTATCGTTTATGATAAAATTTTCATTAAAACTGACACACTCTTCAATATCTTACAAACTAAAATTATAGCTATTCCATATTGAATTGAAAGAATCAATGAAACAATAAATTCGCTCGAAGATCTGCGCAAACATTTTGATGATATACATGAGAAGTTTGAAGAATGTTGCAAAGAAAATAACTTGATTGAATTAAAATGTCATACAAAACGTCCAATTAAAGAAGAAAGAGAAAGAATATTCTGTCTAATATTGAATGATATTTTGAAGCAAGATACAGTGAGTTTAAAAATTTACAAATTATTTCATCCGTCAATAGTAAAAAGTTTCAAAAACTAGCTAGTCAAATTGATAAGGATGCATTAGAAAGTTTAGAAAAGAATTATGGCGATATCTTCAATGTCACAAGACTAAAACTGATCTAGCTGGAATTTATAATGCACAAGTGTTCCGGGATAAATCAATTAAAATTTGCTTACTTTCGTGTTTCAAAATGGATTCGAACAAACGTTCCCTGAAGCGATGAAGCTTCTGCAATTGATTTTAACTGTTCCAGATACAACAGTTTCTGTTGAGAGGTCATTTTCAGCTTTGAAAAGAATCAAAAGCTTCACTAGAAATAGAATGAAAATTGAAAGGCTTTCGTCACTTTCTTTAATTTCTATTGAAAAGGAAAGATTAATTAAAATGAAGTCCAATTTACAATTTCTATGAAAAAGTGACCGATATTTTTAGTACTAGCAAAGAGAGAAGAATGGACTTCGTCTGCAAATAAAACTGTGAGTAAATATCTTTTGTTAAAATATTTTTACATATTGTTTTATAGCGACAAAGCCTTTTGTTGACAATTTACTTGCCTACTCTGAGTATTTACTCACGACACGTACCTGGCGCCGAGTGCCAAGCGTTTTTCTCTGTGCGATTTATAGAGTGCTCTTTGAAAACAATATAGTTTTATTTCTTTTCTCGTGTGATTTTTCTCCTCTTTTGTTCACATCAAGTGGTTCTTTGCTTGCAAAGTCAAAAGTAAGAGCCCAGAAAGGGAATCCACCTTTCTTTTCTTAGTCTTCATATCAAATACTAATTTCAATAACTGCTTGTCACTGGTGGTGGCACAGTTCCTGCCTCCACGTGGCGGGGCCGGTAACCTGGAGGAAAATCCCATCCCTCAGGGCTAAAAGGAGCAGAAATGGAAACTGATGTATTTCCACGTTTAGAGCCTAAGAGCTCTCAACATGACACCGACCATGACTTCTCTCTTTCAAAGAGACTTAAAAAGGACACAAGGAAGCAGGAATCTCCAGCTTTCCTCATAGTACATTCTTTGTCATCCCAATCTATGAGCAAGTTCTCCCTTTTCATCATCCAGAGATGCCTAGAAAATGCTGCAGGTTCACCAAAAATGGTCAAACGTCTCCAATCAGGAGATTTACTAATAGAAATATCTCACTCAAGACATTGAGTTACTATTACAACTAACTTCTTTAAGTGGAATACCGATTCAGTTTACCCCACACAACACACTGAATTCTTCCAAGGGAGTGAATTCCGAATGGGATCTATTAAACGTTTCTGAGGAAGAAATAGTCCAGGAGCTAAAAGATCAAAATGTGTTTCATGCAAAACGAATCATGATCAGAAAAGATGGCAACTTAATTCCTGTGAGAAACAATCTTAACTTTGAGTACTCTAATATTAAATAATAAAAAAAAAAAGGTTCTGTCTGTATGGCGAATTTTACATCACCAATTACTGTACCCCTACCATATCCAGCGTGCACAAGGTCTCAGCAATGCAGACTACCCTCCCAAAGTGCTCCCATTGTCAGTGGCGGATCCTAACAGAAAATGTGCATTATCGCGAAAACGGTTCATTTGCGGCCCGATGTTCCCTAGGCCTTTTTTTGCTTATTTTAGTTTGTACTTTTTACCTTTAAATTATTGACCATCATTTTTGAAACACCCCGTATATATAACAATTATATATATAAGGACTCTATGGAAGCTGAGAGTAACAACAAGAGCCTCATGTGCTGGTGTTTGACTAGATGAAAAAGTCAGGCCGGTGGGCTCTTAAAAAAATTGCAAAACCGCCTCCTCTTTGCACAACTCTAGAAGTAAAAGCAGATTTACATCTGGAACAGGGGATATAAAAAAATTTCGGTCTTTATCATGCCAGATCTCAGTGACACACACAAGATGGCAATATCAGTAGCGAGCAGAATTTAGTCAATGGTATCCACTTTGTTGTGAATTCTTTTAACATTCTGGTAAAAGACTGATTGATTGTGTAATTTCTAGGGATTTTTTTAAGGGAAGTAAAAAAAAAAAAAAAAGGTAAACTGCAGCCATTATCAACCCACTGCAGGATGGAAACCTCCCTCCTCAACAATTCATGTTGAAGGAAATTACCGCTACTATTTTTATTCAAGGCAAGCTTTAGAGTTTATCGATTCATGACGCACGTTGGGATGAGCATTCCCAAACTCTTTATCACTAGTGAATGCAAGCTGATGGTATTAATTTGATTATTATGCCGATGTGGGTCTCCACTTGTATGATTGTGAATTATACCAGTGGAGACTCACACCTGCGCACATTTTGTGAAAATGCTTGGAATGTGTGGCATTCGTGCTTGTTTCCTTGAAGCATTAATTGCTATCGAGGTGGGTGGATTAGTTGAGGTTGTTGATGGGGGTGGTCTCTTCATCTGAGAAAAGGGTCCGATTGTGTATGCCAATGTGTACTCCACACAAGTGTGTTTATCGGTCAATTTGCATATTGTACAGGCTGAAAAACCGGGAATAACCGCGCGGCGAGAACCCTACTCCCTCTTGCCTGAGATGGGCTAACTACATCCCCGATTGAAGAGGCCTTTGAGGATTCCTCCATTTTCTGACAGAGCTAGAACACTCTATGACAGAATTAGAACCCAAACGTCCCAAAACGAATGAAAAGCGGCAAAAACCACCACATTGTCACTGAGGAGAAATGTTGGTATGGCACCATCAGTATAATTGTTGAAGATGCCAGATTTTTTTTAATAATGTAATGTAAAGCGCTATATAATGAAATCGACGTTTTCTGGTTTTGAATTTGGTTGCACCCTTCTGTTATAACTTGCAAATTGATTCAAATGCACTTCTTGTTACTGCCATCTTCGTCAGAAAGCTAAGCGATCACAACAAGTTCTCTTTTTGGAAATGTGGCCATTTTTCTTCATGGTATTTTTAAAAGAAAGTACTATATACAGAAGCGTAGGACTAGAAAATATGGACACTGTGCGGACGAGTCACTGCCGATCATTGAGAGCGCGCTATCACTGCCGATAGTATGGACTGTGTACAGTAAAGTGAAAATATTCATGTTGGAGAGAGCAAGAGAAAGCTCAAGGCACTAAGACGGTACACATCAGACACCCCACAGTGTGGGGTGATGTGAATCGATCCAAATCCTGACATACGCAGGGGCAGGCCATCCCGAGGGTGAAAGGGGTGCAACCTGAAAATTACATACGCATATGAATAAAAATTTAAAGGAAGCGCCAAATTGCGATTGGCACCTGGGCGCCACATATACTAGGAACGCCCCTGGACATACGATATTGAGTAAAGCTCTCATGACCGAAGGAAGCCGCTGTATTCTTTTAGTAACTAGCCAAAGTTTTTATTTGACGTGCATATATTCATGTCAGGTAAAAGTAAGGGTGAACAGAGTAGGGTTTTGTAGATTTCAGGCTTGAAGCCATAGCACACACGTACGGTATTTTATTTTTTATTATTTTAGATAGCAGTTATTGTTTTTATCAATGTAAGAATCCAGTTCGCTAATTTGATTTTTTTTTTTTTTTAACATTATCGAGTTTTTAAGCAAATTATTAGCTCGTATTACCACTGAACTGTAATGCATATATTTATAAATCAGGAATAGGAAATTTTCAGAGGGTATGAGTACTATACATGAAAGGACCCTTCTTTACTACGGTTATGATATGAAACTACGAGTAAATTTCTCTTTAACAACGTTCGTGGCTTCTTGCGTACCATATAGTTGTTATGACCTCACTCCATCAATCTTGGCATGGAAACATTGGATCATCAAAATAATTTCGTTTGTCACGCAACGCCCAAACACGTGGAGACGAAAGTGGCCTTTAATCAATGTGAGATTCAAAGTCGTGTTTCCGGTGTTTCCAGTGTCAATGACCTCGAAGCACGTTTTCACATTGCTGTATTATAACGATTATGTTTTGTGAAATTTTCGAAACAGAAGCAGGCAATAGAAGCAATAGGTAAACTGCTGCATAATTCCTCTGATTTGTCAGCAGTTCTGTAAATTTATTGCTCTTATTAATAGCAACACTGATTCAATTAAATCCTGCTACCCAACCACACCACTAGCCGTGAGAAAACCATATACAGTACGCTACTCTGAATAATTATCAAGTGTCAATCTGTACAGAGGTCGGGTCGATTGCGATCTGATCCGTGGGAAGGACTAAATTGATAAACTTTTGGGTTTGTTGAGATAATCTTAATCAAATATTATTTAAAAATTAAGGCTTCTATTGAAAATTGTAATATTATCTGGTAAAATGATTTCTTAAATCAGAGGTTTACTAACCAAATAATTGTAAATAAATGACAAAAAAAAAAAAAAAAAAAGTCTGACGTAGCTGAATGGTCAATGCTTGTTTCAGTTGAATTAATGCAAGTGTATACATTACTTAACATAACGTTAGTTTTAAGTTCTTAATTAATTTCACAGTACAGTAATTTTAATGTTGTGAAAGATGATGTTCTTACATCTTCCATAGCATTTATGGTTTGAAGATGGTGTTCAGCAAGAATCTTGAAACGTCACCTGCCGACAAATTACTGCAATATTGAGCTTATATTATGAGTTTAATAAAACTTATTTGTTAATGATTTTCACGTGGTGCAATAGTGTTATTATTAGCCATATGGTGCAAGGAAGCCTGAGGCTTATGCTGCACCTGCCAAAAAAAAAAAATTCCCATCTTACCCTGAGAGAGAGAGAGAGAGAGAGAGAGAGAGAGAGAGAGAGAGAGAGAGAGAGAGAGAGAGAGAGAGAGAAGGGAATCACCAAGAAAGCAAGAAAGAAAAGAATGGTGATATCCAGCTCAGGACCCTGGGTTTGCCAAGCCCATATTCACCAGATGTGAGGCCCTGAGGTTTTTTATTATTATACATATTAATACATATATAGTATAAATTTTACAGCATAGATTTTTTTTTCTTTGAGAACTGTTTTATTAAGAATTAATGTCAGCATTAATTCTTAATGTTGACATTAATTCTTAATCTGGTGAGACTGTTAAAGCGTACTGACTTTATTCTGTGAAGATCTTACAAGGAAATCTCAACAGACTGAAGTCAATGCGTACAAAACCGAATATTAAAAGGAAATCATATCGATACATCCTAAGATTAAAGGAGTCTTTTGTTTCATATGCACGCAGATTCATTGACTTTTTTTAAAATAAAAAATGTAAACAATATGTATACAGGGTTGTTAAAATTAAAGTATCCCTATGTAGAGGGCTCTGGAGCGAGTTCTAAGGCTCGTACTGAAGGGAAATTTGGACAACAGGTACAATAAAGAATGTGCTCGCCATTTATTGGAAAAAAAATTAATTACAAAATTTGTCACTATATGGCGATGCGGCAATACAAATCATTTGAACAGCGCTACAATTGTTCAATATATCCTCCATTTTGGTCAACAGCATTTTCTACAGTAGAAAATAACATGTCAACTGGAATAGCCAGCACATGACGTCTAATGCTGTCCTTCAGATCTGTCAGAGTTTGACATCCTTCCCGATACACCTGGTTCTTCAAAAAACCCTACAACCAGAAGTCGCATGGGGTAAGGTCCGGTGATCGGGGTGGCCAAGATGTCTGGAAACAACGGCTGATGACCCGTTCGTCTGTAAAGACGAACGGGTCATCAGCCGTTGTTTCCAGAACGGGTCCAAAGATTGCTACGGCAATCTTTGGACACAACGGTGGATGTGGGTGGCGCACCATCTTGCATGAATATGGTATCCCGAAGGCACCCACGTTGTTGCAGCTCTGATATTGCGGAATTTGCCAACATTTCATAATATCGCTGTCCAGTGACGGAACAGGTGCGGGGTTCAGTCGGTGTTACCTGTTCAAAAAATATAGCCCAATCATGAATATGGCCGTAAATCCATACCTCACTGTCACTTTTGAAAAATGCAACGGGACCTCTTGGATAACTAGAGGGTTTTCTGTTGCCCAAATGCGACAGTTGTGCGTATTCACTTGTCCATTTAGGCAGAAGTGGGCTTCATCACTCCAAAGGATGTTTCATGGCTAAGTGATACCCACTGTCACTCGCGCCAGAAACTGAAGTGCGTATTTGAAACGAATATCTGCATCATCATGCTTTAGCTGCTGTAGCATGTGCATCTTGTAAGGATAGTACCGCAACACCTAACACATTACTAGCCTTACAGTGGAATACGGCATGTCCACTTCACGAGAAACAGCTGGCACACTTGCGCTACCACATGGAGATAAATACACGACAACCATAGTCACATCTTCAACACTCGTTTTCGACCTGTACCTGGTTGAACACCAAGATGTCCTGTTGCTTCAAATTTCGCAATCATTTTGCGAACAGCACAAACAGTCACAGGTCCACGTGGGCCTTATGCGCTTCTGACGCCGGAATTCTCCGATAGCCGCAGCTGCATTTTTGCTGTTCTGACTTCACTAATAGCGCCTTTTCCTGATAGTACAGCTTCACTAATAGCGCCTTTTCCTGCAACGTTGTTGGCATTGCTGCTATAGTGCAGGCAAACATCTACTACAGTGGTTTTCAAATTATTATTTTTTAATTTATACGTTTATTTCATTATAAAAAGGTGTAGAGTATCTTTTTAATTTTGTGGTGATCTATAATTGATGTTTACTTAGTACCTCTATTTTATTAAAGAATAAAATTATTATATACCGTATATATATAATTTGTATTATGAAATGTAATTTTTATAATTATATTATTATAATAAATATCATATAACATATATATTTTTTAATATTACATATACTGTATATATCCAGAGAGAGAATCGGATCTAACAGGCAGAAAATTGAGTAGAGGTGCCGCAAAATAAAATAAATGATTTAGAGGTGCCTTTATTAAAAAAAAGGTTGAAAACCACTGATCTACTGTATAATTTGGAAGAGACTGCTTTGCTTTTATACAGTACAGTAGAGTTGAGTAGTGGCGCTGTGGCAATAACTTACGATTATGCAAATAACGTAAGTTATTTTCATAATAGTAACTAAGATAGTTACGCGCCATACAGTGACAAATTTTGTAACTAATTTTTTTTTTTTTTTTCCAATAAATGGCGAGCGCATTCTTTATTGTACTTGTTGTCCAACTTTCTCTTCAGTACGAGCCTTAGAACTCGTTCCGGAGCCCTCTACATATGGATACTTTAATTTTAACAACCCTGTGTATATATATATATATACATACATATTGTGCGTTAGGAATTATCATTTATATTTGAAATAAATTTTTTTTGCTGCCCCTTTAAATATTACAATTATGCGTTAAAACTGGAAATCTGACAGAAGTTTAAGGTGACTAAACGTGGTTTTAGTCCTCGGTGTAGTTCAGTTGATATAAACACCGCCCTCCCCACACTAGTGGAAAAGACCTGAGTTTGAATCCCTTTAATGTCACAAAGAATTTTTATGGGTTTTTAAACAATGTGGCTCATTTAGTAGGTCTCAGGAAAGGTTGGCATGATTTTTTCCTCCCAGAAACTTGGAGTTTTCGTCCAGCAAACAGGCAAATCGACCACAGAATATGCGCAATTTACAAACATAATGTATAGGGCGCAATATGGTCTAAGTCACTGATGCGCCTAAAACCCTACAATTATAGCTTTCAATCTTCCATGTCAACGATTTAAAATTTTATCGTTTATGTTTAAATTTTTTATATGTATATAAAAGTGATACTATTTTATTGTACACAGAACTTGTTGATGTTTGAATTTACATACATTTTAAATGGAGCTAATCTTCTGTATTATATGATTGAGTTAAATGAATAAAACGCTTTTGGAGTTTCTTTGGAATTTATATGAAAAAAAAAAAGAAACATTAATAATTCTATTAATTTATCAATTACTTATAATACGCTTAACATCAATGAGCAACACTTATTGCATCACAGAACTCGTTGTCTTGGACAGTTAAATCATCTAACAAGGTGTACCTGGGCATCCATAATTGAAGCGGCAAATTAAGCCCACCCATTCAAAATCAGTGCTGTGGAACAGCGTGGAACAAAATCTTATCTTTAGTGTCACCTTACTGTCTTACTACTCCGGAAGTCTACTGAACTAGTGTACAGTGTGATCCCTCTTTAGGTCATGTTTTGCAACTTAGTACGTAGGATTACAGTGCTGCTCTAATGATAGCTGCCTATCTCTTCAAGGCAAGCGATGCTTTCTTAAAAATTTCTTTTATATCTTTCTGAACTTTAGATTGTGTTAGCACGCGACAACGGACATATCTGAGCCAATTTAACATCCACACAATACTAATTAAGGGACACGACGGAATAGCAGAAAGTGATTGTTCTGGTGGTAGTAATGAGGCTTCTACTTTTCCTCACTTCCCGTTATCTACTTCTGAATGTCGAGAAATCCAATACACTAAGCTGTTAGTCTTTAACGAGCTACACTTCGTGTATACACACCTGTGTAACCAGGTCAATGGCCTCCATGTTAAACCACCCGCTCATGGTTGTTTTCCTTCGTCTCTAAGTAACAGAGACGCGAGTGCTCTCCCGACGCTGCCTAGCAGAAACTGATGAACTGCCCTAACGTGCTGTGGAACAACCCAAAACTGTTTCTGTCTGGAGTTACGGGCGCGACTATTTCTATTCTTAGGATTAAAGTCTACATCCCCGTAATCATTCGGTGATGCGTCCTTTTCTCCGTATGCACGCGATTGTCATCCAGCAGAAAGTTCAGCGACCCTGGCCCTTGACAGTATAGTGAGAGATCATTATGTTCTATTAAGCAGCACGCCAGTAGACGTGCCACGACTGTAAATTTTTGGAGTAACTAAATTAGGATTAATCAATTTTCTCCTTTTGATGCAAAGAAGGAAGTAGATTATCTCGTCTTCAAATTACCCCAACTTCAAGAATTGCTCCATCGTAAAGATGTCGTTGGCTTCCGTTCTTACTATTGAAGTTAATATTTCAAGTAACTGTACTGAATAATATCAAATACCCAACATATAGAAAAGAGAGATTAAATTTTGCTGTAGATTGGCATTTAATACTCAAGTTTCTTAACGTGCGTGTGTGTGTGTATATATATATATGTATATATATATATATACATACCCACAGTGTATATGTACGAGCTCAACAACCCATAAATCAATTTAAAATTGTGCCGCAACCACGTTACAGTTCTGGTTGATTTTAATAAACCGCCGACCTGAAATGGCTGCGTGTGACACCATTATCAAACCATCTTCTTCGTGATCGTCTCCTTTTTCAATCAAAAGACATACCAATACCTTATAAGTAGCCAGCAGAAGAACCCAGTTGGAAAGTAATCAATTCTATAGATGGATAAAATACCATTTTTTTTTTTTTTTTTTACTGGAATTTCCTGATTTTATTAGACTTGTGACTTTTTTTTTTTGGGAGTGATTGTAAAAATACAGTAAACAACTGATTTAATAATAGTTAATAATAAAATCGAATGGCACTTGGAAATCCAGTATATATATATATTTAGTTAGCAGTTCAGTGCATCCAGAGTACTAGGTATGAGAACCAAAGAACATAGAGTATAAGCTAAAATAATTTTTAAATTATAATGTACAAATTAACAAACCAAACTTTTTTTTGTTTGTTTGTTTGATATTTTCAGTGCAACTCTAGTACTAGAAATACATATCAATATTTGACTATTAAGGGATTATACTGCACTTTACTGACTTCATGGAATACCATTAGGCAAGTCATTTTTCTTATTTGACAATTTCTCTTTTCAATTTGTCACCAATACAATCGTGAATTATACTGCAGTATAAAAATTAATTTTATAAACCTCGCCCTGCCGAAACCTTTGCACTTGCCGAAAGTCGGTCCGGCAACAGCTGAACTATATCCTCCATATATAGCTCCCTTCTATGTACAACAGCCAAGGGTGGGAACAGTTTTATCTGGCAAGACCTAGGTTCTCAATCCAAGCATATGGCCGTCTCATTGGCATGAGCTACGCAAGCATCTGCATCCTGTGCCGCAGCATTTTTGCTCGTCTGGGATGGGTACTGATGGTAATGCTAGAAAGAGGATGCAATGTGTAAGGAGCACAAACACTGAATGAATACTTAATGATTGGAAACATGCTATATTTTCAGACGAAATATCATGCATACTTCTTCCAACATCAAGGAGAGTTTACGTCTGGCAAATGCCAAAAGAAGCACATCATCCTGACCATCTTGTGCCAACTGTCAAATATGGAGGAGCAACAACAATGGTTTGGGCAGCAGTATTTTGGTATTCTTTAGGTCCAATCATCACCCTGAACGGTCAGTTAAAGCCGTTGATTACCTTGATATTCTGAGTGACCAAGTTCATCCCATGATGCAAACATTGTTCCCCACAATCGATGCCATGTTTCAAGATAATAATGCTCCAATCAGGGCCAGGCAAAGGTACTTGGGGGCCCGAATGCAAAAGAGAGTTAAGGGGCCTCGTTTATTTATGTTGAGACTTTGAGGCTCCTAGATCGGGGGCCCGGTGCGGCGTATCCCCTATCCCCATTTGCACTGCCCTAGATCCAATACACACAACCAGATGTCCAACCTTGGTTTGAGGAGCATGAAAATGAGACTAAGCATCTCCCATGGCCTGCAAAATCACCAGACCTAAACATTATTGAGCCACTGTGCCGTATTTGGAGAAGAGAGTGAGAAGCAGATTTCCTCTACTTTCTTCACTCAACGAGCTTGAAACATTCCTCCATGAAGAATGGTCCAGTATTCCTCTTAAGACAGTTCAAGATTTATTTGAATCTATTCCACGTAAAATATAAGCTGTTTTAAAAACAAAGGATAGTCCAACACCATATTAGTGGATACATGTAGCCTTTATCGCAGGTGTTTCCATTATTTTAACCTCTCCATATATGTTTATGATATTTCTTGAAGTGATAATAATAAGAAATTGGGAAATGTTTGCGGTAAGTTTTGTTTCAGGCACAACAACTTTTTTAATTGAATTTTTATTTTCTCTGATTAATAGAAGTGAAATCCCTTGCTAGTTAATTATTAATTAACTAATCATAATATATATTCGTAAATGTAATTCGTAAATTACATTTAATGTTAATTAAATGTAATGTTAATATTCATTGTTTTTTAATACTTATTTCTTCCTGTATTTTAATAACACTTACGATAACACACATTTCACATTTCTGCTGTGATTAATATAATAACCAAATAGTTATTATTCATGATTTATATATTTAGCAAACTGGTAATTAAAAAAAAAGGAGCAAAAAGGAATTAGGGGCAAACCAAGAATATCCTGAGCATCAACCACATTGCCGATTCATTCCTCCAATCAGCGCACAGTAACACGTATAATAATCAGTGCTCTGCTTCAGCTATAAGATATGGTATATGGATTAGCCTATGTGATATGTATGAAAAAAAAGAAAAGAAAAGAAAAGAAAAATATAATAATTGTCTGATTTCTGTTTCTACAATTTTAATGAAATTTGGGATGGCTCGACAAATTTTTCTGAAACAGACAAATTAAAATTTCATGAAAATTCGTCCACTGGGAGTAAAGTTTGTTACTGGCGAACGCACACAGTGAAGACAACAGGTACTTTTATGTATTTTGTGGAGTATTGCCTTAATAGAATAAGGGCAATATTGTAATAAAGGTGCCCTCGTGGGTAGCACAGTTGGTAGAATCGCCCTCCTCCCCACAGGTTGTAATTCGAACTCAGGTCTTTTCTACTTGGAAAAGTTCTTAATTCATGTTCTTAATTCTGAATATTCGTGTTCTCAATTTGTGCATTCTACAGTAGCAGCTCTATTGCCTAAAGGCCAGAGTACGAACAATACGCAACACAAGAGTTTAGTTCAGTACTGTTCTTTATATTTCGCAGTATTAAAACGTTTGTATCTAAACAGATCTGTAAAAATAGTTTCTTTCTGATTATATTTGTATATGCAATTTTTTTTTTTTTTTTTGACTCTGGTCAAAAAAAAAAAAAAAAAACGATCATAAAAGTAAAGTGCAGCCATTATCAACCCACTGCAGGATGGAAGCCTCCTCAACAATTCATGTTGAGGGAAATGGACCATAATCTGCTACCCTAGTCCAGTGCGGGTTGGCCGATCGACCGTTCTTAGCAGTCAGAGGGGGCCTTGAACCCCGGTTTACTCAAAGAGCGTGTGCTACTGCATCCCGCCCCTGACCACTCGGCTACGGAGGCCTTGCAAGTGGTTAATGTGGAAATGCAGTAGTTGCAATAGTAATAGATTTGACGCAGTTTGAACTCACTGGACTTCTAAATGTAGTTAATCATACATTCGTGTTAAAAACATAACCAGCAGGGTGCAAAGGGTGCATTTTCACCTCCCCCATCAAGAAATTTGTTTATTTTTCTATTATCAATTCAAATTATTACAAACATTCTGCTGTTACTTTTAATATTCTTCATTTTAAGATAATTAAAAGCAAACTAGACTTAGTTTTCTAAATTAAAATTAGAGGTTGTTTTTTTTTTTTTTTTTTTTTTGACTGTGCAATAACACATAGCTAAAACAGCAGATACTCCCCACTCCCGCCAGTTTTCTGATGACGTGTTTGACTTCTATAGGAAAGATCGATTTTGATATTCCTGTTGGGTTTTGGGGGGGGATTCCTATCTCTTGCCTCCATTCTCTGGGTGTACCATCTGAACTAAATCGTTCAGGACATTTATGGACATCTTGTCTTATTAGAAATAATAACAACACTTTCCTAGAAATTTTTAAAAATTGTACATGTTAGCACAATAGAGAGAGAGAGAGAGAGAGCTTTTTGCAGACCAAGTGACAAATATTAATTATAAATAAATCGGTCAACTACTGAGAGCCTGGCACTCAGGACGAAGGGTCCGTAGTCACGAATGATCGTTAGTGTAGTATCTCAAATAGAGAGCTTTATGGTAACTGAAAAAAAGTTTCTAGTACCCCGGCTTAGCCTAAAACTGAGGAACTAACGAAAACGTTGTCTATTTGAGGCTTTCCGGTTGTTGTGAATGACAAGGGTGGGAGAAGCGACTGGCAAGTGAGGGCTGTGCAAGACTCCGCGCAGGCGCCTCCCCACCACCGCCGCCTCAACACTGGCTCTATGAGTACAACCTTGCCGAGAAAACTCCAGCTTTGAAAATTGTTAAAAAATACTTCTCGTCGCAAAATTTATAAATGACCTTTATAGAATTATAAACTAACCATTTAGCAACCTTTTTGTCACCAAAAGGAGAGTTAGTAAAAAGAAGCGCGCTATCGAAGTGCAATAAAAATTTGGATTTTAATTTTAATACAAAAAGTAAATGATAGATCTCAATCGGAATAGTTTTCTCTTGATAAGCATCGAATAACGCAAAACTAATCGACGGAAATAGAGAGGGGGACATGAAAATTACTCACATTTTCCTGTCTGGCGCCGCCATTTTTAATTTTAAAATTATATTTTAAACCTACTCGTTGAGCTCTTTACAACAGTGTATCATAAGCTATAGGTTGTTGACAACATTTTTGCCCCAATAATTTACTCCCCCATTTCTCAGACAAATTTTTGTCAACAACGATTAATATGGCGTTATGTTGATCCACATGATGTACAAACCCATGCAAAATTTAAAGTTAGACTACGGACCCCAAAAAGAAGGGTTTAAAAGTTTTCGCGTGTCGAGTGCCTCCAATGGGATAAAGACAGTCCTTAGCAAGACTGAAATTATGCATTTGACTTACTTCGCTCCTCTCAGATAGTCCACTGATTCTATTGAACTATGAATTCTGACCATATTTTTCATACATTTTCTAGACTTGATCGGAAATTATTCTTGCGCAGGTGGAATACATTGACTGCAACTTTTTGGAATGGTTGTTTTGAAGATTTTCTAGCGCATTGGCTGCTGTGGTTTATCGCATATTAAGTTTGTCCGTGTTTACTGGCCAGCTTTCATGTTATGCTGGCTGAAGAATCCGGAATTACTCAGCTCAACTTACTCCTTTCGTCTAAAATTGGTTAAATCCAATCTCGATTGAAAAGTCATTTAAGAATTCTTCGCATCTTTAACAGGATTAAGACTCAGACCTCTCCAAACGAGTGACTATACCATTACGGAGGGCCTTTCTCGAGGATTTTTCCATTTCTTCTTCTTTTTTTTTTCCCGCTCCATACTGAGTTAACTGATATATAGAGAAGGTGGTAAGATTTTCCCACCGAAAATCCTTTAATTTTTCAGAATGAAATTTTTGAAATATCAGGTTTTACAATTGAAAACAGGTAAACCGACCTTTAGAACATATGCACTTTACAGACATAATGCGCAAGACGTGCCATAGTCTCAATTGTCTTTTTACGGAGGGTTGATTCAGCCTTCAGCCTTTTGTTAACGATTTTGATATTAATCCTGTTTGTGACGTATGGCAGCAATGTAATTTTTTTTTTCCGCAGGCGCAGTCCCAAACCTCATGAACAGATGTATCAGTTGTAGAAGTTGTTTTAATGTCGACAAGCCTCGAAATTTGGACCCATGGTTGGAAGGATACATAACCGCACTTTCCGAAGAAGGGTACAGTTATGCGAAAATTATTGATAGGTGCAAGTCGAAAAATTTTAGTGTATCGAAGTTCGGTATCCATAAGGTTTTGAATGGCAAAGGAAAATTCAGCGAAGCTTCTGCAAGTGGGCGGAAAACATCGAAGAAACTACAACTGCTCCAAGTCGAACGAGGGAGGTAGTACGAAAAGTGTAGTCGCTCGTTGTCGGTGAAAATCCAAAAGCCCAAAGAGCTGTAGTGTCACGTGTGGGAACATCCCAGTCAACCATTTGTCGCATAATCAACGAAAATTTGCAACTGGAGAAGAAGCACAAGGGCCTCGCACACCACCCAGGAGCAAGCACATTGCAGAGCGGGTCAATGCTCGAAAACTCTACAAAAAATATCTGGCAGGTGAAAGGTGGAAATTTTTTTTTTTTTTTTATGTGAACCCCAAACACGAGAGGTATTAGAACCTATAGTACTTAGTACCGTGCTTGGGTTGGAGGTTGAGAAGACGAAAGAAGATATTTGTTGACATTGGACTTGAACTTCTGTAGATTGTAATTTTCAGGAAATACGTATGAAGGAAGGTTGTTCCAGAAAACGGCAGTTGAATGAATAAATGAGGAAGATGAAAAGTTGGTTCTGTGGGTTTGAAGTTGGACAGTAAATGGATGTTGGCTGGTAGCCGCACGTGTTCGGACTGTTTTGAAAGAGAGAGCGGGAATTATAGAAGCCAATTCAGAAGAACAGTGCCCATGGAAGTATCTGTAAAAAAGGCAAGCAGCAGAAACAGTGCGTCTATGAGAAAGCGAGTGGAGAGACTCTGTTAGAGTTGAGTCATTAATTAACCTAACTGCCCTCTTCTGAATGGAATCAAGAAGCCTGAGAGAGGTTTTGGGGGCACCACCCCAAATGTGGGAACAATATTCCATGGCAGGGCGGATTTGCGATTTATACAGAGTGAGCAGCTGTTTGGAAGAAAAGTAACGCCGAGAGCGAAAGAGAAAACCAAGTTTTTTAGATGCAGAGGAAGCAATATTTGTAATGTGCTTGAGCCAAGAGAGATTAGAAGTCAGGGTAATCCCCAAAAGAGATATATCCTTTTGCCTAGAAATTGGAGTGTCACTAAAGATAAGCATAGGAGCAGAAGAATCCTTTTTGCGAGATATAAGACAAGACTGAGTTTTAGAAGGGTTGAAATCAACTAAGTTGTCTTTGCCCCACTGGAGAATTACCTGAAGATCGGCATTTAAGGAATTGGTAGCAGATTTTCGAGAACTTGAAGCTGATTGAGCAGGACAAGATTTCTCAAAACGGAAAGTTGAATGCAATGTGCTATCATCGGCAAAACTATGGATAGGATTTCCAGTCAATGGAAGAAGGTCATTGATATACAAGAGGAAAAGAGTGGGGGAAAGAACTGAACCTTGGGGGACACCGGCATTAGTGGAGAAGTTAGAAGATAGAGAGCCATCTACCATCACCCTCAGTGAGCGATCAGAGAGAAAACTGGATAACCAATTACTAAAAACAGTTGGCAAACCATAAGATGGAAGCTTGTTTAGAAGACCTTTATGCCAAACACGATCAAAAGCCTTTGAGATGTCAAGAGCAACTACTTGTGTTTCACCGAACCTTTCCATTGAAGTAGTCCATAAATGGGTAACATAAGCCAGGATATCACCAGTGGATCGACACTGGCGGAATCCATACTGGTGATCGTTGATCAGACGGAAGGTTTCTAGGTAGTTTAAGAGTTGGCGGTTAATTGATTTCTCCATTACTTTAGAAAGAGTAGAAGTAATTGCAATGGGACGATAATTGGATGGGAGGGATTTGTCACCCTTTTTAGGAACTGGCTGGATATGAGCAAATTTCCAAGCAGAAGGAAAAACACCTTTGGAATAAGAAAGTGAAAAAAGGCGGCAAAGAATAGGAGTAAGTTCAGGAGCACAGATTTTGAGAACAAGTGGAGAAATACCATCAGGACCTGGAGCTTTCTTAGCATCAAGATTCATCAAAATCCTTCTGATATCCTTTTGACGGAAGACCACAGGAGGCATTGAATGGACCGTGTTGGGAATGGTGGGAGGTGTTTTGCCAAGTTCATTAATACATGAGCTGGAAGAAAAATGGGATGCTAGCAGGTCAGCTTTATCCTTGTCTGAAGTGACAACAGAACCATCTGGTTTGGACAGAGGTGGAAGCAGAGATGGGCAAAAGTTGCGGCCAATAGCTTTGGCAAGAGACCAGAATGCTCGGCTACCATTAGGGCAAGAAGCAAGTTTTCTACTCTTAGCCCGTTCAAACTCTAGTTTGGACTGATTAATAACTGCTTTACAATTGTTGCGAGCTTTGGTGTAGGCAGAAAATGAAACTGAAGAATTAGAAACAAGCCAATCACGATATGCAACATTCTTCTCTTGAACAGCCTTAGCACATTTATTGGAAAACCAAGGTTTAGATAAAGGATGAGATTTTAAAGTGGAGTGTGGGATAAAGGATTCCATTCCTGCAAGAATAATTTCACTGACACGATCTGAGCAAACGTTGACATCAGAAGTTTTTGAAACAGTAATCCGACCAAGGAAAAGAAGAAAAGAAGTCACGCAGGTCATCCCATTTTGCATTCTTGTAATGCCAAACAACATGAGGTTGGGAATAGCCATGAGATAAAGGTTCCATTGGAGAAGAGACAATCACCAAGTTGTGATCTGAAGTGCCTAAAGGACCTCTCACTTCGACCGTGTACTTAGAAGGGTTGTTTGTGAGAAAAAGATCAAGCGTATTGGCTGTATGATTCGGATTGTCCGGTATTCTTGTAGGTAAATGAACAATCTGTGCTAGGTCATTAGTAATTGCAAAAGCCTCAGCATCTCGACCTGCTGGGTCGGTGTGACTAGAAAACGGAAGCCAGCTGGAGTTGTGAACATTAAAATCACCAAGGAAAATTACCTCACTGTTAGGAAAGTTGGACTGGAGAAAGTCAAGTTGCAACGAGAGGAAGTCAAAGAGCTCCAAGTGATTAGTGGAGTTGGGAGAACGGTAGAGACAACAGATGAATTTGACACAATGAGGTAGAGAGATTTTAAGCCAGTGAAGATCGAAGAGAGGAGATTCCAAATTGCCAAGTCTCTGACAGGGAATATCAGAACGGACATATGCACAAGTACCACCTTTGAGGCGAAAGGAATCGTACAGCGAATAATTTGAGCATCTGAGATGAGCAGTAGTTGAATCAACCGATAACTGAGATTCTGTCAGAAAAAGTACATGTGGTTTGGCAGACTGCAAGTGGAAATGGACATCGTTGAGATTAGAATTGAGACCACGTATATTTGTGAAATGAATTAGGAAGTCCTTGGGAGGTTTAGATCTTTTCACAGATAAGCTTCTTCTATTAGTTTGACAATTCATGGTGTATTCAATAGTAAAAAAAGTGGGTGGGACATGCTGTATGAAGTAATGAAATTTTTGGATATGGCGTACATGTGGTAAGAATATACCCAGATCCTTGACATAACGTGGCCTCGACAATGCTCCCCGCATACACACTACTCGGACTCCCTCCAGTCACTATCTGGCAGAGTAGAGGTAGCAAGATTATACACTAGCTGATCCGGAAGCCTCCTAGAGAGTTACCAATAGGTTCGGTCCGGTGTACTAACTAGCGGCCGGCCTGCGAAAACCGTTTTAGAGCTGTACCCTCGAAATGTAAGGAATATTGGATCTCGCCACGACGTTCATCATAACCTCAAACGTCATCAATCATACTGCATGATGGAAGAGATAGGGAAGGGTTGACCGGAACTTAGCTCTAGAGACTAAACATGGGTTCCACCACTTGAAGCCTCCAATAAGCAAAGTGGTGGTATTGCACCGGTTGATGAGAGTCATCTACCACCTAGTACTGCCTGGTAACATAGAGGGGCGGCGTTCCTCCATGTGGTGTGGGCGCCACACCTCGACCCCTGCTTACGTTGGTTCACACCTGGGTGGTCACCCACCATGTGCTTGTGCATGGAGGTTATACCCAGGATTACTAACAGTCCCACCATCGTGAAGGTGCAAGCAGAGGATTTGGCTGTCACAGACCGTCCGGACTTCGCCGAAATTGGGTCCACTTGACTTGAGTGTCACCCGAATATCAGTTCCATCAGCGTTTTAGACTCCCAGGTAACAAGTACAGCTTGTCTGGCATATCTGAGAGAATGTCTGTGACAACCTCAAGGACCAAAAATTCGTAGCAACATTGGACGAAACATGGGTGTACCTCTCCTATTGCAACAAAATTCGGGCAATTTATTACCGTCCACTTTCCAACATGTGTGCATCAGTGAAAGGAAAGTTTTGGCCGAGGTCTTATGGTTGTAGCCGGTTTTTGTTATAACGGCAAATTTGAGTTGCGTAGAGTCGCTAAAAACGTGAAAGTCAATTCAGTGTATTACCAGACTGAAGTTCTACAGCCGTTGTTTGAACGTGAAATACCCACATTGTGCGGTTCTGACGCTGAAAAGGTCTGGATGCACCAGGATAAGGCATCCAGCCACAGTTACGTTCCACTCGTGCTTTTTTGAGGATAATGGAAGCGGTGACAGGTATTCGTTCGTTCGATCCCGTTTGAAGATATACCTGTTAAATCACCTGACGCCGCACTCATGGATTTTTGCGCATTCGGACTTTTGAAAAGAGCTCTCGGAAACCGCCGCCCCAGAACTGTTGAAAGTTTGTGGAAAGTCTGCCAGCAAAAATGGGACAAGATCGACTTGGCAGTTTTGCAGCGGGCTTTACTTCAATAGAAATGGCGATGCCGTGCGATAGTCCATGAGCAGGGAAAACTAATAGAACACAACCAGTGGTGGCTGCCGGAATTTCGTAGTTTTAAAGGACTGTCAAAATCGGTATCAAAAAGCTGAATCAACCCTCCGTATACTAATCTAAACCAACCTAACTCAATCATTCAGTTATTTATAGGATCACAAAGAGCCAGATGCGCTAAAGTTCTCGTTATCTATATACAAAGAAACAAACATAAGTACTTACCATATGGACAACTGCTGACGTTATTTGTGCAAAAATAGTCCTTGCTTCATTTTCTGGAAGTCGGCCACCGTTGGATATCCTATAGAATAATTCACCACCTTCGGCATACTCCATTACTAAATAAATTTTCGAAGGTACTTCCACCACCTCGAACAAGCGAATGATGTTAGGGTGATTCACATTTTCCATGCTACTTATTTCCCTGTTTAGCATCTTTTTGTTTTTAGCTTGTAGCTTGGATTTATCAATTGCTTTCACGGCCACCTTTTCTATAGAATAGGAAAAATACAGCAATTAGTTAGCTTAAAATCCTAAATGTATGAATACACAGGGTGGCCATAAAGTCCTATCCCACTTTTAAAAGTAATAACTAAAGAATTACAGGGCGTATTTAAAAAATGGTTTTTGCAATGTAATCAGTATATGTCGGATTTTTTAATAGAATAAAATAGCTCGAAATTTGACAACCAGGGGATCGCAAAGTAATTAATTTAGAAAAATACTTCAAATTTAAAATTGTCACCAATCTTTACTGGCGATCTTCACTTGATTATCATCATATTTTAATAAGTATTCAATAAGGAGCATTGTGTTCTCCACAGCTGCCTTCAAAATTTCCGATGGAATATTCACTGCAGATGGTGTGTCCTTCGTCGTAGCCAAGTCGTCACGCACGAGAGTGCATATGTACACGTGCTTTGAATGACCGTGTATCAAGCTCACGTGACTATTGAATACATTGCTGCTTCTTGCATTATCTCATTCTTGACCATGTGATAGACAGAGGAGTTCCAATACCCATGTATAACCAGAAAATTTATTTTTTATTTAAACGTGAAGTTGAAGGAAAATCTTTGTAAATACTGTACCATGTTTCAGATATCTCCACAACCAAAAGTCTGTTGGAGTTAAATCGGTCGATCTTGTAGGCAAGGGATAATGCATTATTTCGTGAAGGTTTCTTGTAGGAGCTGTTGGACATTATTGTCAATATGGGGCATAGCACTGCCCTCCATAAAAAAATATGCTTCCAAGTAAACCACATTTTTAAGAGAATTTTATGCCATTATTGTGCCATTAATTGTGCATCTCTCTCTAAATACCCTTGATTGTTAATGGTTTCAAAGAAAATGGACTAATAATAGCTTGTGGCGTAAAGCCCACTATACTGTAAGTTTAATGGGTTCAATGATTCCTCAACGTGAACATGAGGGTTTTTTCTAGCACAAATTAAACAATTTGTGCCCATCAAAGTGAAAGTGCGCTTCATCTGTCCATAAGACGTTAAATAATCATCATTCTCAACCTCATTAGTCATCCACTGGATGAAATTACGATGGCTATGATAGTCTCATGGTTCCAATAAATGTAGATTGTTTGATTTTATAAGGATCATAAGGAAACACGTGGAGACCTACCTTTAAGGCTTTACTTACTGTGCGTCAAGGAATACCAGCCGCATGAGATGTATAGCGAATATTAGATAATCTCAACGAATTTGATCGGGCTTGTTGTTATTGCACCTCATCAAATCACTTCTTGCGGTCCTAATTTTAGGTAATCTTCAAAACGCCTTACAATATTTAATACGGTTTTTCTAGAACAAGGAGAGCCTTGAGATATTTTTCTATCATTCATTCACTCTAAGGGCTGTAATAACACTATTCTTATAATAAATTTAATTAAAAGTGTTTATCTTTAGGCAATGCTTTAAAGCGAATGAACTTGGTAACTTAAGTTAAGGTTCTAACTTCAAACTTTATCTTAGCGACTAAGAACAGGACTGTGACGAACAAGCACTAGAATTCTTCAATCCCGGAGTCACCCTCATATTCTGATTACAATGCAAAAAAAAAAAAAACACTTTTCGAGACGACCTGTTTCGACTTATTAATTTTTAAAAGTGGGAAAGGACTTTATAATCACCCTGTAGGATAAAATTAACTTCTTTTTTTGGAGGGGGGAGACTACAACGACAATGACGACAACAACAAAAATGAAAATATTCAGATATTGGAAACAAGATCTGTGCAATTCCTTTATGAAGTTCAAATCATAGAACAATATTCTGTGGTACACTTTAACATTTGGGTTACTTTCATTATGTTTAAGGTTTTCCATAGCCGAGTGGTCAGTAGCGGGAGTGCAGTAGCACACGATCTTTGAGTAGACCGGGGTTCAAGCCCCTGACTGCTGAATACAATCGATCTGCCAACCCGCACTGGACCAGCGTGGCAGATTATGGTCCATTTCCCTCAGCATGAATTGTTGAGGAGGCTTCCATCCTGCAGTGGGTTGATAATGGCTGCAATTTACTACTTTTCATTATGTTCAGACATAATTTACTTTATTTGAGAAGTCAACATTAAAGAATATCAAAGCACGCAAACCCTTTGATTTCGATTTCATGCAGAATGTCAAAGGGAATGAAAGTTGAGCGATGCGAACTATTGTAAATAAATAAATAAATAATAATAAATATGAGAGTTACCTCAATATCCAAATAGATCTTTTTTCAATTTCCGGGATCAGATATCTGGGGCTGGTTGAAGTCGACGTGTTCCAGTGCTTGGAGGGTTCACGTACGGGAAGTATGAGCATATTGAGGTATTTTAGGTTATTTATTTATTTAAGTTCAATGTTTTTAATTTAATGTAATTTTAATTTTTGTGGTACCCAATGTGTACCACAAAACCCTCCCCACACCATTACACTGACAAGATGGTTCATGGACCATCTTGTCAGTGTAATGTCAGTGTAAGTGCAATGCTTTGCTTTAATTAGACAGTCGGATTCCCCTGGTCCGTGCCAGTTCTGAGTTGGCTGTTATTTGCCGGCTGAAACAGCCATGCCAGGCGGGCCACCCGGCATGCCGCACAGCTGAGGCATTCCACGAGAAGGCCCCGACGCTGGTCCGGGCTCAACCGGTCCATCACTGGACAGTTTCGCCCAGTCCCGGTGCAGTGCCATACCCGCTTCGGACTCCAGCCCGACCGGCCCAGTCCTCAGAGCCAATTCTTGTCCCGAGGTTACGGATCCGTCTTGCCGACTTCCCTTACCTACATTATTCTACATTACACTGACAAGATGGTCCATGGAATAGAGATCCACAACCATTCGATTCTCACCTATGTGAAACATTTTGAGTCAACATGGACTGGCATCACTGTGCACGCTTTCGACACCTCGTTGAATCCATGCCACTAAGAATGGTAGCGGTTCTGAGCTAAAGGAGGCGGGGAGGCTTGCCAGATATTAGGTAGATGTAACTGATAAAGTGGCCACTCAGTATATTGAACAGTGCAATTATGGAATTATCGAATAATATTATGCTGATCGGTTGAGGAGGTTTAAAGCATTATCGTAGTTCAATTTCCATTAAAGTTAGTAACAGATGACTCGCTCATCACAAAACTAATAGTCTTTAACAGCGGGCTCGCGCTCATATTGACCAGTTCTTCCTTGATATTTTTTATCTGCTCCCACTTTCCAAACAGACGATCAGATGTATTTCATAGTCGAAGGTTCATTTAAATACTTTAGGTAGGGATGTGAAATTCAGAAGTGTTCATAGGTCACAAAAACATTTCTCAGGGTTACACACCCTTGCATGTAGCACAGTTGGTAGAATCGTTGTCTTCCTCACACCTGGTTGGAAAAAAAAAAAAAAAAAAAAACCTGAGTTGAAGTCCCGTCGATGACGTGAGGAATTTTTATGGGCCTTTTTCACAATGTGACTGAGTAAGTCAGTCTGAGTCGAGGGTAGCATGGTTTTCCCTCCCGGAAACTTGGATTTTTCGTCCAGCAGAACAGAAAATAAACAAAAGATATTTATTAATAGTTAAGGCAAAGCTAAGTAAATTTGACAGGTGCTCTCAAAATATTCCAAAATGAGAATTTGCAACCTTTATACAACAGTTTTGGTAAACACGACAATTATGGCTGAAATGTTATCAGAAGCCCTCAATTTGCTTCAGGTTATCATTTTAAATGGAAAACAAAATGAAAAGTTCACCAGGAAAAGTGCAAACTAATATTTAATTGAACCGCCTGATGACAACAGCACACCGTCGAGGCATTGACAGGATCAATTTCCGAAGGTAATCAACTGATAGTTCATGGTTCCAAACACGAATTATGGCTTCCTGAAGTTCACGAAGGATCTTTGGTTTCTTTCGGCAACTGCACATTCCACACGATGCCAACAGTTTTCTGTAGGATTCAGGTCCGAGCTGTTTCCTGGCCAGCTAACAGTTGTAATGGACCGTACTTCCAAACATTTTTCACGTGTAATAAATGTAAACACATTACTGTCGAATCTCTAATGCAGAAATTAAGCTAAAGTAACTACAGAAGTGCCTACTTACACTTTTCGCAGGATGACAAGGAGCAGAATCGTCCTGAAAGATGCAGTTACTTGGCAGGTTGAAATGGTTGGCAGCAATTTGCCTTCCAATATAGCTAGGTATCCATTGGCATTTATGGAATGTTTTATAAACTGCAGGTGACCTACTCCGCGATAAGAAATGCACCCCCATATCATTTGGCTGGTAGGAAATTTCACTGCAGACACCCTGGATGATATTCTTCACCACGTCTACGGCGAATCGTTTGTCTCCCATCAGAGCCATGCAAGTTGAATTTCTTCTTATCCGAGAAAATGACTGACTTCCACTGCTCGGGGGTCCATTTGACATGCTCCTTACACCAAATTAATCGGGCCTTTTTCATTTTTTGTGTGAGGAGGGGCTGTTTCATGGGACGGGCTACAAGTCCATTTTTGAAGAGGCGTCTTCTGACTGTTACTGCACTTGCTACCACTTCTGTATGTTCTTCCCATTTTTTCAGCCCGTACGAAGAAGCTTTACGGTTTTTAAGACATAAGCGCTTCAAAACGTGGTCCTGTTTCTCCCAGTAGAGACTCGTTTGCGTCCGGTTCCTTTTTTCCTATCAGCAGAACCAGTATTCTTGCGTCTGGAAAGAAATCTACTCACTGTCGACCGATTACAAGAGACTCTATAAGCAATATGACGGGAAGAACATCCTTCCTCACGTAAAGCAACAATAGCAATCTTTTTTCGTGGCGTCAACTGCACCTAACTCGCCATCCTGACACAAGCAAGGAATGACTCCAACTCCTGCAGAGAGTGCTTATATAGCTGAAAGTAACAGCTGATGTAATATTACGTCATCACTTACGCGTGTCAATCTTATCTGATGCAATCTGTAAGAAACATTGCCATATTCTTGCGTTATTCGGAAGACAATTAAAATTTTAAGTGGTGATGCACTTTCTTTGAACACAAGTGTATATAGTTCTTAGAGGACCCCGTGGGCCCACAGCAGTGTATATAAATCACACCAGTAATATTATCGAGAGAAATATATAAAATATTTTCATGTATCTCGCCTTGTACAAAACTGTGCGATCTCATACCCATTTATGATGATTCGTATAAGTTATCCATTTTATTTAAATCTTATATTAGTGTAATTTTAATTCCTTTTAAAAGTATCATTATTTACTGTTATTTTCATGCTGGTTTAACCTTGCCATCATGAAAGTTGAAAAGACTTGGGCCACATAACAGATGCAGTTGGGCTCACATGTTAAAACTCCTCCCAGAACAGACAGCATTAAAGGCACTGTTTATCCAGGGGCGACCGTCCCGAGGGTGAAAGGAGTGCACTGTACATGGGCGCCAACGTTCAAGGGGGTCTGAAACTTATATACACATATTTAGAAAATTTAAAGGTGGGCGCCAAATTTCAATTGGTACCCGTGTGCCACATACCCTAGGAACGCCCGTCCCCGCCTTCCACTTACCTTTAAGAAGGCAGTGGACAGCTGATCTAACTTTTGAGAAGTTACCACGTCCCAAGTCCTTGTGAAGTCGATAAAAGCCAATCCTATTTCCAATAACGAGTTCCTTTTGCCAAACCTCATTGTTTTCTTGGTTATGGAGAACCTGCTGATAAGGTGTGAGGTCGCCTGTTTCTGGACAGGAGCTAGAACTTCTAAGGGAACTTTTGGATGTCGTTGAGGATGTAACATGGGAATTCATGACATCAGGTATCTGTATAGGAAGGATAAATAAAACAAAACAAAAAAAATGAGTCCAACGAATTAATCAAAAATGTATAAAAGCAAAACAATGGAAACTGAATTTTATTTTCTAACAAAGAAAAGTACCACGGGATGAGGTAAATGAAAAAAACAGTCATAATTGAACTATGCGTTCATACTTTATGCCCAAGATAACTTTTGGTAGATTTTTTTTTTTTTTTTTACTACCTCCAGTGAATCCTGTGACAGATAAGATATTGTTATCCTTAGAGGTGTAATTAGCTCTCAGCAATAGTGGGATTCTCCACCATTGCTGAGAAAAGCGAACCAAATACCCCATGTATTCATATTTTTAATTAAGCTGTTTTATTTAATTATTTTATTTTATTTTTGTTTCTACTGTTTTTAAATTGCATTTATTCGGCGTTGCATTAAATTGGAAAAAAAATCTAGAGTGATTATTGAAATTTGCAGGAGATCCATTTCTGAATGTTTGCGGTAGGGAGAACAAAACTAAATTAGCATAACTTCAATACATTGTAGGTTGGTTGTCTGGATTAGACCAAATTTTATCTTTCCATGAGAAGTTGCACGACTGCAAGTAAACAAATATAGACTATTTAAATGATGTTTTCTGTTTATACAAAAAATGATGATAAAAATCATCAAGTAATGAAATGTAAATAATTTTATATTATTTAGTCTCCTTAATAGTAAACCCTCCAATTTACGGAATAATAGGGGGAAAGAGGGTACACTTCACAACTGAAATAAATAATTACTCTGTGTGTGTATTAGAAACACTGAAATAAAGTTAGGCAATAAACAAGTTAGTTTAATGTAATGCATTACATTTCAGGCACGTTAGCAAATACTGTAGTAATAATTCATGATTTATAATAATAAAATAAAAAAATAAAAAAATAGCGAAAAAAGAAAATTTAGTTCGCGCTTTTTATGCGCGAACCTTTTTGTTTCTGCGCCACATTTCCAATTTATTCCTCAAATACCAAACGCCAACAAACATAATACCCATGCTTCAGCTTCAATATATATATATATGGATATTCTATGTGGTATATATAAAAAAAATAATAATAATAATGATTACCGGATTTCTATTGGTTCGATTTTAATGAAATTTTGGATGATGGTTCGCTAAATTTTTCTAAAAGGGCCAAATGTAAAATTTCATGAAAATATAAATACTAGGAGTCGAGTTATTACATGCGGACTGACGGACACAGTGAAGGCATACGCGTATTACGCTTATATTCTGACACGCCTGAAAACAAGATTTTTATTTATCTTAACTTTACTGATTGATATATGTACAAAATTTGTACAGTAGAAGTTACCGTGACCGCAATGCCTGGAAACACTATTTCGAATCAGAAGCCGAAGTTGAGATATTGGTGTATATACATTTGTACAGAATCAAACTCCGAATCAAACGGAATCCGAAGAGCCGCACCTCAGCTCAAGCGGGGTTAGGGGAGAGTTTTTTAAGAAATGGAATAGAGTGGGAAGGTGTTTTATTAAAAAAATATATTTTTCGAAATATTATTTATTAATACTGAAAAAAAACGTAACAAACATCCAGTTAGGTACGAATTAATGTGACTATTTATTGCTGAACTTCTTGTGCGAGGTCTCTCAACATCAGGCGAGTTTGCTGTAATTTTCATCTTTAAACATGCTAAGAGACTCGCATTGTTCTGAAGGTTTCTTGATTTATTTTTAATATAGTTCATGTTCGAAAATATTTGCCAGCAGAAATACGTCGAACCAAACACTAAGAGAAAAATAAGTTTGAGTCCAAACTCATTTTTCTTTGAGTCCAAATGCAAATATTTTCAAATTTATATACATGTCCGATAAGCTACTCCACTTACCGAACACAATTTGGTCTTGCTTTTTCAACTCATCCATCGCCGTCCATTTGTGTAGAATTGCAAGGGCAGCCTTTTTCCTCCCCAAATCCTCAATTTCAGTTTTGAGGCTTTTAGCCTTGCACTCCACATGTCCTTGATTTTTAAGTCCTCTAACTCTATTTCATATTGTGCTTCATGTGGGTTAAAAGTTAAAGAGCCCCAGTTACATACTCAAGGAACCACAGGTTGCCGACCCCTGCTCTACAACATTCAGACGCTTTCTCTTTTCACTAATTTTCTTAGGGCAATGATGATGACATACTGTAAGTGAGGTTATAACAAAGAAGCAGGAACAGAGACATATATAATGATATTACAGCAAGGGTGTATACACAGACTGGGACCCTTGCAGTCGGCTGCCGTGACTCACGAGTTCACGGTTTTTTGTCTCTTCAGCACACTCCAAATACACTCTGGTGCAAGTAGGTTTTTACGTCCGTTAAATAGGGATCCGTAAAATCGAGAACTTACTGTATTCCTTGAATTATTACGAGTATTAAATATTGTTTTTAATAAAAAATTAAAGTAAATTTATTTTGCAAGAAAAAAAAAAAACATCTAAAAAGGTAGTGCCACTGAAATCAGAATTGATTTTCTCAAAAAAAAATAAAAAAAGAAAATTAGTGACTGAAGGTATCCTCCCCATTTTCTAATTTTATAATTCTTTCATATATTTTTTTCTTTTCTCCTTCCTTCTTTTTTTTCTTTCCCTTTCCTTCTTTTGTCTCCTTCCTTTTCTTTTTTTTCCCTCATTTTTTTTCTCTCTTTCTCTTAATTTTTTTTTTTTTTTTTTACAAACTGTAAACTCACATAAAATTTAACTTTCAACTCAGCAATTGCTAATATAAATAAAACCTCATCAGTGCAAAAGTAACTGTGATATGTATAGCTCAAATATAAATAAATAACTCAAATATAAATAAAGATAAAATAGCTAAAAAAAAAAATTTATATAAAAATAGCATCAGTGCAAATTTAAACTCTTAAAACTATTTACATATGTACATATTTACCCTAAATACAATCCATTAATTTCTCACTCTTATATTCCTTTTTTCATTAATTCCCTTAGCATAATCCAAAAAAAATTTCATACCAAATCCTATTCTTAAATAAGTCACTGCGGGTGTATGAGTGAAAGCCAATCTTGGAGAAAAATATTTCTCTCTGTTCTGTGTACCTTGCACAATTTTGCAACACATGATCTGTATCTTCAATGTGTCCACATACACACCTCGGATCATTTTCTATTCCCAGCTCTATCAACCTTTTCCTCATTCCATGCCGAGTTACTATCATTGTAGCCATCAGACCCAAGCCCGGCCATAAATCCATTTCTCTTACCTTCACTCCGGGCAGGAAGGCATATGTGACACAGCCTTTGTCAGAATGGTTCCACCTTTCTTGCCAAATACTATATTTCTTGTTGCAATCGTTTTCTCTCTCTGTTTAGAGCCTACTTCCCATATACCTTATTTTCTTCAATACAAGATTTAATCCTCAATATTTATTTTCCATGATTGCATACTCCATTAAAATAAATTTTCTGTTTATACTCCGGCACGACAACCAAGTCAGTAGAGTTTACAATAAATCGTCAATACAAATATTTATCGTATTTAGTAAGTCACGGGCTTGAACCCCGGTTCACTCAAGGAACGCGTGCTATGCACTCTCGCTCCTGACCACTGGGCTACGTCAGGCTACTCGTTTAATCACAACCAAACCAATTGATTCTTTTCCTGATACCACTTGTAATGCATCATTTGAAACCGTTCTACACGACCGCGTCACAACCAAAAGGGCAAGTCTCTGAGCAGAAATTAGACTCCTTTTAACATGACTATTAGTCACCCTATGCCCCAGATGCAAAATCACAATGGGCACAATGATACACTTATAGAGGAGCTCCAGGGATTTCTCTTTTACCCCTCCCCCAAATTCTACTCTAATAATCTTCCTTATTTTATAGTATATAGCCCGCACTTTTTCTTTCAACTTCTGCACGTGAGGCAAAAAGAACATTTTCTCATCCGCATGTACTCCAAGGTATTTGACTACCAGGCATATTCCACAGATGTTCCTAATATCTTCAAAGTGGGCCTTCTTCTTTCACTCAACCTTCTTCTGAGCAGCACCATTTTAGGTTTATCTGTAGATATCTCCATCTTATACATTATTACCCATCTTTCTAATTGCCCCACAGCTTTCTTTGACCTATCTTCTATTTCTCTTCTTGAATTACCTCCCACCATTATTAATATGTCATCTGAATAAGCCACTGGCTCACATCCGTCCCACTACTGAGCCAGTAGCTCATCCATCACCACATTCCAGTTATACGGGCTAATAACTGACCCTTGCGGGATTCCTCTATCCACTTCTTGTGAGATTTTACCATATCTTGTAACTACTGTTACACTCCTCTGATTAAAATAAGACTTTAACACACCATAGTACTGCCCAGAACATTTAATCTCTCTCAGACTTGCTAAAAAACTCTGCCACCACATTCTGTCAAATTCCCCCTTAAAGTCAATAAATATACCAAGTGCATACTTCTGGAGCCTCTTGAACATATGTCACCATTTTATCAATGGTATCTTCAGCAGATTTACTCCTTCTAAAGCCATACTGCCTAGAGATACTCATTCCACTTTTTCCATAATGTTCCTCATCGATTCTCTCCAATAACTTTGCCATTACTGGCAATAAAGCCACTGGACGGTACAAGTCTGGGTCCGTTACTACCTTATTCGATTTTTCAACATCTTTATATGGGCCTCTTTTCATTTAAACATTTATTAAATAATACCAGAAGTTCATTTCCCCATTTCTCTCCAAACTTCTTAATCACCTCAGGTAATAAACCATCATTTCCAGGAGCTTTCTTTAGTTTCACCTTCTCCAACCCTTTTCGCAATTCTTCCTGGCGAAGTTCCAATGCCTTGCAAACTGCATTTAATAATAGATCAAACGGTTGAAATATAAAATAATAATAATAAATTGCAGCATTTTAAATCAGAGATAAGTTTTCAGATATGCGTGTAACGTTTTAATTAGGTTTTAAAGAAAAAGTAAACGGATATTTCCGATTGGAATATGATAGCCAGAAATGAAGAACGAATGTTATCCTAGCGGAACTATATCGAACCATCATTATTAAACTGTTAATGACCCTACTTTGCTGCCCTCTTTCTAGTTTTAATCGAACTACAGCAAAAGCGTCTAATTTTTTGGCTAGGAGCCAAAACAGATAAAATGCTGAAGGTCGCAAGAACAGTTCCTTTACTACAAATACGCATTTTTCGAAATAGAATTACTTTTTTTTTTATATCAGCATTTATAGTTACAGTTCTTTTTTTTTTTTTTTTTCATATTTAATAATTAAATGCGAACTTCCAGAGCGTGGGCATGGTGGAGTCGTCCAATATGTTAGTGTGCTACTTGGCCTTGATGGTTGTTGTTGGCTTACAACCAACGATTCCAAATCGAATCGGAAAGCAACTCCAGGGATGAACCCAGACTGTTTTGCTAGGGGAGCGATAAAACGATGATGATATATGCAATTGAAAATTAAACTCGAATTTAGCTTGAATTTATCTCGAACTTTTATCTTGCCTTTATATACGTATAATCAGTGGAGTATTCGAGCCGGAACGCACAGGAACGATGTTCCGGTACTTTTTATAAATGTCATAATAAAAAATCATTAAATTTATACACCTAATATTATGAAAAAAAATGGCATAATCAAAGGGGAGGAAGAAATATCTATTTTACCCATTGCTACTAAAAATATATATTAATGGTAATCTTTAAAATTAATGGATTTCTTTAAAAATTTATTTAAAAACAAAAATATAAATTTCGCAATGAAACTTGAATGTTTCTTACTAAAGTACAATGTTTTAGATAAAGAGATCCAATGAATGGGATATACTGTGATGTGTGCGAACGCTGCATTTTGATTCGCCATGAGCTGAACGCTAGAACTGGTTGTTCTATGAACCGTGAGTCTTAAGTCTGATTCAGTTACTGTACAGTCGATGTGGCGTTATCGTATAGTCTTCTGGAGAGCGAGAGTTCCGGTACTATTTTTTTTTTAGCAATACACCCCTGCATATAATATACATATGTAAACAGGAATAGTAACCATACAACAAGTTAACATCATAAAACACACAGTTTGTTCCAGTTTATTCGATTGCTGTGGGAGGGAAATCAGGACGAGCTTCCTCTTCTGTATCCGCCACTTAGCAGCTTACATCGTGATCTTGGCCCCTTCGGATTTCCCTTGAGACAATGTAAGGTGACTCGTCGTTCTATAGGACCTGTTTCTATTCTTCCACGATCCATGAATGATGGATCGTGGAAGAATAGGTACCACTGCAAACGACATGTGATGTTTATTCGGCCAGCTCATCGTCACCAGCTGCTTCCTCCATTATTTTTCCCTCCACACGACTTATTTGTTTCAGTTTCACCTATGACTGTGAAAGTATCAATCTTTAGCATGCTGTTGAACGCTGCCATCATACCACAGTCAATATACACTCTTCTTCTTCTCTGTGTGCCATCTCCTAACGGAAGTCAGAGACCACCACGGCAAATGCCTCTCTGTCTCTGGTAGCTCTGAACAGCTGCTCAGTGTTAAGTCCTGTCCAGTCCTTAATGTTATCAAGCCACGATGTACGTCTTCTCCCAGGCCTTCTTCTTCCTTCCATTCTCCCTTCAATAATTAGCCGTGGCATTGCTCATTTGTTGTTCCTCATCAGGTGTTCAAGATACGCTGTTTTTCTTTTCTTTATGTCCTTCAGTAATTCATGGGTTTTTCCAGTTCTCTGCAGGACACTCTCATTGGTCACTCTTGCTGTCCATGGTATCTTTAGCATTCTTCTGTACGTCCACATTTCAAATGCCTCTAGTTTTTTTCGAGAAAATACTGCCTGGTCATTTCAATCCTTGCTTTTATTTAGGTGGGCAGGAGCAGCAGTGTGTAACACACGCTTCTTGATTAGACCGGGTTTCGAGTCCGTGACCACCAAATACGGAGGATGCGGAAAGGTCAGGGAATGACCACCGCATATCCCCGGAGCAATATGGCCTTAGTTGCTAATGCTCCTAAAAACCAAATAACAACAACAATTGCTTTTATTTCCATATTCGGTTAATTTTTGTCATTGATCGAACAGCCTAGATATTTGATTTTGTCTACTCTATCCATCAGCCTTCCGTTTAACATGAGGTAATATTATTGTATATTGACCGTGGTATTGATAGCACTATTTTGAACCAAATTGAGTCTCAAGCAGACATTTTTAAGACACTTCATCCATTGTCTTTCATGACAATGTTAAGAGGTACCATCTGTCAACAGGTGGTATTATTGATGTAATATGGTCCTTAATCGTAGTTTAATCTGAAGAAGTCGGTTCCTTTCCCATCGATGACTCTAAGAATTTCTAACGTCCTCTTTAATCAACGCCCTCGTGGGTAGCACATTTGGTATTATCACGATATCCCCATACCGGGTGAAAAAAGATCCGAGTTCGAATCTTGTCAATGATGCCAGGAATAATTAAGGTCCTTTTTCATAAAGTGGCTGAGTTAGTCAGTCTCAAGGGATGATAGCATGGTCTTTTCTCCGAACTCTGTTTTTTTTTCTTTTTTTTTTTTTTTTTTCTTGTCAAGCAAACAGCAAATCGATCACAGAACACACACAGTTTACAGACATTATGTACGGCACAATATGGCTTATGGCCCTGATGTGCGTAAAACCTTACTGTGTCATACTTCAGTCAACGCTGTAGTAAGTTCATCTCAGGAGGAGAGAGTAGGGTGCTCAATGTGCAAATCTGTCCATGAACACGCAGTATCAAAAAACAAATCCATGATACGGATATGAGCAAATAGCTCCGCTTACTTTAAAATAATAATCTGAATTTCTGTTTATTAATATCTTATGATTTCTTATTCAGATGTGCTACTCTGTTGAAATTGAGACCAAGGACTGAAATCTGAAACTGAAAGCACTGTAGCTCAGAGAGTGAATTCAGTGTTCAGTCTATCATCTAATTATGGTGATATTGTTAATTATTTTTGAGATATCGCTTTCGTTTTAAAGCCAAACTGAAAGCCTTTTGGACTTTAGTTCTCCAATAAATGCTATAAACAAGCTGCACTATATTTGCATGTCTTTAATGCTTTAAGCCTAAGCAGCAACTCGTTCTGAGACATCATCCCAGTGAGAGCTTAGGCTGACATTGCAGACGTTGTTATTATTATTATTTATATAGCGCATTAACGCCTAAAGCCACATTGAGGAACTATCTTTGCAAATGTGTTCATGGACTGATTTTCATTATGAGGGCTTAAAAACTCGAAATAACTCACAGGCGAAATTCTTCTCCCTCCGCCTGAGAAAGGCTAACTCAGTGTTTTCAACCTTTTCTTTTAAAAAACGGCACCCCTAAGTAATTTATTTTATATTGTGGCACCCCTACTCAATTTTCTGCCTGTTAGATCCGATTCTCTCCTCGTACGTGTATGTACTCATATATATCTAATATTAAAAAATATATATGTTATATGATAGTTATTACAATAATATAATTATAAAAATTAAATTTCATAATACAAATTATATATATATACATGGTATATAATAATTTTATTCTTTAATAAAATAGAGGTACTAAGTAAACATCAATTATAGATCACCATAAAATTAAAAAGATACTCTACACCTTTTTTATAATGAAATAAACGTATAAATTTTAAAAAATAATAAGTTTAAGTAACTTAAACCCAAATTACGTGGCATCCCCGTAATGTTGTTGCGGCATTCTAAGGTGCCGCGGCATCCCGGTTGAAAACCACTGGGCTAACTACATCCTAGATTGAAGTGGCTTTTAAGAATCCCTCCGGTCTTCGACAGAGTTCGGACACAGACCTCTGCGAACTAGCGACAAAAGCGAAACCGCTGTACTGACACGAGGACGTATGCAGCGCGAGAAGTTAAAAATGGGACAAAATAATAAGAACAAAATGACGGAAAATAAAATAGCTTATCTAAACGAAGTAATATACTGTAGTTGTTGGGGTGCACGCCACGCGACTATCGCCTGCAGCAGGCACGTTGTAATATTACAGCAACTTTTATTTAATTTATACGTTGTGTGTCTAATTTGAATTTTATGATAAATTTGAAATTTATAAATCCATGCAGCGCGGAATAGGCGTTATGAGAGAAAACAAATTAGATGTTAAGGAATCCCTGCAGCAGAACGTTCTCGAATCGTATTTTGCGTTGAATATTTACGTTACTTCGCGCCATCTCAACGCTCGAGCGTCTGGTGCTAAGAAACAAAATTCTGCTCTCACCTCTTCTTCCAGACGCCAAGATCTCAGTGTTCATTTTGTTAGGCCTACATCCTAAACATGAAAACACCTGCGTTAATTTTGCCACTCACGAGGACTGAGGCCCGTATGTGCCCGCTTCAGGCTTTCGTGTTAACACGGTCCTGCTTCGCGCAGTTTATTTTGATAATCTAACGTGATAAAAAGTTGAAGGGGGAAAAGTCTGATATCTTCTACTTCAACCCTGATAACATAGCAAAGTTTTTCAATAAAAATCATTTTTTTAATTTAATTTTTAAACGAGAGAAAATTACCTTTTTGTTGAGCGATGTTCCTCTTCTGATAGTGGCTGTGCGATTCCTGATCGGCAAGGTGTGCACTCGCTTTGGTAACTTAGTAACCGATGTGGCCTTGTGCAACTTGTCCGTTTCGGGCCGCTGTTTCTTACTTTGGTAATCACTTCTGCAAAATAGAAATTACTTGAAGCAGCAACAACAGCCAAGGAAAGTGAACAGCTGTGTGTACCACATTTAAACATTAATATTAGCAAAAAAAAAAACTTAATATACAAGAGCAGAAACTGTACCTTGTTGTATTTCCATTAAATGTCCCCCTGAGATAACCACAGGCAGGCAAGGTGCGCGCACTCTCGCCTACACACGTTCACCGGACCGTGTAAGAATAATTTACTTTAATAGGGAGTCCAAACCATCTATGCGCTTATAAATGGGATTGAGCGATTAACTGTGCAAGCTCTGACACTTTCTGACCGTAGGGGACGTTCTGCGGAAGACAAGGGTCACCAGAATATCCCGAGAAATATATTTTATTCATGCGAACAGACTAGCAGGTGTGTCCACAGATCACAGCTGAATGTTATAATAGCGTATCGATCTGACATCAGGTTAGACCGAAGAACCCGTGGAGCATGACAGAAAAAGAAGTGTACCTTGAGAAAGATTTTATTTCGTCAAGGTTTACAACTGCCAGTGGAAAAAAAGAAGGAATAAATGGGACTAAGACGCATGGTAGAATGGGATACCTCTTGTTGTTTCATCTTGATTGTTAGGCGAAATATGTTGGATATAAAACTTAAATCTTCCCCTATTATATAGACATATAACGTACCTTTTCATAGTGATGGAGAGATAAGGAGAACTGGATGAATGGATTATCGTGAAGACACCGCTAAAACAATGACACAGTTACGTCTTGTCCATCGGACTTATAAAGGTGTTTCCAATTTCCGGAACGCTGGGCCATTAATGGCATTTTTGAATCACAGGTCTCAACTGGTGCTTTCGCACCACATGCTTCTGGCACATCGAAGAAGCTTTTAATCCGAGCGACAAACTCGATGAGTATATCACTGGGAACCCGACTGCTCACACACGCGCTGTCGAAGTGGACTATGCCGGAGACACCATGACAACCAGTTTGAAAGCCCGTTAGGAAATACGCCCTCAAATTTGAGCAGTACCAGTGGGTGACGCGCAGAGTGACAATTCTGGAGTCGCAAAATACATTGCCGAGCGTTTGAAGAAAGTTTTTCTATGTTGAAGTTTAAGTGATTAGGAAACATTCATATATGTAAGGAAAGGAGGGGAGGGGGAATGAATGTCACGGGTGGAAGAGGATGAAGGTTGCACGAATGTTACTTAACAGTTTTTTTTTCATAAAAAATAAATAAACAATACAGGGATGGCAATTGGGGGAAAGGGGTTACAGATTATGCCATATCATATCCCTAATTCCGACGATTAAAAAAAAAAAAAAACAACCCGGAGAATAAACGAAAAATGCACAAGAAGTGATTAACAGTAATTGGTTGATTTCTTATCACCTACCCTAGACTGTTTTACTGGTAGCAGCAATATAACGATGATGATATATGTGGTTGCTGTAATTGAATTATCATTATAAAATGTGCAATACTTGTCCCAATTTATTCAGACTTTGATGAGAGGGTATATGATCGTCCCAATTGTCTCCCACCTAGATCTGCCACTATATTTCGTTAGGTAATTATTATTATTAGCCATATAGTGCAAGGAAGCCTGAGGCTTTTGTTGCACCAGCCAAAAAAAAAAAATAATAAATTGAGTTACCCTGTGAGAGAGAACACGAATCAGACGTGGAAGGAAAGAAACCAAGAGAAGAATGATGGTATCCAGCTGAGGACCCTGGGTGTGCAACGGTACATTGTTACCAAGTACTAGAGGAAGGGAGGGGTTAAATTTTTAAAAGATATCGTTTGTAAGTTTTGAATTTGAGTGAAGATTTTGTCCAGCTGTTTACTTCTAGATAGAACTGTACTGAGAATTCGCTGTATGTTAATTTGGAGTTTGATTCACAACGATTTTTTTTTTTTTTTTTTTTTTTTTTTGCAGTTGTTTTTGGATGAGCATTGAGAGAACCAAGGACATGGTGTGACTAATTAGGAGATATCACAATTTGATATTTTCCGCTACTGATGGTAATTTTTTGTTTTCTTTATTTTTCTTCGAAGATGCTTTAAACATTTTTCTCTCAAGCTGTCCATTTCTTTCCCCGCCCTTGCCACACATGCTTTTCTAAGTGAAAAGATTTATTTAGAACATAGGCACTATGACGTCTGAAAACTGTGAGTTAATTAAGAGTTCCAGAAAAAAAAATTTTCGAAAAAAAATATATAGTGTGTAGATTCCCTGTGGATTTCTCTTCTTCAAAATTTAAAAATTCAGGCTGTTTAAAAACGATCGTAAAAATCGGCAGTGCTGATAGAGATTTTTTTTTTCTGTGTTTATTATCACAACGTATAATTAGAATAATAAAAAAAGGTTTCACAAAACCATTAGACTATTTTATCACATTAAAACTAACTATGCATTTATACAACACGTTAAATGCATATTTCCCTAGCCCTTATATAGCGTAATCTTTTACAATTTCTTTCATATTCGAAGAATTGGTAATGTCAGATTTTATGGAAATCAGTGTGAGGCCATTTTAACGTTCTCCAGTGGCGTATCCAGGTATTCGTAAGGTAGGGGGGGCATGGCGACCAGGCTTTTCATTTTTTTTTTTTTTTTTTTGAGAACGCCTCCTGAGTTCTGTTTCTTTAATTTCTATACAAATTAATTAACTATTTATTAGAAATTAATTAATTAATTAACTTTTGTTAAAATTAATTAACAGTGTTAAACTTTTGAAAACAGATCATCCGGATTTTCCAAATGCATTTTAATACAGTCATAATTAACGTGAAAATAAATAATATTTTAACATTTAAGTTAAAGAAAATAAAGTAGAGTATACTATAATTGATAACTAAGAATTTTAACTTCGCATTTCATTATATAGTGTAAGTACCTGAAGACTAGACGTGCCCCAGCAGCCAAAGTGATGGCAGCACGATGAGTACGCATGCGCTGGATCGGTCTTGCTGACGGTGTCTTGGAACGGTTTTGCTGATGGTGTCTTGGGATGAGAAAGGCGTATTAATGACTGATTACCTGCCCAAAAGTAGAACAATTACAGGTGTCTATCATGCCAATTTACTCACAAAATTACGGGAGAAAATCAAAATATGTAGGCGTGTCCAAATGCCCCAGTTCACACTTCTGAAATTGCAACAACAGAAGCGGCCATTTGTGGATATGAAATACTGCCCCTTCCAGCCTACTCATCCGATCTTGCACCATCGGACTTCTTCTTGTTTCCTTCCCTCAAATAATTTCTTCGGGGGACCCACTTCCCTGAACGAGACACTCATTTCTGCAAAAAGAGTCATGGTTCAAAGACCAACCTCATCACTTCTACAAAAACGGCATCCGTAGCCTCATCCATCGATGGAAAAAATGATGGCGGCTATGTAGAGAAGGACTAAAACCTGTGCCAAGAATCAACAGGCTAGCACCTCTGTCAGGGCGATTGTTTTCTAGCAGGTTTCTAGCATAGACTGCTTTTTTAAATGGTAAAGCGACTTATGACATATATAAATACACAGCGCTGTTTTGCTTTCCACCTCACAGAGTAAATTACTCTTTCGACAGACATGGCTTCTTGATGAAACAGAAACACCACTATACTGTATACACAGCGAGCTACTGTTTCTTTATCAATGCGTGAACATATTCCAACATGTGCATCGCATCGCACCTTTTAGTTTCCGCAACAAAAAAATTGCATATGCGCGCAATCCAACATAAAGCCAATACGTTCCATCCAAGGAACCAAACAGTTGGGCAACAGTGTGGTTCCTTGGAAATTGCTAGTTTGCGCCTAGCCTGTCAGTAATGCCAGTAGGACGAGCATTAGGCTAGGTAACTTTAATGGTAACTTTAATTGAACAACTATTTGGTGCTTCGGGTACAAAATATGCTGTACAGATAGCTATATGGTATGTACGAAGAAATATATACTGTATATAAAACAATAATAATAATAAATAAATAACAATTTCCGGATTTTTATTGGTCCGATTTTAATGAAATTTGGGATGGCTCGACAAACGTGTCTAAAAGATAAATTATAAATTTTTACGAAAATCTCTGGCCACACACGGACGGACAGATAATAGGTGAAAACAATAGGCGCCTTACGCATACATACTAACGCGCCTAAAAATATCAGAAGAACGAAAGCAATACAGAAACATCGAATATCGCTGGAAACTGATATTTTCAAAAGGCTACGTGAAACAATTTGTAACACGCTAGTTTTAAACTCGAATAGAAGTGGCCTCTCACATTCATATGAAATAAGTGAGTCGTAGCTTCTCTCGTAAAGCTTTAGGTTAGAGGATATGCATTTGTCGAAGTACCTTAAAAAATGTGATGTGCTCAAGAAGCGGATGCAGGCGAGTGGTCAATGGCGTGCAAGAGTTCAGCAACACATGCGCTTTGAGTGGATCGTGGTTCAAGCTCGCATGACATATCAGCAATTGTTCCCTTGCAGTGTTTACATGATTGTTGTGCAGCTATCAGAAACTTAATTATCGCTGCAACGGTTTGTCGTACCTATAATTAATGGAATTGCCAGCAGAGTCGCAGTTCCATTAGGCACTTTGGGCACTATGTCTAGTCTACAAAGTTTTTAGCGCCTACAAGAAAAGGTTATACTCCAGAACATGGGAACAACCCTGTACTTCGGCGAGAGAAAGAGAAGGCAGTGATAGGCCTGTGAAGGCAGCTCCCACTCACTGCTTTCCCCTCTCCTCCATATTACTGGGGATGTCACGTGACGTCACAATATGTTGGGGCTGAAACGAAAAATAAGAAACCGCAAAAGGGACAAAAAAATAGGTGAATAGAAATGCAATTTTTTTAAAAAAAACAACTAACCAAAATTAACACGAGACACAACCACTGATACTTCTCGCCCGTGCATTAGTAGACGCTTTCATGTGCATTAACAATGAGAATTGCTCATGCACGTCAACAGAAATGCTTTTTTTTTTAAATTGGGGTGAACACAGAATAACAAATAAAAAAAAAAAAAAAAGACAAAGAATAAGTGACAGCAGCACAACGACGACTAAACAATAGCATGGCAAACAAAACAAATGATAATTTCGCATTTCCCGATAAAATCAGAAGCGAATATGCATCGAAGAAACGCGAAATGAGATAAATTACGCATTCCCAATAATCAGCCGATCACAGGACTCGACAACTCCGTTCTTCGACCACGCCCGCAAAGCTGTGAATTGCGGGGGGGGGGGGAGATATCCATGTTCTGGATTTTAGCCCAAGAGAAATACAGTATAATCCAAATATAATTCAACAATTTTATTCCGACAATAAAATTCCACAAACAATTTTTTAAACACACATTTCTATTATAAAACCTATCCCTCTCTTGATTCTTCTTTTTTTGTTAGCAAAATCATTAAAGACGTAATCAAAAGTCGCATCCCGAGCTGTGGAAATAATTCAATATATATCAAATTTACGGAAATACTTTCACTTGGTACTCTTTTACTTCCTCTCTTTGAAACTTGGCTTTTCCAGTCCAACTTTCCTAACAGTGAGGTAATTTTCCTTGGTTATTTTACGTAATGTGCACAACTGCAGCTGGCTTCCATTTTCTGGTCACACGTACCCAGTTTGAGATGCTGAGGCTTTTCCAATTACTAATGACCTCGCGCAGACTGTTCACTTACCTACCAGAATACCAGACAAGCCTAACTACACACACACACACACATGCTTGGTATTTTCCTCGCAAACAGACCTAAGTGCACGGTTGAGGTGAGTGGTCCTCTAGGCACCTCAAATCGCAATTTGGTGATTGTCTCTTCTCCAAGGAAGCCTTCCTCTCTTGGTCATTCTCAACCTAGTGAGTAGATTAGTGGGTTTTCAAACCAATTTTTGCATAAGGGCGAGGCCTCCCTAACAGGCCTCTTTTCGATTACAGGCAATTTTTTAATATTTTATCGAATTTTGCATTTTCCTCTTAATTTACATTCTCCCCAAGAGATGGCGCTGCGATCGCTATGTGTCGCTCGCCAGGTGGCGTCCTCGGTATTTTAATTTGATTAAAATTGCGTAGTTTGACTCTTGATTTTTTAAGGAGTCCTTATGTGCTGTAATGTAATAACTAGATCGTATGTATAGCTTAGCTTAATTTTCAGCACTCACCGGCCCCGGGTGCCAAGCGTTTCCGTGGCCAAGCGATTCTCGTGCGTTTAAAGAGCGTTTTTTGGTAAGCGACTAGGTTCTATTTTGCTTTCTCCCTTACTTATTAAACCTTTTCGTTAAGTAGCTTCATTTTCTTAAAAGTACTAAGAGGTGAGCCCAGAAGAAGGAAAGAACCTTTTTCTTTAATTTAGTACTCCTACTAACTATATTAACCTATACGCTTGGCCACAAGCGGCACTGCTCCTGCCTCCCCGTGGCGGGGCCGGTAACCTGGGTGGTAAAGGTAAACCCCCAGGGCCAAAAGGAGCTAACATGGATAAAAATAATTATCCCCCTTTAGAGCCATTGAGCTCAAGACAAGAGACTCCCGATATTGACCATGACTCTGTTCACCCAAAAAGGCTTCGAACAGAAGCAAAATGTCCAAATGAGATACCGAATTTCTTGGTGGTACATTCGTTATCTGCCCAACCTGTAGGCAAGTTATCACCATTCTTGATACAGAAGTGTTTAGAGTCTATTGCAGGGTCACCAAAAATGGTGAAGCGACTACAATCCGGAGACCTCCTGATCGAAACAGCCACCTCAAAACATTCTGAGCGGCTGTTAAATACAACGTCTTTTGGGGGGCTAACAGTATCCGTTACTCCCCACAGAACCTTAAATTCATCAAGAGGTGTGATCAGTGAGTGGGACCTAACTTCAGTCTCCGAAGAAGAACTACTCCAAGAACTTAGTAGTCAAAAGGTAACAAGTGTAAAAAGAATCATGACTAAAAAAGATGGGAATCTAACTCCAACTAGAACCATCATTTTAACATTCAGTACTCCAGACTTACCATCCTCAATCAAAGCTGGCTATTTGAATTGCCGTATTAGACCATATATTCCGAATCCCGTTCGTTGCTTCAAATGCCAGAAATATGGTCATTCACAGCAGGCATGTAGAGGTGACTCCATCTGTCCCATATGCGGATCTAAAGACCATACTCAAGCTGATTGCTCAGTGGCAACCCCTGCGTGTCCAAACTGCAAGGGAAGTCACCCTGCCTTTTCCAAATCTTGCGAATTATGGATTACAGGGAAAAAAATTCAAAAATATAAAGTAGAAAATAAAGTTACGTTTCCTGAAGCACGTAGGCAAGTAATGTTGAACATGCCTAGCAGTCGATCCTACGCTGTTCGCACTAGAAACTATGTACCTACTGGAGCACAAACAGATGTATCAATCCCGCCTAATACCTCAATGGCTAATTGGCTTAAATCTACCCTTTCAAATTCAAAAAAAGAAAATCCTCAAAATAAAACTAGCGAAGCTACAAATACCCCAATCAGTATCCCTAGTGATACTCCATCGGTCCCATATGACACAGAGCAAAGGAAATCTGACACAGGTTCAAAACAAATGGAAACTCCTACCAACAGTATGGAAGTAGATGAGCGTTTAGATAATGGGGAACCCATTTTGGAACTCCATGCAAATGACACCATGGATTCAGTACGCCCCTATTTTCCGAAAAAAGATAAAATAAAACAAGTCAGACCAATCGAGCACAACCAAAATCAAATAATGTCTAATATCATACAGTGGAACTGCAGAGGACTAAGAAGCAATTCTGACGACATAAAAGATTTACTGATTAAATATAATCCGATAGGAGTATGTCTACAAGAAACTTTCTTATCATCTCAAGCTTCACCAAAATTTACAAACTATACAATATATAGAAAAGACAGGATTTCGGAGTCTCCTGCTCGCGGAGGAGTAGCTGTGCTTATAAAATCAAACATACCGTCCAGGCAAATTCAATTACAAACTAGTCTAGAAGCTGTGGCAGCACGTATTTCAATCGGTATATCAATTACCCTAACTTCTATATATATATCCCCTTCTCACCCATTGTCAAATACAGAACTTGATAATTTGGTTATGCAACTACCATCTCCAATCTGCCTTTTTGGTGATTTCAATGGCCACCATCCATTATGGGGGTCGCCTGCGATTGACACAAGAGGCAAATTAATAGAAACATTCATGAATAATAACAACCTAACTATACTAAATTCTGGATCTCCCACTTATATTCACCTATCTACAGGATCTACTTCTGCAATAGACTTGTCAATCTGCTCACCAGCAATTTTCCCAAGTATGACATGGTCAGTGCTAAACTATCCTCTAAACAGTGATCACTTCCCAATCCTTTGCTCATTACAAACACGAGTAACTGCAAATCTAGAACACCGATCCACCTGGAAGTTCAAGAAGGCAAACTGGGAGAGCTACTGTACCCAGGTCCAGTTAGACAGGAGTTATGTTCAGCAACATCCAATTGAAGACGTAACTAACTACATTACCAATCAGATACTAAATGCAGCAAAAAATTCAATTCCGAAATCACGACCCCACAAGTGCTCCCACCATAACAACTGGTGGAACACAGATTGTTCTAATGCCAAGCGTGAGAAAAACCGTGCTTGGAACAAATTCCGTAAGTTTCCTACAACCAGTAATCTGATAGAATACAAAAGACTTAAAGCCAAAGCAAGGCAGATTAGGAGAAAAGCCAAGCGTGACTCCTGGATCTCATTTGCCTCAACTATCACCAAACACACTGACCCACGATTCATTTGGAGAAGAATTAAAGCGCTAAATGGAAAATTCACTCGACCACCCTCTCCAATACTCTGTTGGAATGGAAAAGATCTCTCGGCACCTAAGGAAATCGCCAATGCGCTAGCAGAATCATTTTCTTCAATATCTGCTTCTGCTTCCTACTCCATCTCCTTTCAGCGCATCAAGGCAGATGCAGAACGCCGCAAAATTAACTTTTCCACACGGCTCTCACTTCCATACAATCAACCATTTAATATAACAGAACTCAAAGAATCCTTAAATAAATCTTCAAATAGTGCTGTCGGCCCAGACGACGTACATTACATCATGCTAAAACATTTACTTGAAGAGGACTTACGTACCCTATTGATCTTCTATAATCGAATCTTCTCAGAAAATGATTACCCACTTTCGTGGCGTCACTCTCACATACTTGCCATACCAAAACCAGGCAAAGACCCTTCTTTGGTTAACAATTATAGGCCAATATCTCTCACAAGCTGCATGGGGAAAATTTTTGAGAGAATGATACATACGAGGCTTACCTGGATCTTAGAAGCAGAGAACCTTTTAACAGATCATCAGAGCGGCTTTCGTAAGAACAGATCCACTCTTGATGTACTTATCAAAGCTGAATCGAATATTCGGAATGCCTTTGTCATGAAGCAACATCTAGTCATGGTCAATTTAGATATTGAAAAGGCATTTGATACTACCTGGCGACATGGTATTATTATGGACCTTTATCACCTAGGACTAAGGGGTCATCTCCCTCAGATAATTCAGAATTTCCTGCGCCACCGCTCTTTTCAGGTCCGTTATCAGAACGTACTGTCTACACCCCATATTCAGGAAGAAGGAGTACCACAGGGATCTATACTCAGCGCAACATTATTTGCAATTCGAGTCAACAGCATAACTAAAGACATCCCCAAAACTGTGGAGGCTTATATGTACGCGGATGACCTAGCAATCTCCTGCCAATCTCAAAGCATGAACACCATTGAGCGTCAACTCCAACTTGCCATTAACAGAATTGAATCCTGGATGTCACGCAACGGATATCGACTAGCTGAACAAAAGTCTACCACCACTCACTTTTGTAAGAAACGTGCTGTCCACCACCATCCTGAATTACGGCTAAACAATTGTCCAATACCAGTTGTAAACAGCATCAGATTTCTCGGTCTGATATTAGATAGTAAGCTTAACTTCCAAGCACATATCACATATCTACGAACTACTTGTCTAAAACAGTTAAACATGCTTCGATCAGTCTCATCCATGTCATGGGGAGCTGATCGGTACTCCTTACTTCACCTCTACAAATCTCTGATCCGTTCACGCTTAGATTATGGTTCTCCCGTATATGACTCAGCTAGGAAAAGCACATTAGATCGGCTAAATGTCATCCAGCACAGTGCCCTGAGGACTGCTCTGGGCGCATTCAGGACTTCTCCCATGCAAAGTCTTTATGTTGAAGCCCACGAGCCGCCATTACATCTTCGTAGGAAAACATTATTGCTTTTCTATGCTTCTAAGATCCAGAGTCTTCCATCGCACCCCAGTTGGGAGTATCTTTATCACACTCGGTGGGATTCTTTTTATGAGAATAAACCACATGAAAATCGTCCTGCTTCACTCAGGATCAGAGATCTTATTCACAGTTGGAATATTGATTTAGCTGATATTTTTCAGAACACAACTGCACCTGTTCCACCCTGGACGTATGTTTGTGCCTCACATGATACATATTTTCTCCAGTGGGGGAAGAATGTCATACCTCCCAAAAACATGAGACAGTTGCACTCAGCCCATGCTACCCATAACTCCGATGCATGTAAAATATATACCGATGGGTCGAAAACTGATAGTAAGGTAGGTGCTGCAGCTGTTTTTCCTACATGTACAATTTCAGCCACACTACCTTTATCATGCAGTGTCTTCACTACTGAACTTTATGCCATCAAGTTAGCACTTAGTAAGATTATTGAACTTTGCATCTCACCCGCAATAATCTACACGGATTCCCTCAGTGCTATCAATGCCATAAGGAAGAATTTCTCCTCTCCTCATCCTACATTGAAAGAAATTCATTCCCAACTATTTTCCTGTAGTGTGTCCAATCAGTCAATCACATTTTGCTGGATCCCTGGCCATTCTGGCATTCCGGGAAATGAAAGTGCAGACTTTGCCGCTAAACATCCTCAACCCACTCTCTCACAACATCCTCAGGTTCCATACACTGATTTTAAACCTGTTATTCATAAAGCATGTTACAACAACTGGTCACAGATATGGAAAAGGAATACTAACAGCAAACTTTACCAAATAAAACAAGAACCAAAGCTGTGGCTCTCCTGCTTCAGACCAAACAGACGTGAGGAAGTGGTGTTGGCAAGGCTAAGAATTGGACATACGCATCATACCCATCTATACTTGCTACTGGGAGAAATCCCACCTCAGTGTTCATCCTGTAACAGTCGGCTTACGGTCCGCCATTTTCTGCTTGATTGTCCCTTGCATTCAACCATCCGGTCAAACACGTTTCAATCAGTTTCCAGGCTTAATGTATCACCTGATTTATCCCATATTCTAGGAAACAATGCAAATATTGAAGAACTTTTAATATACTTAAAATGTATTGGCCTATACAAAAGTATATAATTTAACAATCATAAAGATAGGGTCATGCAATTAAACGATGAATAGACACAATTTGGCCTCAGTTGCCCTTGTGTCTTTAAACCCAATCACAACAACAACATCAGCACTCACCTCATAGTAATCCGCATTAGCTTCTATTTTTCCTTCGTTTAATTTAATTTAATTTAATTAGGCAACCATAGAATGGAAGTTGTTGTTGTTGTTAGGTTTGCTGGTGCATCAGCAACTGTGGCTATAATGCACTGATTTCTAACTAGTATATCTTTGTTGTTGATGCTGATTCTGATAAAAATTTAAATGAGGTGATATTTATCAATTGATTTTAGGAAAACAAAAACGTCATCCATATCTTGACGATCTTCTAGAACATTACGTAGTGTTAATTGATTGCAATTTTTGAAAAGTAAGGAGAAAGCAGTTTTTCGTTCTCTTAGATATAGCGGGCATTCGATAACGATATGCTTTACAGTGAGTGGACATGAACAGTTACTGCATTGTGGGGCATCTTCCTTTCTTAATAAATAACTGTGAGTGAGGTATGTGTGACCAATGCGCAGTCGCGCTAGTACCGTTTCCTCTTTTCTATTTCCTCTCAGACTGGAGCGCCACTGTTTGGGTTCTTTCTTTATTTCAAAAAGTTTATTATTTGTTTCTTTTTCCCATATATGTTTCCACTGTTCTTTAGAGGTCTGCTGTATATTGGATTTAAAGTCAACATAAGGTGTCCTGAAATTGGAAGAGATAGGATTTGAAGCATTTTTGGCAGCTAAATCTGCCTGTTCATTTCCTGGGATTCCAGAGTGTCCAGGAATCCAACAAAAAATTATGCGGTGACCACGTGCATGAATTGCCATTAACTGAGTCCAGATTTGTTGTACCAGAGGATGACTGTTGGGGCGTTTACATTGCATACAATTCACGGCACTTAATGAATCGGTATATATTATGGATTGAGTATATGAGGCTTCTTTTATTTTCTCCAGGGCTAGTAAAATACCATACAACTCAGCAGTATAATTACTATATTCTGAAGGGAGCTGTTTGGCGATGATAGCATCCGGCAGGACTACAGCTGTACCAACTTTACTGGCAGTCTTGGATCCATCCGTATATAGCTGCACGTAGCTGCTAAACTGAATTGAGTGGGCCAGATGTAATTATCTGATGTTAATATCTGGAAGATTATTCTTTCCCCATTTCTGGTAGTATTTTTCAATATCTATCGTGGGTATTTGCCATGGCTGGATTTGCATGCTAGTATCCTGCATTATGTTATTCATGCTGAGTCCCCATCTAGTGTTTAGAGCTTGAAGCCTAATGCCAGATGGTTTGTTGAGACGTGATTTAGTACGATAGAGGTTTTCCCATTTTGGTGTGAAGAGATATTGCCATATCGGGTGATGTGGAAAGCTGCTGATTTTTGCGGCATAATTTAGGAGAAGAATTTGTCGCCGAAGGTCTAGCGGCGGTTCATTGGCTTCCGTATATAGACTTAAAATGGGAGATGTACGAAAGGCACCCAGTGCTATTCGAAGTGCACTATGATGAATGGGATCAAGCCATTTCAGTACACTTGGCCTGGCTGAGTCGTATGCAGGAGATGCATAGTCTAAGCGGGATCTAATTAATGAGCGGTATAAATGTAGCAACATGTACCGATCAGCACCCCATGACATAGAGGAGATTACTCTGAGAATATTTAGTTTCTTAAGACAGCTGGTACGAATATATTTTATATGTTCAAGGAAGTTTAATTTTTTATCAAGTATTATATCAAGAAAACGAGTGCTTGGTTGAAATGTAATACAATGGGAGTCTAACTGAAGGATTGGATCAGGATGCAATGAACGTTTACGACAGAAGTGTACTGCAGTTGTTTTCGGTTTAGAAATTCTGTAGCCATTGTTTTTGGCCCAAGAGACTATTCTATTAATGGTGACTTGTAGTTGTCTCTCAATAAGTCGCATATTTTGAGAATGACATGAAATGGCAAGGTCATCAGCGTACAGGTATGCATCAACTGTGTTAGGTATACTATTAGTTATAGAATCGATCCTGATGGCAAAAAGTGTTGGACTCAGCACTGAGTCCTGGGGAACTCCCTCTTCTTGAACATATGTGCCAGAAAGTGACGAGTGGTAGAGGACTTGGAAGGATCTGTTAGATAGGAAGTTCTGAATGAATTTCGGGAGATGACCCCGAAGACCAGATTTATGTAAGTCCCGAAGAATCCCATAACGCCAAGTTGTATCAAATGCTTTCTCGATGTCAATGCATATCATAACAAAGTGTTCATTTCTTAGAAAGGCGTTCCGAATATTTGCTTCTGCTTTGATAATGAGATCGAGCGTCGATCTACTTCTCCGAAAACCATACTGGCTTGGACTCAGAATGTTTTGAGTCTCCAAATACCACGTTAGTCGGGTGTTAAGTATTTTTTCCATTGTTTTTCCCAAGCAACTTGTTAAGGAGATAGGTCGATAGTTTGTTGGATCTTTGTGGTCTTTTCCTGGTTTCGGGAAGACTAGCACATAAGAATGGCACCAGCTGGTGGGGTAATATTCCTCTAAGAAAATTCTATTATAGAGTAGTAAGAGACCATTTAATGATCTTTCACTTAAATGGGAAATCATTGAGTAATAAATTCCATCAGGACCTGGAGCACTGTTTTTCACTTTTGTGAGCGCATGAAGCAATTCAGTCATGGTCAACGGCAGATTGTATGAGTGTTGGAGAGCGGTATTAAAATTCAGTTTATACTTTTCTGTATTGCGTTTTAGCATCTGAAAGGCTGGTTCATAGGCGGAAACAGCTGAGAGTGATTCAAAAGACGAGCCAAATGCATTAGCAAGTTCATCAGGTTCAGAAATTTCCTTTCCTTTCAGAAATAGAATCGGGGAAGTAGCAAGTGGGTATTTGCCATTGATACGTTTGATTTTTTTCCAGACTGTAGCAGTATCTGTGAATCTGTTTATTGTGGCAGCATAGCGTGCCCATGCTTCTTTTTTACTTATTCTTCTTATATAACGAGCCTTAGCCCTTGCTCTTTTAAACTGTAGGAGGTTGGCTGTGGTTGGATGTTTTCTAAACTGATTCCAGGATTTATTTCTTTCTCTTTTAGCAATGCTACATGCTTCGTTCCACCACATTTTTGGATGGAGTCGGATTTTAAATGATGATTTCGGGATAGCGGATTCAGCTGCTGTCATTATTCGTTCTGTGATATAGCTTACTGCAGAATCGATCTTGTCAGTAGCAATGATAGTGGAATCTAAATGAGCTATTTCTTGATATTTAGCCCAGTTGGCCTTGTCAAATTTCCAAATTGTTCTAATTCTGTTGATCGGAGGAGAGCTTGTACAGAAATTACAGATGATCGGAAAGTGATCACTACCAAGAGGGTTGTCAGTAACTGTCCAGTCTATGAGAGGAAATATTGTTGGAGAACATACTGTTAGGTCAATGGCAGAGCTTGAGCCAGATGGTACATGAACATATGTGTGATCACCTGTGTTTAAAATAGTTAGATTGTGTTTATCCAAGAATTTCTCAATTATTTTCCCTCTGCAGTCAAGTTGTTGAGAACCCCATAGAGGGTTATGGCCATTCCAGTCACCCAGAATACAGAAAGGAGCGGGTATTTGTCCTACTAGGTCATCTAAGTCAGCAAGGGTGTAAGCGTGGTTTGGTGCCAGATACAATGAGACTAATGTTATCGTTATGCCAATGGTGATACGGGCTGCAATTGCCTCCAACGGTGTTTGCAAGGGAACAGGTCTGGAGGGAATTGAAGAGTTTACTAACAGCGCTACTCCTCCGTGTGCTGCATTAGAGCAGTTTCTATCTTTTCTATACATGGTGAAGCGTTTAACTGTTATAGATACTGCATTCGTCAGGTTTGTTTCTTGTATGCATGCTGCGACGGGCTTATATTCACTTAGGAGATCGTAGAGGTCATCTAAATTAGCACGAAATCCGCGACAATTCCATTGAATCACTGTGTGCATTGTTTGGTTTTAAAAGGAGGGTTTGGTTTCTTACGGCGGATTTTTTTGTTTGCGCTTGTCTACTTTTGCTTTTTCTTTTTTTGGGAAGACTGGCCTACCCGTGTCAATGTCATCCTCTGGATGAATAATCTCAAGAATTGAATCATCTTCATCTATCTTTTCATCAATATCCATGGTATCGGATATAAATTTAGTAGTGTTGCTTCTTTCAGGAGTATTGGCTCGTTCATTTGGTTGTTCATTAGGTTTCTTATCTGGAGGTATTGTTACAGGAGTATTTGCTTCTCGAGTAGCATATTTAGGAATAGGTTTTTCCTTTGATGAGGAGAGGAGTGATTTAGCCCAACCAGATATTGAGATATTTGGAGGGACTGAGCAGTCTGTCTGAGTTTCTACTGAGCGAAGCCGTTGGGTAACTGAAGCATATGTAGGTGACTTAGCAGGTACTGCAAAGTGTTTTTTAGCTTCTTGATAGGATACTTTCTGCTCAATCTTATATTTTTGAATATTCTTTTCTCTTTTCCATTGAGGGCATTCCTTAGAGAAGGCAGAGTGGTTACCATGGCAGTTAGGACAAATTTGCACTTCAGTGTTACAATTTGTGTGTGTATGCTCTTTTGATCCGCAGTTAGCACAAGTGGCTACACTTCTGCAGACAGCTTGGGAATGACCAAATTTTTGGCACTTAAAGCACCGGACTGGATTTGGAATGTATGGTCTTACTTGGCATCTAAGATAACCAGCTTTAATAGAAGTAGGTAGATTTGGTGTTTTGAATGTTAGGATCACCGTCCGTGTGGGAGCAGGCTCTTCATCTCTTTTAATAACAATTCTTTTGGCTTGTACCACGTTTTGATCTCTTAGTTCATGCACAAGTTCATCCTCTGATACGTTTAATAGATCCCACTCTGATATTACCCCTTTAGAGGAGTTTAAGGTGGCATGTGGGGTAACCTTCGTGGGAATTCCACCGAAAGTAGATATTTTCAATAGCCTCTCAGCATGTCTATGTTCGGTCATTTCGATCAATAAATCTCCAGATCTTAATCGCCGAACCATTTTTGGAGGGCCAGCCACATTTTCGAGACATTTCTGTATCAAAAATGGGGACAGCTTACTCAATGGTTGGTCTGTGGAGGAGTGTAGTATTAGAAAGAGTGGCGTGGTCTTATCCATTCCTTCTTTTTTTTGTCTCTTAGCATGGGATATATTTGTGTCGTCAAGATCTGGATTATGTTTGTCTAGCTCTGAATCATAAGATCCACACGAGGACTGTTTATTTTTGTCCATCGTTGCTCCTTTTAGCCCTGGGAGAGTGGATTTCTTCTCCCAGACTTCCAGCCCCGCCACGTGGAGGCAGGAGCGGTGCCACCTAGTGGCCAAGCGGTTGGAGAGGTTAGTTTGTTAGTGCGAAAATTAATAAATATACTAGGAAAAGAAAGGTAATTTTCCTTTCTGGGTTCTTACTTAGGATCTGTTAAGTACAGAACCCCTTATAAAGAAATAAGGATGAGAAAAGCACTGGAAAGAAAATATAACGAAATCACTTAGAAAGAGCACTATATATCACTTAGGAAAATCGCTTGGCACTCGGGGCCATAGAATGGAAGGTGCACTTTGCTTTCTTAAAAAAATTTTTATAGCCCATAATTTAGTTTTAAACCCATAATCCCTGTAAGTTATTAGAATCCTATAACCACTATGTATGTGGTAAAACTCTCCACCAGCTAAGCGGATTACTATGAGGTGAGTGCTGAAAATTAAGCTAAGCTATACATACGATCTACTAATTGCGTAGTTTTTAATTAGACTCATTCAAAATTTTTTTTAAATCAAATTTTGCATTTTTTCCAATAGATGGAAGTACTTGTCTCTCTTAAAAAAAAAATGCAGTAGACTTAAGCAAAGAATGTCTATAGTTCAACTTTTGTCTTTAAAAAAATCAACTTCTTATACCCATTTTGTTCTTCTGTGAAATGAAATTTCAATTTGGTACAACGTACTGTAGACTTGAGGTTCTTCAACTTCTTAAGAAAAAATTAATTTTGTGGTTCCTTCCTTGATTCTATGAAATGTAATATAAAAAAACAAACAAACTTATATCTGTTTTGTTTTGTGAATTTAACTTCTTGGACTACAGACATTCTTGCTCGAGTCTACTGTATTTTTTTTTTCTTTTTTTAGACAGGTAAGTGCTGCCATCTCTCAGGAAAAATTCAAAATATGATAAAAAAAAACTTTGAATGAGTCTAATTAAAAAGTACACCCTTCAGGCACGGCTCTAAGGTTTTTTTTGCCCCTGGGCAGAAATGTGTTTTACGCCCTTGAGATACTTTTATTAAATATTATCATAATAAAAATTTTGAATTTCGGTACCCCAGACGTTGGCGCCTGTACGCCCTGCATGTTCCCCTGGGCACTGACTCCTTGGCTTACCGTGTTCCCCTGGCACTGATGCCCTTGTAATCAAAATAAATAATAAGAGGGCCACCTAGCGATCGCAGCGCAATCTGAGAATGCAAAAATTGATTTAAAAAATGGGGAAAAAAATATATTATTCTTCCTCTAGCTCAGATTACCCACTTCACTTGAGATATAAATTCAAATTGAGGAAAGATGGTTGTAGAATAGATGCGTAGAAGTTTACCTTTAGCCAGCGGGTGGTTGATTGCTGGAACAAACTTCCATCTGTCATTATGGACAAATTAGCATTTGTTCACAATGTGGACAAATGCCAACGCTAATGCTCATCCAACCGGCATTACTCTTAGGCCAGACCAGGCCAGGCGCAAATGGCAACTTCCATCGAACAGCACTATTGCTCAACTATTTGTTTCCTTGGATAGAATGCATTGCTTTATGTTGGATTGTGAGCATATGCAATTTTTTTGTTGCGGAAACTAAAAGATGTGATGATGCACATGTTACAATATGTTTAGGCGCTGATTATTAAACAGAAGCTCGCTGCGTATACATATATCGCGGTGTTTCTGTTTTGTCACGAAGCCATGTCTGTTGAAAAAGTAATTTACTTCGTGAAGCGAAATGAAAACATGCGTATGTGTGTGCGCTGTATTATAAGAATATCAGTGATATATCACCATATTTTCCAGTAGTAACTACAGAAGTAGTGTAAATGACATCGAATTAATTGTATCTCATATTGTGATTACCTTCACAACGAGTTACCGTGTTATTGCACTACTTCAAATAATTAAAGCTTCACCAATGGAGAAGGCTATTGTTACCTATTTTTGGGAGATACCACCACCCAGACGGCACCGTTTCAAGGCTTGTTGGCCTATCGTCGGTGAGCGGATAGGTACCCCGGTGTTGCAATCATGCCAAGCTAGTTGTGAAGTATAAATTCACAATTTATAAATCCATCTTTCAGAAGATTTAAATGTGTCATCCAATAAGCTTATGAAATTTAAGTGCCTGTGCTTTCAAAATTAGCACATTTATCGGTGTTCCTTCACTACGCTTCTGAAAAAACCACTTTTATAAGCATTGGTCCACATCATTGTGGACCAATGCTTATAAAAATTGCGTTCATTAACGAATGAATGCAATTTTTCTTCCTCCATCCAACCGCGAATCGTTCCTCCTGGAATTCCACACTCGAGAAATGTACTGCATTTCGTTTCGCCACTCTTAACTCTTTCGATAATCTTTAACTTTTCTTCCACTGCATATATATTTTTTTTTTTTCTTTTAGTGGCCATTGCTTCATTCCGATTGATTTACTATTGGGTTTTTAGGAGCATCGGCGACTAAGGCCACGTTGCGCCGTGTATACTGTCTGTAAATTGCATGTGTTCTGAAGTAGATTTCTGTTTGCTGGACGATAAATCCGAGTTTCCGGGATAAAAAAACCATGCTTGAGACTGACTAACTCAGCCATGTTGTGAAAAAAAAACATAAAAATTCCTCCTGTCATCGACGGGATTCGATCTCAGGTGTTTTCCACCCGGTGTGCTGGATCCTATCCAACCCACGAAGGCTGAAGGCCGTAGCTGTTTGTAATTAGTGTTCCAGTGATATACTCTTTTGCATCTCTAACTGAGGGAAGGAACCGGGCCTCTACAGTCTATAATGATTAGTCTCTGACGAATCTTGTTGTTTTCAAAAATACTAAATATATCGAAGCGAATATACAACTATTTTTTTAACTAATTTACCCTCTTGGAAATACGCTAGTAGGATGTATAATAAATACGAGTATGTATTTGCAAATATAACAAAAAGTATTCACTTTTTTTCAGTTACTAACATGGAATTGCTAGTTCTTTGAACGCAGCACTCATTTTTTTATAATTCATTTTTGGAGGAAATGTTATACCCGAATTTTAGGTTTTGTATGAAACAATTTATTTTATTATAATACTGTTGAACACTATTTAAACTGTTCAACTTTAGACCCGTAATGGTAAATTTAGCTCACTTAATACTCATCTACATTTAATAGCTCACTAAGTATAAATCCTTTCATATCTTATTCAAATTTCGAAATTTTGACAAACAACTAAAGGATATATACTTTCGTCAATGATATATAATCTTATTTGGTTTAGTTGGTTCTAAACAGATCTTAGTTTCTCAGGTCAATTTGAATTTAAATTCCTATTGTACAAATTATTATTTATTTAAATTTTGTTTATTTCTTAACTTTTATTATGATGCCATTACTGTTTCACATGTATTCTATCAATTAATTGTTTATTCAGTTCAGTCTTAAATTAATTTTTTACATACGTCATCTAATTCTTTTTAACATTCTTTATTGCCTTGCAAATTATACATATTTGCATTGTCAATTACAATTTTGGAACTTTGCCTGTAATGTAGTAATTTGATAGATAAATAAATGATTATCAGCATTATTGATAATTTGTTACTGCTTGCTGAGGTTCGTATATGTATGGAAGTGTGAAGAAGATTTTTTATTCATGGTTAGGTGGAGAACCCCAGTCGTTAAGAGCGACTTCAAGAATTCAAAAATATCATCACCTTTAATCTGATATGCTTTCTCACACAACTGAAGGAGAGAACGGACATAAATGCAGTCAAATGCGGACTGGATATCCAAAGAAACAACTAACTCAGCCCAATCTTGAAGAGCCTCTAGAATGATGTCAGTGGTTGCCAGCAGATGGTTGCCTCCGTAATGGATATATGGAGAAAGGATATATACTGTGTTACTGTGCACAAACAAGACTGTAAATCGCAAGCTAAAGCCATTGTGCATCGGTAAAAGTCGAAGTCCCTGGTGTTTTAAGCTCGTCAACATGAAATCTCTACCTGTGATTTATAAAAATTGCTCCAACGCTTGGATGATGAGTGTTATTTTTGCTTCATGGTTTGAAAGCGAGTTTGTACCATCGGTGAGATGCCACTTGCTTTCCAAAAAACTTGAAGAAAAGGTTCTGTTGGATCACTGTCCAACTCGTCCTTCGACTAGTGTCATGAAATCGAATGGCAAGATCAGAGTCGAATTTCTGCAAAGGAACACAATTGCACTAATTCGGCCTATGGATCAGGATATTATTCGAGCCTTTAAAGACTACTATTGTGGTGAGCCACTTGATGACGTTGTGAACTCAGAAATTCAAGTTCTAGAATTTCTGAAAACATTAACACTGAAAGACATTGCATACAATATTTAATTAGCGTGAGAAAAAATAAGCTCAACAGCAATTGAAAACTGCTGTAAAAAAAGTATTGGAAAAACGAGATTAATAATAACCTTCAATTAAGAGCATTTTGCGAAGAAGAAGCAAAGAATGGTTGTAATTGGTGGCAGCCTTGACCTGGCTGCTTGAATTGAGGTGGAGGAAGCTCTAGTTGCACATTACCTGAGCGAGGAAGAAATCTCAGCCTCTGCAAACAGTGGGAAGGCAATCAAAGAGATGGCCATTGGCATAGAAAATGACTCAGAAGATATCGTGGATGACTCGTGTAAGGAAAAAGCAACAGAAATTAACAAAGTTATTGAAAACATTAATAAGGTGATGGCGTGGCTAGAACGGTCAGCGTGATAGAGAGCATCTTTATTTATTGCATCTAACTACTATTAAAAATCATGTATTGCAAAAATTCTGTCATCAGTTCTGGCAAACTAAATTTCATGACTCTTTCAGAACGGATGCTTAAAATGTAAGTAGTTCATAATAGCACTATGTATTAGGGGAATATAAAGGGAATGATGTAACATTTAATACTTTCTCTTTTAGAATTCAAAAATAAAACAGTAAATGAAGTATTTATTTGCTAAGTGGTGTATTTATGTTAAAAAGAACTGTGAAAGAAATGGGAATAAAATTTTGTACTATAACGCGGGTATTAAAGTTGTCGGCTGACTCCCGCGTTATATCGAGGTTACAATATATGCAATCTACCGACATAATATTATAGCGCATATGGTCAAGTAGTTGATGCGCTTAAAAAAAAAAGAAAAAAACTTATTACACTCTACTACATTTTTTTTTTTTTTAATTCCAAGGAATGCCAATGTAAAAATAATATTTTCTTTGAACAGTCACCGCTGTTAGACAGGCAAGCTAGAATGGAAGTCGCCTCTTGGGTAGCACAGTCGCTTTAATCACCGATCTCTCGCACCAGATGGAAGCGGCCTGGATTCGAATCCAATCGTAGGTTTCAGGTATTCAGGCGCCCCTTGAACGTTGACGCCCGTGTGCAGTGCACCCCCTTTCACCCTCGGGATGGCCCACTCCTGCCTGAGTTAGTCGCTCTCAGGAAATGTTTGCATGATTTTTCTACATAAACACGGATTTTTTCGTCCAGCATACCGACCAAAGGCTGTCATGCAATTACAGATATAACATAATATCTCATGGCCTTAATTTCTTTGACACGTTACTCACACACCTACATCTCTCTTGAATAAATAATACTGTAATAAATAAAATAAATTTTCTGTTTATACTCCGGGACGACCAAACGGTCAGAGGAGTTCACAAGATAGACAAAATACAAGAAACAGCACCGTATTTAGCAGTCACGGACTTGAACTCAGTCACTCTAGGCACGTGTACTTATGCACGCGCATGCCTGACCACTCGGCTATGGCGACCCTGTAGCCAAGTGGTCAGGCAGTGAAAGCGGTCCTGCAAGTAGCAACTTACAAATCCACTTGTTTGGAATTTTTAACTGCGTTATAAAATGAACAATCTAAACAAAATAGTATCTAGTGAAGAATATGACTAATAACTGTGAATTGGATTGTCTAATGCCTAATAACTGTGATAACTGTACCTAGAATACGATTTTTGTGTTCCTACATTTAACTGACTGAAAAGTCTACTTGAACCAAAATTGAAAGTATAGATCTTTTTGTGTATTGTTATATGAAATAAAGTTTTATTAATTTTTAGATACGCTAGAAAAATCAGGGTATGTAACTTTTAGTGCGGCCCCGGGTGCCAAGCGATTGTGACTGAGCGATTTCTCTGTGCTATTACTGCGATTTCTCAAAAGTGATTTATAGTTATTTTGAGTTCTTCACGTTAATAAATCTATTCATTTAAAAACAGCTCTTGTAACAAAAACACTTGTACAGAGCAAGAAAGGAAAGGCACCTTTCTTTATTTCTTCTAGTTTACTACTAACCACTTACTACTTTTCGCTTGGTCACACCAGGCACTGCTCCTGCCTCCCCGTGGCGGGGCCGGTAACCTTGGCAGAAAAGTTCATCTGCCAGGGGCTAAGAGGAGCCAACATGGAACAAAATATGTTTCCAACTCTAGAGCCGTCGAGCTGTCGGCCAAACACTGAAAATGACCATGATTCGTCGCAAGCAAAGAGGTTGAAAACCAATCCCTCGGCGACAGACTTACCTGCATTCTTAATCATGCACTCGCTATCTGACCAGCCTCTCAGTAAACTATCCCCTTTTTTAATCCAAAAACACCTGGAAAGTATTGCAGGGTCTCCCAAGACGGTTAAGAGACTGCAATCAGGGGACTTACTTATTGAAACTATAAATGGCAAACACTCTGAAAAATTACTTAAAAAGACAACTTTCGCTGGTATTCCAGTGAAAGTAACTCCACATGCAACCCTAAATACATCAAAGGGTGTAATATCTAGTTGGGACCTGATGAATGTGACGGAGGAAGAAATTAAAGAAGAGCTTCAGGAGCAAAATGTAATAGCTGTAAAAAGAATTATGATAAAAAAAGACAATATTCTCACACCTACCAGAAATATCATTCTTACATTCAACAGTCCAAGCCTACCCACATCAATAAAAGCTGGATATCTACTTTGCCGCACTCGTCCTTTCATACCCAATCCGTTGAGATGTTATAAATGCCAGAAGTATGGCCACTCTCAAACAACGTGCAGAAGCAACCCAGTTTGTCCCAACTGTGGATCCTCCGATCACATTCAAAGTGATTGTTCGGTGAAAGAAATGATCTGTCCCAACTGCAAAGGCAACCATCCGGCCTACTCTAAGACATGTGAGAGGTGGAAAACAGAGAAAAAAATTGTGAAATATAAAGTTGAAAACAGAGTTAGTTATCAGGAGGCTAGAAAATTAATTGCACCGAGTATACCTAACCGTACCTATGCCAATATTACAAAAAAATATCAAACCATTGCCACACAAACCGATGTTACCGTACCTTCAAACACTTCCATCTCTGACTGGGCTCGGGCTGTTCTCTCTCAGCAACAGTCCAGTGCCGTTAAGCACTCAGACCAAGCAAATAATACGCCTCTCAAAATACCAGCAAAATCTCAATCTCCGCCAGTGAATGCCACTACAAATAGTAATAGTTCGTCTTCGAAAAAGATTATCCAAGACAAATCGATGGAGGCAGAGTATCCATCCAAACAGGAAGATCCAATCCTGGAAATATTTGCTGAAGAAGAGATGGACACTGGTCGCCCTTCCTTTCCGAAAAGAGAAAAACCAAAGCCAGAACGCCATAAGACAGCCACGTCAGGTACAGCTTCTTCCTCTAAATTCAAATAATGTCTAATATCTTGCAATGGAATTGCAGAGGCTTTCGTGGAAACATTGATGACATCCGTTATTTAATTAATCGCTACTCTCCAGTTGGTTTCTGCCTGCAAGAAACCTATTTAACTCCTCAAATTTCCATTTCCATCAAAAACTACTCGATCTATAGACGCGATCGGAATACATCCGATTCTGCTAGAGGTGGTGTAGCAATTCTAATTAGTACAAGGATTCCAGCTAAACAAATTACTCTCCAAACCCAAATCGAAGCTGTCGCTGTGCGTCTGATTACTCAAACTGCATTAACTCTAGTCTCACTTTATCTCCCACCAAACCATGCTTACACTTATAATGATCTTAAAGAACTTTTACTGCAGCTATCCTCCCCTATCTGCCTGCTAGGGGACTTCAACGGCCACCACCCTTTATGGGGTTCATCTAAATTAGACAGACGCGGCCGACTGATTGAAACTTTACTGGAAAAAGAAAACCTCACTCTTCTTAACAGTGGCTCGCACACCCATATACAGTTACCCAATGGACAGACTTCTGCCATTGACCTATCGATTTGCTCCCCAATACTGTTTTCAGCTATGCAATGGTCCACCCTGGATGATCCCATGGGTAGTGATCACTTTCCAATTGTTTGTAATCTGTTGACTACCCAACCACAATTACAACATCCCTGCAGGAAATGGAAATTCTCTAAAGCCAATTGGGCGAAATTTCAATCAGCAATCACTCTTGACAAAAAAACTATTCAACTACAGCCCATTGATGAAGTTACTGATTATATTACATCCCGCCTTTTAGTTGCAACTAAGTACTCAACTCCGTTATCAAATCCCCCGTCCCAACGGCACTTCAACTACTGGTGGAACGAAGAGTGCACAAAAGCAAAGAAGGAAAAAAATAAAGCATTTAATTTATTCCGTCGATCTCCAACCACAGCTAATCTAATTAGCTACAAGAAACTAAGGGCAAAAGCGCGTTACATTCAAAAGCAGGCCAAGAAAGATTCTTGGACTAGGTTCGCATCAACTATCAATAGGAACACTGACTCCAGACTAATATGGAAAAAAATTAGGCAGATTTCTGGGAAGTTTCCAACTGTTCCATCTCCAATTCTCTCCTGCAATGGGCAAGAACTCTCTGCTCCTATAGATATAGCCAATGCCTTGGGCAAAACTTTTGCTGAAATATCGGCTGCATCAAACTACACTCCAAAATTCCAGAAAATGAAGACTGCCAAAGAACAGAGACCTATCAACTTTCGAACCTCACTGTCACTTCCATATAATCAGCCTCTGCAATATTGTGAACTTTTACAAGCCATCAGAACAACGCGAAACAGTGCCTCTGGGCCAGATGGCATATATTATGTCATGCTGCAGCATCTCGATGAGAAAAGCTTACAAATGATTCTAATCTTTTTTAACCGGATCTTCCTGGAAAATATTTATCCAACCTCTTGGCACCACGCTACAGTTTTGGCGTTTTTGAAACCTGGAAAAGATCCCTCCAGTTCTAATAGTTACAGACCAATATCTCTGTCAAGTTGCCTTGGTAAAATTCTTGAAAAAATGATCCATAGTCGACTCACTTGGATCATTGAAACTCAACATCTACTGAGTAATTGTCAACATGGCTTTCGTAAAAACAGGTCATCCCTAGATCTGATGATCAAGGCGGAATCTGAAATTCGCAATGCCTTTGTGAAAAACGAACACCTTGTCATGGTCTCCATTGATATAGAGAAGGCATTTGATACTACCTGGCGGTATGGCATTCTCAGTGACCTATATAATCTTGGTCTACGAGGCAACCTACCCATATTTATTAGGAACTTCCTCAAGAGCCGATCTTTCCAGGTGAGATATCAAAATTCCCTTTCTGCTACATTCTCGCAGGAAGAAGGAGTACCACAAGGATCAGTTTTGAGTGCAACCTTGTTTGCCCTTAAAATTGATTCCATTACAAAAGTACTCCCAAATACTGTAGAGGCTTACCTTTACGCTGACGATCTCGCTATTTCTTGCCATTCTCAGAACATGAGATCTGTCGAAAGGCAATTGCAGATGTCCCTCAATAAAGTTCAAAAGTGGGCTGAGCTCAATGGATATCGTCTTTCCCCAGAGAAAACAGTTGCGATCCACTTTTGCTGTCAACGCAAATTGCATGCAGATCCTGAACTTCGGATTTCAAATTCCACCATTCCGATTGCCAGCAATATGAAATTCTTGGGACTAATCCTGGACAGTAAGCTCAACTTCTTAGATCATGTTAAATTAATACGTACTGCCTGTCTCAAAAAGATCAACATGCTAAGAGCTTTATCTGCCCTCTCTTGGGGAGCAGATCGTACAACTTTGCTGCTCTTATATAGAGCACTGATTAGATCCCGTTTAGACTATGGTTCTCCAGTTTATGATTCTGCCCGAAGGAGTGTGCTACGCTGGCTGGATCCTATTCAACATAATGCATTGCGGATTGCAATTGGTGCATACAGGACATCTCCAACTCAGAGTCTATACATTGAAGCTAATGAGCCCCCTTTGCATCTTCGTAGAAAAATGTTACTACTTAAATATGCAGCCAAAATACAGACTTGCCCTTTGCATCCTATTCAGCCATACCTTTTTAATCAACCACTAGTTAATCTCTATAGAAATAAACCAAGTAAAATCCAACCGGCTGGCCTACGGCTCCTTGAAATATCGCAGAACTGGAATGTTCCTCTCTACAATATGCAACAGATAAAGAATTACTCTCATCCACCATGGACCACCTTTCCTCAACTGACCTCTGATACCTATTTTCTTCAATGGGGAAAGAATTGCCTGCCGGCAGTGACTGTGCAACAACTCCATGCTAGCCATATTCAAACTTATGCCGACTTCTTACCGATATATACGGATGGTTCCAAATCTCTGTCAACTGTTGGAGCAGCAGCAGTGTTTCCCTCTGCTATCATATCAGCTTCTCTTCCACCTGAGTATAGCAACTTTTCCGCAGAACTGTATGCAATACAGTTAGCTCTAGAAAATTTGAATTTACATCCATCTGCAAAATATATAGTTTATACTGACTCTCTCAGCTCAATCAAAGCAATGCAGAATACATCTCAAAAGAATCACCATATTGTAATGAAAATCAGGAGTTTGTTATTGCAGATTTATGATCGTCAACAACTAGTGAAGTTTTGCTGGATTCCAGCACATTCAGGCATAAAAGGGAATGAAGTGGCTGATACATCTGCCAAAAGTCCAAGTTCAGACCTAACGTCTGTCCCTATTCCAGCGCCCGATTATAATATCTTAATTCAAGCAGCATGCCATGCACAGTGGACAGAATTATGGCATAACCAAACGACTAACAAACTTTTCCAGCTGAAACAAAACCCAAAGTTCTGGCATTCCAGCAATCAGACAGTGCGGCGGGAAGAAGTGGTACTCACACGAATGAGAATAGGACACACCCATCTGACTCACCTCCATCTACTAATGGGCGATGATCCTCCTCAGTGTCCATACTGCTTAGAACATCTAACAGTCAAACACATTCTGATTGACTGTCCGCAGTATCAACAACATCGAGCTGCAATACTTCAAAATCTGGCTAATCGTTCAGAAAGATTGACATTACATCATATCATTGGAGAGGACGCAAATGTTAACAAACTTTTCTGCTTTTTAAAACAAATTGGAGTGTATCATCTTTTATAAATAGGCTACAGAACTGAAACTAATTTAAACTGGATTATTTTTTTAATATTCCTACGAATAGGCGCACTATAGCCATAGCAGCTAATGCGCCAATAAACACCCATACCACACACACACACACTTTTAGTGCCTTGGCACTTAAAGTTATATAGATGTATTCAAGTAATGCCCCAGTTTTTCTTCTTTAGATTAATTTTGTCCCGATGTTTTCATTTTTTAATCTTCAGAATTTGTTTTGCACCGATATGCATCCCTGAAAATTCGGATACAGGTAAAGCGAGCGAATTTTAATTTGATTTAAACTACTGCATTGAAATACCCTTGCAGTCCTGTAGTACTGGAAATACTATAGGATTGCTGGAGTATTTCAGTAAAACTACTCGCAAGTGAAGAACTGTCATAAGGCATGTTTATGCATAAATATTCTTTATGACGAAACGCTACAAAATGTGATTATCTCAGAGTTCGTTCTCATTAGCTAAAAATCCACTTACAAGAGGATTGTACTGTATATATCACATACAGTACAATATATAAAAGTACAGGAAGAAGATTTAGTTGTTCCTAGTTTTATCTAAGCATAAACATGCATTACAATAATTCCACATTATTATTATTAGCCATATGGTGCAAGGAAGCCTGAGGCTTATTCTGCACCAGCCTAAAAAAAAAAAAAAAAAAAAAAAAAAAAATTCCTGCATTACCCTGAGAGAGAGAGAGAGAGAGGGGAATCACCAAGAAAGAGAAGAATGATGATATCCAGCTCAGGACCATGGGTTTGCCAAGCCCATACTCACCAGATGTGAGCCCCTGGGGTGTGCGAACAGTGGTTTTTGTTTTAGCATTTTAACCATTTTAAGGTAGATGCTATGCTCACTTCAGTCAGATATAGACAGGAGGAAGATTTTTAAATTTAGAGAGACACCCTGCTAAACTTAATATTATATTTTTTTGAAATTTAATTTTGTTTTTATTTAGTTTTTTAAATATTTTAAAAATAATTTAGAAATAAATAAATTTTTATATAAAAATTTATTTATTTTATATAAAAATATTTATTTAATTTTATTTTTTTAAAATATTATTTAATATTATTTTTCTAAGCAGTTCAGCACTTCGAAACTTGAGCCTTTGCAATACGGTAGAGATCCCGCCCAATAAAATACACAATTGTTGAAACGCATCTGCAATTAAATAATCACCCCGATAGGCAGCGTATTTTCCAGAAATTAAGCACAGTTTTACTTCGTAAATAAGTTGTAAATCTCATATAAATTACGTTCGGTAACGCGCTTTCTTATTAAATCCCTGAGCAAATTTAATCCCTGCTTTACTAAAGGATTCGTGATTCATCTATTCGATAAGTCTCTTCGTCTCGTATAATGTGATCTAATTCTACCATAAGAACTGCCATATTAGGGCCACCCTAGAGGTACCTGATCTACCATTATGTATTATGTCCATAAATTGCGAGTTTGTAATATAATGCAGTAGTTTAAATTCTCTGGTCGATTTGTCTGTTTTGCTGGACAAACAACCCAAATTTCCAGGGGCGAGGGAACCTTGCTACCCCATGACTGAGACCAACTAACTCAACTCAACCACGGAGTAATTTTACCGTGGTCCATATAGTGTAATAGGACCATTTTGACACCTTTGATTGTACTCATATTATTCTTAACAAGTGAGCGGTTACCCGCTATCTTATTCTTAAGAAAAGAGGCAAGATTGGTTTATCAATTCTGCAACAGATAGATACACGCAATACCTGTTTGGGACTGTAAAAGTACATAAGTCAGGTTACCCCTTACGTTCGGATTTTCCCCTATAGACAGGGCCGGATTTAGGTATTGCGGGGCCCCTAAGCACAATTTTTTGGGGCTCCCAAAAAGTTTAATTTTAAAAAATCTAAAAAATACACTTATTATTATCTCTTTATGTATAATAAATATAAATACATATGCGACAAAGAAAAAAAATTACTTACAAAGTTAAAAATATATATTATATTTCCGATTGAAATACATTCATTCACATCAAAAACATCATAACATTTTTTCTCTACTTTTGACGGTGGAAAATTGGTCGATTATATCGTTGAAGCAAAGAGTTTGCAGCTTATCGTGTTCCATACTAATAATTAAGTCGACTAATTTTTCCTGAGACATAGTCGTGACCATATAGCTTTTTCTTCTTTTCAGTTTACTGAACAATCGTTCTCCAGTGCAGTTCAATATCATCAAACTTAAATACAAACGTAAAATCGTTTCAATGTTCGGAAATGCTAGAAAAATGTCGTCCTGGCATATAAGATGGTACAGCTCTTCGTGACTGAACTTGGTATTAGACCAAACCTTTCCATGTAGCCGCGGATCAGTGGCATTTCTAGTTACTTTTTTGTTTTATGTCTAGACGCTAAGCTACCGCCGAATCGTTATGTCGGGAGCTGTCTTGTAATTTTGCCAAATAAAATCTAAAGTAATCGACATCTTTTCGTGGGAAATTATGGGATTTTTTCCGCGGCCCACGATGGGTGGGGGCCCCTAAGCTACTGCGTATTTTGCTTATACGTAAATCTGGCCCTGCCTATAGATCTTCGGCCTTCGTACTGTTTTTGTTCATGGAGTGATGGAGAATATCATGACCCGCTTAGCTTCTACCATGTCCCCAATTAGGGTTAATAACAAGAAAAATGTCATCCGAAAACTAAAGCAAGTTTGTTTAGATTTTGAATACATTTTAGCCACTTATGAGTTTTGACATAGTCTCCTTGAAATCAGACGTAGACATTGATTTTACTTTGGAAATGAATAGAACTTTTTTTAATCTTTATAACTCTAAAGAACTGGAAGCCTTGGATGGTATTATAATGTCAATTACTAATTGCAATTAATAATACTAACAATTAAATTATAAAATTTGGATGAGACCATCCTGTTCTCATATATTTTTCTGCTGCCAGTATATTATCTGTTTAGTTAATGAGATTTTAAGGCTCACAGCAGAATAAACCTTGACTTCACAACGAGTTGCCTATTACTGTGCTACTCTCAAACAAATGTGCTTGAAATTAGTGCAATGCTAGAGAAACTTTCTGTGAAAGCAAAATTTATTCTGTGGTGCGCTTTTGAGGCATTTCATTAACAAAGCAGTTTAAATCCATCTGGTCGTACAGGACTGGTTCCTAATACACCTGCGTGTAAATTAAAAAAAAAAAAAAAATGCCATCTTTTATTGCCGAATATTTATTATTTACAAAAGTAAATTTGACGTCCTTGTGGTTTGCTGCCTGTGTTGATCACGTTGTCTGCACAGTGGTATCGTCACCATCTTCCCCACACCGGGTGGGAAAGTCCCGGGTTCAAATCTCGTCGATGGAGCGAGGAACTTTAATGGGTTTTTTTCACTCGGTGGTCTCAGGCGTAGATAGCAAGCCCCCCCTCCCCCAAGGAACTGGAGTTTTTCGTCCAGAAAAACAGACAGTTCGACTCAGTAGCGGATTAAGGTCGGTTGAGGCCCCGGGCGCAGAAGAAAATATTGGGCTCCTTAAAAAAAAAGAGAGAGAGACAGGGAAGATAAATATACATGTTAACCATTTTTTTAAATAAATAAAAAATATTATCTACTATTAATGTTTTATTTCCAATAAAATTTGAATATAATATATGTATAATATAATTAATAATAGCATAATAATAATAATCACAAAGTTTTGAACTAATAGTTGAACATATTAGTTCAACTAATTTGTTGGGGTTTTGCGTATAAAGTTGGGGTTTTCGTGGGCCCTTCAGAAGTCGGGGCCTAGGGCGCGCGACCGGTGCGCCCGCCGTTAAATCCGCCTCTGGTTCGACCATAGAACACAAACATAAGACACACAGCACGGCGGATGAATTTAATTATTCGGGTGGCCTAAAAATAAGTTTTTTTTTTTTTTTTTTTTTGTGTTAATCACGTAATCCCACTTAATTGAATAATATTTGAATAGGCATATATTGGCCTAAGTTGCCCTTGTGCTGCTAAACACTAACAAAACCCCAGGGGCTCACATCTGGTGAGTATGGGCTTGGCAAACCCAGGGTTCAGAGCTGGATATCATCATTCTTCTCTTTGATGATGATTCCTTTCTTTCTCTTTTTCTTACTCTCTCTCTCTCTCTCTCTCTCTCTCTCTCTCTCTCTCTCTCTCTCTCTCTCTCTCAGGGTAACTCGGGATTTTTTTTTTTTTTTTTTTTTTGGCAGGTGAAGCATAAGCCTCAGGCTTCCTTGCACCATATGGCTAATAATAATAATAATAATCACCACCACTTAATTGAATGGCCCTGTGGCTATAAACCAAATATGTCATCGTTAATCATTTGGAGAGCGTTCGTGTAATGTGCAGAATATTGACCTCGAAAGAGAATAGTCTCAAGTACATGATTTGCAGTTCTTGTGAATCAGTTTTTTCCGGACGTTCCAGAAATCAGAGATTTTCTTAGTGATAGGTAGTCAATTCCAGTGATTTCTGTTGGCTTTAGGCTATCTGCTTGTGGCAAAAATATATGAGAGGTGAAAGTATGAAAACTGGTCGTAAGTATACATCGCACATCTGGCAATTCAGTTGAAAATCGGACAATTAACAAAATTACGCTCCCCGGCATTGGGGAGTGTTATTTATTTGATAAACAATGCATCATCAGGTAATTCGTTGAAAACGAGAAGTTACTTTTGATTAGTTGGTTTCCTGTATGAACGGAATTTTATCGATTCATGCAGGAACAAATGGATCGAGCATGTAGAGAGAGAATAGAGGATGGACCCTGTCCAAAATAGATTCTGAACTAAACCTCGATGAAGGAGAGACAGAGCCGCTGCAAAGATGGAGACCGTAACAGGCCACTAGGCCTAATCCTGGATAGGAAGAAGAAGGGTTAAGACCATATTAAAAAGACTGTATGTTTCACAGGCTAAAAATGAAATAAAAATAAAATAAATATATTTTCAGCAGTTTTCTTAATTTTTATGGATAGAGGTACGCTATCGTTACTGACGTTCCTTACGACCATTGTAAAATAATAATCTTTGATGAAAACTACAGAGCCATCTGTCAAGTTTCCAAAATTTGAATAAGTAGTAAATTAAACTAACAAAGGCTTCTGTTCCTGTTCTTGATTTTTTGGTTTGATAAGTTTTTAGTTATGCAAGCGTTAATTGTCTCTGCTTTCGTGTTTCTTGAGTGTCAGTTTTTGGATTGTGGAATGAAAAAAAGATTAATTCCAACGGCTCTGATTACTTGATATGCTGTAATCAGGAAAACATGGGCAACACAGTCGATACAGTTAAGCAGATGCTTGACGAAGGTGATGATGGTAAGCAATTATTTGCACGAAGTAGAATTTGAGCAATTATTTGCAATTATTTCGTGCAATTATTTGCACGAAGTAGAGGTTGTATTTGGCTTATGATTTTGTGGTCTCGCATTCATATAAAACGTTGTGAAAAAGGTGCTAGTTTATCACGTTATCGCTTATGCTAACATCTATATTTATACAGAAATTCACAATTTTTTTTAAAATTTTTAATTAAAAAAAAGTCGAAGTAGGCTTTAATATTCTGTTGTGATGCTGTCGTAATGACAGCCCCCGTAGTGCGCTCATTACTATAGTAAATATCATTTTCATCTAAAGAAAAGGGTGAATATTGGTTATTCGCTGATATATTTAGTATTTAACTTACATAACATAAGTATCCGTTACTGAAACCGGATAGGGAGAAAATAGTACTCATGTTTTGCTGTTAAAATGAATATAAAACATACCGTTGTGTTAAAATGAATATAAAACACACTGTTGTGTTAAAATGAATATAAAACACACTGTTGTGTTAAAATGAATATAAAACACACTGTTGTGTTAAAATGAATATAAAATATGCTGTTATGTAAGTGAAGTATTATATTTACTGAGTCTCCTATACTCGATATTAGCCGAAAGAGATTGTTTAATTCGACATTCAGTAATGCGATTTCGTTCACGTATCCCAGCCAAGAGAACGAGCGTTTGTGTATGATTTTTGTTCGTCTTTTTTTTTTTTTTTTTTTCTTTTGGAACTACTGCAACTTCTAATCACTGCCGAGTCAAAAATTGGTGAACTCCAGATAACGGTACCCCTTACAAAATGGCGCCGAGAAGAAGGGGGGAAAGCAGTGACGTACGGTTCGTAACTCCGCCCACTCACTGCGTTCCCCCTCTTATTCTCGACAACTGCGCGTGGCGGATGTCACGCGCCATAACAGTATGTTGGAGCTGAAAAACAACGAAATTAACGGCAATTTTTTCGTAGCAACAACTAAAATAAATGCACTTTATTCCGGTTAGACAAAATGTCACACAACATAACACGTCAGAGTTAAAATTAAGAAAATTCACAAAAACAGTAATTATTTTTTCTAAATAAGAAACAAAAAGTAACACGATATGCAGCATATGACCAAAAAACCTAACCATTCAGGGCCATGAAAGTCGATTAAAAACACGACTCCCATTATAATTTTTTTTTTTTGTCCAATGACCGGTTTTGCTTGAATCCCTTCCGAAGTCATGTAAAAACATAACCATTTTTCTAAACACAAATGAAAGTCGATGAAAAACATGACTCCTGTTATAATTTTTTTTTTTCGTCCAACGACCAGTTTTTGCTTGAATCCATGCTGAAGTCACATAAAAACCTAATCTTTTTTCGCTAAACAGAAACAAAAGTCAATGAACACGTGTAATGAAGAATAAAATTGCTCTTTGCATAAGCACAAAACGACAATATAGAATTTTTTTTTTAAAAGAACGCAACCGACACAACACTCAACCAACACAATACTAGGTTAATGATATGTGAAAACAACACAGAAAATAAATAAAACTCACCTCATCAGTCCTGGCCTGTAGGCTTGTACAAAAAACACAAAAAGAAATAAACAAAATAAGAAAATGTGACGGCAACACACAGCAGCAAAAAACAACCAAACGGTTTACCTGCAGAATGTAACAGGATAACGACACAGGAACTCAGGACTAAATAAGCAACCACGTGCCAAGCAGCAATGGGATATTAACTCTTAACAAGCAGCAACAATTGAACAGCTCACACACCAGAAACCAGCATGCAAATGGAACCATACGTAACAAATTTCGCATTTACCGCTCCAGTGATGTCTGCCTGAAATGAAGAGGGGGATGCATTGAGTGGGCAGAGTCACAACCTGTCAATCACTGCTTTCCCCCATTCTCATAGCCAATTAAAAGGGTGTACTGTTAACTGGAGTATGGTCTAGAAATTTTTATATCTGAGGTAAAGAAAAAAAAATAATAGATGCAAGTCCAGCAGAAGTGTCATAAGGCAGTCGAAGGCTGGATTTACCATGGTGGAGTAGCTCCAGGTCTCCAAGATCGCAATGGTCCCTGGAACAATTCAAATAATGAGTAGTCCTGTTAATGTCATGATGACGGTACGTGACAGCGTCGGTGCACTGAGTTCCAACTTCTAACTGAACTGGTGGGTCCAACCTGTTGTTCTGACCAAACATTGGTGTCACTCACTCAATTTTAAAGTCTCTGTACTAGGAACGTACGATGCACTTTCAGTAATTCGAAAAGGTTTTAAAAAAATATATTTTTAATTTCTATATGCTGGAACCTTAAACTTGCTACTGGGCACTTGGTATCCCCCCCACCCCCGATGTGCATAAGATTTTTCTCTAAGATGTTGCTGTGTTGTTGCTAAAATTTTAGGGTTTCATTTCATGAAAGACACACGTATGCATGTACATAAATTTAAGTAGCAAGGGATGTGTTATATGTATTCCCTTGTAACAGTGGCAGCTAAGATACCTTGTATTACAGCAGCGATGAAGATTCTTCAGTTAATGAGGTTACGATGGTAAATAAAGTTAAGAGAATACATCTCAGCCATCCACTGAGTGCAACTACTCCTCAAGTTGTTCGGCAGCAATTTAATTTCAACAAAAAAATTACTATCAGTCATCCAGTGGCATAGCCAGGCTAGGGTCAGCAGGTACAGGTACATTGTAACCCCCCCCCCCACTATTCCGAAATCTGGTATTTTGGCACTTTTTAGCATTAGGCAATTTGTGCCATTTTTTTGTGAAGGTACCTGCTGACAAAAAATCCTGGCTACACTATTGCAGTCACCGAACTGGCAGTTTTTGTGTTCCCCATGCATTGTTTCTTTTTTCAATATGTATTATTGTTATGTTACAAATTAAAAAAGATTGTCATAAAAAAAGTATGACCACTCTGTCCACTTCCATATTTTATGTACTCTTGTATGTGTGTGTATATTTCAATTTGTAGCACTTTACAGACAACACGCTTGTGCATGGTGTTGCCTCACTCACAGAAATGTTACATGTTGCTGTAGCCAGACTACACAGCAACCATTTTATGTTAATTAATAAAAAAAAATCTATGAAAGTGACACAAATTTAATTTTAGTATTCAAGCAATATTTCTGTTTTCTATATGCATCATTAATTATGTTACAAATTAAAAAATATTGTAAAAAATATGACCACCGTTATCTACCATTTAGTAGATAACTTTACACACAGCACTCTTTTAGTAGTATTGCATTATTCATATATTTTTTTACAAATTGGACGGATGTGCTTGCATAAAGTGTTACTGAGAACTTTATAGATAGCAAGCACCCCTGTGGTATTATTGCATTTCTCACTTAAATTCTTACTAATTGAAATCAATGCAGCCGCACAAAGTAGTACTGTGTTGGTATTGCATTGGTGGTAAAATTTTTTCATGCAATACATTTTTAAGAACTGAACAGATGTGCTTGTACAGTGTAATACTGTGGGCAGTTTTTACACTTAAAAAATGGGCTAAATTTTAGTATAGGGTTCCCCAGGGCACGGCCGACAAACAGTCGAAGTGAAGGACATGATTGTTCCTCCCCTCCTCGTGTTACAGGTAAAGGCCACGTGATGAACAGAAGGTGACATGAACTGAGAAAAATAGTTGCAATTAGAAGTTAAAAAACACTTACAGGGAGGGTCACATTTTTAATTGACTTTATTTTTGTGAGTAATTAAAAAAAGATTAGGTTAGTTATGCCACTAATTTGGGATGGATTCAATCAAAAGAAGTGTGGGTTTTTTAATAGACTTTAATTTTAGTGAAAAAAAAAATGGTTAGGTTAGTAATTCGGGATGGATTCACTCATAAGGAGTGTAGATGTGCTTGTACAGTGTAATACTGTGGGCAGTTTTTACACTTAAAAAATGGGCTAAATTTTAGTATAGGGTTCCCCAGGGCATGGCCGACAAACAGTCGAAGTGAAGGACATGATTGTTCCTCCCCTCCTCGTGTTACAGGTAAAGGCCACGTGATGAACAGAAGGTGACATGAACTGAGAAAAATAGTTGCAATTAGAAGTTAAAAAACACTTACAGGGAGGGTCACATTTTTAATTGACTTTATTTTTGTGAGTAATTAAAAAAAGATTAGGTTAGTTATGCCACTAATTTGGGATGGATTCAATCAAAAGAAGTGTGGGTTTTTTAATAGACTTTAATTTTAGTGAAAAAAAAAATGGTTAGGTTAGTAATTCGGGATGGATTCACTCATAAGGAGTGTAGATTTTGAAGTTTCACTTCAAAATCTACACTCCTTATGGGTGTGCTCCAGGCAGATGAGAGTAACTTGTGTTCGTGGATTGACAAAAAACACAACGAAAATGCAACCATCACCATAAGTAAACGCATTACAGGCACTCCAAGCAGCCAACTATCATACTAGGCTAAATGCTCAATAAATGCCCACCATTTGACATCAAGTGTTCAGTAAAGCAAGGAGACAATCTCTCCATGATTCTCTTTTCCCAAAAGGTCAAAGGAATATATATAGGTGAAGATGACACAGAAATTAAAATTATGGCATATGCCAATGACGTCACCATAATCATAACAACAGAACAATCTATTATTGAAGTATTCCACACTCTGAAGAGATTCGAAAAGGCAGCTGCATTGAAGATTAACCTGAACAAAACATATGCCAAATCTGCCAACAGGTGTCAATATCAAGAAACAATTCATAATACTCCGTGTAACCTTCGGAGACGAAGATAAGCACTGCGAAAGGAAAAATAAGAGTAGGAGTGTGTTATAGGCCTAATGACTTGAATGAGTACAATGAACAATTGTACCGAGAAATAGAGTGGGCCAGTAAATCAGAATGTCTTATAATGGGGGATTTTAACTTCCCAGATATTGACTGGAACTTGTATGTTGGGCACTCACACACTAGTCAGAATTTTGTGGATTTATTGGATGATTGTTTTCTGCAGCAGCATGTTTGAGAGGCTACCAGAGAAAGTAACACTCTTGATCTGGTTATCAGCAGTGATCATTCGTGTATTAAGAATTTGCAGATAAAGGAACCACTAGGTGGCAGTGATCACAGTGTGCTGAAGTGGGATTTACTCAAAGAGGTAACTACCGTCAGGGGTAAAGGAAAGGGTTTTTGCTTCCGTAAAGGGGAGTACAGTGGTCTCAGACAGTTTTTAAATTCTGTACAGTGGGATCAACTGAAAATGTTACAAACAGTAAATTCTAAGTGGGAAGCATTCAAGGAATTAATCGTGGAAGCTACTTGACTTTATATACCGATTAAGAAATATCGTTCAAGGTTTAGGCCTAAATGGTTATCAAATGAACTAATGAGACTCGTGACAGAGAAGAAAAATGCATGGGATGCATATAAATTATCAGGTGACGCAGAAGCCTGTGGCAGATATAAGCTAGTCTGTAATCAGGTCACAAAGGAGGTTCGGCAGGCGAAGGCGGATTACGAGACATCTTTGGCAAAAGATGCTAAGAAAAACAGCAAGGATTTCTTTACTTATATAAACTCTAAAAGGAAGGGGATGAATATGATTGGTCCACTTGACATCAATGGTTCGACTGTTGATGATCCTGCTCAGATTGCAAACAAACTGAATGAGTATTTTGCATCTACATTCACACGTGAGGAATTATTACAGTTTTAAAATGGAAGAAGGTTATCAAATTGTAGCAGTGTGCTTAATGATTTTGTAATAACTGAGAGCAAAGTGGAGGAGAAATTGTTGAAGTTAAACATAAGAAAGGCACCTGGGGTGGATGGGATCTATCCAGTTATTTTAAAGGAGGCGGCAAAGCAACTAAGCAAACCCTTAGCCATAATTATGAGAGCATCCTTGGACTCAGGGGAGGTTCCCACGGACTGGAGATGTGCAAATGTGTCCCCAATTCACAAAGGTGGATCGAAGGGTGACACGAGTAATTATAGACCAGTTAGTTTAACTTCTGTTCCGGGTAAAATAATGGAGTCACTGGTTAAAGATGCATTGCAGGATCATCTAGACAAGACTGCAGCAATAATTCAAACACAGCATGGGTTTGTTAAGGGAAAGTCTTGTCTGACAAATTTGATTGGTTATTATGATGTGGTCACAAAGGAACTGGATGCAAAAAAATAATTTTGATATCATATACTTGGATTTCAGGAAAGCTTTTGACACTGTTGCGCATGGAAGACTACTGTACAAATTGGAGCAGTATGGTATTAAGGGTAAGTTGCTACAATGGATAAAAGGATGGTTAAGTGGGAGAAGACAGAGGGTGGTAATCAATGGGTGCTGCTCTTCGTGGACTAATGTTATTAGTGGAGTCCCACAGGGTTCGGTGTTGGGTCCACTGTTGTTTTGTGTATTTATCAATGATATTGATGAAGGTATATCAGGCTTAAAGTCGAAGTTTGCAGATGACACAAAGGTTGGCAGGGTTGTTAATGACAGTAATGGCAGTGTGCTACTGCAACAGGATCTAGATAATTTGGGCAGATGGGCTAAGAAGTGGCAACTGAAGTTCAACCTTGAGAAATGCAAAGTACTGCATATGGGTAGAAGTAACCCCAGAGAAACGTACCAACTGTGTGGTACTACACTTAAGGTGGTAGAAAATGAAAAAGACCTGGGAGTAATTGTGCAGGCAGATATGAAGTTTTCTGAGCAATGCAGACAGGCTGCCAGGGCAGATCATGGAGTTTTGTCAATGATATATATAAGTATTTTGCTAGCAGGGAAAAGGAGGTGATTGTCCCTCTGTATAAGGCAATGGTCAGGCCACGCCTTGAGTACTGCGTACAGGTCTGGAGGCCTCATTTTAGGAAGGATGTAGATTTGCTTGAGCGTGTACAGAGAAGAGCAACACGATTGGTGAGGGGAATGAAGGGATTCGCTTACGAAGAGAGGCTTAAGTTCTGCAAATTGCAGTGGCTGGAGACTAGGCACCTGCGCGGTGATCTGATTGAGGTCTATAAGGCCTTGAATGGGTTGAGCACGCTGAATTCTGATGGGATCCTTCCACTTGTTCGGATTACTAACCTACGGGGACATAAGTTCAAATTAAGAAAGGATAGATGTAGAATAGATGTGCGGAAATTTGCCTTTAGCCAGCGGGTGGTTAATTGCTGGAACAAACTTCCATCTGTCGTTGTGGAAGTTGATAGGTTAAATAAATTTAAGGAGGAACTGGACAGGCATTTGGAGGGAATGGTGTGATTTTTTTTTTTTTTTTGGCTGATGCTGCATAAGCTCCTACACTTGCTTTCTTGCATCATGTGCCACTACTACTACTACTACTACGAATGCTACAGAAAACAATGGGAAGTGCTATACACAAAAATCTGCAAAAAATTATCGATGTGGAAGGGAAGACAACTATTCCCAAGAGGAAAATCTTGACTCTGCAACCAATATCTCCTCTATAAATTGTGGTATGTTATCAGTCACATCCCGTACAATGGGCATGTGGCTGATAAAATCCATCGAGAATGTTCCATATTTATATGGGGATCATCCTCTGAACTGATGAGGAGATCCACAATATATCACAATGTCGAGGCTGGAGGCCTTAGTTTACTGAACATCCACATCAAGTCGCTCATCAACAGAGCCAAAACTGCTGAAAAAGCTTACAAATCAAAAAAAGGGTGGAGCAAATATGTAATTATATTCTTACAGAGACTACTACCAAATCAGTTTATCTGCACTGACCAAATAAAAACAAGAACAATACCTCGGGTGTTCCACGAAATTGCAGAAGGGTACACATATGTGGAAGAAAGAATAGGAATCAGTAGATTACTAGAGAAAAACTCACAGATTGTATGTCATAAATTAACTAGAGCAACCATCCTGCCCCCACAACAAAGAGGTATCACAACTTATCGGCAGTATTCCATAACATATTCAAACTATCGATAAGGCCCAAATACAAAACGTTTTTCTATAAACTCCATTCCTGTCTCCCAACTAAAATATGGTTAGTAGCCAAAGGGATACCAATTAATGGGCCAGCAAAGTGTAATTTTTGCAACGAACCCAAAATACTTCATCATATTATGTTATTCTGTAACATAACATCAAAAATCTGGAACGAAATTGTTTTGCTAACTCTCCCGAATACTCCAATGATAACAGAAAGAATCATATTCTGGCTAAATGATGGGAAAATGAAAAAAAAAAAAAAAACACAGATGATAATAGTCATACCAACAATGTATGCAATCTGGTCCTGTACATGCAATGCAATGTTTGGAAGAAGCGACAGGCAATATAACAAACAAACTGAATAAATATCTTGAAGAAACAATAAAAGACACCATACACAGGAAAAGTATCACATCAGAAGAGTGGGTAACAGTTGGAATGCTATCAAATGAACCTGATGGTAAAAAATTTAAACGTCTTAAAATAATAAAAGGATAATTAGATAACATTCAACAAAAGCAAAATAAGATCTATCGCCCGGAAATAATGAAAACAAATCTGGCAATAGCAAAGATTAATACTAGAGTGGGAGCCAATGAAAATAACATGATATAAATATAAAACACGAAAATTTACTTTTACGAAAAAAGACTTTTCTTGTACAAAGAAAAGTCTTTAATCATTATGACGATGAAAATTGTCATAATGATTAAAGATTGTATGTACGTTATAATTCCCCTAATTGATGCACAATTACTTCTCCGTAAATGAATCGAGAAATGAAAAGCAAGAAACGCAGTGAAAAAAAGTAGAATATGCATTAAAAACCAGAAGTAGTAAATGTTCCCAAAAGGAAATTGCATAAAGATTAAAAACAAATTGGAAAAATGATGTGTTAATGATGTAAACTGAAAATGAAAAGCTGATTTCAGTAAATTAAGAGACATTTACTATTGTGAAGGCAGCATTAGAATTGAAGGAATTTGCCAGTGTCAACCTAGAAAACTGGAAACAATTGTTAAGCAAATACAGATAAGTGAACAAATATAAAAACAAGATGTAAAAATGGGAGTGAAGGAAGCATAATAAGGTTATTTGAAAAAAAATGTCAAATGAATATGTCATAGATGAAGAAATTTAAAAATTATTCTTCAAATAGTATGAAAATACAGAACAAATTGTGCCGAAATGTTAACAATGTGAATGAATATATGTAAAATATAATGTTATTCAGTGTGTAAATGAAAATACGATTTCATAATTACTTATATGAAAATTGTAGTGAATGGAACTCAATGTAATAGATTATTACATGTAATTAGCAGTTAATCTTGAATATAGAAAGGGTTTAAAAAACCCATTACTGCAAGATGGGAAAAGGAAATGTCCTTAACCAAATGAAAGAACTTGATAGTAAGCAATGTAACCACATAATTATTTTGGAAACCTTATGAAAACCAATGGAATGTCAGAAAAAGCGAATCAAGAACGAAGTCTAAAACACCTTGAAGATGGAAATACTGATGCCACAAGTTGATCACAGACTTATATGAAAGGACGGGAGGAAGAAATTGATGTAAAGAAGTTCACCGATAGTGAGCCTGTGCCAAAGACTCAAAGATTGTAAATTAGTTATATAGATAGATTGTATATACTGTATGCATTCTGTCTACAAAGTTATGTAATTATAATGATGCCAATAAAATAGTAGTGGGCTAAATGCCCTAGTTCTCATGTGATCACTGAAGTTAAGCAGTGTTAGGCCCAGTTAGTAATTGTGTGGGTGACCACCTGGGAATACCTGGTGTAATTGACTTTTTTGCCTTCCTTTCTTTTGTTAACCTGTGAAAAATGTTCTTCAGATTTTCACGTATCATTTAATTTTGTTAATTGGTAAGGTAATAAAGCATAAATCTATAAAAGTAAAGATAGCCAGTGAATAATATTCCTCTATTTTCGCTTATTAGAATCGCCTTTAATAGAATTAAAATTCAATTTGTAAACGTGATCACAATGACTGCGTGTACTACTTATCATACAGTGAACGGTATTTTGTTATGGAGTGTCCATCGTAAATTGATTTGATCATAAAGTGAACCAATCGTAAATCGGGGAGGCCACTGTAGTGAGTGTTGTAAGGCATATATAACATGCATTCATGCAATCCGTGGATTGATAAAAATCGCCAAGAAAATGCGACGCAAAATGATTTGTCCCCCCCATCATTGTACCACTTCGTACCAGGCACAAGCAATGCATGACCCAATCTGTACCCCTACTGATTGCTTCATGCTATTTCTTTTGTTGTTCTTCACCATATTTAATAAAAAATTTTGATGTAAAAGAATTTATAATTCAACATACTGAAGACTAATAGTAAGGCATATAGAGCACGTATACGTGCAATGCAACCACCTCCATCGAGTTCTTCTCTAGTGGTAGAATCATCGAAAACCATACGAATAAAAAATGAACAATTGAGCTGTATCACTGACATCTGTAGATTCATCCAGTTGTAAAGAAAAGGACACACAATTAGCAATATGAGCACGCAGTTGTTAGCTCATATTTTTACTTATTTTTTCGATGCGTCGCATCACAGTATTTCAAGATAATTGCAGATCATGAAGAGCACTTTTAATTTCATTTTTGTTCTTAAAATTTTTAAAAAGAGAATCTGTTATTTCTAAAAATGCATCTTTCAGAACCCTGAGAAAATTGACCATCAGAAAATAGTTTGCATTTTTTGCAAGAAGATGACTCACTTTAAATGATGCTACAGTTACTGCTTTAGATTGTAAATTAGGTGTCATGAAGAAATTTTGTTGTGTGAATAATCTGGATTTAAGTTCTTTTAATTTATTTTTTCTAAGGTTAGTATTAGGCAGAAAATCTGATTGGTATTTACCATGGAGTGCATTGAAGTGCCTTTCTAAATTTCCTTTTTTGAGTATAGCCATGGAAGCATTGCAGATCAAACAACATCATTTTACAAAATGTATTCTAGTTCCACTCTTGATGAAAATGATACGTTTTACTCTTTTTTGTAGTATTCATTTTAAATCAAAGGGTATTAAATTAATTAGCATTAGCATTAGCATTAGTAGAGGCATATGATGCAAGAAAGCAAGCTTATTCAGCATCAGCCAAAAAAAAAAAAAAAAAAACCCACTCCCATTTCACCCCTCCGTTCGTTCGAAATACCTGTCCAGTTGAGCTTTAAATTTGTTTAGGCTATCAACTTCAACAACAAGTGATGGAAGTCGGTTCCACCAACCAACCACCCGCTGGCCAAAGGCAAATTTCCGCACATCTATCCGACATCCGTCCTTCCTCAATTTGAATTTATGCCCTCTGAGGTGATTATTCTGAGCAAGATGAAGAATCCCATTGGCATTGAGCATGCACAAACCATTCAAAGCCTTATACACCTCTATCAGATCACCTCGCCGGTGCCTAGTCTCCAGACTCTGTAAATTGCAAAACTTAAGCCTTTCTTCGTAAGAGCAACCCTTTGTTCCATTCACTAATCTTGTTGCCCTTCTCTGTACCCGTTCCAGCAGCTCTACATCCTTCTTGAAATGAGGCCTCCAGACCTGTATACAGTACTCAAGATGTGGCCTAACCATTGCCTTATACAAGGGAATAATCACCTCCTTATCCCTGCTAGAATTAACGTTAAGTACTCTCTAGTTATTAATATTAAGTAATCTAAATAAGAATCGACACACACTATGCTCTCCATATAACTGCATGAATTTTTACTAGACAAGCATAGCTGCTGCATGGTGACAAGAGTAGTCACATGGTTCAATGGATTTGTAATAAGCCATATGCAGTGGGGTGCATAATAATAATATTTGGATTTTGACTAATCTATTTTTTATATATATTTAAATTTCGTTGTGATCGACTGAAATTAAAGCCGCGATCAATTGGTAGATTGCAATCGACTTCTTGGCCACCGCTGATATGTATCATCATTAGTATGTATTCCCACTCTCCTAAGAAAAAAGTCTAGTTCCATCCCTATGTCAGTCAGACTTGCCATTCTCATAGGGGCCCCGGGTGCCAAGGGATTGTGATTGAGCGTTGTGCTTAAAGTGCAATTGTCTAAAAGCGATTTATAGTTCTTTTAACTTCTTATCCTTAAAAAAATTATTTATTGAATAACAGCTCCTGTTACAAAAGTATTTCTACAGAGCAAGAAAGAAAAAGCCACCTTTCTTTATTTTTTGTATTTCTATTGCTAACACTTACTACTTTACGCTTGGTCGGACCAGGCATTGTCCCTGCCTCCCCATGGCGGGGCTGGAAACCTTGGCAGAACAGCTAATCTGCCAAGGGCAAAAGTAGCAATTATGGAACACAATGTGTTTCCTCCTCTAGAGCCGACAAGCTCTCGGCCAGACATAGAAACTGAACATGACACGTTGCAACCCAAGAGGTTTAAAACCAACTCCTCAATGACAAATTTTCCTGCATTTCTCATAATGTACTCTCTTACAGATCAACCTCTCAGTAAGTCGTGTCTCCATTCCTTATCCAGAAACTCCTGGAATGTCAGGAAGGATCTCCTAAACTAGCAGGTCCCCTGATTGCAGGGGACCTGCTAGTGGAAACAATAAACTGCAGACATTTCGAGAAACTGCTAAACTTACAAACTTTGCTGGAATTCCAGTATAAGTTTCTCCTCATGCAACCTTAAATATATCTAAGGGTGTTATATCCAGCTGGGATCTTTTGAATATCTTGGAGGAGGAGGAGGAGATAAGTCAAAAGCTTCAGGAGTAAAATGTAATTGCAGTGAAAAGAATCGTGACTAAAAAGGATAACACACTTACACCTACAAGGAATATTATCCTCACTTTTAATACCCCAAATCTCATCTATAAAAGCAGGTTATATTCTTTGTCCCATTCGAACCTACATTCCTAATTCCTTGAGATGTTACGTGCTAAAAGTATGGCTACTCTCAAACGACATACAGAGGAAACCCAGTTTGTCCTAACTGTGGGTTCTCCGATCATACTCAAAGTGATTGCTCAGCAAAAGAAATGACCTGCCCCAACTGTAAAGGCAACCATTCTGCTTTTTCAAGGACATGGGTTCTCCGATCATACTCAAAGTGATTGCTCAGCAAAAGAAATGACCTGCCCCAACTGTAAAGGCAACCATTCTGCTTTTTCAAGGACATACGACAAGTGGAAAACTGAAAAGAAAATTGTGAAATATAAGTTTGAAAATAAAGTAAGTTTTCAAGAAGCAAGGAAATTAATTGCTCCCAGTATGACTAAACATACAACACCAGTATTGCACAAAAATATCAGTCAGTGGCCACCCAAACTGATGTTACAGTCCCTTCAACCACTTCAATTTCTGAGTGGGCTCAGACCCACTCGGTCTGAGCCCACTCCTTCTTCTCCCCCAGTGATTGCTTATACATCGAATAATCGAAGCTCAAATTTAAAAAAGAATATCCAAGAAACATCTATGGATACAATTGACTTGTCCAGACAGGAAGAACTGATCTTAGAAATATATGGAAGAAGATATATACACCGGTTGGCCATTCTTCTCAAACAAAGACAAACCAAAGCCTGAACAGCATAAGTCAGTCACATTAAAAGCACAGTCAGAGACAGTCTATCTACTAAACATTAGTAATGTCTTATATACTACAATGGAATTGTAGAGGATTTCATAGCAACCTTAATGATATTCGAGTCTTAAATAACTGCTACTCTCCAGTTGGTTTCTGTCTACAGAAACCTATCTAACTTCTCAAATTTTTTCCAACATAAAGAACTATGCCATCTATCTACAAGATCGTAATACTTCAAATGACACCTGTGGAGGTGTGGCCATCTTGATCAGCTCAAAGATCGCGATCAAGCAAATTGTTTTGCAAACTGAAATTAAAGTTGTTGCCATATGTTTGATAACTCAGATTGCGTTAATACTAGTATCAGTCTATCTCCCACCAAGTCATACCTTCTCTTATCAAGATCTTGAAAACCTGCTAATGCAGTTACCCTCCCCTGTCTGTCTCTTGGGAGATTTCAATAGCCACCATCCCTTATGGGAATCGACTAAATTAGATAGACATGGCTGACTAATTGAAACCTTTCTGGATAAGCAAAACCTTACTGTTCTTAATACTGGTGCACCCACTCACAATTACCAACTGGACAAACTTCTGCAATCAATCTATCAATATGCTCCCTAATTCTGTTTCCAATCATAGAATGGTCTGTTGCGGATAATCCCATGGGCAGTGACCATTTTCTGATTATTTGTGATCTGCACAACCACCATTAGCCCAACCCTACAGGAAATGAAAGTTCTCTCAAGCCAACTGGGTCAAATTTCAGTCAGCTGTCACCCTGGATGAGCAATTTATATGAACATAGTCAATAGATGAAGCCACAGATTATATCACTTCATACCTACTATCTGCAGCTAAAGGTTCAATTCCATTGTCGAATCCCTTGTCCCGATGGCACCTTAACTATTGGTGGAATGAAGACTGCACAAAAGCAAAGAAGTTAAAAAATAAAGCATGGAAGTTATTTCGTTGATCCCAACCATAGCTAATCTTGTAAACTACAAGAAGCTAAGGGCAAAAGCACATCTCATTCAAAGACAAGTCAGGAAGAATTCTTGGATTCAGTTTGCTTTTACTATAAATTGAAGCACTAACTCCAGGTTTATATGGAAGAAAATTAGGCAAATTTCCAACCACCCCTTCACCAATTCTTTTGTGGAATGGGCAAGAACTCTTTGCTTCTGAGGACATAGCAAATGCCTTGGGCAAAACCTTTGCCCAAGTTTCAGCAGCATCGACTTATTTTCCGGATTTCCAGAAAATAAAGACTAAGACTGAATGGCAAGCCGTCAATTTTTAAACTTCAGTTTTCCTTCCATATAACCATCCTATTCAATATTCTGAACTTTTACATGTCATTAAAACAACACACAACAGTGCCTCTGGGCGAGATGGAATATGTTATATCATGTTACAAAACCTTGGTGACAAAGTTTACAAATACTGCTGGTCTACTGTAACCGAATATTTCTGGAAAACATTTATCCCAGCTCTTGGCATCATGCTACAGTTCTTGCCTTTTTGAAACCTGGAAAAGATTCTACCAGTCCGTACCAGTTACAGACTAATTTTCCTCTCCAGTTGCCTCTGCAAATTACTTTAAAAAATTATCCATAATCAACTTATTTGGATCATCGAAACATAACACCTAATGAGTAATAATCAGCATGGCTTTCATAAGAACAGTTCCTCCTTAGATCATGAGATCTAAGGAGGATCAAGGCTGAATCTGTGATTCTCAATGCCTTTGTAAAAATTGAACATCTTGTAATGGTTTTCATAGACATAGAGAAGGCTTTTGACACTACCTGGTGTCATGGCATTCTCAGTGACCTCCATGCTCTTGATCTATGAGGAAACCTTCCTATATTCATCAGGAACTTCCTCCAGAATTGTTCGATACCACAATTCACTTTCTATGACATTTTTACAGGAAGGAGTGCCACAAAGGTCTGTACTGAGTGCAACCCTTTTTGCCCTTAGAATTGATTGCATCACAAAATCAATTCCAAATACTGTTGAGACCTATGTTTACATGGATAATCTCTCCATTTCTTACCATTCTCAGAATATGAGATCCATTGAACGGCAATTACAGATATCCCCGAATAAAGTCCAAAGGTGGGCAGGGCTCAATGGCTGTTGTCTATCACAGCAGAATACTGTTGCAATCCACTTTTGAAATCAACGAAAAATGCATACAGATCCTGAACTTTAGATGTCAAACTTTACCATTTCTGTGACTAACAAATCAGATTCTTGGGATTAATCCTTGACAGGAAATTAAATTTCTTTGAGCCCATTAAATCTATGTGTACTTCCTGCCTCAAAAAGCTGAACAGACTAAGAGTTTTATCTGCTCTGTATTTGGGAGCAGACCATGCATCTTTGCTGCTTTTATGTAGAGCATTGATCAGATCCCGATTGGATTATGGTGCTCCACTGTATGATTCTGCTCAAAAGAGTATACTATGCTGATTGGATTCTATACAGCATGGTACATTACGGATTGCTTTCAGGACATCTCCTACCTATAGTTTATATATTGAAGCTCATGAGCCCCTCTTTACCTCCACAGAAAAACATTACTACTTAAGTATGCAGCTAAAATACAAAGTTGCTGTCCGCATCCTATTGAGTCACCTCTTTAATCCTCCGCTGTAAAATCTCTATAGAATTAAACCCAGTAAAATAAGACCAGCAGGCTAGCGCCTTATTGAATTAACACAGAGTTGGAATGTTCCTATTTTCAACAGGCTACAAGTAATGAAATACTCTCATCCACCTTGGACTCCCCCTCCTCAATTAACTTGCTATACTTACCTTCACAAGTGGAGAAAGAATCACCTACTGACACTCAATGTGAAACAACTCCATGCAAGCCATATTCAGAAATATGCTAATTTTTTGCCAATATATACTTATGGCTCAAAATCACATTCGGCTGTTGGAGCAGCAGCAGTGTTTTCCTCTACAATAATTTCTGCTGCCCTTCCACCTGAGTGTAGCAGCTTCTTTGCAGAACTATATGCAATAAAATTTGCTTTAGAAAACCTGAATCTCTACCCATCTTCAAAATACATAGTATACACTTATTCTCTGAGCTCAATTACAGCAATGCAGAACGTTTCCTACAAGGTTCATCCTATGTTAAACCAAATCAGAAACCTCTTATTACAAATTGAGGAATGTCATCAATCAATGACCTTTTGCTGGATCCTAGCACATTTGGGGATAAAGGGGAATGAACTTGCTGACAAAACTGTCAAAAATCCAACTTATGATTTAATGTTCGCTCCTGTTCCAATCTCTGATTATAATCATGTCATACAAACAGCATGTCTCGCACAGTGGAAAGAGCTATGGCACACACAAACCAATAATAAACTTTATCAATTGAAACAAGATTCACAGCTTTGGTACTCTAGTGCCAAAACAATGAGAAGAGAAGAAGTGGTGCTTGCAAGAGCACAGATAGGACATACATACCTGGCTCACCTTCATCTACTTACAGGCGAGGATCCTCCTCAGTGTCCACACTGCTGAGCATATTTAACAGTCAAACACATTCTCATTGACTGCCCTCACTATCATCAGGACAAATCTTTGAGAACCAAAGACATTAATACGTGTTATTGGTGATGATGCAAACATCAATGAATTTCTCTTTTCTGAAAAAATTGGAATCTATCAAAAATTCTAAAAGATCTTATAAAAAAAAAATGAAGTGATTACATCTGAATTTTGTTTTTTTTATCATTTTCCTATGAATAGTTGCACTATAGCCCCAGCAGCTAGTGCACCATTAAATCCCCATCACACACACACACACACACACACACACACACACACACACACACACACACACACAGGCCTTGTACATAATTAATTTTCCATTTATCTGTGATTTTTATTCATCTCTATTTTAGGGTGATTTTTTAATCATCTTAATATTTCTTTTCTTTGTGGTTTCACAAGCACCTCAAATTTTTTGTACTGACATCATCACTTTATAGAGAAAAAATAGGTGATTTGGTTGGCAGCTTCAGCTGAGCTGAAAAAAAAAAAAGAAACTGTGGCACTTTTTGCACCTAGCCAAAAGTGTTTGTTGTTAATTAGTAGTGGGAAATAGTCCAAGGAAGCAAGCTCATACAGTATCTGTCAAAAAAAAAAACTTTTCACGTCACTTGTCTGTTCCATCTAACAATTTTCATAATTATTTCTTAAATTTATTCAGATTATCCACTTTTTGATTTCAGCCAAAGGGTAGTTTACAACACCAGATGGAACAAGTTTCCATCTGGTGTTGTAAACTACCCTTTGGCTGAAATCAAATTTCTGCACATCTATCCTGCAACCATTCTTCCTCCATTTAAATTTATGCTCACTTATGTGTTGTTCTCTGAGCAAGAGTAAGGATGCCATCAATATTTAGCTTACTCAATCTGTTCAAAGCTTTAAATTTGAAGCTTTAAAATTTAAAGCTTTAAATTCACCTCATTTGAATTCATGTTCCCTCACGTGTGTAATAGATTCGCCCATTTTACTAAAAATAGCTGAAAAACAGATTACCAGATCTGGGAGGTTAGAACAGTCATTCATGTTTGAGATTACCATGAAAGATAAAAAATGAAGAAGTATTAACCGAGGTCACTGTAGCAAGTACAAGTAGTCAAATGCAAGTGAAGTACATGCACTTTGAGTGACTGTTGTTCAAGCCTACATAAATTACTAAATATGGTGCTGTTCTTGTAATCTGTCTATGTTGTGAACTCCTTAGACCTAATCTAGCCATTCTGTATTATGAACAGAAATTTTTTTATTATTTTATTAAATTAATTTTAATTTTTATCAAAAACTATATATTTTACTTATTTTGTAAAGGCTTATTGTATGACATAATTATACCAAAGCACAAACTGATTTAAAAAAACAAATTCTTGTTTGAATCTACAAAACAAAGAACTTCTAATCAATTTGTATATTGGTTGTGTTGAGTGCTCTTGATGATTCATCTGTTTTTAATGCATAGCTACAAATTATAACAAATGGATTTTGTTTTTTCCAGCACCACTTATTACTCAAACTGCTAGAATAATATTTGAAATGACGTGGAATGGACCTATTGTTGTGAGTATCTGTTTTGTGGTGTACTGCACTGAAAGTTTTTCTTTTTTTTTAACATAAATATAAAATTTTGGGATTAGCTATAATGTGTATTGTTGGATAAACCAAGTTAATTATAACTTAAAATGCTGTGTATTATAGAAGTTTGTAATCAGAAAAGCATTTGGAATATATTCCTGTAATCCATCTAATTTAGAGAGGCAGTTGTTCTTTAGCAGTAGCATTAGTAGAGGCATTTGATGCAAGAAAGCAAGCTTATGCAGCATCAGCAAAAAAAAAAAAAATAAATAAATAAATAAAAAATAACCACTTCCACTTCACCCCTCTGTTCGTTCGAAATACCTGTCCAGCTGAGCCTTAAACTTATTTAGGTTATCAACTTCCACGACAAGGGATGGAAGTCTGTTCCACCAACCAACCACCCACTGGCTAAAGGCAAATTTCCGCACGTCTATCCTACATCTGTCTTTCCTCAATTTGAATTTATGCCCTCTCAGGTGATTATTCTGAGCAAGAGGAAGAATCCCATCAGCATTGAGCATGCTCAAACCATTCAAAGCTTTATACACCTCTATCAGATCACCTCGCTGGTGCCTAGTCTCCAGACACTGTAATTTGCAAAACTTAAGCCTTTCTTCGTAAGAGCACCTCTTTGTTCCATTCACTAATCTTGTTGTCTTTCTCTGTACTCGTTCCAGCAGCTCTACATCCTTCTTGAAATGAGGCCTCCAGATCTGTATACAGTACTCTAGGTGTGGCCTGACCATTGCCTTATATAAGGGAATAATCACCTCCTTATCCCTGCTAGAAAAATTCCTATATATCATTGACAATACACCATGAGCTACTCTTGCAGCCCGTCTGCACTGCTCAGAGAACTTCATATCTGCCTGCACAACCACCCCCAGGTCCCTTTCATTCTCTACCACTGTCAGTGTAGTACCACAGAGTTGATACGTTGCTCTGGGGTTGCTGTTTCCCATATGTAGTACTTTACATTTGTCAATGTTAAACTTCATTTGCCACCTCTCAGCCCATCTGCTCAACCTTTCCAGATCCTGTTGCTGCAGCATAGTGTCAGTAGTGTCCTTGACAACTCTGCCAACCTTCGTATCGTCTGCAAACTTGGACATTAAGCTTGATATACCATCATCAATATCATTTATAAATACAGAAAACAATAATGGACCCAATACTGAACCCTGAGGGATTCCACTAATAACATTAGTCCACGATGAGCAGTGTCCATTGATTACCACTCTCTGTCTTCTCCCCCTCAACCACCCCTTTATCCATAGCAGCAATTTGCCTCCAATGCCACAGTGCAACAATTTGTGCAGCAGTCTTCCATGTGCAACAGTATCAAAAGCCTTTCTAAGATCCAAGTATATAATATCAAAGTTATTCCCTGCATCCAGTTCTTTTGTGACTGCATCATAGTATCCAATCAAATTGGTCAGGCAAGACTTTCCCTTGACAAAACCATGCTGTGGTTTTGTCAAGGGGAATTCTTGCTCACCTCCATATAGGACATAGTCATCTTATTCCTGCTGAGGACAGATGACTACTCTATATGTGAGAATTGGTTTGTGCCCATGTTATAGACAGAATATGTTTTATATTTTACTGTGTTTAGTCATCTGAGTGATCTGTATGCATTTAGTCAGTGTAAGCCATTTTTAATTATTTAAAATTTTAAATTGTTTTACTCTTATTTAAAATGTACCTTTTTTTTACATACTTTTTTTGACATAGTGAACTAATTTGTTAGGTTACCAAAATCTTTTGACTGTCCTCTTTTATATAACTTAGTTTTGACGCATTTTAGCTTTATTTGCTAAATGCACCTGAAAAACTCAACCAAACCAAACTGGTCATCTTTGGCTAAGATTATTGACAATGTAATATATCGTACATTCCGAAATTTTTTGTGCCTGCAAATTCTGGAGGATAATCATAAAGTAAATGACATAATTCAACAAGGTGGTGTAGAAATAAATTTATGGCACTTTGAATTAATATTTTCCAGATCAGTTCAAGGTGTCTACATAGAAATGACCCCTCGACATGGGCACCTATACTTGGTGAGGAGACCTCCCACTGACACTGCTGATTCTCCAGATTAGTATCATTGGAATCTAACACCCACAGTCTAGGTTCCAGGCTAACATCGTAGGAATCCAGTATGTTTGCCATGGAAACTCAGAAAGGGGGGGATCTTGGTGATTGAGGTATTCAGCTTTATCATACCACTTTGGCTCCTTTGGCCCTTGTTTTTCGACAAGATAGGTGATCCTGGGAATGGTTCACCCAGGTGGAAAGATGGCTATTTGGTTTTCTGCTCATCTTTGGCCAAACTTATTGTGTCAATACCATACTGAATCCTGTTCCTCATGGTCAGAGGAACAGGATTCAGTATGGTGTCTTTTTAAAATGTATCCCACTCTGGTGTCTCATTCTTGAGTGCATTTATTGTCTCCTGGGTAGTGTGTGGGGGAGCCTGGGCTCTCAACCAAAATTAAAAACACTATGAACACAGTCCCTATCAGAAAATAAAAATGATGAAATAGACAATGCCAATGTAGGAAAGAAATTCCAGACTGAAGTAATGTCAGGTCCCATTCGATAATTCTTAATTATACATTTAAAAACTGAGAAACTCATTGGGAAAATGTAGCCCTTTTCCATACAGAAGGGTTTACAGGGGTTAGCCAGTTCTCCAAAATTAGTTAAGCAGCTTTGTTCTGGAGATATCTTATTTGAAACCAAAAATAACAGCCACTCCGAGCAGTTTCAATCAGAAGAATACTGATTACTATAACACCACATAGAACACAAATTCATTGAGAGGTGTCATCTGAGAGGGGAACCTCCTTGAGGTTATTGAGTAGGAAATTTTCTCCAAACTAAAGCCACAGAGGGTAATAGCTGTTAAAAAAATTTCTGTGCATAGGGATAGGAAGTTAGTACCAACCAAAAACCTCATCCTTTCATTTAATTCTCTCACATCTAATATGATAACGACCAGGTACCTAAATTGCATAGTAAGGCCAAACTTTTCAGATCCACTGTGATGTTTCAAATTCCAGAAATATGGAGATTTGCAAATGACCTGTCATGAAGTACCTGCCTGTGCTTGGCACAGTACAAAAGTATACTTGAGGCATCACTCTGCTTATTCAAGTGCATGCCTATGGTGGAAACAAGAAAAGCAAACATAACAACACAAAGCAGAGATGAATATTCCATATCAGGAGGTTGTGGCACCACAATTAGAGGACTGCCAACCTACTCACCTACTCTCATCTTTCTCTATTTAAAACAAATTCAAATGTACGACTGTTTCTAACTGCTGCTCAAGCAATTTTTATATGTAGAGGCACTTTGTGCCAGAAAACACCACCACAACAACAACAACAACCACCACCTACTCTTATATTCCAGCAAGATGGTGCTCCTCCTCCTCCCGATCTCCACTCTTTCCTTGATGCCTGGGTGCCAGATCACTGGATGGGAAGAGATAGACCTATTCCTTGGCCACCAAGATTGCCTGACCTTACCCTACTAGATTTTTTTTTGGGAGTTATGCAAAAGGCAGAGAATACCTCCACAAAAGTACAGGACATTGTTCAGTTGAAAGGGCACATCACATCAGCAGTGTCCTCTGTATCCCTTGTTATGTTAGACAGTGCATGAAGGAAGTTGAATACTGTTGTGACTTAGTCCTTGCTATGAATGGTGCATGTATTAAATGTCTGCGATGATTTTTGAACCATCACAGATATCACATTATGTGCCCTAATGCACTCAGATGATATGTTCGCATATATCATATGAATCTCAAGCATACTGACTAAGATCTTTGTGAATATTCCTCTTTTTGCATTCTTCAGTAAGTTATAAGCCTTCAAAGTTTTTCATTTCTGTGTAGACACCTTATATATTTAGTGAGGCAGTTCATTCAGTTGGTCACCACTTCCTTCAGACTTGTACTGTGGTTCTGGATATTCATCAAGAATGTAATTTACCAGCTTCTATTAGTAACTGATTGTAAGAGGTGTTAATGTTACATCAGATATATTTCTGGAGCTGTTATGGTAAGAATGAAATAGTTCTAGGATTGTCTTTTGCATCACTTTATGTAGTCACATTAATATAACTGATAAAATTTTAGGTTTGTAGCTATTGTTATTGCTGCTATTTTTTTGTGCTGTACGACATGTATGTGGAATTATAAGTCTTGCAAGTTGTAAAGCTACTGTTGATAACTGTATGTTTATTTATAGGAAGAAGGACAGTATTCAGACTATGAGGAGAAAAAGGTACTTCATGATGGCAGATATGGAACTGTAGTTCTTGTTCAGAATTGCATGTTTAAAACATATACTGTATTGAAGATAATACCAGAAGAAAAGGTCAGTAAATTAATACTTAATACTTATTTTTAATAAAAATATTGCCTCATCATATTGTTATTCTTCCAAGTTTCTCAGTCTGTAAACAGTTCAAGCAGTTTTAGTTACTAAGTTTGAAATTAGTATTAATAAAGGCAAAATGATGCAAGGTAGCCATGCTTATTTGATATCAAGCTTAATTAAATAAAAAAGGGATTCTGGGAACAAAGCTATTCAGTGGCAGATATTTGTTAGCTTGCTTGTAAATTCAAGACATTATTTTGTTGATTTGGAGTTTTTTTTGATAAACAAAGGTTGTAAAGGAGTAGTTTTAAGTGACTTAATTATGAAGATTTGTGTATTTTTGTGTAAATATGTAAATTTCCACAAAAATGTGTAATTATGTAAATAATTAGAAAGTTAAACATAAAAGTAAAGTTCGTTGCTGCTATCTTGAACATTGCAATATTTAAGCCATAGCAAGAAATTTGTGAACAGAATAGAGGATAAGTATAATTCTTGAATGTTCTATTTTGTTTGGATTTATAGATGTGTAATTAATATTGTGTTTTATTAATTTTGTGGTAATGTATTCCCATAGTAGCAGGGAATATTGCAATTGAATTGCTGTTTTACTAGCATATCTCATATTGTTATTGTAGGAGTAGCTTAGTATTCATGTTTAGTGCTGTAGGATTAATGGACTAATTAATTTTTTTTTTTTTTACCTTGGCTTGGGGGACTGGGTTAAAAAAAATTACTACTCATAATAACTGCAATAAATACACTAACCTGTATATGCGAGAAATTCTTTAATAAAAATTAAAAAATAGATACAGGATAAAAATATGATAAAACTGTATACAGGCATATAACATGGTACTTCTACAACACGGTTTTGCTCTAACACGGTTTGAGAATTGTGGGAAATCTCGGATAACACTATTTTTGAGCTTTTGTGCTGAGAAAACCCTGCTATTATGTTAGATGTAATTTTCAATGTTCCATTCCTTTTTTGTGAATCTGTTGACTCGCTAGTCATTATTGCCTTTGTGATATTTTTCCAAAGCACATTTCTGGAGGTTACTACCATAAAACAATAAAACAATTTGCAGTCCAGTTTATTGGGCTTTTCTGCTAGTGTAATCAATTATAAATGAGTAGTCAACTTGATCTTCTTGCATTTGCTATTGTACTGATAGCTGTAATTCTGTGGTTTTTCCCGTTATTATAATGAAATGTGTTTCCCCTTCCATGAAAAAAAAAATAAATAAATAAAAATTCAATCTATAAAAAACAAATAAATTTTCAGAAACTCGTTACTCCGTATCTCACTTGTGCATATTGTGTTTGTTGCAACTTGTGCGTGCTCTTTTCTTTGTTATTAATTGCTTATCATTTTAACTGTTTTAGATTTTACAACAAAAAAAAAAAAAAAAAAAGTCAGTGAACAGAAATATCAATTAGTATGTACATATTACAGTACTTATTAATTAAGCCATGTTATGTAAGCATACATTTATTTTTATTTTGCTAACTGTAAAATATTCTTCCAATTTTCATGTATCATTTAATTTTTAATTGGTAAGGTAATAAAGTTAAATTTGTGCTTTGTATCTAAGTGGGAGTCCACTGTATTTTGTTGGGAGATCCCTGGGTAGGTTCTGTGCTATTGAACTTGTGCTTGTTTGAGACCATAAAAAAATGTAGCGTGCAGATTGTGACTTTTAAAGAGAGCAGAAGGTACACGAAATCTAGATGCTGCAGAAGAGATTGTGCTCCCAGTAATGTGAGGTGAACGGTCGCACCGTTTTGTTCTCTGCTGAACGTAAGTTAAAAATAATGATATTTTCAACGACCAGATGTCCATTTGATACTGCCGGAATCCTTGTGCCAACACACGTCTACATACAGCCATACTATGGATAATAGTCGTTCAGGTAAATAGATATCTTATATTATTATTATGTTTGAATGCTTTTTATGACGATTGACACTCTCATATTCTGCATAGCTTTTGTTAACTGCATTTATCCTCAGTAATCCTAGCCTACAGCGATCGTAGCATTGTCTCTACTAAGGGAAGAACACCTGTCCGCGTCTCAATGCCTTGAGCAGTGGCCAGATGGAACTGATGGTATTAACCCTATATGAAATTGAAAGCCCACAAACAGTAGTGACCTTCCTTCTTTGTGTCTGCTCTAAAAGAATTATGTGGAAGTCACTGTAAAAGAATTCGGATCAATGTTAAAATTTGCTGCCTTCAAATAGTAGCAGTGAAATAAGCAATATGCAGGTGGAAGATTGTATACACACTTGTCAGGCCTGTCTGAAGAAGATCAAACATATACTAATATGCAATAGTGACTGTGGCCGCTCGTTATGCGGAAACTGCTCTGGACGGTCACAAATCTTTAAAATGTCAAAGTCAGCTAAAGAGCATTATGTTTGTGCTCATTGCCGGAGGGGAGGCCTCCGTAGCCGAGTGGGCAGGAGCGGCAGTGCAGTAGCACACGCTCTTTGAGTAGACCGGGGTTCAAGCCCCTGACTGCTGAATACGGTCGATCTGCCAACCCGCACTGGACCAGCGTGGCAGATTATGGTCCATTTCCCTCAGCATGAATTGTTGAGGAGGCTTCCATCCTGCAGTGGGTTGATAATGGCTGCACTTTACTTTATCCCCAAGGAAATCTGAAATCTCACCAGAGAAACCCGGTTCGACGTCACAAGACGTGAATAGAGTTCAGAAACCGGAGGGCACACAGCCAGCTACTTCGACCACTGATACTGAAAGTGCCACTCCGTTCCTCAGACTAATTGACTCTGAGGATACTCCCAGTGAAACCAGTAACATTAAAGAGATCCCCATGACCAAGCGCACCATCGGAACACAGCATGATCTCAATCCTACCTCTCATGTCAGCACTGCCTCACAGACTGAATGAACCCATGCATCCGAGGCCGGCGCGTCGATTTGGACAGCAAGGAGTGTCAGCATGTACTCTGATGCAGAGGTCACAACGGAAACGAATAGGCAGTATTCAGTAGGGCTGCGAAATAAAAACCCTCCTGTTCGTTCCACCCAACCTCATATAACTGATGAGTTCCTGTTGCCAGTGTTGAGTAACTTCAAGGCTGCGCTGCTAAAATGTGTACAATCGAAGTTTGATACATTCTACGATAAGTGTTACGAGCTTTTCTCTAGCAAAATTCGTGAGGATGTGAAACGCAGCATAAGTCATTCTATTCCTACCTCACAGTGCTGTGGAAAATATATGTATTTGTGGCTTTTATATGTATTTGACTAAGTATAGCCACTCCTTGACTTACATAAAGGTTGCATTCCGCGGGACTCTACGTGAGTCAGAATTTATTCAAGTTGGAAATTCCCTAAATGCTTATGCAGCACTCACGAATTGGATTGAAGCAAAAAAGAAACGTTCGACAAAACATGTAAATAGAATTATTTATTCAATTTTTTTTATCTCATGTGCAGGAAAAATTACAAAAGTCTACAAAATTACAAAAATTTCAAAATTATAAAATTACAAAAAGAGAGAGAGGAGACAGGCATAATGTCAGCAAGTTTTATCTTTTGAGCATCGTTGCCAGAATTAATTCTCCAGCTGATAAGCATGCCGCTGTGGAAGTTGAGGGCTGTGGAGATTTAGAAGGGATTTTTTCCCAATACATCACAAAATTTCTCTGCAGCTGTAGAATTGGCACTGGCGACTTCACTGCATACTTTAATGTTTTGGAAACCAACACGATGCTTGAACCTATTAAACCACTCGTTGCTTTCCACGAACGTCACTTGGGGTTCACTGTACTTATCCTTAATATCTTTATAAATACTTCTTACTTTTGCTTGAATGGCCATTGGACTCGGGGGCACTTGCTTCTGAATCTGATTTTCCATCCATATTATTAATAGCTTTTTAATCTTCGATATAGCACCTAATCACTGTTTTGTGATCACTGTTGATCTTAAGTGCATTGATCCTTTAACATGTTCTTTTATGCACCCACTGTCCCTTAAAATACTATTGACTGTTGAAGCAGTGAGACCTAATTCCGTGTAATAGACGACAAACTTTGTCTGCTTCGTAATTCTTAATTAATCATCTTCATTTCTAAATCAATTTTGTTTCGTTTCCTAGCACTTGCACTTTCCATTGGGCCCTTTCCCTTCACCATTGTAATAAGTAAATAGGAATGAAGAGAAGATTCTGAAAATTTATTTATGTTTTTTAGATGATTGAAGATTTCAGTGAAGGGGAACTCATTTCACCATAATACTGTAATGTAAAAACCCACAGAATTCCAGTTATCAGTATTATCGCAAATGCTTTGACTGCAGTAATCTGAAACCAGAATGGGGGAAATCTATGATCTATCAGCCTTTGAAGAAGGTCTTATTGTGGGTGCCCACAATTCAGCAGGAGCCACAATTTAAGAAACAAAAGATATAACTGATTTCTCAAAAGCATCCATCTCAAAGGTTTTTAATGACTGGAAAGGTGGCACTTCTTCCACTTCTCAAAGGCGTAACTGTGGCAAAAAAAGAGAATACTTCAAGAGTGAAGCCTTACTCTAAGATGCCTTCACTCTTGACATACAGATTCTATACAGTTCTTCAATCTAAGAACTGTATAGAAAAATAGGACATCCAGTGTGCAGCAAATAACATCTGAATTCAACCAAGCCAGGAACTGCCCTATTTCAACCAGTACTATGTGCAGGGAATTGAAGAAATTGGGTATTTGTAGTCGCCTGTCTATTCGGAAGCCACTTTTTTTAGAAAAAAAAAAAGAAGAAAGTCCTCCACTTGCAGAAGTGCCGAGAAAGTTGTGATTGGACAGTGGAACAGTACAAGAAAGGTCATGTGGTCAGACGAATCACGATACACTTTGTTTTGCACCAGTGGTAGGTAGAGAGTGTGGCAAGAACCTCATGAAGTGATGGACTCTGCTTGCCTTGTTAAGACAACCCAAGCATTTGGAGGTGGTATCATGGTATGCGAAATGTTTTGTTGGCATGGACCAGGTCTGTTTATACTGGTGGAGGGTCAAATGTCATCTATGGATTACCTGAATTTTGTATCAGATCTATTGCACCCTGCAGCGTTACACTTTTATCCTGAAGGTGATAGCCACTTTATGTATGACAATGCATCATGATAAAATTCTGCAAGAATGGTTCGGAGAACATGACACGGATTTCCTCCATCTTCATTGGCCCTCACATTCAGTTGATTTCACTTCTCTTGAGAATTTTTGGGATATGCCGAAAAGAGCTGTTTGGCAATGAAGTCCTGTTCCTTCAACTTTGCTGAAGCTATGCAATATTTTACAGAAAAATGATTACAATTAGAGCAAAATGCACTAATACGCCCTACACCTTACAATTTATGCTGTGCACTTGCTGTTATTCTTACTAATGGCAGCCTGATTCGATACTGAATAAAGTTTTGTATTTTTTGGTGTAGTTAATATAGCCATTAGCATTAACAGAGGCATATGATGCTAGAAAGCAATCTTATGCAGCATCAGCCAAAAAAAAAAAAAAAAAAAACCCTTCCATTTCACCCATCTGTTCACTCCAAATGCCTGTCCAGCTCAGCCTTAAATTTATTTAAGCTATCAACTTCCTCAACAAGAGATAGAAGTCTGTTCCAGCAGTCAAATACCCAGTGCCAAAAGGCAATTTTTTGCACATCTATTCTACAACTGTCTTTCCTCAATTTGAATTTATGCCCTCTAAGGTTCTTAATCTCAGCAAGAGGAAGAATCCCATCAGCATTGAGCTTGCTCAACCCATTCAAGGCCTTATACAGATCAATCAGATCACCTCATATGTGCCTAGTCAGCAGATGTTGCAGAATATAAGCCTTTCTTGTTAAGGGCACCCCCTTGTTCCGCTCACCAATCTTGTTGCCTTTCTTTGTACTCATTCTAGCAACTCTATATCCTTCCTAAAATGAGGCCTCCAGACCGGTACACAGTACTCAAGATGTGGCCTGACCATTGCCTTGTACAAAGGGATAATCACCACCTTGTCCCTGCTAACAAAATTCCTATATATCATTGACAAGACTCCATGACCTGCTCTGGCAGCCCATCTGTACCATTAAGCGAACTTCATATCTGACTGCACAATTACCCCCCAGGTCTTTTTCACTCTCCACTTCCCCGAGTGTAGTACCACACAGTTTGTATGTTTCTCTTGGTTTACTACTACCCATATGCACTACTTTCCATTTGTAAATGTTAAACTTCAGCTGCCACTTCTCAGCCCATTTGCCCAACTTATCTAGCTCCAGTTGCAGTAGCATATACTGTCTTTACTATTGTTAACAACCCTGCCAAACTTTGTATCATCTACAAACTTGGACATTAAACCTGATATACCTTCATCAATATCACTGATGAATACACAAATCAACAATGGGCCCAGCACTGAACCCTGGGGAACTCTACTAATAACATTATTCCACAAAGAGCACAGTGTCCATTAATTACTACTCTCTGTTGTCTCCCACTCAACCACCCTTTTATCCATTGTAGAAACATGCCCTTAATACCCATACTGCTCCAATTTGTACAGCAGTCTTCCATGTACAACAGTATCAAAAGCTTTCATGAAATCCAAGTATGTGATATCAAAATTATTTTTTGCATCCAGTTCCTTTGTGACCACATCATAGTACCCAATTAGCATTAGCATTAGTAGAGGCATTTGATGCAAGAAAGCAAGCTTATGCAGCATCAGCCAAAAAAAAAAAAAAAAAAAAATCCACTTCCACTTCACCCCTCTGTTCATTCAAAATACCTGTCCAGCTGAGCCTTAAACTTATTTAGGCTATCAACCTCCACGACAAGGGATGGAAGTCTGTTCCACCAACCAAACACCCGCTGGCTAAAGGCAAATTTCCACACGTCTATCCTACATCTGTCTTTCCTCAATTTGAATTTATGCCCTCTCAGGTGATTTTTCTGAGCTAGAGGAAGAATCCCATCAGCATTGAGCATGCTCAAACCATTCAAGGCTTTATACACCTCTATCAGATCACCTCGCTGGTGCCTAGACTCCAGACACTGTAATTTGCAAAACTTAAGCCTTTCTTCGTAAGAGCACCCCTTTGTTCCATTCACTAATCTTGTTGCCCTTCTCTGTACTCGTTCCAGCAGCTCTACATCCTTCTTGAAATGAGGCCTCCAGACCTGTATACAGTACTCTAGGTGTGGCCTGACCATTGCCTTATACAAGGGAATAATCACCTTATCCCTGCTGGAAAAATTCCTGTATATCATTGACAATACTCCATGAGCTACTCTTGCAGCCTGTCTGCACTGCTCAGAGAACTTCATATCTGCCTGCACAACCACCCCCAAGTCCCTTTCATTCTCTACCACTGTCAGTGTAGTACCACAGAGTTGATACGTTGCTCTGGGGTTGCTGTTTCCCATGTGTAGTACTTTACATTTGTCAATGTTAAACTTCATTTGCCACCTCTCAGCCCATCTGCTCAACCTTTCCAGATCCTGTTGCAGCAGCATAGTGTCAGTAGTGTCCTTGACAACCCTGCCAACCTTTGTATCGTCTGCAAACTTGGACATTAAGCTTGATATACCATCATCAATATCATTTATAAATACAGAAAACAATAATGGACCCAACACTGAGCCCTGAGGGACTCCACTAATAACATTACTCCACGATGAGCAGTGTCCATTGATTACCACTCTCTGTCTTCTCCCCCTCAACCACCCCTTTATCCATAGCAGCAATTTGCCTCCAATGTCACACTGCTCCAATTTGTGTAGCAGTCTTCCATGTGCAACAGTATCAAAAGCCTTTCTAAGATCCAAGTATATTATATCAAAGCTATTCCCTGCATCCAGTTCTTTTTTGACTGCATCATAGTATCCAATCAAATTGGTCAGGCAAGACTTCCCCTTAACAAAACCATGCTGTGTCCGAGCTATAACTGAAGTCTTGTCTAAATGATCCTGCAGTGCTTCTTTAACCAGTGCCTCCATTAATTTTCCTGGAACAGAAGTTAAGCTCACAGGTCTATAGTTACTTGTGTCAGCCTTTGATCCTCCTTTGTGAATTGGGGTCACATTTGCACATTTCCAGTCTATGGGTACCTCCCCTGAGTCCAAGGAAGCTCTCATAATTATGGCTAATTGTTTGCTTACTTCCTTTGCTGCCTCCTTTAATATAACTGGATAGATCCCATCCACCCCTGGTGCCTTTCTTGTGTTTATCTTCAACAATTTCTCCTCCACTTTACTCCCAGTTATTTCAAGATTCTGTAGCTTACTGCCAGAGTTGAATACACCTCTGGCATTCCCCTCGCTGAATAACTCCTCATGTGTGAATGTTGATGCAAAATATTCATTTAGTTTGTTAGCTAACTGAGCAGGATCATCAACAGTTGAACCATCGATATCAAGTGGACCAATCTGATTCATCCCCCTTCCTTCTAGAGTTTACATAAGTAAAGAACTCTTTGCTGTTTTTCTTTGCATCCCTTGCCAAGGATTTCTCGTAATCTGCCTTTGCCTGCCTAACCTACTTTGTAACTTGGTTGCATATCAACTTGTATCTATCATAGGCTTCTGTGTCATGTGTTAATTTGTAAGTATCCCATGCATTTTTCTTCTCTGCCATATGCCTCATTTATTCATCTGACATCCATTTTGGCCTAAACCTTGAACAATATTTCTTAGTTGGTATGTAAAGCCTAGTAGCTTCCAAGATAAGTTCTTTGAATGCTTCCCATTTTGAATTTGCTGTTGGTAACATCATCAGTTGGTTCCACTGTATAGAATTTAAATACTGTCTCAGTCCATCTTAGTCGCCTTTACGGAAGCAATAACCCTTCCCTTTACCCCTAATGGTAGTTACCTCTTTGAGTAAATCCCACTTCAGCACACTGTGGTTCCTCTATCTGCATATTCTTAATGCATGAAGAATCACTGCTGATAATCAAATCAAGAGTATTACTCCCTCTAGTTGCCTCCCGAACATGCTGATGTAGAAAACAATCATCCAATAAATCCACAAAAGCCCTGCTAGTGTGTGAGTGAACATTCCGCATGGCAGTATCATGTCCCGTACCCGATTGCTCTGCAAACATCAAGCAAACAGTGCATTTTATAAGGCTGTGAGTCAGAGGACAACTGGCCCCCTCAGTTCTCCTCTGAGCCACAGCACTTCCATTAGCTTGAGCCTTTTGCTTTGCTGCTCTGGTCTGAGTCATGATTCTATTAATTTATTAATTAATTATAATTAATTATGTTATGTTATTAATTATGTTAAATATAATTAATTATGTTACGTTTGTAATCTAAGTCGTTACATGTATTTATTTAAAAGTACAATTTAACTGCTAACGAAGTTCAACTAACGCTATCTAGTACAGTATATAAATATCGTATCACAATGGCGGGAACTTACGAACTTTATATCTACAGACACTTAAGTATTAATTAACTTTCAAATGTCGCTGTCTCAATTCAGAATAAACTAACGATCCTTACTAGGTCTATAAGCTACTTACAGAAATAATTCGATGTAAAAAATATTCAATCAAGCGGCTAAATATGGCTAAAGAACTTCTCGTTCACCTCAACCTTGTTTCATCATAATCCCCAGGGACTCACATCTGGTGAGTATGGGCTTGGCACACCCAGGGTCCTGAGCTGGATATCATCATTCTTCTATTTCTTGGTGATTTCCTTCTAATTTTGACTCTCTCTCTCTCTCTCTCTCTCTCTCTCTCTCTCTCTCTCTCTCTCTCTCTCTCTCTCTCTCTCTCTCTCTCTCTCTCTCTCTCTCTCTCAGGGTAACTCGGGGAATTTTTTTTTTTTTTTGGCTGGTGCAGCATAAGCTTCAGGCTTCCTTGCACCATGTAGCTAATAATAATAATAATAATAATAAATAATAATTAAATTTATCCTTTTCTTTATTTTGAGATAAACAGAAATGAAGTGTTACAGTTAATTTATTTGGTTAAGATTCTTAGCAAGCCAGTTCAGTCATGCTAATATACTGGACACACAAATTTGATTAGTAGATAACTGATCCATTCTCCATGATATATTTGATTCACTTTTCATGATGTATGCATTAAGTTAAAATAAAATATTAAACAAATAAGAAACTAAATACAGAGTTAATAACATATATTATTACTTTTACAACACTTGCACTCCTAAAATATTGTATGTTGTTTCAGAGCATATCAAAATACTGTAATAATCCCAGAAATATCTTCCAGTATTAGATTAAGTATAAATTCTTTCAGTTTCCAATTCTGAAATGTGTACATTTGTATTATTAAATTTCTTTGACTTAAAAAAAAAAAATAAGCATATTATCTTTATTTTGGAGAGATGAGTTCCTACATATTTGCAGATTTTATTCTTAAGAAAGTGCCTATCAGTGCAGATGAAAGGAGAATTCTGCTGTGCGTTGATTTCCGTTTCATAATAAAGTTGCTTAGCAGTTTCACGGTAAGTAAAATAAGTTTAAATTGCATTTTTTTTTAGTTGTGTTAATCATAAAATTTAGCAATTTTTCTTTGGAATATTGTAACCTATACAGTGATAGTTTTAAAATTAATAATAACTGAAATAGTTAATATGTGAAATTAGCTGTATCAAGTTATAAACAGCAGAAGTTAGAACATTTCCACAAAACATATTGCCAGTGTTTTGAAATCCCTGATAACCTCATTGACCTCTTTGGGATACAAACAATGTTGGTGGATGCAGTTTCAATGTTTCTGAAGGAATGCTTCTAGAGTAAGTTCCTAACAGAATAAGTTTTGATGTATGCTACTGTGACCATTTGAGATATGGAGCCGTTCTGTGAGGGGATAGAGGAGATATCTGCCTTTAATGTCTTGATCAGCACCACAAATTCATCAAATTTATTTACTATACTTCTAGCATAGTAAATAAATATTGTGGGAGAAATGGACCCAGGATGGTGTTTGCAATCTTATTTTAAGCTGAAGAGAATAACCTGACACCCCTGAATTTTCTCTCTCTCTCTCTCTCTCTCTCTCTCTCTCACTCCCTCCCCCCCCCCATTTCTACTACAGTAGGTTCTCTTTAATACGAGCATAAGAGCCTAAATTTTCATGTTTTGTAATAATGAGTTATGTCAGAAATGTAAAAACTTGACCATTTTCTTTGGTATAATAAGAATGATACACATTTCTATATATTTTCTTTTATTTATAAAGATAAACTGTGAAAAAACTAATTTATTTTTTTCATAGTTTATATTTTAAGTTATACTGATATTTTCAGTAAAATATCGGTATAATGAGTACCTGATTAACAAAATATTCAATATAACAAATTACTTCTCATCTGTCAATTTACTATGGATTTTTATTTAAAAATATTTCATTTTAACTAATATAATTGTATGAAAATATGAGTTTAGTGCAAGAAAAATTTATTCTTATATGAAAAAATATGAACATACAATATAAATATAACTATATTTATATGACTTTAACTATATGACATAAGCATAAACCCTAAACCATATTGACAGACACTTTTTGATCTTTAGACTTTAGCACCTGGTACTGATGATGATGCAATAACTTATAATTTAACCCCAGGGGCTCACATCTGGTGAGTATGGGCTTGGCAAACCCAGGGTCCTGAGCTGGATATCATCATTCTTTTCTTTCTTGCTTTCTTGGTGATTTCCTTCTACTTCTCTCTCTCTCTCTCTCTCCCTCTCCTCCCCTCTCAGGGTAATGCGGGAATTTTTTTTTTTTTTTTTTTTTTGTTGGTGCAGCATGAGCCTCAGGCTTCCTTGCACCATATGGCTAATAATAATAAACTCGGAGGTTATTTGCTTTTTTTTTTTTTAGAGATTAGTGGCTTTTAATCTGTCTGCCTTCTTAAAGTCTTAATTGAGTGATTTTGGAAGTAACAGGAATTGTTTACACATAATTTCACATATGTTCTGACAGATGAGTGCCAGGATTATTGAAATTGTTTGCAGCTTTGTGTGAAGTATGAGCAGTAACATAATATCATCTGATAGTTGCACTTATTTTAGTTTTATATGTTTGAAAATGGGAGAAGGTATTACATGATGATAATGTTTTTATTTTTTTAAACAAAATTTAATATTAAAATTTTAATTTTAATACTAAAAATTAATTTAAAAATTTTAAAATTTTCATCAAAAATGTAAAATTTGAATTTAATAATTAAGTTTATTTTGTTATAATTATTTTGTAATTTGTAACCATCATTCTGACATATTTTTATTGTGTTTATAAGTGTAGTAGTGTAATAAAATTTTATTATAACAAATATATTTTGGTTGTCTGAATGAATTTGTTATACTAACATTTCACTGTATATGTAATTAGTATCATAAACTAGTAAAATCATAAATACAGTCTTAGTATTAAAGGAAATGAAAGGAACAAATTCATTTACACAGTTTTATTTCATATGCATTCTTAATTACAGCACAGAGATCAAATGTAACAGTTATTTCATTATCAGTGCTACTGCAAACCACCAAAATCTCTATTATGCATTTTGAGTATCCTTGTTAGAAGTCAGCATGCGTTCTTTTCACTTTCAGTTTCATAACTGGTAACAAAAATTTCATCATTTTGCTTGATGGTCAGGAGTTTTTCTGGTGTTGTTGTTGTGTGGTAGTTTCATCATCCACCTTAACAAATGCCTCAGATTTTCCAACAATATATTCTCTTTTAAATTCTCATATTCCTCAAATGTCACTATCATATTTGATTGTTTGACATTCTCTCTGGAGCTACATGTTCTGAAGCAGTTGATTATTACATTTGAATCAGTATTCCCAAGCAAAAACAACATTACAAATAGCATTCCACTTTGGAATGCTATTTGTAATGTTTTTTATCTGCAAATATTTCCCTTCTCTATGGTGTAGATCAAGTATATTATCAGGTGAAGTTATGATCTGAGATTGTAAATAATGCCTTGATCCAGTAGCTGCATAAAATTTGTAGTACTGGAAGATAAATCTTATGTTTCTCATTTTAAGTATCTCAGTGGAATGTATTATACAATGAGCTAAATCTTCAAGTGTTCCTTTTTTTCTAAAGCCATTGTTGTGTCCATTCTCAATAACCAAGACTGAAAAATTTTGACTGTAAGCTTAGCAATTCTGTTAGCTTCATAATTGTGCAGAAGTTGGCTAACGTCTTGAAAACATATTGACTTCAAATTTCCCAAAAAAAGTTAGTAAAGTTTTGTATTGCCATCTGCATTGAAGCATAAGAAAACGATGGCTCTTTCTTTACTTATTTTTCACTGCTATAAGACTCTACTCATACTGGAAATGATTTAATTGAGAACAAATTTTAATTTGTACCCATCATATCGAGATTAAAAATATCTTTTGCCTCACATTTTTCAAGAATTAATTGCACAGAGCATATCCACTGTGCAGCTTTTTGTCAGCTGATCCAGACTCACCACAGACACTTCTAAATTATTCCTCTGCTTATATCTTTGGAGCTATCTATTGCCACATTTTAAGTTGCTAATTTCAGGTTGGAGAGATAGATAGTCTTTTCTTGGAAATTGGTCTTATTATTAGTAAATCTGATGCGTTTGTTGCTAACACACTAAAAAAAAATTGTTTCAAGCTCCTCATGTTTTGCATCACAAATTCACTTCTTGTTTTTTTTATTTTTGCTCCAGTGTCATGCACTTTTAGTTGTTTTTTTTTTTTTTGGTTTTTTAATATCATGGAATAAGTGGGTAAAGGGAGGTTGTATTCTTTGCAGTATGGCTTTTATATTGTTTCATTCTGTTAGCCTCTTGTGTATTTTCAGTTTAATTTCCAGGCTTAATTCCTCTCCATTTACATTTCATTAGCATAAGCTGATTTTAATGATATTTTTCAGAGTATTTTTATGTTGTGGCTACCAAAAACTGGCTTTGTTTATATAAAAGTAAGTTATAATAAGTCAATGCTATCTTTTGGGAAAATGCAGAAAATAATAAGACTGTTCCAGTTAACCCAACAAAACCATTCAGTTGGTTTATTGCCAAGAAGATACTTAGTGGCTTACTCTGATGCAGCTAATCCAATGACAAAGGGCTTACATAAAAAAATATAAAAAGGTGTGCTAGAAAAAAAATTAACAGAGAATAACAGTAATTGTTAATAATATAAATAAGCAAGTTATATATATATATATATGGTTGTACAGATGTTTGCAATTCGCATGCAAGTTTACAAAAAGCCTGAATGAAATTGAACATTAGACTTTTCTGGAAAAACAAAAGTTAAGATCTTTAATTTAAATCTTTAAATTAAGATCTTTAAGTTAAGGTAAGGATTTGATGAATTAGAGGAATCTTCAGTGTCTGTAGTTCTCTGTAAAATATAATGTGTTGTATAGCTATTTTTAGGATTGGTTGTGGACTTGTGGTTATTGGTAATGTACATGTCCACAAGCCTGTATGCTTCCACAGAAAATGTGCATCACATTGTTAATGTGGTGCTAGTATATTGGCTGCCAAGAACCAGCTGTGTTGGAAATGTGCCCTCTTTTAACTCTTTTTTTTTTTTTTTTTTTTTTTTTTATATATGGATGTTTCCATCATCTGCTGTGATAGTATCGTGGCTTTGTTGTTGGTTGTCTATTTATAAACATGGTTTGAGGATTAATTCTTGTTGTAAACTGAAGGATTTTTCCATAATGCCTTTCTCACTAGGTTTTCTTATTCTCATGCAGAAATCTTTGATTTTATTGCTTTCTTCCTGGAGAGTCAGTGAGGTTAGCAAAGAAAAGACAGAGTCACTGGCTAGTTCCTTTGTATCTAATAAAAAGATAGCTGTCATCCATAATTCATAAAACTAAGTTTTCACAGCTGATCTCTTTATTTTAGTGTTTTAAACTTGTACAGTTAGTTCCCTATTAATAAGAACAGTTTGTTATGTTATTTCATGCAATTGCATTATTTATTTTAAACTCACATAACAAATCTAAGTCAGATTGAACTTATTTTCAACCCTCTCAACGTGGGCACCTGTATGTGGTGAGGGGGACCTCCCAGTGACACTGCTAATCCTCCAGATTAGCATTACTGGGATCCAATGCTCACAGTCTAGGTTGCAGGCTAACATCAATGGAATCTGGTGTGTTTGCCATACACTGCAACCCATTCTTTTCGTACAACATCCTTTCCGTACAACAAATCCTTTGCATTAATAGAACTGAAAGAATCAATAAGTACATCTCACAACAGTGCTTCAGGGCCAGATGGTGTTCATTACATTATGCTAAAGCATTTACATGAAAAGGACTTGTGTACCCTGTTGATTTTCTACAATGGGATCTTCTCTGAAAATGTCTATCCTTCTTCCTGGTGCCATCCATTCATTATCGCCATACCAAAACCAGGCAAAGATCCTACCCTGGTTCAGAATTATGGGACAATATCTCTTATATGAGCTGCATAGGGAAAATTTTCGAAAGGATGATTCATACAAGACTCACTTACATTCTGGAGTCATAGAATCTCCTTCCAGACCATAAGTATGGATTTCGGAAGAACAGATCAACGCTAGACGTGCTTATCAAATCTGAATCTCATATTCGCGATGCCTTTGTCATGAGACAACATCTAGTCATGGTCAACTTAGATCATGAAAAGGCATTCGACACTACTTGGCGTCATGATATTATAATGGATCTTTACCCTCTAGATCTAAGGGAACAGTTGCCTGAAATAATTCAAAATTTCTTGCGATTTCGGTATTTTCAGGTCCGATATAAGAACACACTCTCTACATCTCACATTCCATAGGAAGCTGTACCACAGGGTTCGATACTTAGTCCAACACTATTCGCAAATCGAGTTAGCAATATGACACGGAACATCCCAAAAACATTTGAAACTTACATGTATGCAGACGATCTCTTACCATTTCCTGTCAGTCCAAAAGTATGAACATCATTGTATGGCAGCTCCAACTAGCCATAACCAAAATAGAATCCTGGACTTCACGGAGTGGTTATTGACTGCCAGAAAATAAATGCAAAGCCACTCACTTTTGCAAGTTACGGGCTCTCCTTCCTGACCCTATACGGCGCCTCCGTAGCCAGGTGGGAAGGAGCAGCAGTGCGTAGCACACGCTTCTTGATTAGACCGGGGTTCGAGCCCGTCACCACCAAATACGGAGGATGCGGAAAGGTCATTCAGGGAATGACCACCGCATATCCCGGAGCAATATGGCCTTAGTTGCTAATGCTCCTAAAAACCAAATAACAACAACAACAACAACAACCCTATACTAGAAATAAACAAAACTCCAATCCCACTTGTTAATACCATTAGATTTCTTGGACTGATATTGGACAGTAAACTAACCTTCCAAACTCATTTAAGAACTGCTTGTCTAAAGCATATGAATATACTTCGATCAGTCTCATCCATGTCACAGGGAGCTGACCGATATAACTTATTAACTTATTACACCTGTATAAGTTCGTAATCCGTTCACACTTGGATTACGGTTCTTCAGTATATGACTCTTATTAATGCTAGGGTAAGGTCATTAGGACGGCTAAACGTCATTCAGCATGGTGCTCTGAGGACAGCTTTCAGGACTTCTCCGATCCAAAGTCTTTATATTGAAGCGCATGATCTCCCATTACACCTGCATAGAAAAACACTACTGCTCTACTATGCTGCTAAGATCCAGAGTCTATCATCACACACAAGTTGGGGTATTTCTATAATACTCGGTGGGAATCGTTCTATGAGTGCAAGCCAAATGAAAATAGACCTGCTTCACTCAGGATTAAAGAGCTTGTTCACAGTTGGAATGTCAATTTAAATGAAAATTTTCAGGACACAACTGCACCTGTTCCACCTTGGACTTGTGTTTGTCTCTCATGATGTGCACTTTCTCCAGTGGGGGAAAAATATTATACCACCCTGCAATATCAGACAGTTACACTCAGTTCATGCTACTATGAACAACCATGTCTATAAAATTTATACAGATGGTTCCAAAACTGACAAAATGGTAGGTGCTACTGCAGTTTTTCCTTTATGTACGATTTCAGCCACACTACCACTAGCTTGCAGCGTCTTTACATCTGAATTATATTCCATTAAGTTAGTGCTTAGTAAGATTATTGAGCTTTCCATCTCACCTGCCATAATTTACACCACCTCCCTCAGTGCTGTCTCTACCATAAAGAAGTTCTCATATTCTCATCCTATCTTGAAATTGATTCATTCCCACTATTCTCCTGCAGTGTGTCCAATCAGTTGATCAGTTTCTGCTGGATCTCTGGCCATTCTTTGCCACTAAACATCCTCAAAGTGCTACATACTGTAAAAATATATACAGTATGTACTCAGATTTTAAATGTTTTTTTCCCCAGTTTCTGGGGTAAAAACCTCGCTCTCTAGCCTGAGACCGACTAACTCAGTCACGGAGTGAAAAAACCCATTAAAGTTACTAGCATCATCGACAGGATTCGAACCCGGGCCCTTTCCACCCGGTGTGGGGAGGACGGTGAAGATACCACTGTGCTACCTGTGCAAGCACAATGCATGAATTGCAAACTGCTGTGCATGCGCTGATGAAACTGTCACCTGAATGGTCCCTTCAAAGCTATGTTCTGGACTGCAAATGCTGCTATACAGTATGTACTCAGATTTATGGACATATAGACTTGAATCGCTCTCTGTAAACATGCCATTTGGCGAAAATTAATTTTCACTTCACCCTCTGCTCTCATCCTGATGCAACATCATCTAGGGGTGCCATTTCGTCAGCTAGCCCCGGGTGTCAAAATAGCTTGGCATAGAACTGAATTGTCCTGTCAGTAGTATCCTTTGATACTGGCGCCCTTGGCACCTGCTCCAATGCCAAGTCATTCCTATGCTACTGCTACCACTTTTTTATTTGTCTCTCTCTTTTTTTTTAACAAATAGGGAAATATATTGGATACATTTTTTTCATGATAAAATTTTAACATTGTGAATAAAAAATAGCACGAAATATTTCCCATATCACAAATAACAAAAACTATCACAAAACATTCTACAATATAAAAACAAATATAATATAAAAAACAAATGTCTTCTAGAAAAGGTACACAAAAATCACAGATTACATGAAAAAAATTATTATACAAATATTGAAGAAAAATTTATTCTGAAAACTGCCATATGCAATTTCATCATCATCATCATCAACCATTTTCAATCCACTGCAGGATGAAGGCCTCTCCAGCAACTTTCCAGTTCCTTCTGTTTTGAGCACTGGCCATCCATTTACTACCCACAAACTCATGAATTTCATCTATCCATCTCCACCATTGTCTTCCAGGTTTTCTTCTAGCTCCTCTTGGATACCATTCTGTTATTTTCTTAGTCCATCTGTCATCATGTTTTCGAGCTATGTGTCCTGCCCAAGACCATTTTAGTTCTTTATTTTTGATAAGAATGTCCTTTACTTGAGTTTGCTACCTAATCCATGTGTTTTTCTTCTTATCTAACAGTCTGATTCCCAATATAATTCGTTCCATTCTTCGCTGTGTAGTTCTCAGCTTCTCTTCCATTCTTTTGGTGAGTGCCCAAGTTTCACATCCATAAGTCATGGTGGGGAGTATACATTGGTTCATTATTTTGCGTTTCAGACAAACTGGGATATTGCTCTTCAGTATGTGACTATATTTCCTGAATGTTATCCATCCAAAATTTATTCTTCTTTTGACTTCCAGCCATTTATCATTATTACAGCTAATAACTTGTCCCAGATAAGTATATGACTCCACCTTTTCAATTACTGCTCCTTCAATCATTATTTCCCTTTCTGTGGCATACTTGTTCATCATTACTTTTGTTTTAGCCATATTCATCTTTAGTCCAAAATCCTTACTAACTGTGCATAACCTGATTAAGATTTTCCTCTAATTCTTTGGGATCGTGGCTTATGACCATAATGTCATCTGCAACTCGTAAATGGTTTAGGTACTCTCCATTCACATTGACTCCTTTCTGCGACCAGTCTAATCTTCTGAAAGCTTCTTCAAGGGCAGCAGTAAACAGCTTCAGAGATATTTTGTCTCCTTGTTGAACACCTTTCTCGATTTTAAATTTCCTACTGTCTTTGTCTAGTCTAATAAAGGAGGTAGCACTCTCATATATTTTCTTCAAAATCATAATATGTGGGGTATCTATGCCTTGTCTTTCTAGTGCCCGAAACATTGCCTTATGCTGTATGGAGTCAAATGCCTTTGCATAATCCACAAATGCCAGGCATAATGGTGTTTTATATTCATTTGATTTCTCCATTAGCTGTGATATTATGTGAAGGTGATCCATAGTTGAGAATCCTGTCCTAAAGCCAGCTTGCTCTTTCGGTTGATTCTTGTCAAGTATTCTTTCTAATCTGTTAGTAATGACCCTTGTGAACAACTTGTAGATGTGGGATAACAAGCTAATTGGTCTATAATTTCCAATTTTTGATTTATCTCCTTTCTTATGCAGCAAAACTATGATTGCATTATTCCACTGCTTAGGCGTCACACCTTTTTTAATGCACTTTGTGAAGAGCCTTGCCAGTTTTTGTGTTATGTCTCTTCCTCCCAATTTTAACAACTGTACAGTAACATCATCTTCTCCTGGGGATTTCTGATTCTTCATTTTCTTCAATGCATGTTCTACCTCATCAGGAAGAATGTCAGGTATGTCGTATGTGTTGCTACTTTGCAATCCATCTTCTCCACTGCTGGCATCATTCCCCTGCTCCTTGTATAATTCTCTATAGTAGTCTTCTGCTATTTGAATTATGCCTTCTCTGCTGTTTATAAGTACACCATCGCTATTCTTCAGTTTCAGTATCATTTGTCTTTCTGTATTACTGCTCGTGGCTGCTTATTTAAATTCTTTGTTTTCCCTTAATGCTTGTTCTACTTTTCTTGTGTTAAATCTTCTTATGTCCTCTCTGAGTCTCTTTCTAATGGCTTTGCATAACTCAGTATACTGAATTTTCTCCCTGTCAGTGTTTTTCTTGCTCTTCATGTGTCGTCTTCGGTTCATCATGTCAAGTGTTTCTTGACTGATTTTTTCTTCTTTGGATTTCTTTTTACCTATAGGTTTCTTGGGCTTTATCACTTTCAGAAAGTTGTAATATTCCTCGTCGATATCTTGGTCCTGAGCAGTGTGCAGAAGCTCAAACTTGTTCTTAAGTTCCAGTACATACTGCTTTTTCTCCTCTTCTGTTATCTCAAAGACTTCTGTATTATTTACTTGAGTCAGTTTTTTCCTTTCCTTTCCTACATCTATATCAAGTGTACATCTTACCATTCTGTGATCACTTCCAACATTTACCTTATTCAGGATGGTAACATCATTCACAATATATCTTCTGTTAATGAGGATGAAGTAGTTAATCCATTTGGATTCTTCCATGTCCACTTTCTGTTCACCCTTTTCTTGAAAAAAGTGTTCATTACTGACAGTCCTTGAGATTCTGCAAATTCCACAAGTCTTTCAGCTCTTTCATTTCTTTCACCAATTCCAAAATTTCATATAGTTCCCCTTTCTGTGCTGTTTTGTCTTTTTCCAGCCTTAGCATTGAAGTCCCCCATAATAATAGTGTAGTGGGTTTTCTGCTCATCTAGAAGACTCAATTTCGATGTACATTTCTTCAACCTCTTCATCATTGTGGCTCAATGTTGGTGCATAAATCATTATAATCTTTAGCTTGTACCTCTTAGAAATCTTGAGTATTAGTCTTGACACCCTTTGTGATGTACTTTTGAATTCCAAAATGTTTTTTAAATCTTTATGGACCAGAAACCCAACTCCACCTTCACTCCTTTCACTGTTTCCATTGGTGTACAGCAGATTTCCACTTGATAAACTTATAAGTGATTCATTTCTTCTTCTTGTTTCAGCCAAACTGATGATATTCCAATTCACATTTTCTAATTCCTTTTCCAGCTCTAATATCCTGTTTTCACCGATGAGTGATCTTATGTTATAACAGGCCAAGTTCAGTTTCCGTGCATGGCAGCCTGGTCGTACCCAGAGATTCTTAGCACCCTCTGCTTCCACTCTGATCCTCTCGCTGCCGTAAGAGGGAGAGTGAAAGCTGCTGGGGACTGAGGGCCATTTGTTTTCTCGTGCTGTCATATGCTGGAGGGTTTGGTCTTTTCCTCTTCACGCTGATCAGGCATCTTGAAGAGAACCACTCTACACGTTTGTTGCCACCTAAGTGACGTAACAGGGCTTACCATCGAGAAGGTGTGCATGAGTGAATTTTAGGGAGGCAGGCCAACCGAACTTCTCCTAAATCTTCTGTAATAGAGAGATATTGGATCCATCAGTGTTTTAGGCTGAGTGTCTGATAACACACAGGATACCTGTTCCCCTCTAAGCCCTTTAAGGGGGTAAATATGCAAGTAAATAAGTAAATAGTATAAGAAGTAAATATGCAATTTACTTCTTTATTAATATTGGTTGTCCATCTTCTGCTTTGCTCAATAGCTGAGTGATGATTTGACGTAACGATCCGGATCATATTGAAGCAATGGTTTTCCATTTAGATGTACAGGCAGTTTTCGCTTTATGAGTTCTCGGGTTTACAAGTTTTTTCCCCCAAGTAAAAGTAAAGTAAAAGTAAAGTGCAGCCATTATCAACCCACTGCAGGGTGGAAGCCTCTTCAACAATTCATGCTGAGGGAAATGGACCATAATCTGCCATGCTGGTCCAGTGCGGGTTGGCAGATCGACCGTATTCAGCAGTCAGGGGCTTGAACCCCGGTCTACTCAAAGAGCGTGTGCTACTGCACTCTCGCTCCTGCCCACTCGGCTACGGAGGCCGTTGTATCAAGTATCAACTTGATACTCCCCCAAGTATCAAGTATCAACAAAATCGAAAAAATGAACATTAAGGGCAAAAAATCAATGTTTTGATTACATATTTCACACCACGTGCATAGCTATATAACACAGTGTACCCAGTTTTATGATATTAATCTGTTCCAGAGACACCATCGTATCGTTAAAATATTGTAATGTGAACGCAATAACACATTGTTTTTTGGTAATTCGTTTCAAGATCTCGGAAGTTGAAATATTTTCGCTGTATAACTAAGCAATTTATCTTTCTAAAATGTCATTTTTAAGGTTACGAGCGTGACCTTAAGGCCATATAAAAGGTCGTGAGCGTGGTTTGTAAATTGTATTAGTTACCAATACAAATCATTAAAATGCACTACACTTTTATCGTTATAAAATGTTCTGTTATAAGAATCAATTTTAAACGGCTTTGTGATATTTTTCTAAAGCACATTTCTGGAGGTCAGGACCATAAAACAATAAAAACAATTTGCACTTTCCGGTTTATTGGGTTTTTCTGTTAATGCAAGCAATTATAAACGGGTAGTAAACTCGATCTTCTGGCATATGTGAAAATACTGATAGCTGGAATTGCGTGGTTTTTATGTTATTATAGTGAAATGTGTTTACTCTTTACTGAAATCTTCAATCGTATAAAAAACATAAATAAATTTTCAGAATCTTCTCTTCATTCCTTTTTTTTTTAAGCTTCGTAAACTTGTTACTCCACACAAATCATGTTAGTTTCAATTTATGTGTGCTGTTAAAAAATCCTTATGCATGCATTTGTGAAATTTTATAAATAAAAGAGATTATCTTGGAAACAAATGCCTCTTGAAATATATTTGAAGACGACGACTCCTTGTACAACAAACCCAACGAGTGCCGAGCCAATAATGAGTGATCAGTGAGTGCGCATTTAGTCGATGATGATGATGAATAAACATTCTGTAACATTTGTAAGTCGTAAATAATTTCTCTATTATTATAATTTGCTTGATTTTACAGACTACGTTTTCATTTCTTTGGATAAATCAGTCATTGTTAAACAAACTAATTAGCTAACTAATTCCATTGTTGAGAACGTAACCCCTATTTTTAACGTTATGTCTATGTGAAATAAATTCCCGCTTTACGAGCGTGCGCTAGGAACGAATTAACTCGTAAAGTTGAGAACTACCTGTATATGGTCTTTATAATCTGCAACGTGTTCAATGGTTTCAAAGATATTTTTGGCTTTCTTGATTGAAGAGGGAATTTCACTCAATTTTAAATATAAACTGTCTTCGACAAAATCTCTAAAATCATTAAATTTTTATTTCATATTTTATCAGAAAACTTAAATTTCTTATTTGTTTTTCACTGTCTTGCCACGGAGATGAAAGTTCTTTCATATTCCACGATTTCGGGTAGCGTATGTTTAAAATTTCTTTCAATTCCTCATCGTCATTAGTATAATTATTTTCTTTATTTAATTAAAAATTACTCTGTTGCATTAATAACTTATCCTTAATAACCTATCATGAGGTAATTTTTTAAATGTGTTCTTACTTTCGATTCCTTCAAATTCTTTCAACTTCAACATGCTCTCAATTTTAGCTTCATAATTTCCTTCAGAATTTTTAAAATTAGCAATAGCATTGATAGTTAGAATAATTAATTTATCTGCTTTTACTATAGTGATGCTGTGACTTTGTCAAGCTTCTGAAAGGTAAGAGAGCTCCTGCAGGATGTCAATCATTAGTGCTAAATCATTAAGAAATTCCAGATTGAAAAGTCGGTTTAATAATCCAGAATATTTAACTTTCTGATTCAAAATGTTTGCACAAAGCGGGATAATCCCTCCAATCCTCAGTTGCCATTCGCAAGCTACAAGCTGCCCATCGTGGCCCGAACGAATCCCAAAAAAATATCCCCGGTAAAAATTCCATTTTCTTGTTATTATTATAATAAGATTAATTAAGTAGGTAAAACTCCAGATCAGTTATTGACAGTTGCCGCTCACTGTCCTCCTACGTTGATATGCTAGGGTGTTTTCCCCCCACTTGACGATGTCTTTAAATCGTGAACTCGTTTACCGATTTTAAAACAACTGAATAAGGGGAAAAACACCCTACCTCAGCTAAGATTTCCCCTCGATGACACAAATAAATCAGAAAGAAAACTCCTTCACAATAATCGCCTTCACCAAATCACAAAATTTGACCGTGCAATCAATCCATTCCAGAGCAACGCGCATTGCACGGAGACAAGTATTACCCAAATAATGGAGTTTGCCATAAGTATTATTATTAAGATTATTTAAAGTATATTAAGATTATTATAATACTGAAACATTTAATTATAATTTGTATGATTTATTGTAAATTTTAATTTGTGATTTTGATATAATTAAACTGATTGCTGTCAGTAATGTGGTGTTTGTGAAATAATTGTATAATGTCATGATTTTAGTATTAAAAAATAAATATTTCCTTTTGTTTTCTCATATTGCTGTCCACAAGCTGCCCATTGTGGCCCGAACACACAACCGATTTTTATATGATCCTTAATTCTCACTGGTTTTTTGGAGATTGGTGATATAATGCATGCAGTTTTGTTTTTTTTTTTTTTTAATTATTGCCTATATGTCATTATATTTTGGAACATTTTCTTCACAGTGAAAGCCTCGACGCAGTTTCCAAATCTGCCAACATTTCATCTTTGGAAAGTTTACCTCAAAGTTGCCTCATTCCTCCCCCAACTCCTCGACATCATTACTGTCACTAGTTCCAAAATATCAGAATCACTCGGATATTCAGCTACTGTGACCATGTAAACATAGACAGGAGAAAGTTACTGAAATGCCTGGATCACTCACTTCTCCGAAAAACATATGACTTCTTGTCAGAGTAAAGGGGAAACCACAAAACAGGTTGACCAGTGGCTATTAACCGTGTTGGGAATCTTCTTAATCCTCTGACTGGCTATGGAAGGATATTGACTATCGCGACTTCTTGGAATGTGGCTCCATAGGTTTTACAGACACCAGTAACATTTTGGAATGGTAATCCCTTTCACCCTTAATTTGCACTTTCTAATTACATAAATTGCCTAAAGGCCAGAGGCAAGAACAATGCGTACAAACTTGTCTCTTGTAATACTTCATTCTACGGAAATTATTTTAAATGTTTCCTTAAAAACCAAGGAAAATTCAAAAAAATTCGCTACGAAGAAGTTTGTTAAACAGAGGTCCAACTGTAATTAAATCAAAAATGAAGCAATTTTAAAATATATAACTGGTTGATTGGGTGATTAAAATGTTGGGGATGGGTACCCGCTGTCCTCACCGTAGTTCCGGCTCTGGATACTCATTAATTAAATTCAGGATTTCATTTGTAAAATAAATAATTGTTTCAACAATGGGCTTGCAGATTTTCAAAAAAAATAACAATGGGCTCTTGTGAGCCCACCAGGACCGGTTCTGGTAGGTGTGCAGTGCGTGCATGCACACAGGTGGCCAAATCCCTAAGGCAGCTGATAGTGCACTTTAAAGAATAAAATTAAAATGTAATTTAATATTATTTTAATATAGTGGTTGGCAATGAAATAGCAAATGTGGCATTGTTAATAAATAATAATGTATTCTCTAAAGGCCTATTCACAATTTTCATTGTGAATGGGCCCATTCAAAAAATTGATGTTTGCATGATGACTGATGATAGCGCTGTGCAGTTTATGGTTATAAATAAATCTGAAGCATACATGTTAGGTATTTTGCATCAGAAAACTTAAAAGTGCAAGCAAAGGCAATAATGGGTTCATCTCTTGAACCAGAGAAGGATTCAACAATGGGGCTTGCATAGCTGCAATCCTCTATGATTGTGACTTGTTTTAAACCACATAAACAAAAGCATAAAAGCTTGGAGTTTGCAAACTTTCATGTTATTAGCATTAGCATTAGTAGAGGCATTTGATGCAAGAAAGCAAGCTTATGCAGCATCAGCCAAAAAAAAAAAAAAAAAAAAAACCCACTTCCACTTCACCCCTCTGTTCGTTCAAAATACCTGTCCAGCTGAGCCTTAAACTTATTTAGGCTATCAACCTCCACTACAAGGGATGGAAGTCTGTTCCACCAACCAACCACCCGCTGGCTAAAGGCAAATTTCCGCACGTCTATCCTACATCTGTCTTTCCTCAATTTGAATTTATGCCCTCTCAGGTGATTTTTCTGAGCTAGAGGAAGAATCCCATCAGCACTGAGCATGCTCAAACCATTCAAAGCTTTATACACCTCTATCAGATCACCTCGCTGGTGCCTAGTCTCCAGACACTGTAATTTGCAAAACTTAAGCCTTTCTTCGTAAGAGCACCCCTTTGTTCCATTCACTAATCTTGTTGCCCTTCTCTGTACTCGTTCCAGCAGCTCTACATCCTTCTTGAAATGAGGCCTCCAGACCTGTATACAGTACTCTAGGTGTGGCCTGACCATTGCCTTATACAAGGGAATAATCACTTCCTTATCCCTGCTGGAAAAATTCCTGTATATCATTGACAATACTCCATGAGCTACTCTTGCAGCCCGTCTGCACTGCTCAGAGAACTTCATATCTGCCTGCACAACCACCCCCAAGTCCCTTTCATTCTCTACCACTGTCAGTGTAGTACCACAGAGTTGATACGTTGCTCTGGGGTTGCTGTTTCCCATGTGTAGTACTTTACATTTGTCAATGTTAAACTTCATTTTCCACCTCTCAGCCCATCTGCTTAACCTTTCCAGATCCTGTTGCAGTAGCATAGTGTCAGTAGTGTCCTTGACAACCCTGCCAACCTTTGTGTCGTCTGCAAACGTGGAAATTAAGCTTGATATACCATCATCAATATCATTTATAAATACAGAAAACAATAATGGACCCAACACTGAGCCCTGAGGGACTCCACTAATAACATTAGTCCACGATGAGCAGTGTCCATTGATTACCACTCTCTGTCTTCTCCCCCTCAACCACCCCTTTATCCATAGCAGCAATTTGCCTCCAATGTCACACTGCTCCAATTTGTGTAGCAGTCTTCCATGTGCAACAGTATCAAAAGCCTTTCTAAGATCCAAGTATATAATATCAAAGCTATTCCCTGCATCCAGTTCTTTTGTGACTGCATCATAGTATCCAATCAAATTGGTCAGGCAAGACTTCCCCTTAACAAAACCATGCTGTGTCCGAGCTATAACTGAAGTCTTGTCTAAATGATCGTGCAGTGCTTCTTTAACCAGTGCCTCCATTAATTTTCCTGGAACAGAAGATTCTGATTCTGATTCTGCCAATCTGATTCATCCCCTTCCTTCTAGAGTTTATATAAGTAAAGAACTCTTTGCTGTTTTTCTTTGCATCCCTTGCCAAAGATTTCTCGTAATCTGCCTTCGCCTGCCTAACCTCCTTTGTAACTTGGTTGCATATCAACTTGTATCTATCATAGGCTTCTGTGTCATGTGTTAATTTGTAAGTATCCCATGCATTTTTCTTCTCTGCCATATGTCTCATTAGTTCATCTGACATCCATTTAGGCCTAAACCTTGAACAATATTTCTTAGTTGGTATGTAAAGCCGAGTAGCTTCCAAGATAAGTTCTTTGAATGCTTTGCATTTTGAATTTGCTGTTGGTAACATCATCAGTTGTTCCCACTGTATAGAATTTAAATACTGTCTCAGTCCATCGTAGTCGCCTTTACGGAAGCAATAATCCTTCCCTTTACCCCTAATGGTAGTTATCTCTTTGAGTAAATCCCACTTCAGCACACTGTGATCACTTCCACCTAGTGGTTCATTTATCTTCAGATTCTTAATGCATGAAGAATCACACTACTAATAATCAAATCAAGAGTTTTACTCCCTCTAGTTGCCTCCCGAACATGCTGATGTAGAAAACAATCATCCAATAAATCCACAAAAGCCTTGCTAGTGTGTGAGTGACCAACCCACAAATTCCAGTCAATATCTGGGAAATTAAAATCCCCCATTATAAGACTCTCTGATTTACTGGCCCACTCTATTTCCCTGTACAGTTTCCTATTATACTCATCAGAGTCATTAGGCCTATAGCACACTCCTACTCTCAATTTTGATCTCCCAATGCTTATGTCACACCAAACTGAATCAACACTGCACTGTCTCCAGCGATGTCGACTGGCTTCACTTCCTTGGTTTTTATGTGTTTCTTAACTAATAGCATAACCCCTCCCCCCTTCCTATCCTGTCTATCCTTTCTGTAGACGTTGTACTCCCCAAATTGCAGTTCTGCATCCCTTATATCTGTGTGACACCACGTCTCTGATATCCCAACAATATCTGCCTTTGATGTTTTGAGCAATACCTCAAATTCATCAAATTTATTTACTAAACTCCTAGCATTGGTGTACACGCAAGTATACCTGCACCTGTTTCTATTCTTAGCTACCCTAACACAACCCATGTGTTTACTTGTACCGCAATATCTCCCATCAGTCTCTGAAATATCATGCATCTTGTTTTTCAGGCTTCTGCTCATTCTAATAGAAGCAGTGCAAGAATCTCTTTCACCTCTGCCAGTGGCTACTGTCAATCTATTGGTCTTTGTCTCCTCCCAAGCTAGCAGTTTTCCGACCCACCTAACACTGCCTCGATAGCATCAGCAAATATTCTTGCACCCTTTCTATTTAAGTGTATCCCATCCCTGTAGAAGCAATCTCTCCGCTTATGATTAAGTTTAAGGTTACACTTACGTAATTCATTGTGAATGGTTTTATTAAATAACATATGTACAAGGTTTTATGCTTATGTTATGTTTAATTTTCATTGTGAATGGTCCTTTATTCCCATACCGTTAATCGTAAAGCGATACTTACATCATTGTTTTAATTGTTGACGGAACCAAAAGCAAATTTAAATAAAGAGAGAAATGCTCACGAACCTTATTAATTTAAATATTCACCCAACTTTCAATTCTCTTGTTGATCATTTTCAACATTTTCACAGCAAAAAATTCATTACTATTGAGTGAGCAGTGAGGTGAGAAGTATGTGGATGGACAATGGGTGCATAAATCATAAATGTAACCTAAGAAACTGTCGTGTGAGATTAGAGCTTTTGCTGATAATGATTACACATAACAGGTACGTTTTTTCATTTTGTGCTTATTTATTTTAATTTAGTGTAAGTAAACCTTCGGTACCCGCACAGAAAGGTTTAAGTCAGGTTTGGGTCATTACAAAGTTTTTATACATTCTAAAAGAGAAAATATAGTTTGTGCCCTGTAAGCAAAGAATTACGATTATTACTATTATCATTATTGGTTCAGATATGTCAGATAGGAAAACAAAATGTCCGTCTGGTGCTTTTTATTGCAAGCGGAAGAATGAACGTGATAAGGAAAAGGAAAACTTACGAGGATCCAGCTGAAATTCGTAAAGTTGGATGAGGGTGACCCAACAACATCAGTCGCTTCAGAATTCATTTCAGACAGTAAGGACGAAATGGAAGGTGAAAAATCAAATGACAAGTTTGAAGTTCGTTTGAAATTGTCTGTTCCAAGAAATATCAGTGCCTGAATCAAGCTGTGGTGAGGATAATTTAGAAAACAATAATTGTGTTGAATTGGCAGCCAGATATGATATAGGAGATCCTTTTAGCTGGCCACCAATTATTAGTAATTGGTTATTAGAACTAATAATTCAGAAGGGACCTGTAACACCTCAAAGTATGAAATTTCCTAAAGATAACAATGGAAGATCATTTTCTGCATCACAGTATATGAGATTGACCTAACGGTGTCAAAGAACTTGGTTAATCTATTCTACAGAATGGAATAGTGTGTTTTGCTTTTGTTGCAAGTTGTTTGCTTTAAAGCAAAACAAAGTACCAATAGTCAGGGGTTTTCAGATTGGCGACATTTAGCCACTCTTTTATCACGACATGAAACGAGCGTAGAACATATGCAAAATTGTAAAAAGTGGTATGAATTAAAAACACGCCTTGAGAACAATTGTACTATTGACAAAGAACAACAATGGTACTTTGAATCTGAAAAAAGATGATGGTGAGCCATTATTGAAAGAATCATTGCAATTGGCCAGTTTTTAGCATGGCAGTGTTTATCTTTCAGAGGTAAAAATTATAAATTTTATGAAACCTGGATGGACCTGCTCATGGGGGTGTTGCTATTCTTCTGGGCAACCATATAACCCCATTTCAACCTATTAAGCTCTCCACCAACATAGCAGTAGTAGTTCACCTTACGGTAGGGTTTTTATTAACAGTCTGTCCGGTTTATTTGCCACCTGGGGCTGGCATCTCCAAGAAAGAGCTTAATGATCTCATTGTGCAGTTGCCTACTCCTGTCTTACTCCTGGGTGATTTCAATGAACATAACACCCTGTGGAGTAGTACTGACATTAATGGAAGGTGACATGTCATGGAGTATATGCTCGCTGACAATGACCTTTCCATTCTAAATGTGGGAACTAATACCTTTTTCCACATGCCTACCTGTATGTTCTCTGCTATTGATTTCACTGTATGCTCCCCCTCTCTCCTTCCTTCAATCACTTGGGAGGTAGTGGAGAACCTCTACAGAAGCGATCACTTCTCCGTGATAACCAGCCTTATTAATGGGAGATCACGTCTACCTTTTTGGTTACCCCAGTGGAAGATTGATCAGGTTGGAATGCTTTTGAACATCTGGTAGATTTTTACATCAATACAGTCAGCCAGAAGCCTATCAGTGATGCAGTGGCATACGTCACAGAAAGTATTATCCATGCAGCTGCAACTACAATTCCAAAAACATCTACCTGGTTTCCACCATTTCCAAAACCTTGATGGAATGCTCAATGCATGGCCCTGAGTGCCAAGAATAGTGACCTAATGACCTTTTGTGCCATATATTACATAAATAAATATAACTTTCTCAGTGATTAAGTTATATTTATTTTCGAGTGTCTTCCTGTTTTACTCAAGTGATTCTTTACTTAAAAGCTTTCAAGTAAGAATCCAGAAAGGAAATTCACCTTTCTTTCTTTATAATCTGTACTAACCCAACTAAATTTCTCAGCTGCTTGGTCACTGGTGACACAGCTCCTACCTCCACATGGAGGGGCCAGAAGGAAGTCACTCTCCCAGGGCTCAAAGGAGCAATGATGAATTTAAATCATTTTCCACCTTTAGAGCCATCAAGCTCAAGGATAGATATACCCAATGAAAATGACACCAACAAACATAAAAGGCTTCAAAGCACAGTGTCCTAACCTACTGAACTTTCTGGTGATACACTCTGTCAACTCAGCCTGTGAGCAAGTTATCACCATTTATGATCCAAAAATATTTGGAATCTATTGCACAGTCACCAAAAATGCTGAAGAGGCTACATACAATCCAGAGTCCTCTTGGTTGAAACAGCCACCTCCAAACATTGAGTGGCTATTAAAGACAAAAACATTTGGTAGGTTGCCAGTATCTGTTACTCCCCACAATACTTTAAATTCATCAAAAGGCATCATCACAGAGGGGGAGCTACTTTCAATGTCTGAGGAGGAATTAGTCCAGGAACTTAGTAATCAATGCAAAGAGAATAATGATAAAAAAAGATGGAAATCTCATTCCAACTTAATCCATAATTTTAACTTTCAGCACACCTGATTTGCCATCTGCAGTAAATGCTGGCTATTGAAACTGCCGAATTAAGCCGTACATCCTGAATCCTCTTCTCTGTTTTAAATGCCAAAAATATGGCCACTCACAGCAGGCATGCAGAGGTGATGCCATCTGTCCTATATGTGGAACAAAGGATCATACACGAGCAGATTGCCCAGCTGTGATATAGGGCCATCCATTTGGCTTTTGGCTAATGATATGGTCAATGACTGAAATATGATTTTTTTTTTTTTTTTGGAGTTTATAAACACTGATGTCCATATGAAGAGGTGGTGCTTGTGAGTTCCCAGTTGTTTCTTTGTCTTATTATTCTTGTACAAAAAGTGGTGCTCATCCTTTGGAGGCTGTCCATGCATCTCCTTAGGATGGAGGTCATATTTTCACACTGTTTGAGATGAGTATTACTGTGTTTTGCTTACTCTTCTTTATTTTATTTGGTTTATTTTATTTTATTTATTTTTAAGTTGGCTTGATATGTAGGAGCAGAATTTCACCTTACCAAGTCTGGTCTTAAGAAGACAGCAGGAACTTCGCTGCATTTGTAATGTGATTTAATATTTTCCTTGTTGATAAGTTTTAATAATATTACCATATCTGCCCATGTAGTAAAATCTATTGATATATTTATGTATCTTTTATTTATTTTGTAAATTTTCCTGTCCTCTGTGATATGGCACCTTCTGATTAATTATTTTATTAAGCATGCTTTTTCTGTGAGTATTCTTTGGTGAATTCTTAGAAGGCTTTTTCGGTTCTTTAATCTCCATTGGGTAAGTATTTCATGTGTGATTATAGTTTTCATGGCAAAACGCCACAGCCTTTCAGCCCAGTCTTGTGGTGGCTTTATATGCTATTTCAATATTACTTTAATTTAAATGTTATGTTTTTTCCAGATGAGATGGGATACCAGCAAACAGAATCCTTATTCTGTTCTTTATCATTTTGCATTTTATTTAAAAAATCTAGCATCCTGTGAAAGCACTGGCTACAGTGGAGATAAGATTGTCTTATAAAACTTTGTTATATAGTGTTGTAAGTGCTTTTTAAAATTATTATTTCTTTCAATCTTCTATGGAAAGTAAATCGAATAGATTTGTAATCTGCATATTTTTTGTCCTCTGCACTCATATATATATATCTCTCTATACATTAAAAAAGTTTTCCTCCTGGTGATATTTATTCGACCTTGAGAATGCTGCATGGTGGGGTAGCCAATGGGAGAAGAGGGCGTGGGTCACATGGTACAAGTGGGTGGGGCAATTACATCCTACAAATGCGCAGGTAAATAATTACATAGGTCATTTCCTGATTAGATATCGATCAGTGAATTTCGACAGGTGTCTGGAATCCGTGACATTTCATTTGCTAACTTAGTAATTACCACAATGCCGCAAATTAGATTGGCAATCACTGATTCTGAGAGAAAACGACGCCATCAGGAGTCTACACAGAAATATAGAGTTTTTATTGTAACAATAAAAACTCTAATGACAGTACGCTACTGCAACAGGATCTAGAAGTTGAGCAGATGGGCTGAGAGGTGGCAAATGAAGTTTAACATTGACAAATGTAAAGTACTACATATGGGAAGCAGTAACCCCAGAGTAACGTATCAACTCTGTGGTACCACACTGGCGGCTAAATGACCAAATGAACAACGGTACAAGGCATCACACATATACAAAGTCTATACACTTTTTGAATCTCTGGCTTTTCCAGTCAACTGGTTCACCCACAATGTAAACTACGCAGAGATGGGGGAAACCCCTGGTGCCGCTTGACCCTAAACACACTTTACACTTTACACTGACTATATAACAAAGTTTGATAAGACAAAGTTTGGTAGAGAATGAAAAGGACCTGGGGGTAATTGTGCAGGCAGATATGAAGTTTTCTGAGTAGTGCAGACGGTCTGCAAGAGTAGCTCATGGTGTAAAATTCCTGTATATCATTGACAAGAGTCAGTGATATACAGGAATTTTTCTAGCAGGGATAAGGAGGTGATTATCCCATTGTATAAGGCAATGGTCAGGCCACACCTTGAGTACTGTATACAGGTCTGGAAGCTTCATTTTAGGAAGGATGTAGAGCTGCTGGAAAGAGTACAGAGAAGGATAAGATTAGTGAATGGAATAAAGGATTGCTCTTACGAAGAAAGGAAAGGCTTAAGTTTTGCGTTTTGCAAATTACAGTGTCTGTAGACTAGGCACCTGTGAACTGATCTGATTGAGGTGTATTAGGCCTTGAATGGTTTGAGCAAGCTCAATGCTGATGGGACTCTTCCTCTTGCCCAGATTACACACCTGAGAGGGCATAAATTCTAATTGAGTCAAGACAGTTGTAGAATAGATGTGTAGAAATTTGCCTTTAGCCAGTGGGTGGTTGATTGCTGGAACAAACTTCCATCTCTCGTTGTAGAAGTTGACAGCTTAAATTTTTTTTTTTTTTTTTTCACCTGATGCTGTATAAGCTTGCTTTCTTGCATCATATGCCTTACTAATGCTAATAGTTCTTAGCTCTAAAGTTTTTTTCCTTAAATCCCTTGATTCCAATTTCCTTGAACTAAAGTGATGTTTACAGAGCAAAAGAAGCAAGCCGGGGGCTCTGTCTCCTTCATCCTTCCTGCCATAGTGTTAATCAGTTTTTTTTTTTTTTTTTTTTTTTTTTTTTTGTAAAAAAAAATAGGTTCCGGTACTCATTCTTTGCTATCAGGAAAAATTGAAAATTAAAATAATATGAAAAGTACTCTAAAATTTATTTTTCCTGATATTGATTCATGAATCAACATATTTTGCTGAATCGAAGCATGTCAGCGGTGGGCCTACAATTTTAAGAAATATTAATGAAGAAATTGTTTTTTCTTCAACAAAAGAAGCTCTGGTTGGGTTGATGATCAGATTCATTTGTGAAAATCCTCGTTCATATTCACTTGATGAAATTGGTATCGTACTCAGAGCATTCATCAAATGCTTCAGTTCTTCCGAAACAATTAGGTATTCCTGAAATCCACGAATTGTATCTATTTCATTTAACTGTTACCTAATTGACAATTTTCTAACTTCATATTCACAAAATGCCAACATTTCATGTTTAGAAGGTTTAATACCTTCGTTGTCCTCATTTGTGTTCTCTCGTAATCGATATTGTCACTAGTTCTTTGAACTAGTTGTTAAATTTGAATTATTATTTTTTTTTTAAACTTTCCAAAACATTGGTGTTATTCAGATATTCACGTACTGTGACCATGTAAACAGCCAGAGGGAAAATTTATGAAAAAATGTGGATAAACCATTTCTGCAAAACAACTGATGATTATTTGTCCGGGTAAAAGAACACCACTCTCTCCTAATTCTCGAACAGGACACTCACAGTTTGTTCACATTGGTGTCCAACCTACAACCCGCATGGAAAATGAACTAAAACAGCATTTTAAATTTTGTTAATTATCAAAAAAATTCTCATTAAATGTTTTATTCAGTAAATGTAATTGTGTTCTGTACTTAATAAAATTTTTGAATATTTTCAATTCTACTTTTACATGTAACAAGATATGGAAAATGTAATGCACTAAATTTTCTCAAATCACTTAGTGCAGCCAGCAAAAGAAATCTAACTTTGAATTTTTTGAATATGCCCCCTATATGGGAAAAATTTGGACATCACTGCAGTAGAAGATTGACTAGAGCCCATTGTGAGCATTGGGAATACCCCTTGATCTGCTCACTGTTGATCAGTGCGACTTCTTCATATGTTGGACAGGTGGTCAGATAGGTTTTACAAGTACCACAAAGTTATAGAATTGTAATCCTGTTAGCTCTCTTAATTAATTCGTGCAGCAGCACTAATTGCCTAAAGGCCAGAAATACAAGCTGTGCGTACCGAGTTAAGTTTGTCCTCATCCATTTGTTATAAGAATTTTCCTCGCTCAACTGAAACTTTAACTTCCAAGGGGAATTAAAAAAAAATCTCTATAAAAGGAGTTTGTTAAACAGATGTCCCACTGAGTAATTTAGAATTCTAAAAATGGTTGTAAAGAAAATGACCTAACAATAGACAGTGAAAAATGCAAATTTAGTTAAATTTGCATTTTTAACTGTCTATTGTTAGGTCATTTTTCACTGTCTATTGTCAGATTAGCTTTAAGCTTATTTGAATAGTAAGTAAACATGTGAAAAAAATTTGCAGAATATTACAAATTTCAAAGTGTACTGCATCCAAATGTTACATGTCACTGTTAATAAAGGTGCCAGTACACCGTACCATTGCGTATCATCCCAAAAAAAGCACTGGTGTTAATACAATATAGTTTTGTTAATAAAGAATAAAATTATTAACTGCATGCACCATTTTCAACAATTTGTTGCTTTTTATTCCAAAACACGTGTCCAAAGAAACTGGTGCAATTTGACCTTATCAGCCCTTGTGCCAATAAATCCCATTCCAACAATGACAACCAAAACACTTAATGACATATAAGTAAAACTGCACATTTGTTCCTAGATTTTTTTTGTTTTTTGCTGCACCTGCTGGAGAGTTAACTGAACTTTTGGTATTTAAATATTATGCAAAGCTTCCTTTGCATAATATCTTCTTCATATTTTGGCATGGATTTTTAGTTTGATTCTTGATATATATAATTTGTGTATACTTCATAGCAAGTTTTTGTTATTTTGAAATTAATTGTAAAGAGGGCTCTTTTGACTTATTATGTTTGATTATTAGGAAAATAATGCACTGTATATGATGTTTGAATATATGCCAGGTGGAGATCTGTTTATTCATTTGAGGAGGAGTAAAAAATTTAGGTAAGTTTTTAAAATAATATTGCTCTCATACTTTTGATAATTCATGCAAAATGATTTCATGAACACCTTTTCGATTATTCTGGTATTTAAAACAAAAATATTATGCTATTGTTATTTCTTAATATAAAAGAAAGCATGATTGCATATGGTTTTAAGTTTAATTTATGTTGAGTTGTGTGATGTTAATTTATGTCAAATTGTATTAACATTAATTTGGATCACGAACTGACACCCACTCACATGTTGATGTAGCAGCTATATTCCCATCACATGTCTCAAAATCCCTTCAAGTCGAGTACAGCATACTTTCTGCAGAGTTATATGCTACCCAGGTTGCATTAAATAAATATGTCAGCAGTCATCACTTTCTGTGCTAATATATATTCTGATTTGCTCAGTGCTATTTTCCCCTTGACGTGGGCACCTGTACGTGGTGAGGGGACCTCCCAGTGACGCTGCTGGACTTCCAGACTAGCATCACTGGGATCCAACACCCACAGCCCAGGTTCCAGGCTTACATCAATGGAATCCGGCGTGTTTGCCGTGCACTGCGACCCGTGGAAATTCGGAAAGGAGGATCCTGGTGGTTGAGGGGCCCAGCTTCAATACACCACTTTGGCCCCTGCTTCGACAAGACGGGAGGTCCTGGAAGGCCCGGCTAGGATCAATCGGCTAGTAGGCTCGCCTGCGAGGGTCAACCGTGTCAATGCCACGCCCCTACCCTCATGGTCCGAGGGACAGGATTCAGGCTGGCAGCGGTGCGGGTATAGTGTCTGGGTAGCCCTGGCGTTCCACTCCCGAGCGCATTTATTGCATGCCGGGTAGTGGGCGTCCCTTTGGGCTCCGTGGTGGGTGGGGAGCCCGGGCACTGAACCACTTCAAAACTTCATGAATCCTGATAAACATATTCCTTCAGGGGCCCCAACCCGGTCCCTATCTGAAAATAATGACGGAGAGGCAGATAGCATTATTGCTACAAAGAGGCAGCGAACCGAACTACCATCAGGGCCTGTCCCAAGGTTCTTAATAATGCATTCCACCAACGAAACACCGATTGGTAAAATGTCACCCTTTTTTATACAAAAAGGGTTGGATGGGTTAGCAGGTACACCCAAGTCAGTTAAGAGGCTCCGTTCTGGGGACCTCTTGATTGAAACAAAAAATGACAGGCAGTCTGAACATCTACTCCGAGTAACATCAATCGGAGGAATACCCATAACAGTGACACCACACGGAACACTAAATTCATCGAGAGGTGTCATTTCGGAGTGGGACCTTCTCGACGTCACCGAGGAGGAAATCTGCTCCGAATTAAAACCACAGGGAGTTGTTGCCGTCAAGAGAATCACTGCTCAAAGGGATGGAAAAATTGTTAAAACCAGGAGTGTTATCCTGACTTAACTCTCCCAAACCTCCTGATGAGATTAAAGCTGGCTACATCAACTGTCCAGGGCGTCCATATGTTCCAAACCCTTTACGGTGTTTTAAATGCCAGAAATATGGACATTCTCAAATGGCCTGCCGTGGAGTCCTTGCATGTGCTCGATGTGGTGCAAAGGACCACGAAACAACAGCATGTTCAGCCACGAAACCCACCTGCATTAACTGTGAAGGCGAACACCCGGCCTACTCACGAGCATGCCAGAGGTGGAAAGAAGAAAAAGAAATTCAACGGCTGAAGGCAGAGCTAAACATATCGTACCAGGAGGCAAGGAAAGCAGTGAAACCTCTCAACATCAAAAAACCTACCTACGCCCAGAAGGTAGCAGGGAGGCGTTCCATTGGGACTCAGACGGACATGTCCGTCCCTCCAAAAGAATCATTTACTCCCATCGCACGTTATCTTTTAAGCTCCCAAAAACCTGCACAGAAGGATCAATCAGCTGCCACTCCTATATCGGTACCTCCTAATGCTCCACAAATAACAAAAGCAAATGCAAAAGAAAAGAATAAGAAAGGTGAAATACCACCTAGTACTCAAGAAAACATGGATGTCGAGCAGAAGGAGGTACAAGAAGACTCAGTTTTGGAGCTCTTTGCTGAGGAGGAAATGGACACTGGACAGCGTCCATACTTCCCCAGGAAGGAGAAAGCCAGAAATGAAAAAGGTAAGACCTCGGAAGCCGCCTGATGGACCCACCAAGCCAAAATAATGGCTAAATTCCTACAGTGGAACTGTCGTGGATTCCGGCAAAATACTGATGACATCAAGGCACTCCTGCAAAAGCACAAACCAGCTTGCTTTTGCATACTGGAGACTTATTTAAAGGCAAATGACGACCCCACTATGCATAACATTACCATCATTCGTAAGGATAGAATTGTGGATGGTCCTGCTCACGGAGGAGTCGCAATCCTCATCGGCAACCAGATCCCATTTCAGCCTTTGCAGCTTACAACTAGCATTGAGGCTGTAGCAATTCGCCTTTCAGTGGGGTTCTTATTAACTGTCTGCTCCGTTTATTTGCCGCCTGGGAATGACATCCCCCAGAAAGGCCTTGATGATCTTATCATGCAATTGCCTTCCCCTTGTTTAATTCTTGGGGATTTCAATGGACATAATTCTCTGTGGGGTGGTGCTAACATCAATCGAAGGGGGCGAGTCATAGAGCGTATGCTCACTGACAATGACCTCTCCCTCCTAAATGTGGGAACAAACACCTTCTTCCACATGCCTACCTGTATATTCTCTGCCATTGATCTTTCTATCTGCTCCCCTTCTCTCCTTCCTTCACTTACTTGGGAGGTAGAAGAAAATCCATATGGAAGTGATCACTTCCTCGTGATAACAACCCTAACTAGTGGTAGACCCTGTCTGCCATTTAGTTTACCGCGGTGGAAGATTGATCAGGCTGACTGGAATGCCTTTCAATATCTGGTAAACTTTGACATTGCTACAGTCAGTCAGGAGCCAATCAATGAAGCAGTCATGTATGTCACAGAAACGATTGTCCAAGCAGCTGCAATTGCAATCCCAAAATCATCCAGCCGGTTCCCACTATTTCCCAAACCTTGGTGGAATTCAGAATGCACGGTAGCAAAAAAAGCACAAAACAAAGCGTGGGGGATATTCCGCCGATATCCCACGACTGAAAATTTAATATCATTCAAACGTGCACGTGCGAAAGTGCGTTATGTACGACGTCAGAGCCAAAGGAAATCTTGGATTCGTTTTACATCTTCCATAACTCAGGCTGCTAGCTCAAAAGTAGTCTGGGATAAGATCCGGAAAATGAAGGGAAAATATTCACCATGCCCTTCAGTGATCCTCAAGCACAACGGATGTCCAATTGCAGATCGAACTGCAATTGCAAATACTTTAGGGGAAACATTTGCAAAAATCTCTGCAATAACATCTTTTCCACTTTTTGGCCCTGAAAAAGAAAATTGAGAAAAACCCACCGAACTTCTCTTCAAAAGGGCTTGAATCATATAACAAGCCCTTTTTACAGGAAGAGTTAAATGCAGCACTCTCTCTCACGCATGCAAGTGCTGTGGGGCCCGATGACATCCACTACGAAATGCTAAAACACCTCTCACCACAATCTAAGGATCACCTTTTAATTCTGTTTAACAGAATTTTTATCCACAAACAATTTCTGGATTCCTGGCAAAGAGCTATCGTCCTTTCTTTCCCAAAACCAGGAAAAGACCCTAGCAATCCAAGTAACTATCGTCCTATTGCTCTGACAAGCTGTTTGTGCAAAGTCCTGGAAAGAATGGTTAATGCACACCTCGTATGGTATTTAGAAACAAATGGTCTGCTTTCCAGGACACAGTGCGGCTTCCGAAGAAATCGATCCACTCTGGATCATTTAATCCGATTGGAAACGTCCATTCGTGATGCTTTTATTAAATCCGAGCATTTGGTAGCAGTTTTCTTTGATATTGAAAAAGCATACGACACAGCCTGGCGATTTGGGATCTTAAAAGACCTCTATAACTTTGGTCTTAGAGGTAACCTTCCTCTTTTTATTAAAAACTGTCTTTCAAATCGCCAGTTTCAAGTCCGTTTAGGATCCACCCTCTCTCGAGTTTTCTCTCAGGAAGAGGGAGTCCCACAAGGATCCGTTCTAAGTGTCACACTTTTCGCAATCAAAATAAACTCTATCGCAGAACAACTTCCACCCACTGTAAACAATGCCCTCTATGTTGATGACTTTGCTATATTTTGTCACTCATGCAATATGAGGGTCATTGAAAGGCAACTGCAGAAAACTATTGACCATCTTACAGCTTGGTCTTTGGCTAATGGGTTCAGATTTTCATCACAGAAGACTGTTTGTGTACACTACTGTCACAAACGTAAGGCCCCGAGTGCCAAGCGATAGTTCCCAAGCGATCTTTATAGTGCGTTTTCTAGCGTTTTTCCTAGAGTGAGTACTAGTGTTTTCATAAACCCTCCACTGCTCGCAACGTCACTGCTGACCGCTCGCAACGTCACTGCTGACCGCTCGCAGCGTTACTGCTTCCCTCGCTGAGCAACGTCACTGCTTCAACGCTAGCAACGTTACTGCTAACCCCGCTTGCAATGTTACTGCTATCGCTAGCATCGTACTGCTCTCCTATTCTTCTGATTGCTTGGCCACTAGTTGGCACCGCTCCTGCCTCCACGTGGCGGGGTCGGAAACCTGGGAGAAGGAAGCTCCTCTCCCGGGGCGAAAAGGAGCAACAATGGATTGCGATGACTATCCACCACTAGAGCCAACAGGCTCTCAACATGTTGACACCCGTAGAAGGGAACATGATCCAAGTCTCTCAAAAAGAATGAGAACAGATTCTAGCAAACCAGAACCACCAGCTTTTCTGATAATGCATTCACTATCGAATCAACCAGTAAGCAAATTGTCTCCCTTTGTCATTCAAAGATGTCTTGAAAACTCAGCAGGAACACCAAAAATGGTAAAAAGACTCCAGTCAGGAGATCTATTAATTGAAACCACGCAGGCAAGACACTCTGAACTGTTATTGAAACTTTCAACTATAAGCGGAATCCCAATTAAAGTCACCCCGCATAATACACTGAACTCCTCCAAAGGAGTTATAAGTGAGTGGGATTTACTAAACGTCACCGAAGAGGAAATAGTTACGGAATTACAAGAACAAAAAGTAACACAAGCAAGGCGAATCATGATCAGGAAGGACGACAAACTAGTTCCAACACGAAATATCATATTGACCTTTAGTACACCAAATTTACCAAACTCAGTGAAAGCAGGCTACCTCCACTGCCGAGTCCGGGCATACATTCCAAATCCCTTAAGGTGTTTCAAATGCCAAAAATTTGGACATTCTCAAACAACGTGCAGAGGAGAAATTACATGTCCTAATTGTGGTTCGAAAAATCATTCTCAAACAGATTGTACTGCAAAATCTCCAGAGTGCCCAAACTGTAAGAATGATCACCCAGCTTATTCAAAATCATGTGATCTGTGGAAAATGGAAAAAAAGATACAGAAGTTTAAGATTGAAAACAAAGTATCATATCAAGAAGCAAGAAGACAAGTCAAGGTAACAATGCCAAAACGCAGCTATGCTACTGCTACCCAAAACTGTCAAGCTGTTGCTATCCAAACAGAAGTGTCAATCCCTCCTAACACTTCCATTGCAGAATGGGCACGATCTGTACTTTTGACAAATCAGCCCGCTAACAAACCTGTTTCAATCGACGAAATAAACAATACTCCACTCTCAGTTCCATCTAAAATTACGTCAATTGATAAATTACAAAGGAAACCACAAAGACAACGCGCCACTGAATTGCAACAACCTAATTCAAGCAGCATGGACAGCGAAGCTGTAAATGCACAAGAGGAAACAATCCTTGATCTTCATGCAGAAGATGACATGGAAACTGGATGTTCATCTACTGGTACCGATGAGGTAGAAGGGAGTACAGAATACGGACGCCCTTTTTTTCCAAGAAAGGATAAGATAAAACATGATCGTCAAAAGCAAAATGCTCCATCTTACAAGAAACAGACAGAATCATCTTCCCTCTCTAAAACCAAATAATGATGTACATCGCACAATGGAATTGCAGAGGTTTACGCAGCAATACCGATGATATATATGACTTGATCTCGCAATATAATCCGGTAGCCTTTTGCTTGCAAGAGACTTACTTAAATCCAAAGGTAACTTATTCAATTAAACATTTTACAGTCTATAGAAAAGATAGAATTAGTTCAAGCCATGCACATGGTGGAGTTGCAATTTTAGTGAATTGTAAATTTCCAGCAAGAAACATTCCTCTTCAGACCCACTTAGAAGCCGTCGCAGTTCGTGTAGCAATTGGAAAAACAATAACTCTTGTCTCCCTGTACCTTCCACCTAACAATATTTACACGTTTCAAGAATTAGAAGATCTTATAAAACAAATACCATCTCCTTTTTGTCTTCTTGGTGACCTAAATGCACATCATCCGCTATGGGGATCTGCTCACATGGATAATAGAGGGCACTTGCTAGAAAAGCTCATAGACCAAGTGAACCTAACTTTGCTAAACACTGGTCAAAACACCTACACTCATCTCTCCACGGGATGTATGTCAGCAATTGACTTGTCTATTTGTTCCCCTGAGTTACTTCCTATTATTGATTGGACGGTTTTAAATGATCTGCACAACAGTGATCACTTCCCAATAATATGCAGAATCCAAACAACGCAGACACCTTGCCCTGATCATCGGGTATTATGGAAATTTTCTAAAGCAGATTGGGAAAAGTTCTCTGTCTCCATCTCCTTTGATAGCCAATTGATACAACTAGGGTCCATTGATGATGTCACCGAGCACATTACCAAACAAATAATAGCAGCAGCTTCCAAAGCAATACCAACGTTTTCTGCTTCCAAACATAGAAACCTGAAACACTGGTGGAATGATGCTTGTACCATAGCGAAAAAAGAAAAAAATAAAGCCTGGAATCTGTTCCGTAAGTTTCCAACCACCGACAACCTGATTCAGTTTAAAAGGCTTAAGGCAAAAGCACGGCAAATTAGAAGACAAGCCAAAAAAGAATCATGGATACAGTTTGCATCTTCTATCACAAAAGACACTAGCAGTAAAATTATTTGGAAAAAAATTCGACAACTAAATGGCAAATTTTTACCGGTTTCTGCTCCAATTTTAACCAAGAACGGACAAGAAATATCTTCACCACAAGAAATAGCCAACGCGCTTGCAGAGACTTTCTCTGAAACTTCAGCCACTACAGCTTATGATATTTCCTTCCTACAAACTAAAGCCATTGCAGAAAAATATAAGATAAATTTCCAAACTACCCAGTCTCTAGCCTATAATCAACCTTTTCGTGTTTTTGAACTCCAAACAGCACTAAACAGATCGCCAAATAGCGCTGCCGGAGCTGATGGAATCTATTATGTAATGATGAAACATCTAAACAATATAGCTCTGAATTTGCTAATAACATTCTTTAATCGCATCTTCCTTGAAGGTGTATATCCCTCTACCTGGCATCACTCCGTTATTCTAGCCTTTCCCAAACCAGGAAAAGATCAATCACTCACACAAAATTATCGACCAATCTCCCTCACCAGTTGTCTAGGTAAAACTCTAGAAAAGATGATACACAGGCGACTTACCTGGGTTCTTGAAACTGAAAAGCTGCTAAACAACAATCAATTTGGTTTCCGACAAAACAGGTCCACTTTAGATCTCATGGTGAAAGCAGAGACTAACATTCGTAATGCTTATGTGAAAAACGAACACCTTGTAATGGTAAGTTTGGACATTGAAAAGGCTTTTGACACAACCTGGAGGTATGGCATATTGCGAGAACTTTATTCCCTAGGATTGCGGGGACATTTACCGAAATTTATTCAAAACTTTCTCCAAAACAGAACATTTCAGGTTCGTTATCAAACAGTGCTTTCTCGTATTTATACCCAAGAAGAAGGTGTCCCACAAGGGTCAATACTTAGCGCTACTCTTTTTTCACTCAAGCTGAACTCTATAACCCACAACATTCCCAATACTGTCGAATTATACATGTACGCTGATGATCTCACTCTATCTTGCAGTTCAAAAAATATTCATACTATTGAAAGACAGCTGCAACTCTCCATAAATAAGCTAGAAACATGGACACAGAAGAACGGATATCGTATGTCAGAACAAAAAACTGTTGCAATTCACTTCTGCAAAAAACGTAAGCTGCATCCGGAACCGGAGCTTCGGCTACAGAACCACCTGATACCACTCACCAGTAACCTTCGATTCCTAGGTTTAATGTTGGACACCAAACTTAACTTTGTTTCTCACATAACATATCTCCGAACTGTATGTTTAAAGAAATTAAATATTCTTCGGTCCATTTCTGCCATGAAATGGGGTGCCGACAGATACTCTCTGCTACATCTGTATCGTGCTCTTATCAGGTCACGATTAGATTATGGAGCTGTTGTCTATGACTCTGCTAGGAAAAGTGCACTAAGCAGACTGAACACCATCCAACATAGTGCCCTTCGTACTTCGCTAGGAGCCTTTAGAACATCCCCTGTCCAGAGTCTGTATGTAGAGGCGTACGAACCTCCACTTCACCTTAGAAGGAAAATGCTACTCCTTAATTATGGAGCCAAAATTCAAAGCCTTCCAGCCCATCCTGTTCGACCATTGCTTCTCAACCCTGATTGGATCACGTTCTACAACAGCAAAGTTACAGAAAATAGACCCACTGGTATTCGATTAAAAGAATTGATACATGCCTGGGACATAAACTTTGACAATATGCTTCAAGAGAATGATGTACCTAATCCACCCTGGTCTGTAACTCTCCCTCACTGTGATAAATATTTTCAGCAATGGGGAAAGAAATCCCTGCCAGATGAAAGTATTAAACAGCTCCATAAAGGACATGCCCTCAATAATGCTCAACGCTGTATAATATATACAGATGGTTCGAAAACAGACTCTTCTGTTGGTGCTGCAGCTGTTTTTCCCTCTTTTACAATTTCTATATCACTACCAGTTGAGTGTAGCAGTTACACTGCAGAATTATATGCAATAAAATTAGCCCTAGAAAATATAAACACTTCCTATAATACTAGCAGTATAATATACACAGACTCCAGGAGTGCAGTGTCTGCTTTCGACAATAATCTTTCAATATCGCATCCCATCATAAAACAAATTCTTTCCTGCTTAAACCACCTACGAAGTAAGAATCATAAAGTGTTATTTTGCTGGATTCCAGGGCACTCTGGTATCACAGGTAACGAGAGAGCAGATCAGGCAGCCAAACAACCAATCAGTGCAATACCATCACATTACCAAGTACCATACATAGATTATTTGCAGCGCATTAAAAAAATCTATACAATCCAGTGGTCTGAAATCTGGAGGTCACAAACGAACAACAAATTGCTTGAAATCAAAGAGGAACCAGCACTATGGAAATCTAGCTTAAGGAAAAACAGACAAGAAGAGGTTGTGCTAGCAAGATTACGCATAGGGCATACGCATCCAACCCATGTATATCTACTGAAGCAGGATGTTCCACCTCAATGCACTCATTGTGCTTTACCACTTACTGTGAAGCATATACTCATAGATTGTAAGCAGTATTCCTACTTCCGAAGGACTAGTTTTCTTTCACTCTCACAAATGAAAGAGCCTCTATCACTTGCTCATATTATTGGAAACAATGCGAATTTAAATGAACTTTTTACTTTTCTTAAGCAGATACAAATATATGATTTTCTATGATTAAAAACTGGAATGAAATATTATATGAAAACATGTTATAGGAACAGGCACATTTTGGCCTTAGTTGCCCTTGTGCCCAAAATACCAATACCAATACAATACACAAACGTAATCTTCATCCTGACCCAGAATTACGGCTTGGGCAAAATAACATCCCAGTTTTAGCAGAATTCAAATTCCTTGGACTTATTTTCGACAAAAAGCTGATATTTTTACAACATATTCGTCAGCTGAGGACAAGATGTGTCAAAGGGCTTAACATCCTTCGTGCCCTTTCGTCAACTTCATGGGGTGCAGATTGTTTTACCCTTCTTTGTCTTTACCGAGCACTTGTCCGCTCCAAACTCGACTATGGGTCTCAGGTTTATGGTTCTGCTAGAGATAGTGCACTTCGGTGGTTAGATCCAATCCACCATCAAGCCATCCGGACAGCCACTGGAGCATTTCGCACATCTCCTGTCCAAAGCCTTTATGTTTAAGCAAATGAACCATCTCTGTCTCTTCGACGTAAACAGTTGTCCTTACAGTATGCCTTCAAATTAAAATCCCTGCCCGATCATCCCACGTGGCCATCCGTTTTTGAGCCACGCTGGGAAAACCTCTACAACACCCGTCGGACTGCCAACAAACCTTTTGGTATTCTCGCATTCAAGGGCTGCTGAATGAGCTAAACTTGACGGTAGACAACGTTGCCCAGTCACCAAGGCAATTCTTTCCACCCTGGCATGCTTATTTTCCAACTTGCGACTTCTCCCTTAAGATCTGGGAGAAGGCTACTACACCGCCATCTGTCTACCAGCAACTCTTTGCATCACATAGACAGCAGTATTCTGACTTTCTGCCAACTATACAGATGGCTCAAAGTTAGAATGTCATGTGGGATCTGCTGTTGTGTTCCCTTACGAAACATTATCCTATAAGATCCCACAAGAAACTAGCATTTATACTGCAGAGTTGCATGCAATACAAACAGCCCTAGATCACATTAAAAATCGCAACTACCAGAGGTGTATGATTTATTGCGATTCTTCGAGCATGTTACAGGCTCTGGTATCGGTGAGTTTTAACCCTCATCCGATCCTGTCCAGGATCCGGCAGATTCTTTTTTCTCTCAAGAAATTAGAATTCGATATTCGTTTTTGCTGGATCCCAAGCCACACTGGGATCCGGGGAAATGAATCGGCTGATGCCGCTGCGAAATCAGCCATTTCCCTGGATAACTATTGCCTGTCAGTCCCCTATACAGACTACAGGCAAATAATACGTTCTAAACTACTTTCCCAATGGCAAGATTCTTGGCATGGACAGGCCACAAATAAATTACATCACATCAAGCCTGTAATTATGCAATGGCAGTCCAGTCTACGCAGGGTCCGAAGAGAGGAAGTTGTTCTTGCTCGGCTCCGCATAGGTCATAGTCATCTAACCCATTCCTACTTGCTGAGGGCGGATGACCCACCTATGTGCGAGATATGCAATGTTATTTTAACCATCCGTCATATTTTAATAGAATGTCCTGTTTTCATAGAAGCACGACGCTCGTATTTTACCACTTTTAATAATTTGACTGAGCCGTTTACGCTCAATCAGATTATAGGTGACAGACACAATATGTCTGACATTTTTAACTTTTTACAATTCATTAATTTTTATACAAAGATCTAAGTTTTATGCTTTTACTTTTATACCTTTTTAACATAATAATTAATTGTTTGATGTGGTAGCCTTGGCTACCAAAATGTTTAATAGCATTTTAAACCTGACTTGGCGCATTATGGCCTTAGCTGCCAATGCGCCATTAAAAACCAAACCAAACCAGTGCTATTTCAATCATACAGGGTAAATGTCCTTATCATTTCCTCCTACAGGAAATTGGCATTCTCATAAATCACTACCAAAAAAAAAAAAAAAATCAGTCTGAAATAGCAGGCAATGACAAAGCAGATGATGCAGCTAAGTCACCATAACCCCTACCTAACAAAACAGTGATAGTCCCTTAGACAGACTTTAACCTGATTATTAAAAGAGTAAGTGAAGATGAATGAGCTCAGGCATAACGTAATCTTCAAATATGGGAATCCAGCCTCAGAAAGACTTGCTGAGAAGAAGTAATGTTTGCTAGACTGCAAATTGGTCACAATCATCTTACATAAAATCCCCCTCTCTGTGCTCAATGCCAAATTCAGCTTTTAGTAAAACACATTCTTGTGGTACACCCTCAGTTCAGAAATTCCAGATTACTTTGTAATAATCCCCCCATCCCAACAGATATTAGGCAACTGCAAATCTAGAAGAACTGTTTTATTTCAATCGGCACATCCAATTTGATGAACAAATCTAACAAAACATGAGTTATATTAAGAAACCTAGAAATATATGTCTTGACCTTTGATGCCATGTGTCATAAAACCCTTAAATAACAAAAGGAACTCTCCCCATCTCCAAATTAATTCTATGAATATTTTCAGTCTGCAGAATTCACCTTTTAGCCTACAGGAACATTCTGCAGAATGGCACAGCAGGTCAAAATTTGCACCAGTAAGGGACACAAAAGGGTACTTTTACCGTGGTACCTGCAAAGAGACCTAATGGAAATGCTTAACCATGAGTCAGGCATGTGGGGTAAATGAGACTCCAGACAGTATTTCAGCAATTTATGCGTCATCTACTCCATCCACACAGCTGAAACTCCTCGTAGATATTTTTGAAAATGCTTTCTTTGATTTCTACACAGAAAATTCCAGAAATCTCTGTTAATTACTACATAATTAGAAAAAAATATTAATTAAGTTAAACATAATTATCTGTATTTGTTAATTGGCATCTGTCATTACAGTTATCAATAGCAAGCTGGCTTTGCTGCCATGCTCTTTCCTCCAGTTTCTAATGCTCTCTAGCTTCATGACATTGCATTGTCAGGAATTAGTGTTGAAATGCATGTTCATATTTTATGTAGTGAGTGCCCCTTGTTGATAGGCTGGCATGTAATTGCAAAGTTAAAGTGCAGTGTTTTTCAATTTGCATGTAGCTTGCTGACAACTCTAAAGGGAGTTTTAATTTCAAAGATTAATTAAAAATATATATTTTAATATAAAAAATGGATTTTTCACAGTTGATATTTTGGAAAAGTTTGAAAATAAAGTTGGCATCAAAAAAGTGAACAGTTTTGAATTATTTTTTTTTCTAATTTTTCATACTTTCACATGCATAGAGGAATTTCAGTTTTTTGCATGATGGTTACAGGTTAAATTAGTTGAGTAAACTAAATGCTGATAGCATCCTTTCTCTTTCTGAGGCATATACATAAGGGAACATAAATGAAAAAGTATAGTTGCAGGATAGATATGTGAAAATTTGCTTTCAGCCAGAGAGTTAATTGATTTTTGGAACAAAGTTCTATCAGGTGTTGGGAAAGTGGATAATTTGGATAAATTTAGGGTTGGAATAGACAAATTGTTTAGAGATGTATGGTTTTTATTTATTATTTATTTTTTTTTTTTGGCTGATGCTGTATAAGCTTGTTTCCTTATATTATTTGCACTACTAAAATTAGTACTTTCTATCTTCTTTGGTCCTTAGCTGGCGGCTGGAGGAGGCGGTTGGCCATGCAACCAGTACACTGCTGTAGGTGCCACAGGGTTTCAGACATGCTTTGTGATGTTCTTCCATGCTTTACAATCCATGGCATCAATCCTGGCCAGATTAAGGTCGAGACGTCGGCTCTTCAGTCATTTTCCACTTGCTTGGCCCACGTTTTCCTAGGCGTGATCCATTGAATGCTCCATTGGGTGGGTCGTTGTCTCCAAAGGAGTGTGGATGGTATTTTATTCGCGCCCATTCTACATACATGGCCAAACCATCTAAGCCTTTGCTTCTGGATTTGGTCGGCGATGGTTGGTTGCTGTTGGCATCTGGCGCAGATGGTATCATTAGTGATGCGGTCGCGAAGTGAGATGCCCAGGATCTGCCGCAGACATCGCATTTGGAATACCTCAAGTTTGTTTAAATCTAGCTTGAGACAAATCCATGTTTCCGATCCGTAAAGGAGAATGGGCAGGATCAAAGTCCAGAAGAGTCGGATTTTAGTCTGTGAGGAAATGTTGGTCCTCTTCCACAGACAACATTTGAACGAGGTGAACACAGTGGCCACCTGTCCAATTCTGCTGTGGATCTCCACGGTGGATGCAACTTTCTTCTCCTGGACCAGCGACCCAAGGTATTTAAAGTCCTGCACTTGCTCGATCTGGACGCCTTCGAGATAGATGGTGGCTTCCGGCCCATCTGTTGTCAGGGCCTTTGTCTTATCAGCATTGATCTTCAACCCATATGGCTGGGCAATGCGGGCAATGTTGTAGAGAATGTCCGTGGCTTCAGCGTCGCTTCCGGCAAAGATAGCACTATCGTGGGCAAACATCAAGTCAGTCACATAGTGATCCTTGCCATATTATATGCCCCATCTGTTGCTGAATACTTGCCTCATAATGGCGTCGACCATGATGTTGAAAAGCAACGGGGAGGCCACGTCTCCTTGGCGGACTCCAGTTTGGATGGTAAATTTCTCAGATAAATCATTCTGGATGCGCACCTGGCTGGTTAAACCGTTGTATGCAGTTTGGAGGAGTGTGATGACTTTTCAAGGTACACGTTCGGCCTTTAGCAATTTCCATAAGGTGGGCCGGTGGACACAGTCGAAAGCAGACTTAAAGTCAATAAAAACAATGACTGTTCGCTGTCCACATCGGATCCTCTCCTCCATCAGCTGACGGATGGCAAAGATTTGATCACAGCATCCTCGCCCGGGTCTAAATCCCGCCTGTTCTTCTCGACTGGTTTGCTCGCGATGTTTTTGCAGCCTTGACTGAATGATCTTCATAAGGACCTTTCTGATGATGGAAAGGAGACTGATGCCACAGTAGTTCTTGCATTCCTGGTTATCACCTTTCTTGTGGATTGGCACGATAATGGCTTTCCTCCATGTTAGTGGAATTTGTTCAGTGCAGATGGTTTTGAGGAGCGAGTGTAGTCGGCGAAGCAGTACATCTCCCCACGGCTTTGATCGCTTCTGTGGTGACTTGGTCCACTCCTGGTGCCCTGCCATTCTTTAGGGATTGTATGGCTGCTTTCACTTTTTCTACTGTAGGCTCGACATCGACCATGGAGACCTCAGAGGGATCGATCGGTGGTGCGGCTGCTGGTGGTCCCTGAGGTGGGTTGTGATTATACAATCCTTTAAAGAATTCACTCCTTCATGCGATCACAGTTCGGACGGTGATCGCACGAAGGTCCCATCAGCATTCTTGATGTTATCACTAGTCAATTTGGTCTTTCCACTCAGACATCTGAGGGTGCTGTACTCGTGCTTGGATGCCGCCTCTTCAAGATCGTCTACCACTTGGTTCCAGTATGCTACTCTCTCCGCTTTCATCCTCTGTCGGACTTCTCGGTTTAACTGCTGGTACCGTTTGAAGTCGACCAATTTTGCCTGTTTCCGTTTATCCACGAGGTCGAGGCACTCATCTGATATTCATGGTTGTATTTGGCGTCGGGCAGGTGGGCATAGGGGCTTGGCACATTCCAGGATGGCATCAGAGATCTGCTTTTCTTCTTCATTTATATCCTCGGATGTGGCCAGTGTCTCAAAGCGGTTGGATAGGGCGATCTGATATGCCTGTTTGTTGGCAGCAATCATTAGCTGCCTCCAGTCCAGCTTGGCTGACCTAGATGACCTTTTTGCATGTTGTAGTTTGAGCTACACCTTAGCCCGGATGAGGTAGTGATCAGATCTGCAATCAGGTCCCCTCGTGGCACGGACGTCCATGAGTGATGAGCGAAATCGGGCGTTGATCAAAATGTAGTCCAGGATTACTGAGTCCTTGCCAGATGGATTTTGTCATGTAAGTTGATGTTTTTGAGGGTGCTGGAAATGGCTGTTTCCAATGATCAGGTTGTTAGATGCGGCAAAGAACAACAGATGTAGTCCGTTGTCGTTGATCTTCCCATGACCAAACTTGCCCATTGTTGTTTCCCAACCAGATCTGTTCACGCCAATGTGGGCGTTAAAGTCACCCGTGAGGATGATCACTTCTGTCTGTGGAATTGAATCCAGCGTATGTTGGAGCTGGTTGTAAAAATCATTCTTGGTTGGGTCCAGGCTAGTCTCAGTTGGTGCATAGGCGGAGATGATATGGGTCTTGATGGTGCCCTTGACAGTAAGGACTGCCAGGCGGTCTGATATTGGTTGGAAAGCAACCACGCTACTGATGGCCTGAACATCGACCATAAAGCCCACTCCTGCTTCTCGTTTCTCACCACCAGAGTAGAATAGCGTAACCGCTTCATTAGGTGCTGGTGGTTGGATAATCATCGTTCCAGACCCGGTGAGCCTTAGTTCGGATAATGCTGCAATTGATATCTTACACCTAAGTAGTTCTTGGGCGATGATTTCCTTTTGTCCAACGGGGTGTCCTGTTCGAACATTCCATTCGCCAATGTTAATTGCCCTTTTCGGCATAGTAAGCATACTGCTGTGGTCCACTTCACACCGGCACCCTGGGTCCCCAGTGCTGGCGCATCGGCTACCCCGGATGCGGTAACATTGTTGAGAGAGCTTGTTCCGAATTTCATGCGGTTTCTTGCCTAGTTTCCCTGGTTTCCCGGTTCTGGTCATTTCGACAGGATGACCACCCTCCTCCTTTCGCAGTTGGGCTTGGGACCGTCCATGGTGAAGTTACTTTCTATCTATAAGACTTTATAGATAGAAAAGAATGAATGTAAATATATACCCAGCTGTCATCCTGGAATCAGCTCTTGGTGAAATTATAAGATAAGTGGTTTTTATAGCATCCGAAATCTATTGCCTTTTATGAAGTCATATTTGTTAGATCTAATTTAAGATTGACATTTTAAACAGATTATAAAAACTTCTGAGCGAAAAAAAATTATTTTTTTAATTTGTTTAAAATTCTGGAAAATGGGGACATTTATGTGTCTTGGAAATAAAGAAGTAGGACACCAAACTAAATGATTTAAAATTAGGACAAATTCTGCAAACGTAGTCATGTGGTCACCCAATCATAAAGTCATATTAAATTGATTAATATACCCTCCCCCTTCCTACCCAAGTGTTTCCAATTTTGCACATTATTAGATGTACACCACTGATTTAACTTTTTTTTTTTTTTTTTTTTTTTTTTTTTTATGAAAACCCCAAACACGAGCAGTATTAGAACCTACAGTATTTAGTACCGTGCTTGGGTTGGAGGTTGAGAAGACTGAAGAAGATATTTGTTGACATTAGACTTGAAATTCTATAGACTGTAATTTTCAGGAAATACATATGAAGGAAGGTTGTTCCAGAAAACAGCATTTGAATGAATAAATGAGGAAGGTGAAAAGTTGGTTCTATGAGTTTGAAGTTGGACAGTAAATGGATGTTGGCTGGTGGTGGCATATGTTCAGACTGTTTTGAAAGAGAGAGTAGGAATTATAGATGCCAATTCAGAAGAACAGTGCCCATGGAAGTATCTGTAGAAAGGGCATGCAGCAGAAACAGTAAGTCTGTGAGACAGCAAGTGGAGAGACTCTGTTAGAGAGGGATCATTAATTAACCTAACTGCCCTTGTCTGAATGGAATTTAGAAGCCTAAGAGAGGTTTTGGGGGCACTGCCCCTGATGTGGGAACAATATTCCATGGTAGGGCGGATTTGCGATTTATACAAAATGAACAGCTGTTTGGAAGAAAAGTAACGCCGAGCGCGAAAGAGAAAACCAAGTTTTTTAGATGCAGAGGAAGCAATATTTGTAATGTGCTTGTGCCAAGAGGGATTAGAAGTCAGAGTAATCCCCAAAAGAGATATCATTTCGCCTAGAAATCAGAGTGTCACCAAAGATAAGCATAGAAGCAGAAGAATCCTTTTTGTGAGATATAAGACAAGACTGAGTTTTAGAAGGATTGAAATCAACTAAGTTGTCTTTGCCCCACTGGAGATCGGCATTTAAGGAATTGTTAGTGGATATTCGAGCAGTTGAATATGATTGAACAGGGCAAGGTTTCTCAAAATGGAAAGTGGAATGCAATGTGCTATCATCAGCAAAACGTGAATAGGATTTCCAGTCAATGGAAGAAGGTCATTAATATATTAATGACCTAATTAAGAGGAAACTGGCTGGATATGAGCAAATTTTCAAGCAGAAGAAAAAACACCTTTGGAATAAGAAAGTGAAAAAAGGTGACAAAGAACAGGAGCATCAATATTCATCAAAATCCTTCTGACATCAGACCACAGGAGGCATTGAATGGAGCATGTTGGGAATGGTGGCATGTTTTACCAAGATCATTAATACATGAGTTGGAAGAAAAATGGGATGCTAGCAGGTCAACTTTATCCTTGGCTGAAGTGACAACAGAACCATCTAGTTTTGACAGAGGTGGGAGCAGAGATGGGCAAAAGTTGCGGCCAAAGCTTTGGCAAGAGACCAGAATGCTCGGCTACCATTTGGGCAAGAAGCAAGTTTTCTACTCTTAGCCTGCTCAAAATCTAGTTTGGACTGATTAATAACTGCTTTACAATTCTTGCGAGCTTTGGTGTAGGCAGAAAATGAAACCAAAGAATCAGAAACAAGCCAATTACGATATGCAACATTTTTCTCTTGAACGCCTTAGCACATTTATTGGAAAACCAAGGTTTAGATAAAGGATGAGATTTTAAGTGGAGTGTGGAATAAAGGATTCCATTCCTACAAGAATAATTTCACTGACACAATCTGAGCAAACGTTAACATCAAAAGTTTTGAAACAGTAATCTGACCAAGGAAAAGAAATCTCACGGGTCATCCCATTTTGCATTCTTGTAATGCCAACCAATACGAAGTTGAGAATAGCCATGAGATAAAGGCTCTCCATTGGAAATGAAACAATCACTAAGTTGTGATCTTAGGTGCCTAAAGCGCCACTCACTTCAACCTGAAGTGAGTGGTTCTTTTACTACCCCTGAAAAAGTTGCTAATGCATTAGCAGAATCATTCTCCAAAATCTCTGCTTGGCTTCCTATGCATCCTCTTTCCAAAACATTAAAGCAGATGCAGAACGGCATGAAATCAATTTATTCAATCATCTCACCTTCCCATACAACCAACCTTTTACATTAACAGAACTCAAAGAATTATTAAATAGATCATTCAATAGTGCCTCAGCCATGGATGGTATTCATTACATTATGCTGTAACATTTACCTGAAAAGCACTTGCATACCTTGTTGGTCTTCTGCAATTGGATTTTCTGTGAAAATGCTTATCCTTCCTGGTGCCATTATTTCATTATTACCATACCAAAACCAGGCAAAGATCCTTTCCTGGTTCAAAAGAGGAAGTAATACTCTTGATCTGATTATTAGTAGTGATTCCTCATGCATTAAGAATCTACTGATAAAGGAACCACTAGGTGGCAGTGATCACAGTGTGCTGAATTGGGATTTACTCCAAGAGGTAACTACCATCAAGGGAAAGGGAAGGGTTTTTGCTTTCGTAAAGATGACTACGGTGGTCAGAGACAGTATTTAAATTCTATACGGTGGGACCAACTGAAGATGTTTCCAACTGCAAATTCAAAATGGGAAGCATTCAAAGAATTAATCTTGGAAGCTACTAGACTTTTCATATCAACTAAGAAATATTGTTCAAGATTTAGGCCTAAATGGATGTCAGATGAACTAATTAGACATGGCACAGAGAAGAAAAATGCATGGGATACATATAAAATAACAGGTGACACAGAAGCCTATGATAGATACAAGCTGGTCTTTAACCAAGTCACAAAGGAGGTTAGGCAGGCGAAGGCAGATTATGAGAAATCTTTGACAAAGAATGCAAAGAAAAACAGCAAATAGTTCTTTACTTATGTAAACTCTAGAAGGAAGGGGGATGAATCAGATTGGTCCACTTGATATCGATGGTTCAACTGTTGATGATCCTGCTCAGGTAGCTAACAAACTAAATGAATATTTTGCATCTACATTCACACGTGAGGAGTTATTCAGGGAGGGGAATGCCAGAGGAGAATTAAACTCTGGCAGTAAGCTAGATAATCTTGTAATAACTGAGGATAAAGTGGAGGAGAAATTGTTGAAGATAAACATAAGAAAGGCACCTGGGGTGGATGGGATCTATCCAGTTATATTAAAGGAGGTGGCAAAGGAAGGAAGCAAACACTTAGCCATAATTATGAAAGCTTCCCTGGACTCAGTGGAGGTACCCATGGACTGGAGATGTGCAAATGTGACCCTAATCCACAAAGGAGGATCAAAGGGAGACACAGGTAATTACCGACCTGTTAGTTTAACTTCTATTCCAGGGAAATTAATGGAGGCACTGGTTAAAGAAGCATATCAGGATCATCTAGAAAAGACTTCAGTTATAGTTTGGACACAGCATGGGTTTGTTAAGGGGAAGTCTTGTCTGACCAATTTGATTGGATACTATGATGTAGTCACAAAGGAACTCGATGCAAAAAATAACTTTGATATCATATATTTGAATCTTAGAAAGGCTTTTGATACTGTTGCACATGGAAGACTGCTGCACAAACTGGAGCAGTGTGGCATTGGAGGCAAATTACTGCTATGGATAAAGGGATGGTTGATTGGGAGAAGACAAAGTGGTAATCAATGGACACTGCTCTTCATGGACTAATGTTATTAGTGGAGTCCCTCGGGGTTCAGTATTCGGTCCATTCTTGTTTTCTGTATTTATAAATGATATTGATGATGGTATGTCAGGCTTAATGTCCAACTTTGCAGACAATACGAAGGTTAGCAGGGTTGTTAATGACACTAATGTGTTATAGGCCTAATGACTCGAATGAGTACAATGAACAATTCTACAGAGAAATAGTGGGCTAGTAAATCAGAATGTCTTATAATGGGGGATTTTAACTTCCCAGATATTGACTGCAACCTGTGGGTTGGTCACTCACACACTAGTAATATTTTGTTGATTTATTGGATGATTGTTTTCTGCAGCAGCATGTTCGAGAGGCAACTAGAGAGGGTAATACCCTTGATCTGGTTATCAGCAGTGATCATTCGTGTATTAAGAATTTGCAGATAAAGGAACCACTAGGTGGCAATGATCACAGTGTACAGATGTGGGATTAACTTATAGATATAAGGGTTTTTGTTTCCGTAAACGTGAGTACAGTGGTCTCAGACGGTTTTTAAATTCTGTACAGTGGGATCAACTGACGATGTTACCAACAGTAACTAAGTGGGAAGCATTCAAGGAATTAATCGTGGAAGTTACTAAAAGTTTCATACCTATAAAAATATTGTTCAAGGTTTAGGCCTAAATGGTTATCAAATGAACTAATAAGACTCGAGACAGAGAAGAAAATTGCATGGGATGCATATAAATTATCGAGCAACTCAGAAGCCTATGTCAGATATAAGCTAGTCTGTAATCACGTCACAAAGGAGAATAGGCAGGCGAAGGCAGATTACGAGAAATCTTTGGCAAAGGATACTAAGAGAAACAGCAAGGATTTCTTTACTTATATAAACTCTAAAAGGAAGGGAATGAATCTGATTGATCCACTTGATATCGATGGTTGGACTTTTGATGATCCTGCTCAGATAGCAAAAAAACTGAATGAGTATTTTGCATCTATATTCACACATGAGGAGTTATTAAGGTTTGAAAATGGCAGAAGGTTATCAAATTATAGGAGGGTGCTTAATGATTTTGTAATAACAGAGCAAAGTGGAAGATAAATTGTTGAAGTTAAACCTAAGAAAGGCACCTGGGGTGGATAGGATCTATCCAGTTATATTAAAGGAGGCAGCAAAGCAACTAAGCAAACCCTTAGCCATAATTATGAGAACATCCTTGGACTCAGGGGAGGTCCTCACGGATTGGAGATGTGCAAATGTATCCCCAATTCACAAAGAGAGATTGAAGGGTGACACGAGTAATTACAGAACAGTTAGTTTAACTTCTGTTCCGGGTAAAATAATGGAGTCACTGGTTAAAGATGCATTGCAGGATCATCTAAACAAGACTGTAGCAATAATTCAGACACAGCATGGGTTTGTTAAGGGAAAGTCTTTTCTGTCAAATTTGATAGGATATTATGATGTGGTTACAAAGGAACTGGATGCAAAAAATAATTTTGATATCATATATTTGGATTTCAGGAAAGCTTTTGACATGTTGCGCATGGAAGCCTATTGTACAGATTGGAGCAGAATGGTATTAAGAGTAAGTTGCTATAATGGATAAAAGGATGGTTGAGTGGGAGAAGACAGAGGGTGGTAATCAATGGGTGCTGCTCTTCGTGGACTAATGTTATTAGTGGAGTCCCACAGGGTTTGGTGTTGGGTCCACTGTTGTTTTGTATATTTATCAATGATATTGATGAAGGTATACCAGGCTTAGTGTCGAAGTTTGCAGATGATACAAAGGTTGGCAGGATTGTTAATGAAGTAATGGCAGTGTGCTCCTGCAACAGGATCTAGAAAATTTGGGCAAATGGGCTTAAGAAGTGGCAACTGAAGTTTAACCTTGACAAATGCAAAGTACTGCATATGGGTAGAAGTAACCCCAGAGAAACATATCAACTGTGTGGTACTACACTTAAGGTGGTAGAAAATGAAAAATATCTGGGAGTAATTGTGCAGTGAGATATGAAGTTTTCTGAGCAATGCAGACAGGCTGCCAATGCAGGTCATGGAGTTTTGTCAATGATATATAGGAATTTTGCTAGCAGGGAAAAGGAGGTGATTGTCCCTCTGTATAAGGCAATGGTCAGGCCACGCCTTGAGTACTGTGTACAGGTCTGGAGGCCTCATTTTAGGAAGGATGTAGATTTGCTTGAGTGTGTACAGAGAAGGGCAACAAGATTGGTGAGGGGAATGAGGGATCCTCTTCCCAAGAGAGGCTTAAGCTCTGCAAATTGCAGTGGCTGTAGACTAGGCACCTGCGAGGTGATCTGATTGAGGTGTATAAGGCCTTGAATGGGTTGAGCAAGCTGAATGCTGATGGGATTCTTCCTCTTGCTCAGATTAAGAACCTGAGGGGGCATAGATTCAAATTAAAAAAAGACAGATGTAGAATAGATGTGCAGAAATTTGTCTTTAGCCAGCGGGTGGTTAATTGCTGGAACAAACTGCCATCTGTCGTCGTGGAAGTTGATAGGTTAAATAAATTTAAGGATGAACTGGAGAGGCATTTGGAGGGAATGGTGTGATTTTTTTTGATTTTTTTTATTTTTTTATTTTGGCTGATACTGCATAAGCTCATACACTTGCTGACTTGCATCACATGCCACTACTACTACTAATGACAGTACGCTGCTGCAACAGGATCTAGAAAAGTTGAGCAGATGGGCTTAGCGGCTGCAAATGAAGTTGTTGTTGTTGTTGTTATTGGGTTTTTATTAGCATTAGCAACTAAGGCCATATTGCTCCGGGATATGCAGTGGTCATTCCCTGACCTTTCCGCATACTCCGTATTTGGTGGTCACGGGCTCGAACCCCGGTCTAATCAGGAAGCGTGTGCTATGCACTGCTGTTCCTGCCCACCCGGCTACGGAGACGGCGGCAAATGAAGTTTAACGTTGACAAATGTAAAGTACTATCTATGGGAAGCAGTAAATCCAGAGTAACATATCAACTCTGTAGTACTACAATGACAGTGGTAGAGAATGAAAAGAACCTTGGGGGTAATTGTGCAGGCAGATATGAAGTTTTCTGAGCAGTGCAAGAGTAGCTCATGGTGTCTTCTCAATGATATACAGGAATTTTTCTAGCAGGGACAAGGAGGTGATTAAAGTGTGTGGAGACTAGGCACCTGCGAGGTGATCTGATTGAAGTGTATAAAGCCTTGAATGGTTTGAGCATGCTCAATGCTGATGGAATTCTTCCTCTTGCTCAAAATAATTGCCTGAGAGGGCATAAATTCAAATTGAGGAAAGACAGTTGTAGGATAGACATTTCACCAAAAATGGTGAAATGTCTTCAATCTGAAGATTTGTTAATAGAGACCACCAATTCTAGACACTCTGAACTACTACATCTGACATCCTTGAGTGGAATCCCAGGTCAAATCACACCACATATCACCCTCAATTCTTCAAAGGGAGTTATCACTGAATGGGATTTATTGAACGTTCCCGAAGACGAAATAGTTCAAGAACTTAAAGAACAAAATGTCACTCAGGCAAAAAGTATCATGATCTGAAAAGATGGCAATTTAGTCCCTTCCTGGAGTATAATTTTAACTTTCAGTTCTCCAAATCTACCATCTTCAGTCACGGCAGGATATTTAAACTGTCACGTTCGGCCCTATATCCCGAACCCTCTGAGATGTTTTAAATGCCAGAAATTTGGCCATTCCCAGACAGCATGCCGTGGAGATACAACTTGTACAAACTGTGGGTGTAAAACTCATAAACAGAACGTAAGGCATCAACTCCACACTATCCAAACTGCAAGGGCAACCATCCGGCATATTCCAAAGACTGCGACCTCTGGAAGTTGGGAAAAAAATACAAAAATATAAAATTGAAAATAAGGTTTCCTACCAAGAGGCAAGAAAACAAGTAAAATTAAGTATGCCAAAATACACCTATGCTTCTGCTACTTACAGTCACCAATCAGTAGCATGTTAGATGGAAGTGACCATTCCTCCAGACACATCGATCTCCAACTGGGCTCGATCAGTCCTCTTGGTCCAGCATCCATCTCCACCAAATGTAGTAGACCAATGCAATAATACACCACAAACAGTTCCATCCCAGAGCTTTCCCCATTGTCAAGCAGTGAATAATTTGCAGAAATCAAATCCTGTTGAGGCGAAGCAATCTCATCTATCAAGCATGTAGACAGATGACATAACCAACCAAGATCTGCTTGAAATAAATGCAGATGATGATATGGAAGAAAGCAATGACTCAGAATGCCCTAATTTTCCAATTGAGCTGAGAGAATACACGGATTCTCTCAGCTCAATTACAGCAATGCAAAATTCTTCCTACAAGGTTCACCCTGTGTTACAAATCAGAAGTCTGATTCTGCCAGTAAGACTACATTACGCTGGTTGGATCTCCTATTGCAAATTGGAAAACGTCATCAGTCAGTGACCTCTTGCTGGATCCCTGCACATTCCGGGATAAAGGGGAACGAACTCGCTGACAAAACTGCCAAAAAACCATCAACCTTTGATTTACTCTCAGCCGCAGTCCCAACCTAACCTCTGACTATAATCACATACAAACACATGTCTCACACAGTGGAAAGAGCTATGGCACACCCAAACTAATAATAAACTCTACCAATTAAAACAGGAACCAAAGCTTTGGTGCTCAGGCATCAAAACAGTGCGAAGAGAAGATGTGGTACTTGCACATTCACGAATAGGACACACATATCTGACTCGCCTCCATCTACTCAGAGGAGAGGATCCTCCTCAGTGTTCACACTGTTTAGCACATTTAACAGTGATACATATCCTGATTGAATGTCCACACTATCAATGTGACAGAACATCCATGCTGTTTTTCTTGACAAATCTATGAGAACCGATGACATTACGACATATTATTGGTGAGGACGCAAACATAAATGCCCGTCACCACCAAATATGGAGGATGCGGAAAGGTCAGGGAATGACCACCGCATATCTCGGAGCAATATGGCCTTAGTTGCTAATGCTCCTAAAAACCAAATAACAATAACAGCAAACATAAATGAATTTTTCTCTTTTCTAAAAAAAATTGGACTTTATAATAAATTTTAAAAGATATTGGTAATAAAAAATGAAGGGGTTAACATCTGAACTCTGTTTTTAGCTTTTTCCTATGAATATAAGTGCACTATATCCCCAATTTTTTGTTTTGTTATTTTTTTCCACTGAAAATTATTTAGATTATTGTCTCTCTCTCTCTCTTCAAATTTTAAGAAAAATGTATTTTTTTTTTTTTTATTTTTTTTTTTTTATGTGAACCCCAAACACGAGAGGTATTAGAACCTATAGTACTTAGTACCATGCTTGGGTTGGAGATTGAGAAGACGAAAGAAGATATTTGTTGACATTGGACTTGAACTTCTGTAGATTGTAATTTTCAGGAAATACGTATGAAGGAAGGTTGTTCCAGAAAACGGCAGTTGAATGAATAAATGAGGAAGATGAAAAGTTGGTTCTGTGGGTTTGAAGTTGGACAGTAAATGGATGTTGGCTGGTGGCGGCACGTGTTCGGACTGTTTTGAAAGAGAGAGCAGGAATTATAGCAGCTAATTCAGAAGAACAGTGCCCATGGAAGTATCTGTAGAAGAGGCATGCAGCAGAAACAGTGCGTCTATGAGACAGCGAGTGGAGAGAACCAAAGTCACATTTTGTGATTCAAAATGCCAGTAATCGTGTGTCTCCTTTGTCAGCTTGGGATTGTTGTAGGCTGAGATGGTGAATTTGGAAAGGGAGTAGAATGAAGTGTGCGTAATGAAGTGCTGATAGAAATTGTGCATTGTGTACAAAAAGATAAGTGGAAATACTGGGAAGAAGTAGATGAGAAATTTAACTGCAGTGTCATTATTTTGGGGGAAAGCTACATGACACAACAGTGGGTAAAGGAAGAATGTAATGTTTTGATATCTCAACAAGGGGCCAAGTTGAGCGGCTCTAGTCCCAGCACTATGACACGGATTCAAGCATCCAAAACCATGAGAAACAAATGGAAAAACATCTGAACACAAATATAAATATTCATAAACAGTGCCTCTATTGAGAAAAAAATTTTTTCCTCACTAGAGAATATACATTTTTCCTTCAACAAAAATCATAAATATATCATTAGGCAAGGCTTATTTTGTTGTTTTTGTGGATTCACAGTATTAGACATTCACATTATTCTGGTGGCTTTAGGCTGGTGAATGAGATACAACTGTCTTGCTGACATTTTGGAGTTTTTCACTTGTGAAATTTTTTTAATATTTTCATATTTTTCATATTTTAATTTCTTTATACTTTAATACTATTTATATTGGCAGATTTTATTTTATTTCTTTAAAATTAGCATTATTGTTGTCAAACTGTAAGTTGATAAATAGAGACATATCATCTCAGTAGGATTTTTCAAGTTTCATTTCCCTGTTTGGTCAGCATAAGTAAGAACCTTGTATGTGCCTTATATTTAGTCCTTTTAGAAATTTTTTCTAATCACTTAAAATTTCATTAAATTTGGACAGATAAAAATCCATTAATTAGTCAGTTTTTTCCCATAAATATCTCAAATTAACCATGTCAGTTTCTAATACTTCAGCTAATATTACTCTAATTAGTTGAAGTGCTGGAAATGCCATTTGTGGTAGTGTACTTTTTGGTGGAGTGAATGGACAATATGACAGATGCATTAAAAAGAAAAATTCTTCATTTAATCACTGTTCACCTTAAAGTGGCCTGCATTATGAATGATTAATATTTTGTTATTAATTAACTAAAAATAATCTTTGTTTAGAGCTATGAAGTTTAAAGTTATGGAAGGTATATAATTATTGTACAAGTAATGAAAATTCATTACATTTTACATAGCTAGCTATAGTAGTAGCCTAAAGTTTGTATATATAAAAGCATCAGACATCGCTAGTTGCCTCCACTCTCAACCCTTGTGCAAGTGTGCAAAAAAAGTTTCAAATTATGTGTGAAGAAATCTGATTTGTGAGCAGTTGCTTGCAAATCAGATTTCTGTTTCCACATCTGTCAATCACAAAAAATTGAAAAATGAAGTTACTTTTAGGGAAAAAAATTATACTTTGTTCTTTCTGCCATACTTTTTGACTTTACTTATTTTACTACACTTACTTTTTTAAAAAGGCCTTTTCAAAGACCTTTACAAAAACCTTTGCATTTTAAATTTGTCCCCTTATTCTTTTCCAGATGACACAGATAAAGGGAACATAAATTTAAACATGTTGCTGGATAGTTATGTGAAAACTTGCTTTCACAAAGAGTGTTAGCCAGATAGTAATTTGATTGTTGGAACAAATCTAAAACTGGTGTTGTGGAAGTGTGTATTTTGAATAAATTTGAGCAATTATTAGACATATTATGAGAGAGAGGATATACAAATAATAATAACATATAACTATCATAATATAATAACATGGGCAGTTATTTTTGATTAATGCTGTATGAACTTGTTCCCTGCCACTACTAATATTAATGTTAAAAAAAACAACAACAAAAAAACTTGCTACTCCTGACTGAGGCAAGCAGGATTTTTTAACACTGAACTGTGATATCTTTTTTGTTTGATTTTAAGTGATTAGAAATTTTAAGTGTTTCCAGATTTGATTTGAAAACAAACGAAAAAAAAAAATTCAAAGTGAAATAAATATATATTTACAGCTGTGTTTATAAGCTTTTAAATGTTATGAAAATCAGTGCACAGAACTGTAAATGATATGAAAGTTTAAAAAAATAACTTGTCATTGTGAATATATTTCAGTTTGAATGCCATAATTTTATTAAGCAGGGGTGGGAAGAAGAAAGAAAAGAAAACAAATATTCATAAATGCAAGCTATATGTTGTGTTAGTAAAATTGCATGTTACTTCCAAGTGGCCAATTTTTAAAAACAAAACATCATTACAGAATCGATCTTTCTTCCTCATCTTCTGTATTTTACAAAAATGAAATGAAAATGAAAAAAAAAAGGTTTTAATCACAGCTCTGCTATCAGCACCTAAAAGTCAAGCTGTGATACTCAGATTTCAAATTTCTATAAACAAATAACTGTTACTATTGTGAATATTATACTTCAGTTTTGCGTGAGATCATAGCATCATTGAAAAATATTCATGAATGCTTTCTCTATAAGTTTCTAATCTGGGAGCTTATCAGATCCCCATATGTGAGTACCCCATATACTTGTAATCATTTATTTAATAAATAAATTGCATTATGGCCAAAAAACTACAGTTTGTTCTATCAGAATGAGATATACTGGGTAACAAGATGGTGGGTGGGTGGGTGTGTGTGTGTGTGTGTGTGTGAGTGAGTGAGTGAGTGAGAGGAATTAGTGTACCTTATGAAGTATTAGTAGTAGTGGACAGATGCTATAAAGAATACATTATTCTTTATTACAATTTGTTTATTGAATTTCAGAAGTATGTTAGAGTCATTTGCAGTTTAAAATGTTTTGTATTCATTTTGTAATGGGTGAAAACAGTCGTCCTAGACTTACCTTTTCTATTGCTATTTGGAGCTCTTCCCTTTTTAAAATTGATTTCATACAAGTACCTACATTCCTTAAATTACAAATTTTTCAGTATTATTGCATCTTTCTTTTTCATATTTTTTATGTGTCTGCCTTTGATTTCTTGTTTTTTGTCATAAAAAGCTAAATAATTTAAGACTTATTATCTTATCCTGTAGTGAACCACATGCAAAATTTTATATTGCTCAAGTTGTTCTTGCACTTGAATATCTGCATGAATTGGATATTATATATAGAGATATCAAGCCAGAAAATATTATGATTGATTCACATGGCTATATAAAGGTAGGAGTAAATTTTTTTTAAATACTTACTTTAATTTTTGTAAATGTTTTCCCAACATAAATTATTTGAATTGCAGTAAATCTTTCAGTGGAAAAATGCTAAAACAAGTACTATGCTAAAGTCTCAGTACTGCCTTTTGTATTAAAATGACAGTCTCCTAACATATGTTAACAGGAGAGACTGCTTCTACAGGGATGGGATACACTTAAATAGAAAGGGTGCAAGAATATTTGCTGATGCTATCGAGGCAGTGTTAGGTGGGTCGGAAAACTACTAGCTCGGGGGGATACAAAGACTAATAGATTAACAGTAGCCACTGGCAGAGGCAAAAGTGATTCTTGCACTGCTTCTATTGGAATGAGCAGAAGCCTGGAAAACAAGATGCAGGATATTTCAGAGACTGCTGGGAGTCACTGCGGTACAAGTAAACACATGGGTTGTGTTAGGGTAGCTAAGAATAGGAACAGGTGCATGTATACTTGTGTGTACACCAGTGCTAGGAGTTTGGTAAATAAATTTGATGAATTTGAGGTATTGCTCAAAGCATCAAAGGCGGATAGTGGGATTTCAGAGACGTGGTGTCACACAGATATAAGGAATGCAGAACTGGAATTTGGGGAGTACAACATCTACAGAAAGGATAGACAGGATAGGAAGGGAGGAAATGTTATGCTATTAGTTAAGAAGCACATAAAAATCCAAGGAAGTGAAGCCAGTCGACATTGCTGGATAGTGCAGTGTCAAGTCAGTTTGGTGTGACATAAGCGTTAGGAGATCAAAATTGAGAGTAGGAGTGTGCTGTAGGCCTAATGACTCTGATGAGTATAATAAGACACTGCACAGGAAAATAGAGTGGGCCAGTAAATCAGAGAGTTTTATAATGGGGGATTTTAATTTCCCAGATATTGACTGGAATATGTGGGTTGGTCACTCACGCACTAGCAAGGCATTTGTGGACTTATTGGATGATTGTTTTCTACATCAGCATGTTCAGGAGGCAACTAGAGGGAGTAATACTCTTGATTTGATTATCAGTAGTGATTCTTCATGCATTAAGAATCTGCAGATAAAGGAACCACTAGGTGGCAGTGATCATAGTGTGCTGAAGTGGGATTTACTCAAAGAGGTAACTACCATCAGGGGTAAAGGGAAGGGTTATTGCTTTCGTAAAGGTCACTACGATGGTCTGAGACAGTATTTAAATTCTGTATGGTGGGACCAACTGAAGATGTTACCAACAGCAAATTCAAAATGGGAAGCATTCAAAGAACTTATCTTGGAAGCTACTAGGCTTTACATACGAACCAAGAAATGTTGTTTAATGTTTAAGCCTAAATGGAAGTCAGATGAACTAATGAGACATATGGCAGAGAAGAAAAATGCATGGGATACATATAAATTAACACGTGACACAGAAGCCTATGATTGATATAAGTTGATCTGTAACCAAGTTACAAAGGAGGTTAGGCAGGCGAAGGCAGATTACGGGAAATCTTTGGCAAGAGATGCAAACAAAAACAGCAAAGCATTCTTTACTTATGTAAACTCTAGAAGGAAGGGGGATGAATCAGATTGGTCCACTTGATATCGATGGTTCAACTGTTGATGATCCTGCTCAGTTAGCTAACAAACTAAATGAATATTTTGCATCGACATTCACACATGAGGAGTTATTCAGCGAGGGCAATGCCAGAGGTGTATTCAACTCTGGCAATAAGCTAGATAATCTTGTAATAACTGAGAATAAAGTGGAGGAGAAATTGTTGAAGATAAACTCAAGAAAGGTATCTGGGGTGGATGGGATCTATCCATGTATATTAAAGGAGGCAGCAAAGGAAGTGAGCAAACCCTTAGCAATAATTATGAGAGCTTCCTTGGACTCAGGGGAGGTACCCATAGACTGGAGATATGCAAATGTGACCCAAATTTACAAAGGGGGATCAAAGGCTGACAAAAGTAATTATAGACCTGTGAGTTTAACTTCTGTTCCAGGAAAATTAATGGAGCCACTGGTTAAAGAAGCACTGCAGGATCATCTAGACAAGACTTCAGTTATAGCTCGGACACAGCATGGTTTTGTTAAGGGGAAGTCTTGCCTGACCAATTTGATTGGATACTATGATGCAGTCACAAAAGAACTGGATGCAGGGAATAACTTTGATATTATATATTTGGATCTTAGAAAGGCTTTTGATACTGTTGCACATGGAAGACTGCTGCATAAATTGGAGCAGTGTGGCATTGGAGGCAAATTGCTGCTATGGATAAAGGGTTGGTTGAGGGGGAGAAGACAGAGTGGTAATCAGTGGACACTGCTCATAGTGGACTAATGTTATTAGTGGAGTCCCTCAGGGTTCAGTGTTGGGTCCATTATTGTTTTCTGTATTTATAAATAATATTGATGATGGTATATCAAGCTTAATGTCCAAGTTTGCAGACGATACAAAGATGTGCAGGGTTGTTAAGGATGCTACTGACGCTATGCTGCTGCAACAGGATCTGGGAAGGGTGAGCAGATTGGCTGAGAGTTGGTAAATGAAGTTTAACATTGACAAATGTAAAGTAGTGCATATGGGAAGCAGTAACCCCAGAGTAACGTCTCTGTGGTACTACACTGACATTGGTAGAGAAAGAAAAGGACCTGGGGGTAATTGTTCAGGCAGATATAAAGTGCTCTGAGCAGTGCAGACAGGCTGCAAGAGTAGCTCATGGTGTCTTGTCAACGATATACAGGAATTTGTCTAGCAGGGATAAGGAAGTGAGTATTCCCTTGTATAAGGCAATGGTCAGGCCACACCTTGAGTACTGTATACAGGTCTGGAGGCCTCATTTCAAGAAGGATGTAGAGCTGCTGGAACGAGTACAGAGAAGGGCAACAAGATTAGTGAATGGAACAAAGGGTTGCTCTTATGAAGAAAGGCTTAAGTTTTGCTAATTACAGTGTCTGGAGACTAGGCACTAGCGAGGTGATCTGATAGAGGTGTATAAAGCCTTGAATGGTTTGAGCATGCTCAATGCTGGTGGGATTCTTTCTCTTGCTCAGAATAATCACCTGAGAGGGCATAAATTCAAATTGAGGTAAGACAGGTGTAGGATAGATGTGCGGAAATTTGCCTTTAGCCAGCAGGTAGTTGGTTGGTGGAACAGACTTCCATCCCTTGTTGTGGAAGTTGATAGCCTAAATAGATTTAAGGCTCAGCTGGACAGGTATTTCGAACGAACGGAGGGGTGAAGTGGAAGTGGTTTTTTTTTTGGCTGATGCTGCATAAGCTTGCTTTCTTGCATCATATGCCTCTACTAATGCTAATATAAGAAAGCAAAGCTTTTGGAACACCTGCCATAACAAAAAACTTTTTATTTTTATATACTGTATTATATACTTCCAAATATTTAAATCAAAACAGCCTCTATAGACTTTGAAATGCTAGGAGTCAACTTATTACAGTAGATCTTTATTAGTAAAGCTAATTATTTTTCATCACCTTTATTAATTTCCTCAATTTGAATCTATGTTCCCATTTTTATAGCATTCTTGAAAGAGAAAATATGCTTTCATTATTAAGTTTGCTAAACTCTCTAAAGGCTTCCAGTACCTCAATCAGATCCACATATGCTGACAGTTAGCATTAGTAGATGCTAATGCTAACTATCAGCATATGTGGTAACTTTTCAAGAAAACAAGCTTATACAGCATCAGCCAAAAAAAAAAAAAAAAAAAAAACATTCCCGTTTCACCCATCCGGTCACTCCAAATGTTTGTCTAGTTCTGCCTTGAATTTATTTAAGCTGTCAACTTCTACAACAACAGATGGAAGTTCGTTCTAGAAATCAACCACCTGCTGGTTAAAGACAAATTTCAGCACATCTGTTCTACAACTATGTTTCCTCAATTTGAATTTGTCACCTCAGGCAATTAGTTTAGGCAACAGGAAGAATCCCATCAGCATTGTGCTTGCTCAAACAATTCAAGGCCTTATCCACCTCAATCAGATCACCTCATAGGTGCCTGTTCTCCAGACTCTGTAATTTGCAGATCTTAAACCTTTCTCGGTAAGAGCAATCCTTTTACCAATCATTGCTCTTCTCTGTACTCGTCCCAGCAACTCTATATCATAACAAAAATGAGGCGTCCAGACCTGTATGCAGTACTCAAGGTGTGGCCTGACCACTGCCTTATACAAGGGGATAATCACCTCCTTATCCCTGCTAGCAAAATTCCTGAATATCATTGACAAGACCCCATGAGCTGCTCTGGCATCCTGTCTGCACTGCTCAGAAAATTTCATATCTGACTGCACAATAACCCTCATGTCTTTTTCATTCACCCTTACCCTGAGTGTAGTACTGCACAGTTGGTTTGTTTCTCTGGAGGTTGCTGCTACCAATATGCAGTACTTTGCATTTGTCAATGTTAAATTTCATTTGCCACCTCTCAGCCCATCTGCCCAACTTTTCTAGATCCTGTTGCAGTAGCATACTGTGATTAGTGGCATTACCAATTCTGCCAACCGTTGTATATCAACAAACTTGAACATTAAGCCTGATATACCTACATCAATATCATTGATAAATACAGAAAACAACAATGGGCCAAACTCAGACCCCTGGGTGACACCACTAATAATATTAGTCCATGAAGAGGTGTCCATTGATTACCACTCTCTGTCTTCTTCCACTCAACCATCCCTTTATCCATAACAGCAACTTGCCTCCAATGCCACACTGCTGCAGTTTGTACAGTAGTCTTCCATGGGCAACAATATGAAACCATTTCCTGAAATCCAAGTATCTGATAGCCAGGGACATGTGGCCTATCTTCGAACCATCTGCTTGAAGAAATTAAACATTCTCTGGTGTGTGTCATCCATGTCACGAGGCACTGATTGACATACCCCTCATCCATCTTTATAGAGGCGCCTCCGTAGGCAGGAGTAGCAGTGCGTAGCACATGCTTCTTGATTAGACCGGGGTTCGAGCCCGTAACCACCAAATACGGAGGATGCAGAAAGGTCAGGGAGTGATCACCGCATATCCCTGGAACAATATGGCCTTAGTTGCTAATGCTCCTAAAAACCAAATAACAAACATCTTTATAGAGCTCTAATCAGGTCTTGCTTGGACTATGGCTGTCCTGTGTATGATTCTGCGAGGGAAAAGTACTTTAGAACGATTAAACATCATCCAGCACAGTGTTTTAAAAGTCGCTCTAGGGGCTTTCAGAACCTCCCAAGATTAAAGCCTTTACATCGAAGCCCATGTACTTCCCTTACATCTTTGCAGAAAAACATTACTTCTGATGTATGCACAAAAATCTGCAGTCTTCACTCTCCAGCAATTTTCCAGTTCTTCTGTTTTGAGCACTGGCCATCCATTTACTACCCACAAACTCATGAATTTCATCTATACATCTCCGCCTTTGTCTTCGAGGTTTTCTTCTACCTCCTCTTGGGTACCATTCTGTTATTTTCTTAGTCCATCTTTCATCATGTCTTCGAGCTATGTGTCCTGCCCAAGACCATTTTAGTTCTTTAGTTTTGATAAGAATGTCCTTTACTTGAGTTTGCTGCCTAATCCATGTGTTTCTCTTATCTAACAGTCTGATTCCCAATATAATTCGTTCCATTCTTCGCTGTGTAGTTCTCAGCTTCTCTTCCATTCTTTTGGTGAGTGCCCAAGTTTCACATCCATAAGTCATGGTGGGGAGTATACATTGGTTAATTATTTTGCGTTTCAGACAAACTGGGATATTGCTCTTCAGTATGTGACTATATTTCCTGAATGCTATCCATCCAAAATTTATTCTTCTCTTGACTTCCAGCCAATTATCATTATTACAGCTAATAACTTGTCCCAGATAAGTATATGACTCCACCTTTTCAATTACTGCTCTTTCAATCATTATTTCCCTTTCTGTGGCATACTTTTTCATCATTACTTTTGTTTTAGCCATATTCATCTTTAGTCCAAAATCCTTACTAACTGCATAACTGATTAAGATTTTCCTCTAGTTCTTTGGGATCGTGGCTTATGACCACAATGTCATCTGCAAATCGTAAATGGTTTAGGTACTCTCCGTTCACATTGACTCCTTTCTGCGACCAGTCTAATCGTCTGAAAACTTCCTCAACGGCAGCAGTAAACAGATTCGGAGATATTGTATCTCCTTGTCAAACTCCTTTCTCGATTTTAAATTTCCTACTGTCTTTGTCTAGTCTAATAAAGGAGGTAGCACTCTCGTATATTTTCTTCAAAATCATATGTGGGGTATCTATGCCTTGTCTTTCCAGTGCCCGAAACATTGCCTTATGCTGTATGGAGTCAAATGCCTTTTCATAATCCACAAATGCCAGACATAATGATGTTTTATATTCATTTACTTTCTCCATTAGCTGTGATATTACATGAAGGTGATCCATAGTTGAGAATCCTGTCCTAAAGCCAGCTTGCTCTTTCGGTTAATTCTCATCCAGTATTCTTTCTTATCTGTTAGTAATGACCTTTATGAATTACTTGTAGATGTGGGATAACAAGCTAATTGGTCTATAATTTCCAATTTCTGATTTATCTCCTTTCTTATGCAGCAAAACTATGATTGCATTATTCCACTGCTTAGGCATCATACCTTTTCTAATGCACTTTGTGAAGAGCCTTGCCAGCTTTTGTGTTTGTCTCTTCCTCCCAATTTTAACAACTCTACAGTAACTTCATCTTCCCCCGGGGCTTTCTGATTCTTCATTTTCTTCAATGCATGTTATACCTCATCAGGAAGAATACCGGGTACGTCGTATGTGTTGCTACTTTGCAATCCATCTTCCCCACTGCTGGCATCATTCCCTCGCTCCTTGTATAATTCTCTATAGTAGTCTTCTGCTATTTGAATTATGCCTTCTCTGCTGTTTATAAGTACACCATCGCTATTCTTTAGTTTCAGTATCATTTGTCTTTCTGTATTACTGCTCATGGCTGCTGATTTAAATCCTTTGTTTTCCTTTAATGCTTGTTCTACCTTTCTTGTGTTAAATCTTCTTATGTCCTCTCCGAGTCTCTTTCTAATGGCTTTGCATAACTCAGTATACTCAATTTTTTCCTTGTCAGTGTTTATCTTGCTCTTCATTTTTCGCCTTCGGTTCATCATAACAAGTGTTTCTTGACTAATTTTTTCTTCTTTGGATTTCTTTTTTCCTATAGGTTTCTTGGGTTTTATCACTTTCAGAAAGTTGTAATATTCCTTGTCGATATCTTGGTCCTGAGCAGTCTGCAGAAGCTCAAACTTGTTCTTAAGTTCCAGTACATACTGCTTTTTCTCCTCTTCTGTTATCTCAAAGACCTTTGTATTATTTACTTGAGTCAGTTTTTTCCTTTCCTACATCTATATCAAGCGTACATCTTACCATTCTGTGATCACTTCCAACATTTACCTTATTCAGGATGGTAACATCATTCACAATATATCTTCTGTTAGTGAGGATGAAGTCGATTTCGTTAGTTGTTAATCCATTTGGACTCTTCCATGTCCACTTTCTGTTCACCCTTTTCTTGAAAAAAGTGTTCATTTCTGACAATCCTTGAGATTCTGCAGATTCCACAAGTCTTTCGCCTCTTTCATTTCTTTCACCATTTCCAAAATTTCCTATAGTTCCCCTTTCTGTGCTGTTTTGTCTTTTTCCAGCCTTAGCATTGAAGTCCCCCATAATAATAGTGTAGTGGGTTTTCTGCTCATCTAGTAGACCCTCAATTTTGGTGTACATTTCTTCAACCTCTTCAATATCATGGCTCCATATTGGTGCATAAATCATTATAACCTTTAGCTTGTACCTCTTAGAAATCATGAGGTGGTAGATGACTTTCATCAACCGGTGAAATACCACCGCTTTGCTTATTGGAGGCTTGAAGTGGTGAAACCCATGTTTAGTCTCTAGAGCAAAGTTTCCGGCATCCCCCTCCCCCCATACTTCTCCTTCAACCCATGCATGGTACTATAGGTTTTGATACCTTCGTGTTTGAGGTTTTCATAAAAAAAAAAAAAAAAAATCTTGGAGTATTAGTCTTGACACCCTTTGTGATGTACTTTTGAATTCCAAAATGTTGTTTTTTAAATCTTTATGGACCAGAAACCCAACTCCACCTTCACTCCTTTCACTGTTTCCATTGGTGTATAGCAGATTTCCACTTGATAAACTTATAAGTGATTAATTTCTTCTTCTTGTTTCAGCAAAACCGATGATATTCCCATTCACATTTTCTAATTCCTTTTCTTGCTCTAATATCCTGTCCTCACCGATGAGTGATCTTACGTTGAAACAGGCCAAGTTCAGTTTCCATGCATGGCAGCTTGGTCATACCCAGAGATTCTTAGCACCCTCTGCTTCCACTCTGATTCTCTCGCTGCCGTAAGAGGGGGGAGTGAAAGCCGCTGGGGACTGAGGGCCAATTGTTTTGTCGTGCTGTCATATGCTGAAGGGTTTGGTCTTTTCCTCTTCACGCTGACCAGGCGTCTTGAAGAGAACCACTCTACACGTTCATTGCCACCTAAGTGACGTAACAGGGCTTACCATCGAGAAGGTGTGCATGAGTGGATTTTAGGGAGGCAGGCCAACCGGACTTCTCCTAAATCTTCTGTAATAGAAAGATATTGGATCCATCAGTGTTTTAGACTGAGTGTCTGATAACACACAGGATACCTGTTCCCCCTCTAAGCCCATTCTTTGCCTACACGTGCTTATCCTTGTTCCTGATTTATAAACTTTGCAACTTGCAGAACTGAATTCCCTTTCTTCAAGAATACTTGTTTATGTATTCATGACTTGTCTTACTGCTCTCCCTTGCACACTTTCAAGCAAGTATATAAATTAGGTTTCTGTACCTGTATACTTGTTGTGCAAATAAGTACCTTTCTTTTCATTGTAAGAAAGGCAGTTATAAAAGTCTGTACAGAAGGTGAACACATGGAAAAGGTTATTTAAAAATATTTGATTTACACTCTAAATATTTCTTATTTCAATTTTTAGGATAGTTCGTCCATGGAACTCATTGTTACAAAGGAATCTAACTGCAACTAGAAGAATAGACATTCTAAACACATAGGTAGTTAGTAATGTAGGCATACTTACCAACTCTCCAGATTTATGTGATGGAGAATCTGCCTTTTTTACATGTTTTGATTCCTTCTCACTGTCCTATCACGATTTTTCTCTGCTTTTTTTTTCACAAAAAAAATTAGTAAAACTACAGTTTTGTTATTAATTTAAAATATTTGCATTTTTTTAATTAATTAATTGGCCATCAGGGGCGCTAGCCTACATTGCACAAAATATTTGGATGTTGGAATGTGAAAATGCTCAGTGTTGTTCTCAGCTATGTGTGACAGCATTTCATCTACATGCACTGGCCTAAAAAATATGAGATGTATTCAGTATCGAATCAGACTGCCTTTGTTTTGAATAACAGCAAGTGTACACTGTGGCATGGATTATATAAGGTGTTTTATTATATTTTGCTCTAATTGTATCTTCCAGTAAAATATTGCATAACTGCAAAAAGTTGAAGGAAGAGGATTTCACTGCCAAACAGTTCTCTTCGGCATATCCCAAACATTCTCAAGAGGATCGAGATCAGCTGAATGTGAGGGCCACGGAAGATTGTGGAAGCCTCAGGCTAATAATAATAATAATAATAAAATCCATGCCATGTTCTCTGAACCATTCTTGCATGATTCTGTCATGTTGCATTGTCATACGTAAAGTGCCATCACCTTCGAAATAAAAATTGTAACATTTCAGGGGGCAATAGATGTGATACAAAATTCAGGTACTCCCTATATGACATTTGACCTTCCACCAGTATCAATGGACCCGGTCTGTGCCAGCAAAACATTCTACATATCATGATACCACTCCAAGGCAACTCTGATTGCCTTAACAAGGCAATCAGAGTCCATCATTTCATTAGGTTCTCGCCACACTCTCTGCCTACCATTGGTATAAAACAGAATGTATCAATAATTCATCTGTCCACTTGACCTTTCTTTCTCTGATCCACTGTCCAATCAGAACATTCTTGGCACCATTGCAAGCTTCCTAATAGACAGACGACTGCAAATACCTGATTTCTCAATTCCCTGCAAATGGTACAGATTGAAACAGGGCAATTCTGGTCTTGATTGAATTCAGATGTTATTTGCTGCACACTGGATGTCCTATTTTTCTATACAGTTCTTCTTAGAGTACGATGACTTCACTCTCGAAGTAATTTTTTTTTTTGCCACATTTACGTCTTTGAGATGTGAAAGAACCACTTACTTTCCAATCGTTAAAAAACCCTTCAGATGAATGTTTTTTGAAAAACCAGTCTTGAATTGTGGGCACCCGTGATAAGACCTTTTTTCAGAGTTTGACAGATCATGCATTTCGGCCCCAGGTGCTAAGCAATTTAGAAAAAAAAAATTTTTTTTTGTTTATTTTATATAAAAGGTTTATACCAATCCAACTCACTTTCCAACCTACCTGTCTCATAGGTAAGTTGGAAAGTGCCTATTTCAGCATGACTTTATCCATATTGTAACGCTTTAATCCAGATAAGATTATTTATTGTTATTATTTTTTAATATCTGCTCAATCGAAACTTATGTTTTCCCATGAGCATGAATTGGTTGAGTGTTCGAAACTAGAAGAAAATTGCCCCATGATTTTTAGTTGTTTGGTGCAAAAATAAGCCACCTTTTAACTGCTGTCCTCCATGCTAACTAAGTGTCTTTTGGTGTACCATCCCTTAGTCAGGAGCATTGAGAACCACCATGGGCCCTGATAAAAATGCCTCGCCGGGCCAGAGTGCTTTTCCATGTAGCAGACTCAGACTTCAATTTCTGACCTGTACACACACAATTTCCAGGGAAGCTTACCTGCCTTAACCTATCCATGATACTAGCCTATTGTTAACTTCTTTCAATTTTAGTCAGGAGCATTGAGGACCACCATGGGCCCTGATAAAAATCCCTTGCCAGGCCAGAGTTCTTTTCCATGTAGGGGACTTAAACTTCAATTTCTGACCTGTACACAATTTCCAGGGAAGCTTACCTGCCTTAACCTATCCATGATACTAGCCTACTGTTAACTTCTTTCAATGAAAAGTATAGTGTGGATTGCAAACCAAACATCAGATGTGCACTGTCAAGTCAGCATCCATTAATGATCTCTACTTTTGGTCTCTGAAACAACTCCTCCTTTGTATATTTCCTAAAAAATACAACTTACAGAAGTGCAAATAAAGTGAGAACAAGATTCTCTCGTATCTATCCTGATCTTTAACCTGTCTGTGGAACTTTTTTAATAGGATCTCCTGTGAAAAAATAAAATGGGCATTAAAAAACAAAGATGGATAGTACACTCCATCAAAAATATAAATTATCAAGAATGGTATCATGATCACTGAATTTACCATGTACTGCGCAGTGTTAAAAGATTGCATTTTCTGTCTTGCTTTGCTGTACTCTGGATTCTCCAAAAGAATTCACAGAATCATCATACTCTCCAAATTGTTATGGCCACTAATTGTCTTTCATCAAATTGTCACATGCAGTTTGATTCTCTTATACATTGAACTGTCATATTTATTCCCAAATACAATTTTTTTTTTGACTAGAAATTTCCATTCAAATATCCTTGTCTGTTTTAAATTTGTCCTTATCATTTTTTATTACTTTTTTTTTTTAACACACATTGGAATGCTGAAGTTAACTTGTCAAAAATAATAATTTATATATTTAAATTCAAAATTTTTTTGATTTTTATTATATAAAATAAAATAATAAAATTAATTTTTTTAATTATAAAATAAAAATTATTACTAATGCCAAAATTACACAGTTAATCACAATATTACCTATATTTTTTTAATATGAAAATAATCTTATATTTGCACGTTTTGCACCATTAGCTAAAATAAAATCCCTGGGGAGAGCCCTAGATTTTTTGATGGGTGGGGGGGGGTTATTTCTATCTATGAACTCCCATGGCATTCCAGCATTCTTTATACTAGTTATCAGTAAAATTTAAAACTTTCATAGGGTTCTGTTCTACCTTATAACATTATACTGTTCTGCTTTATAAATGTTATACTTTGTTCACTGTAATAATTAGATATTATAAACTGTTATTTATGGATTGTTTGTTTGCTCTTTTGTGTTTTTTTTAATTTATTTCTTTTTATGAACATCTTGATTATTTTTGTTTATTTTTCTTGTTTTTTATACTCTTGTTTTATACTTGTTTTATACTCTTGTTTATTTTTCAGCACTTTTACTGTAATATAACTATTTTTTTAAAATTTAAAATACATTTGAATACTTGACTTGCAGTTGGTGGATTTTGGTTTTGCCAAGAGAATAAGAAGAAGAACATATACAATATGTGGTTCCCCAGAATATATGCCTCCAGAAATGATTCTCAGCAAAGTAAGTTGTAATTTATTTAATGCTTAATCAAATAAGAAAGCAAGAAAAAAATATATATAAACAGACTTAAACATGAAAGAAATGTAAAAAAAATATTTTTTAGTGTTATTTTTTAGCAAACCCAGAAACTTACCATGAAATGCTTTATAAAATTAAAGATCCAAAATTGACAAATTATGTTATATATATATATATGTGTGTGTGTGTATACTTTACTGTAAAAGTCCTAAATGTTAAAAGTTTTTTGGACTTCTGCTGCTCTGATATGGTAAACTTAGGATTTACCGATTTGCATTAATAAAAATCCAAAATATCAACACATTTTACTTTATTTCAGACTTTTACTGCTCTAATTCTTTAAATCTTAGTATTTCACAGTTTGCATTAGTAAAATTCCATTTGATAATCACATTTGCAAATTCTTCTCCATTATCTGACAGCACCTTTTAGGTGCTCCAAATATAGTGAATATGTTATCCAAGCAATTTTTCAGAAATAGGAGATTTACTCTCTGTATACTTGTTTAAAAATCAAAAAAGTGAATGAGCCAGGAAACTATAGTTGCTCTGCTTTTACACGCTTCAGTTTTTAAACAACAGCATTGGGAGGATATATCTTCTATCCCTGCAAGGTTGTCTGTGTTATTCACTAGTTACATGTTACCCAGACAATCTTCCAAGGATAGAAGGTATATCTGCCCACTATGCCCTTGTTTAAAAATAGGAAAAGTGAATGAACCATTGACATGGCACAAGTTTTGATATTTCAGACATTTATTAACATTGACTGGTAAATCCTAAGATAGGGTAATATCATAAGTAAAAGGCTGAATTTTGGTTTTTTACCAAAGTGAACTGGTAAATCCTAGGTTTTGATAAGTCTTTTTATTTAGTGGTCCCTGGCATACATACACACTGGGTGGTTATAAAATGTTTCCCCATTTAGGAGCCCCTAGTGCCAAAACGGTTAAAAAAGTGTAAAGCGTGTTTAGGGTCTAACGGCACCAAGGCTTCCCCCCATCTTCGTGTAGTCTACATTGTCGTGTGTTACAGAACACTGTAAAGGCCAGAGATTTAAAAGTGTATAGATATTGTTGGATGTAGTGTCGTGTGCCGTTATTCATCTGGCCATTTAGCTGCTGGACCCCTACTGAGGCCCAACATTGCCCACACTTAGCCCCGTGGAGGCCAGCCAGGTACACCAGTATTTTTAAATAAGTACTCTGGCAGGTCCTGCCTAATTTCCTGGGATTTCAGTGGCTAGGACCATTTAAAAAAAAAAAAAAAAAAAAAAAAAAAAAAGAGGAGGTTCAGTCAGGCCAAAGGAGTTTTAAGTTATACAGTGTGGAATTAAGAATTTTGGGTGTAGGGCTAGGATAATTTTGACATGGGATGAATGCTTGTTGGAAAGATAGAGGGGGGATGGGAGACTGAAGGCTGGGGGGGTGAGAGACAGAAGTATAGGGTCGACAGAGTAGAGGACCCCAAAGTTAGTGAGGCAGGCCATGCCCCACCAGAAGGAAAGAGGGAGCGGCGGGGAGGAGACAAGGGGACCGTCACCTCCTCCCTGCCAGGACAGGGGAGAAACAGGGTCGTGCAAGGGAGCATGGGTTCAGGATCACCACGTGGCATTGGCAGCAATGCTGCGTGAAGTCATAGTTGGCAGAGTCCAGTCCGAGAAGGTCAAATTCGAGTAGTGCAATCCTGGGACAGACAGGTCCCGTCCAGGTGGTGAAGTCATTTCAGTAGTGAGCTGTATGACGATATATTTGGTAGAGTCGACCTGAGAGGGCCAAATCCGGGTAGCGTCAATCCTGGGACAAAAGTCCTGTCCAGATAGTGGAGTCATTTCAGTGGTGAGTCAACTTGGTGAGGGCGAAGCTGGAGCGGCAGTCATTGTTGATCGAGGTTATATTGAGGCTGCATTGTAAAGGCACAATTATTGTGCAGGTTGAAAGTCTTCACGGGGATTGCAGTATGCTGAAGCAAGTAGTGGTCTTGACACATGGCTGATTAGGCCGTTTCATTATCTGGTTGGGTCTGATTCTGAGGTTGTGGTAGGGTTTTCCGCCTCATGAAGAGGCCCTGAGCAAAGTTAGAAAAAAGGCTGTATAGGTATGGTGGTCTTCCAGGAGATGTTGCTCCTGGTCTCTTGGGATGAAATGAATTTGTGTGATGAGAGATCTGAGGTCATCATATAGTAGGCAGTCATGCATCAAGTGGTCCCAGGTCTCCTGGGCATCACAGGTGCAAAGGGAGCTGTCAGAAAGTCCAAGAAGGTTCAGTTTGCTGTGAAATGCACAGTGCCCTTTTAGGAGGTAAGTTGTTAGAAGGCCTGGGGAGAAGGAGGATGGTGATTTGGGATATACTTTGAATATGTCCGGTATAAATGTGCGGGTGATTGCCCCTTTGGTGGATTCAGACCATCTTGCTTGCCAGGTCTGTTGTAAGTAGGTTAGGAGTCTGCTTTTTTCACTGGAATAGGTGTTAGCAGGATCCATGGTAAAATCAATAAAGGTGGTAGGCTTTCCTCTGCTGAGCTGATACAGCATCCCCACATGGGCCACCTCAAGGTCTAGGGGGAGTACACCGGCGAGAACCTGTCGAGCATGCGTTCTGGAGGTGCAACATGCTCTGGTTATCGTAAGGAAAATTGGCCGTTGAATGATGTTCAGCTTTCTTCGTCCTACCACAGTGGAGAACCATAGGTGATAGCCGGTATGAATATGGCTTTATAGAGTAATGCTAGAGTGCGTTTTTTGAGCCCCCAATCTCGGCGGGTCACCCTGGCAACCAGTTCAATGTAATTTCTTATTTTCTTCTGTAGATAGTTGAGGTGTGGGAGAAATGTTAGTTTGCTGTCGATGATAATGCCAAGGAGTTTTAGCTGGTTAACAAGCTTGAAGGTTGTGCCATGTATCTTGATTTGAGGCGGCCTCTGCGGATCAAGATAGCCCTTCAGGAGAATGGATTGGGTTTTAGTGGATGAGATGCTCAGATGGTTTTTCCGGACCCACACTTGCAGGGTAGTAAGAGCTCTGTTGGCAGATACTTCAAGTTGAGCCCTGGAGTCCCCTGCCAGGATCAGGGAGAGATCATCAACATATGCCAAGGTCTGGACATTGTCTAAGTCAGTACTGAGAAGCTCGTCAAGTACAGAGTTCCAGAAAAGGAGGCCCAGGACAGAGCCCTGAGGGCAACCTCGATGGACACGACGTTCCACACTGGAGAAGGGAGCATGAACCACAATGCTCCTGTCACTGAGATAGCTGGCAATGCATTTGTAGAGATTTCCTGGGAGCTCAGCACGTCTCAGCCGTCTGAGGAGGCTAGGCCACCATAAGGTGTCGAACGCCCCAGCAAAGTCGATCAAGATGAGGAGGAGGTACTTCTGGGTGCAGTTTCTGGCAGCATTGGTAATGGTCTCCAGCACATCGATAGTAGACATGCCAGGCTTGAATCCAAATTGATTTCGTGCTGGTAGCTGTGCAGTATTGTAGTGTTTTCCAGTCTCCATCTAAGGAGCTGCCCAAAGACCTTACTCAGCACAGAAAGGAGAGCAATAGGTCTGTACGAGTCAGGTCGATCGTGCGGTTTAGTTGGATTTTTGAGTATGAGCTAAATGGACGCAGTTTTCCAATCAGTTGGGAACCATCCCTTTAGCAGGCAATGGTTGAAGAGGTTTAGCAGTGTTTCAGGAGCAAATTCGGCAACTTTTTTAATTATTTCAGGCTCGAGCATGTCCAGGCCTGGTGACTTGTTATTTTTCAGTCTCCCAATGGCCATGGAGAGATCCTTGATGGTGAAAAGCTCTTCCACGAGTGTTGAGTTATAGTTGCTATTGTCGAGGCAAAGCTGCTGTTGTTCTGGAGAGTTGTCATCTGGTGGCTGTTTGAAAGAGTGATCAAGTAAGTTTGAAATTGAATGCTGCCAGGTGGTGGTCACGTGGGTTTGCGGGGTGATTGTGGAGCGAATAACTTCATCTCTTGGTAGTTTATTTGTTGTTACCTTGAACACAACACCCCAGGGGTCAGAGTTACCACCTGTTGATACCAAGTGCTCCCAGGACAGTCTTTTACGCTGCCAGATCATTGCATTGTAGGCATTTCGGGTCTCTCTGTGCTCCTGCTGGAGGTATTCAATTTCTGCGGGGGGCCAGGATTGCTGGCCTATTGGAATGCACACCTCTTTTGGTTTACTTCGCGTCTAAGGACCTGAAGCTCCCCTGACCACCAAGGGACTGCCCCCAGGGATGGGATTTTTCCGTTTTATTGCTGTATTTGCAGTGTTCGTAATTATGTCCATGACCTTGCGATGATGGGAGTCTGGATGCTGAACTTGCACATTCTCGGTTTTTAGGCGCAATATCCCATTGATGAGTGTTTCTTTAAACAGGCTCCAGTCAGTTTTGTTCAAAGCGTATCTGTGTTGCTTCTGTCTGAGAATTGTGGACTGAGTGATCGATCTGTACATATTGAAAGTTATGGCTCGATGGTCTGAGGTGGACCAGCCCTCCTGCATGGTCCAATCCAACAGAAATTTAGCAAAGAACCTGGTGGAGAGAGTCACGTCAATCGTGGCTTCCCAAAGTGAGTTGGAAAATGTCGGCAGGCTGTTGGGCCTATTAATGACTTTTAAACCACTATTGGCCAGGAACTCCTCCAACCGCTGTCCATTTGCAGCACCTCTACACCCTGGGGTCTCACTGTGCCAGAGTGCGGAGTGGCAATTTACGTTGGCACAGATGACAATCTTTGCACCCGCCAGTTCTGTAAGACATGTTGTAGGTATAGTGTATAGTGTTTTTAGGGTCTAACGGCACCAGGGGTTTCCCCCATCTCCGCGTAATATACATTGTGGTGTGATACAGAACACTGTAGAGGCCAGAGGTTTAAAAGTGTATGGATATTGTAGTGTGTAATGTTTTGTACCGTTGTTCATCTGGTCTTTTAGCCGTTGGGTCTCAAATGAGACCCAACGGCTAAAAGACTCAAATGTTGCCCACACTATACCTCGTGGAGGCAGACCAGGTACACCAGTATTTTAGAAATTTACTATTTACTCTGGCAGGTCCTGCCACCTAATTTCCTGAGATTTCAGTGGCTAGGACCTAAAAAAAAAAAAAAAAAAAAAAAAGTGGAGGAGGGGGAGAAACGCTAGAAATTGGGTCAGATCAAAAGAGATATAAGTTATACGGGTTATAGTTCATTTTTTATTATTTTTTTTATTTTTTAAATTTTTGTGTGGGGCTTGTGTAGTTTTGGCAAGGGTCAAACGCTAGTCGCAAGATAGCTATAGGTACTGGACTGCAGGTAGGATGGCCTCTCCCGGCTTGCAGTACAGGGAAACGGCGTAGAAGTTGCCCAGAGAGGAGATGAGGTGGGCGCAGGCGGCCCACGGAGAGCAGAGATGAGATATCTGCATCACAGTCAAGTGAGGATTACTCGCAGCGATCGCGCCCAGGGTGTCACACCAGGAGCCTGGACAATTTTGTAGGACAAGGGATATCCCCTCATTTCGTTTGAATGAGTGTAGGATTTTTGTATTAAGAGAATGTCGATGTTGTTGTTATTTGGTTTTTAGGAACATTAGCAACTAAGGCCATATTGCTCTGGGAATATGCAGTGGTCATTCCCTGACCTTTCCACATCCTCCGTATTTGGTGGTGACGGGCTCGAACCCTGGTCTAATCAAGAAGCGTGTGCTACGCACTGCTGCTCCTTCACACCTGGCTACGGAGGAGCCAGAATGTCGATGTTTTCCTCATCTGCCATCTGTCGGAGTTGTCCCACAATGGCCTTTGCCCGCTGCATGTTTATTTGTAGGAATTTTATCTTGTTGCTGTTATACTGTTTATGCAGTGTACCCATAATTTATTCGTTGTTGGAGCGTGCTCTTGGCCTTGATGTAGACAGGGCATTTATTATCCCGAAGTAAGTGGGCATGAGGTAGTTTCTGGCTTTTACAGTTAGCACAGATTGGTTTGTTGGCCTTGTTTGGGCAGGTTTCATAGCTGTGGACTTTATCAGCACAATGACTGCAGGTCTGTTCTGTGTGGGTCTTGTGACCGAAATGACAGCATCCGAAGCATTTTGGGACAGCTACATGCTCCTTGTTAGCGGTGGGAACCCCAAGACCTGTGCCAGTTCTACAACCCAGTTGAAGGAAGTGCCACTTCTAGACTTTGGTACTTTGGCTTTATCAGGTTAGCTGGACCCTCTTTTGGAAGTGCATGTTGGAGGTTACACCTGTACAGTTCATCTTGTATGGTGTTGGGGTCCAGGCCCTTGTCGATGTAAAAAATTACTATTGAGGGTGCTTTTTCCTTGGGGGCTCACTGGAAGGCCCAGGGTGGGTATCTTGGCATTTGTTAATACCATATCAGCATCGTCCTTCGAGTCAGTTTCTATGATGATGCCTGTATTTCTGGTCTTTTGGATGGATTTTATTTTTGTTTCTCAGGTCATCAGTAAAGGAAGCAATTACAGTCTTCTTAATCTCCTTGCTTGTTTTTGGTGCATTGGTTATGGCCGGCTTGAGAACTACCAGGTGTGGTGTTGGTAGTAATGTCTTTCTTTTTGGTGGCAGGGTCCATTCTCGTATTTGGTTTTGTGCTCCTCAGTGCATCAGCAAAAGTTGGGGCACGCTGTAGCATTTGTGTGCCCCTACATTCGAGGTATGCCTCAAGTTTGGCCTCATTCCTCTCAGAAGCAAGGTGAACATTGCGCAGGATGGTTTCAAGCTTTGTCCAGATACCAACAATCTCGCCCCGAAGGGTTGAGGTAATGCGGCTGGAAGACTCTTTTAGTTTATTTTCTAGTTCGACTCGCAGGGCCAATACTTGCTCATTGACGGTGCCCTCTGGATGAGTTTGGTCGATGTTAGTCGACTCTTGCTGTTTAGTTGTCTTTTCACGGTTGTCTTGTGTGGGGGCCCTGGGATCCCTGGGGCTCTTGAGGCTCACTTTGTGAGTGGCTTTCCCTGTCTGATTGGGGAACTACCCGTTTTCTGTATTTCTTTTTTGGATATCGGTGTCATAGTATGCATAGTGTTAGGGTCAGGCGCCACCTGTGGTTTCCCACATCTGTGCCATATGTATACTGTGAAGAAATACAGAACACTGTAAATGCCAGAAAAAGTGTAGTGTGTTGAATGTGTAGTATTGTGTTGGGTTCTGTTGTGTGTCCTGGTATTTGGCCGCGGGATCCCTGATGGGACCCCACGTTTCCCGCGCACGCACCACTAGGAGGTAGCCAGGCTGCCCATTATTCTCTGGCAGGTCTCCGTCAGGGTCGCCTGAGCTTCCTGAACGGAGACCAATTAAAAAAATAATAATAAAATAAAAAATAAATAATAATAAAAAATATAATGAAATAAAAAAAATTAAAATAGAAATAAATTAAATAATAAAATTAAAATAAAAATATATTAAATAATAAAAAAATGATAATAAAAAATAAAAAATAAATAAGAAAAAAAAATAAAAAATAAGAATAAAAATAAAAAATAATAAATAAATAAATAAAAAATAAGGTAGAGTGCGGCAGTACAGGGTGTACTGAAGAAGATGGGGGATGAAAGTAAGTGTAAGGGGATGTAGGTGAGGGCATCCCCTAAATTGACAGTGGAGCGTATGCCCCACCAAGAGAAAAGGGGGGGAGGGGATAACTCCAGAAGGGTAGAAAAGCCACTCAGTGAGAGTGCTGAGAGTGACTTATATTTTGCGATGGAGTGGTCAAGACCACTGGAGCCTACCCAACCATGTGGAAGGTTAGCAGGTAATCCTACCCTGGATGTTCCAGGATTAGCAAGTCGATGCTGGTAAAACGGTCAAGTACACATTTTTTATTTCAAGTTTGAGCAAGTCCCTTACAGGTTTGTATCCCTAGCTTGAGTTGGTTGTAGAGTCCTGCACCTAGAAAAGAGGTTCTGTGCATACTCCGTTAATCATTTTTAATATTGTTCGTCCTTGAGGTATGTGTTGGAGTCTGGTGTACAGTGTTCCTCGAAGATCGTCATAAATTGGGCATTTATAAAGAAGATGGTCCCAATCCTCAATTTCTCCACATGTACAGTAGGGGTTATTGATGATTCCCAAGGTAGTCAACTTATGATTTATAGAGCCGTGTCCAGTTATAATATATGTACAATAGAGGCCAGGAGAGAACCAAGGCGGCAACTTTGGATAAACTAGTTTGGCATCCGGGATGAATTTCTTAGTTATTAGGCCCTTGTCCGTCTCCTCCCATCTTGTCTGCCAGATTTGTAGTAGCATGGCAGCTAGTTTCTTCTTTTCTTGCTTACAGTCAGTGCGGGTGTCGATGGTACGTCCAAAGATGGTAGCTGGGATTCCCCGTGACAAGCAGTAGTACAATCCTTGACGGATAACCTCCAAGTCAAGGGGGAGGACACCTGCAAGAACCCAGAGGGCCGGAGAACTTACTGTGCAACAGGCCCTGGTAATGGCGAGCAATATACTCCGCTGAACCGGTATCAGCTGGACATCCTCAAAATTATCTGACTTCGATGTCAGGTTGGTCATTTTTTGTGCTGTCAGTGGTTTGTTGAGTGCTCGATGGCCGTTCAGTGACGTTACAAATCAATTCAGTGGGATTTGTACTGGGTGTATCCATATTCTCAGATTAGTTGGAAATATTGGTTTATTGGGAATATTCGGATAACTGACATTATTGCTGCACAGTTAGATAGAGGTTGCGGAATGACAAAGTTTGGTGCCAACCACAGGTTTGTGGCTGAATTTGAAGCTGATAGCACATGGATGTTGATTTGGGCTATCACCCACTGTCACGTGACGGGGGGGGGGGATGCATAAGCATAAAGATAGCCTTGGAGAACCAGTGCTGCTTTCTTCTAGCGTTTTCGCAGCTGTAGAAGCTTATGGTGAAGTCTGTTTTTTCACTATACAACCAGGAACGAAAGTAAAAGCTGTCCATGGTAAGTCTGTTGCAGAGGGGGAGGAATCACTGAAATCATGATTGAACCAAAAATTGTTCTCTAACACAGTTTGAATATATAAATTATCACAGTTCAAGGTTTCACAGGTGGGAACACCGACCCAATCAATGCGGCAGTCTAGGTCACAACTGAAGGAGTAGATATCAATTCACTAATCCCTGCGCCGGAGGGGAGTGCTACACATTCCTCCCAAGTCAAGTGCAGGGTATTTGCATAGCAACCACTAATGATATTAAGAGTAGGAGACCGGCGGAATTACTTAACAAGTACAGGTCACTGTTGAAAAAAAGCCGTGCATTAGGGTTGAATTTGAAAGTGTCTGCAATTCTGCCCAGACACGATAGGAGGGAGTATATGATGAAAGCCCTGTCAATCAATTGAGCCCTGGAAAGATTGTGCAATGCTCAAGGTGTAGAATTTTTTTCAGCCTGGTCTGTACTTGTTAACAGGAGAGATTGCTTCTACAGGGATGGGATAAACTTAAATAGAAAGGGTGCGAGAAAGTTTGCTGATGCTATCGAGGCAGTGTTAGGTGGGTCGGAAAACTGCTAGCTTGGGGGGGAGATACAAACACTAATAGATTAACAGTAGCCACTGTCCGAGGTGAAAGTGATTCTTGCACTGCTTCTATTGGAATGAGCAGCAGCCTGGAAAATAAGATGCAGGATATTTCAGAGACTGCTGGGAATCGTTGGGGTACAAATAAACACATGGGTTGTGTTAGGGTAGCAAAGAAAAAGAACAGGTGCATGTATACTTGTGTGTACACAAATGCTAGGAGTTTAGTAAATAAATTTGATGAATTTGAGGTATTGCTCAAAACATCAAAGGCAGATATTGTTGGGATATCAGAGACGTGGTGTCACACAGATATAAGGAATGCAGAACTGGAATTTGGGGAATACAATGTCTACAGAAAGGATAGACAGGATAGGAAGGGAGGAGGGGTTATGCTATTAGTTAAGAAATACATAAAATCCAAGGAAGTGAAGCCAGTCGACATCACTGGACAGTGCAGTGTCGAGTCAGTTTGGTGTGACATAAGCATTGGGAGATCAAAATTGAGAGTAGGAGTGTGCTATAGGCCTAATGACTCTGATGAGTATAATAAGAAACTGTACAGGGAAATAGAGTGGGAAAGTAAATCAGAGAGTCTTATAATGGGAGATTTTAATTTCCTAGATATTGACTGGAATTTGGGAGCTGGTCACTCACACACGAGCAGGGCTTTTGTGGATTTATTGGATGATTGTTTTCTACATCAGCATGTTCGGGAGCCAACTAGAGGGAGTAATACTCTTGATTTGATTATCAGCAGTGATTCTTCATGCATTAAGAATATGCAGATAGAGGAACCACTAGGTGGCAGTGATCACAGTGTGCTGAAGTGGGATTTACTCAAAGAGGTAACTACCATTAGGGGTAAAGGTTAGGGTTATTGCTTCCGTAAAGGCGACTAAGATGGACTGAGACAGTATTTAAATTCTATACAGTGGAACCAACTGATGATGTTACCAACAGCAAATTCAAAATGGGAAGCATTCAAAGAACTTATCTTGGAAGCTACTAGGCTTTACATACCAACTAAGAAATATTGTTCAAGGTTTAGACCTAAATGGATGTCAGATGAACTAATGAGACATATGGCAGAGAAGAAAAATGCATGGGATAAATACAAATTAACACGTGACACAGAAGCCTATGATAGATACAAGTTGATCTGTAACCAAGTTACAAAGGAGGTTAGGCAGGCGAAGGCAGATTACGAGATATCTTTGGCAAGGGATGCAAAAAAAAACAGCAAAGAGTTCTTTACTTATGTAAACTCTAGAAGGAAGGGGATAAATCAGATTGGTCCACTTGATATCGATGGGTCAACTGTTGATGATCCTGCTCAGGTAGCTAACAAACTAAATGAATATTTCGCATCGACATTCACACATGAGGAGTTATTCAGCAAGGGGAATGCCAGAGGTGTATTCAACACTGGCAGTAAGCTAGAGAATCTTGTAATAACTGAGATTAAAGTGGAAGAGAAATTGCTGAAGATAAACACAAGCAAGGCACCTGGGATGGATGGGATCTATCCAGTTATATTAAAGGAAGCAGCAAAGGAAGTAAGCAAACCCTGAGCCATAATTATGAGAGCTTCCTTGGACTCAGGGGAGGTACCCATGGACTGGAGATGTGCAAATGTGACCCCAATTCACAAAGGAGGATCAAAGGCTGACACAAGTAATTATAGACCTGTGAGTTTAACTTCTGTTCCCCAAAAATTAATGGAGGCACTGGTTAAAGAAGCACTGCAGGATCATCTAGACAAGACTTCATTTATAGCTCGGACACAGCATGGTTTTGTTAAGGGGAAGTCTTGCCTGACCAATTTGATTGGATACTATGATGCAGTCACAAAAAAACTGGATGCAGGGAATTACTTTGATATTATATACTTGGATCTTAGAAAGGCTTTTGATGCTGTTGCACATGGAGGACTGCTGCACAAATTGGAGCAGTGTGGCATTGGAGGCAAATTGCTGCTATGGATAAAGGGGTCGTTGAGGGGGAGAAGACAGAGAGTGGTTATCAATGGACACTGCTCATCGTGGAATAATGTTATTAGTGAAGTCCCTCGGGGTTCAGTATTGGGTCCATTATTGTTTTCTGTATTTATAAATGATATTGATGATGGTATATCAAGCTTAATGTCCAAGTTCGCAGACGATACAAAGGTTGGCAGGGTTGTCAAGGACACTACTGACACTATGCTGCTGTAACAGGATCTGGAAAGATTGAGCAGATGGGCTGAGAGGTGGCAAATGAAGTTTAACATTGACAAATGTAAAGTATTACATATTGGAAACAGCAACTGCAAAGCAACGTATCAACTCTGTGGTACTACACTGACAGTGGTAGAGAATGAAAGGGACCTGGGGGTGTTTGTGCAGGCAGATATGAAGTTCTGTGAGCAGTGCAGATGGGCTGGAAGAGGAGCTCATGGTGTATTGTCAGACCACACCTAGAGTACTGTATACAGGCCTGGAGGCCTCATTTCAAGAAGGTTATTGTTATTTGGTTTTCAGGAGCATTAGCAACTAAGGCCATATTGCTCCGTGATATGCGGTGGTCATTCCCTTGACCTTTCCGCATCCTCCGTATTTGGTGGTGACGGGCTCGAACCCCGGTCTAATCAAGAAGCGTGTGCTACGCACTGCTGCTCCTTCCCACCTGGCTACGGAGGCGCCATTTTCAAGAAGGATGTAGAGCTGCTGCAACGAGTACAGAGAAGGGCAACAAGATTAGTGAATGGAACAAAGGGGTGCTCTTACGAAGCAAGGCTTCAGTTTTGCAAATTACAGTGTCTGGAGACTAGGCGCGAACGAGGTGATCTGATAGAGGTGTATAAAGCCTTGAATGGTTTGAGCATGCTCAATGCTGATGGGATTCTTCCTCTTGCTCAGAATAATCACCCGAGAGGGCATAAATTCAAATTGAGGAAAGACAGATGTAGAATAGACGTGCGGAAATTTGCCTTTAGCCAGCGGGTGGTTGGTTGGTGGAACAGACTTCCATAACTAGTTGTGGAAGTTTATAGCCTAGATTAGTTTAAGGCTCAGCTGGACAGGTATTTTGAACAAATAGAGGGGTGAAGTGGAAGTGGTTATTTTTTATTTATTTATTTTATTTTTTTTTTTTTGGCTGATGCTGCATAAGCTTGCTTTCCTGCATCAAATGCCTCTACTAATGCTAATGCTATCCACAGTATAATTGGTGCCTCTCTATAGCCCTGCTATCAGCCGCATGGTGACCAGTACGGTCTGGCAACAAAGGATATAGATAAAAAACGCAAATAATCTGCAAAGTTCCCGGTAAATAATCAAAAGTTTCTCACCCTGAGATCCACTGTAGTAGTTCTACTAAGGAGAAAACTTTTCAAAAACTAGTAGACAATCTAGCCACATATTCGTAAACAAAATCCAGGAGTGCAGAAAATGTGCATCCACACTGGACGGCGGCCATATTCTCCGCCAAAACGGTTAGAGATAGCAAAAACAGTTAGAGATAATGCTGTGAATATTGGTGGGTATGTCATTTAGGGTATGGGGAAGCGATTTGTAGAATAGTTCACATTTCTGCCACCAGGGAGAAATGTGAACTATTCTACAAGATTTCTAAATTTATCTTTGGTATCTGGTACGAACACGTAACCAGCAGATCCTTTAACTCCTGTAAGGTCCATGGTTGAGACGCTGCAGATCGGAGTTCCTTCCAATCCACAGATGCTCGATGGGATTAAAGTCTGGGGAATTTGGAGGCCAGGACATGGAAGTCTTCCTCATGTTCCACAAACCAGTCTCGAACAATCCGAGCGATGTGGCATGGTGCATTATCCTGCTGAAAGATGACACCACCAGAGGAGAAGACTGTTGCCATGAAAGGGTGTACCTGGTCAGCAATGATGTTTAGGTGGGTGGTAGATGTCAGAGTGCCTGGCACATGGATGACTGAATCCAGGGTATAAACTTTGAGTGATGTTTTGCTATCCCAGCAAAACCTCACCCAAAGCATGACACTGCCGCCACTGGCTTGTTTTCGTCCCACCGTGCATCAAGGCGCCATTACTTCCCTAGGTAAACGATGCACATGCACTCGGCCATCCACATGTGCAACAGGAAATGTGATTCATCGGACCAGACGACCTTCGTCCAATCACTCAAGGTCCAATTTCGATGCTCGCATGCCCATTGTAGGCGCTGTCACTGGTGAACCGTGGTTAGCATTGGCACTCGGAGCAGCCTGCTGCTATGGAACCCAATTTTCAGCAGGGTTCTATGTACTGTGTGTTGTGACACATTACTCCCATCACCAGTATTCCAATTACTGGCGAGTTGTCCCACGTTGCTCTTCTGTTGCCCTGTACCATCCGGGAGAGCCTTCGCTCACCTCGAGCATCGATGAGCCGTGGTCGTCCAAAACTTCGCCAGCGGTTTGTGGGTTCCCCCCTCCTTGGACCACTTTCGGTAGGTACTAACCATGGCTGACTGTGAGCATCCCACCAGCCCTGCCGTTTCAGATATTCTCTGACCCAGTCATGTGGCCATTACAGTTTGGCCTTTGTCAAACTCGCTTAAGTCTGCTGCCTTTCTTATGAAGAACAAGAGTAACACTGATTAACAGAGCTCAGTATCAGTTGTTTTTTTATACCGTGTCCCTACCTGCACACGCACCGTAGTTCATCTGCAGTTGCTTCGATTTGCATAATGACTTGCTGGTCATAATGTTTTGGTTCATTGGTGTGTATATATATATATTAATTGAATGACATACACTCCCACATAAAAGTTTGTAATTACATTTCATTTCATTTTTCTTTAATTTTCAAAGTTTTTATTAAAATTGGACCAACTTCTTTACCAAGTTTTATTAAAATATTTTCTATTATGTATAGAAATCAAAAAAATTAGATAATATTTAAGGAATTTCTAGAAAGTAGGAGTATTGTTTCAGTGTTATACAAGATTGTAGATGATTCTAGAGTGTATTGCAATAATATAACTTGAGGAGTAAGAGCTGTAACTTATAAAATTGAACAACTGTCATTCAGAAAGACTGTTTGGTGTAAGTTTTATTTTTTTTTTTGATAAACATGGCAAGAAATAAGGAACTGTTGTTGAAAAAAATAAGTTCTATTATAACTGTGTATAAAGAAAGTTATTCCATGAGAAATATTGGCAAAAAACTAGATGTTTCCTTTAAAAAAATACAAACTACCATTTGACGACCCAAGGAGACTGACTGTTTAAATGACAAAGTATAAAACCATAACACTGATTTTTAAATGCAATCAACCACCTACTGCATCCGAAATCCAAGCAGAGTTCTTAAACAAGCAGGATTTCATAGTTGTGTACTGGTCTGACAATCCTTATTAATGCCAGAAAATCAAAAGAAACAGTTGGCTTGGACTGCGAGCCATCAACATTGCGCAGTTGAAGAGTGTAAAAATGTATTGTGGATGGATTAACTCTAATTCAAAATTTTTGAATCCAAGTGTAGAGTTTGTGAGTGATCAACTGAAGAAAAAAGGTACCACATTGTTTAATGCCTACAGTCCAGCATGGTGGTAGTTCCATCATGGTCTGGGGTTGCTTCTGTTTTTCTAGAGTAAGTGACACCAGATTTGATGGAATTTTAAATAAAGAAGGCCATAAAAATATTCTTGAACATAATGCAATATCCTCTGGACTTCGGCTTTGTGGAATAAATTTTATATTACAACAAGACAATGACCCGAAGCACTCTAAGCTGTTCAGGAACTTTAAAGAAACTAAACAACAGGAGGGGATGTTGCAAATTATGGTGTGACCACCCCATTTATGAGAAACTTTGCAGGTTACATGAAATAAAGTTAGTCAGGACACTATTATAAAATTAATTGGCAGAATGCCACATCTGTGTAAGGCAGTGATTAAAATTAGTAAATTAGTATAGATTAAAATCTTGTGGAGGATATTTTGATGAAAAATTAGTATAGTTGATAGTATTAATCATTTCAATATTTCTTGCTGTAAATTTTTCAATGCGTAATAAAAAATCTTAAAATACTTTGTAATGTGCTGTTTCCTTATATTAAACCTTACATTGTCATAGCTAATTTCAAAAAAATTAACAAAAACTGTTGCAATATGCTCTGATCCCAAAATTTTAGCCAGCAGTGTTGTATTATGCTATACTGTTACATTTGTAGAGTTTTAAATTAGTTATAGCTTGTATATTGTAAGTTATAGCTTTATATTTGTAAGTTATAACTTACAAAATCTCTAGTTAAATTTAAAAATAAGTTAACAAACATGACCAGATATGTTAAACCAGGGTTGGGGAACCTGCGGCCTTTTGTATATTTCTCTCAAATGCAAAATCCGCCTTTTATTTCATGACATAACACCAACTTCAAAATATTTTTAAGGTAAATTTTGTTTATTCTCTTTTTTATATATCGTTATTCTCTTTATATAAATTAGTTTACATTTATCCCATACATTATCAAAAAAGAATGCATAAAAACATGGGATAGATCGATAGAGGACAAAACAAAGTTATATCGATATAAATAAAATTATTTATATCGATAACTGTGTAGTTAACGAGAGGCCTGTCAGTGGCAACTCAGTAATTGGCGAACTGGCAACCACCCAGTGATTCATGTCATAGACCTGAGAGCTTCTTAAGAAGGAACTTTTGTTAATATGTAACATGTTAAAGAAAATGTTTGCATTAAATAAAATGTATGCATTGCCTTTTCTAGTTAAGGAAAATAATAATGAATTATGTATTAAAGTAAATACATTGTAAAGCATTTATTCTAATTCAACTAATCTTTACAAAATATTATTGTTTCTGGCATGGAATATTATTGTTATGGCATCACTTCATTTGGCAACATTGCCATTCTTGTCAGTGATGACTCATCTTGCTGACTGCTATCAGTGTTAGTTGACACACCTGTTATTCACCCCAGTACCATTGGCTTCCAGTGCTTGTTTCCATTAAAATTGAATCTTGGATCAATCTGTGTATTTCATTTTTAATTTTTATTGGTAACCCAATCATGTCAAGAAATAAGAAAAGAGCATTAAAGAAAGAAAAGAGAGTATTCAGTGAAGAATGGTAATTGCAGTATTACGTTGTTGCAGTGAACAATAAAATGTTTGCTTTGCAACTCCATGTTGGCAACAGTGAAGAAATACAATGCATATCAGCATTATGCAACTCATAAGGACGAGATATGCTAAACTAGAAGGAGAACCTTGAAAGTCTGCACTAAAGTGAATTAAAGAGGGAAAGCAGACTGACATCACTGAAGAGACATAAAGTAGCATATACTTGGAAGAAGAGGTAAGCATTTAGCGATGTGGCAATCATAAAATAATGCATTGTTGAAGTTGTGGGATGTTTAGATTCAGTTAAGGTTAAGAAGTAGTAATAGTAGTAGTGGCATGTGATGCAAGAAAGAGCAGTGTATGAGCTTATGCAGCATCAGCCAAATAAAAAAAAAAAAATTCACACAACCATTCCCTCTAAATGTTTGTCCAGTTCCTCCTTAAATTTATTTAACCTATCAACTTCCACAACGACAGATAGAAGTTTGTTCCAGAAATTAGTCACCTGCTGGCTAAAGGCAAATTTCCACACATCTGTTCTACATCTGTCTTTCCTTAATTTGAATTTATGCTCCCTTAGGTTCATAATCTGAACAAGTGGAAGAATCCCATCAGAATTCAACATACTCAACCCATTCAAAGAGATGTAGGATAGACGTGCGGAAATTTGCCTTTAGCCAGCGGATGGGTGGTTGGTGGAACAGACTTCCATCCCTTCTCATGGAAGTTGATAGCCTAAATAAGTTTAAGGCTCAGCTGGACAGGTATTTCGAACAAACAGAGGAGTGAAGTGGAAGTTTTTTTTTTGTTTTTTTTTTTTGGCTGATGCTGCATAACTTGCTTTCTTGCATCAAATGCTTCTACTAATGCTAAAGGCCTTATACACCTCAGTTAGATCATTGCACAGGTGCCTAGTCTCCAGCCATTGCAATTTGCAGAACTTAAGCCTCTCTTGGTAAGAGGATCCCTTCATTCCCCTCACCAATCTTGTTGCCCTTCTCTGTACACACTCCAGCAAATCTACATCCTTCCTAAAATGAGGCCTCTAGACCTGTATGCAGTACTCAAGGCGTGGCCTGACCATTGCCTTATACAAAGGGACAATCACCTCCTTTTCCCTGCTAGCAAAATACTTATATATATCATTGACAAAACTCCATGATCTGCCCTGGCAGCCTGTCTGCATTGCTCAGAAAACTTCATATCTGCCTGCACACTCCCAGGTCTTTTTCATTTTCTACCACCTTAAGTGTAGTACCACACAGTTGGTTAGTTTCTCTGTGGGGTTACTTCTACCCATATGCAGTACTTTGCATTTGTCAAGGTTAAACTTCAGTTGCCACTTTTCAGCCCATCTGCCCAAATTTTCAAGATCCTGTTGCTGTAGCACGCTGCCATTACTGTCATTAACAACCTTGCACCTTTGTATCATCTGCAAACTTCTACACTAAGCCTGATATACCTTCATCAATATCATTGATAAATATACAAAACAACAGTGGACCCAACACCGAACCCTGTGGGACTCCACTAATAACATTAGTCCACGAAGAGCAGCACCCATTGATTACCACCCTCTGTCTTCTCCCACTCAACCATCCTTTTACCATTGTAGCAATTTACCCTTAATACCATTCTGCTCCAATTTGTACAGTAGTCTTCCATGCGCAACAGTGTCAAATGATGATGATGTACTGATGTGGTATTTACTTAAAGATATAATTACCATCAGGGGTAAAGGAAAGGGTTTTTGCTTCTACTTCTAGAAGTACAAACAACTACCTCTTTCAAGTAAGACCATAACTGATCAGCAACGTGAATTAGCTTGTAATATAACAGAACAGGCGCCTCCGTAGCCAGGTGGGAAGGAGCAGCAGTGCGTAGCACACGCTTCTTGATTAGACCGGGGTTCGAGCCCGTCACCACCAAATACGGAGGATGCGGAAAGGTCAAGGAATGACCACCGCATATCCCGGAGCAATATGGCCTTAGTTGCTAATGCTCCTAAAAAACCAAAATAACAATAACAGAACAGTTTCATGCAATATGCCAAAGCAAAGACATTTATTATTCGATCATCTTGGATGAATCCACTGACATTACTGGCTGAACACAGGTGTTATTTTTTATTCATGGTATAACTGTGGATTTTCATTGTCATGAGGAGTTACTGGTTTTGGGTACCCTTACTGCCAGGACACATGGAATTGACATGTTCACTATCTTCAAAGGAAAATACTGTGAAGCAAAATTGAATTTATGTAAGTATATGCACAGATAGCACACCTTCCACGAGAGGAAAATATGAAGGATTTGTTGTGCTATTCCAGAAAGAATTGCCAGATCCAAATACTTTGATTTCTTTTCACTGTATTCTTCATCAGCAGAATCTGTGCACCAAATCTACTGTTTTAAGTGACACATTAAATAAAGTTATAGGTATTGTAAACTACATTCGAGCAAATACATCATGACTTCGCCAATTTCGCAACATGCTTCAGCTTGATTAAGAAACATTCAGTGTGGATCTGCCATATCATTCTAAAGTGTGCTGGTTGTCCCAGGGACAAATACTTTTCAAACTTTTACCTTTGCGAAAACAAATCACAACAATATTTAGTCACCAGACTATTAAAAATAGAAAACAATAAAATAAATAGTTGTTTGGTGTTCATATCATGCATGAACAACATAAAATTCGCTTTATTTAAATAGATTGAGAGAGAAAGTCCAATTTTTGCAATATAGTTAAATGAATTCACAGATATTTAAAACCTTGCTCAACTTATTGTATGTGACCAGGGGCTCACATCTTGTGAGTATGGGCTTGGCACACCCAGGGTCCTGAGCTGGATATCATCATTCTTCACTTTCTTTCTTGGTGATTCCATTCTACTTCTGACTCTTGTTCTCTCTCTCTCTCTCTCTGGTGCAACATAAGCCTCAAGTTTCCTTGCACCATACAGTTAATAATAATAATAAGCTTTTTTTGAGGAAGTGAATGAACAGTGTGAATTGTCAAAAGTGGAATTCTGCAGAGATATTGCATTGCATTTTGTGTGATATAACGTCAAAGCAAAATTATCCGAATATTTTTTTTTGGCAAGGTAAAACCAAATCTATACAGGGTGTCTCAAAAATATTGGTATAAACGTTTAGGGGAGGTAGGTAACATCTAAAGGAATGTGAACCGCATAGGAACCCATAACCGGAAATGTCACCATAAGTCGGTACACGGCGCTGTTCAAAGTTCGCGAGAGGGAAAATTTCTGGTTTACTCATTTTACGCAGTAGTCGCCGCATGAAGAGCATGCATCGATATATGAACTGTGAGCTGGCAGACATGCACCTATTGTATGGATTAGCAGAGGGCCCACACGGTGTGTGCCCCCATGCAGCACAACATCGCTTCACAATAAATGTGTGGGCAGGTATGGTCGGTGACTGCTTAGTCGGCCTATACCTGTTACCATCCCACATGAACTCCGCTAAATATTGGATCTTTCTCGAACAAGTTCTACCAGGGTTACTTGATGATGTTCCAGCAAATATGAGATGCAACATTTGGTTTCAACATGACAGGGCGCCTGCCCATTATGGAAGGTATGTTTGTGACCATTTGAACAGGCGTTTTGGGCGTCGATGGATTGGCCGTGGTGGACCCCATGCTCACCTGATTTATTGAGCCTTGATTTCTTTCTGTGGGGGACCCTCAAATCTATCGTGTATGAATCGCCTGTGGAGATGGAAATGGATCTCGTGGCGAGACTTGTCTGCGCTGCTGCTACTGTCAAAGAAACTCCAGGTGTGTTCAACCGTGTCTGCCAATCTATTCTGCGTCGGTGTCACGCATTCATTGGGTCTTGTGGTGGAACCTTCGAGCATCTGTTGTAACATCATGAAATGCATCCATTTTGTACTCCATTGTTAATATTATGTCAAATAAATGTTTACCACTAATTACTGTCTTGTGTCATTTCTGCTTCTTGTGCCTTTGCTACTACTTTCCCGTGATGTTTCCGGTTATGGGTTCCTATGCGATTCACATTCCTTTAGATGTTACCTACCACTCCTAAACGTTTGTACCAATATTTTTGAGACACCCTGTATATGATATGTGGCTTAAAATACAGACATTTTGGAAAAAGCTGACCTTTTTCAAAACCTTACTTACCCGATTGGAACTTTCAGCTGAACAGTTTCGTGAACTGGCAAAAGTAATTAATAAACAGGATACAAACAAATCATTAAGGAAATGCAACATAAATGAATATGCAGCTGTTCTAGACTCCCCTGATTGAAGAATGCAATGAAAGGTTTTCTGATTTTGAGAAACATGATCTCACACTGAAACTAGCTTTTCAACTACACTTGATTGATGTCTCCAAAGCACCTGATGACTTACAGATGGAATTAATTGAGATCTCAGAAGATAATATTCTGAAGTCTCTATTTGATGTGAAGAAGGATCCTCTTCAAATATGGAAAAATGCTTTTGAATACCACGTCTACATCAACATGCTTGTTGAATACTATTTTGCTTTGTCACAACCTACGGTTGTGAATCAACATTTTCATAAATGACACAAATTAAAACAAGCTTGAGATCTTGGATGAGAGATATTCACTTAGAGGATCAATTAAAACTACGCTGAACGATGATGGAACCAAATATCAGACTACTATCTGGCATTAAGCAGTCGCAAAAAAGTCATTAAATGCTTTGCTGTCTAAGTTTGGTTTGCTGTCTAAAAGCAAAAGGCTCAAGTTAATGGGAGTACTGTGGCTCAGAGGAGAACTGAGGAGGGCAGTTGCCCTCTGAATCACAGCCTTTTAAAATGCACTGCTTGCATGATGTTTGTGGAGCAATCAGGTACGGGACATGATATTGCCATGGGGATGTCTTTGTGTGTGCATGATGCAAGGAGTGTAACAAAATCAGACAACAACTCAGCGTTGTTATGGGCCTATATGAGAGCTTGAAGGACAGGGGATGCCCTCGAAGGAACTAAATTGAGGGGCCCATCAAACTCTCAGCTGCCCACATCAACAACGCCAGAGCTTGCACTTGGTCATCACGCAACACAGCGGCAAGGCAGAATGCGCTGGTCCCACAGGAACTAATAGTTGTTGGTGACTCTATTGTCAGGGAAACGGAGAACACGCTTTTGGAACAGGACCAGGGTATACTGCCAGGGGCAAAGGTTGATGACGTAGAGCAGATATCATCCTTTAAGGGCACAGAAGTTGATATAATTGTACACGTTGGCACTAATGATATCAAGAGTAGGAGACCGGCAGAATTACTTAACAAGTACAGGTAACTCTTGAAAAAAAGCCATGAATTAGGGTTGAATTTGAAAGTGTCTGCAATTCTGCCCACACACGATAGGAGGGAGTATATGATGAGAGCCTTGTCAATCAGTTCGGCCCTGGAAAGATTGTGCAAGGCTCAAGGGGTAGAATTTTTTTCAGCCTGGACTATACTTGTTAACAGGAGAGACTGCTTCTACAGGGATGGGATACACTTAAATAGAAAGGGTGCAAGAATATTTGCTGATGCTATCGAGGCAGTGTTAGGTGGGTCGGAAAACTGCTAGCTTGGGGGGGGATACAAACACTAATAGATTAACAGTAGCCACTGGCAGAGGTGAAAGTGATTCTTTCACTGCTTCTATTGGAATGAGCAGAAGCCTGAAAAACAAGATGCAGGATATTTCAGAGACTGCTGGGAGTCATTGCGGTACAAGTAAGCACATGGGTTGTGTTAGGGTAGCTAAGAATAGAAACAGGTGCATGTATACTTGCGTATACACCATTGTTAGGATTTTGGTAAATAAATTTGATGATTTTGAGGTATTGCTCAAAGCATCAAAGGCGGATATTGTTGGGATATCAGAGACGTGGTGTCACACAGATATAAGGAATGCAGAACTGGAATTTGGGGAGTACAACGTCTACAGAAAGGATAGACAGGATAGGAAGGGAGCAGGAGTTATGCTATTAGTTAAGAGACATAAAATCCAAGGAAGTGAAGCCAGTTGACATCGCTGGACAGTGCAGTGTCGAGTCAGTTTGGTGTGACATAAGCATTCGGAGATAAAAATTGAGAGTAGGAGTGTGTTATAATCCTAATGACTCTGATGAGTATAATAAGAAAATGTACAGGGAAATAGAGTAGGCCAGTAAATCAGAGAATCTTATAATGGGGGATTTTAATTTTCCACATATTGACTGGAATCTGTGGGTTGGTCACTCACACACTAGCAAGGATTTTGTGGATTTATTGGATGATTGTTTTCTACATCAGCATGTTCGGGAGGCAACTAGAGGGAGTAATATACTTGATTTGATTATCAGTAGTGATTCTTCATGCATTAAGAATCTGCAGATAAAGGAACCACTAGGTGGCAGTGATCAGTATGCTGAAGTGGGATTTACTCAAAGAGGTAACTACCATCAGGGGTAAAGGGAAGGGTTATTGCTTTTGTAAAGGCAACTACAATGGTCTGAGACAGTATTTAAATTCTATACAGTGGGACCAACTGATGATGTTACCAACAGCAAATTCAAAATGGGAAGCATTCAAAGAACTTATCTTGGAAGCTACTAGGCTTTATATACCAACTAAGAAATATTGTTCAAGGTTTAGGTCTAAATGGATGTTGGATGAACTAATGAGACATATGGCAGAGAATAAAAATGCATGGGATACATATAAATTAACATGTGACACAGCAGCCTATGATAGATACCAATTGATCTGTAATCAAGTTACAAAGGAGGTTAGGCAGGCGAAGGCAGATTACGAGAAATCTTTGGCAAGGGATGCAAAGAAAAACAGCAAAGAGTTCTTTACTTATATAAACTCTAGAAGGAAGGGGATGAATCAGATTGGTCCACTTGATATCGATGGTTCAACTGTTGATGATCCTGCTCAAGTAGCTAACAAACTAAATGAATATTTTGCATCGACATTCACACACGAGGAGTTATTCAGCGAGGGGAATGCCAGAGACATATTCAACTCTGGCAGTAAGCTAGAGAATCTTGTAATAACTGATAGTAAAGTGGAGGAGAAATTGTTGAAGATAAACATAAGAAAGGCACCTGGGGTGGATGGGATCTACCCAGTTATATTAACGGAGGCAGCAAAGGAAGTAAGCAAACACTTAGCCATAATTATGAGAGCTTCCTTGGACTCGGGGGAGGTACCCACAGACTTCAGATGTTCAAATGTGACCCCAATTCACAAAGGAGGATCAAAGGCTGACAAAAGTAATTATAGACCTGTGAGTTTAATTTCTGTTCCAGAAAAATTAATGGAGGCACTGGTTAAAGAAGCACTGCAGGATCATCTAGGCAAGACTTCAGTTATATCTCGGACACAGCATGGTTTTGTTAAGGGGAAGTCTTGCCTGACCAATTTGATTGGATACTATGATGCAGTCGCAAAAGAACTGGATGCAGGGAATAACATTGATATTATATACTTGGATCTTAGAAAGGCTTTTGATACTGTTGCACATGGAAGACTGCTGCACAAATTGGAGCAGTGTGGCATTGGAGCCAAATTGCTGCTATGGATAAAGGGGTGGTTGAGAGGTAGATGACAGAGAGTGGTAATCAATGGACACTGCTCATCGTGGACTAATTTTATTAGTGGAGTCCATCAGGGTTTAGTGTTGGGTCCATTATTGTTTTCTGTATTTATGATATTGATGATGGTATATCAAGCTTAGTGTCCAAGTTTGCAGATGATACAAAGGTTGGCAGGGTTGTCAAGGACACTACTGACACTATGCTGCTGCTGCAACAGGATCTGGAAAGGTTGAACAGATGGGCTGAGAGGTGGCAAATGAAGTTTAACATTGACAAATGTAAAGTACTACATATTGGAAACAGCAACTGCAAAGCAACGTATCAACTCTGTGGTACTACATGACAGTGGTAGAGAATGAAAAGGATCTGGGGGTAATTGAGCAAGCAGATATGAAGTTCTCTGAGCAATGCAAATGAGCTACAAGAGTAGCTCATGGTGTCTTGTCTATGATATACAGGAATTTTTCTAGCAGGGATAAGGAGGTGATTATTCCCTTGTATAAGGCAATGGTCAGGCCACACCTAGAGTACTGTATACAGGTCTGGAGGCCTCATTCCAAGAAGGATGTAGAGCTGCTGGAACAAGTACAGAGAAGGGCAACAAGATTAGTGAATGGAACAAAGGGTTGCTCTTACGAAGAAAGGCTTAAGTTTTGTAAATTACAGTGTCTGGAGACTTGGCACCAGCGAGGTGATCTGATAGAGGTGTATAAAGCCTTGAATGGTTTGAGCATGATGATGGGATTCTTTCTCTTGCTCAGAATAATCACCTGAGAGGGCATAAATTCAAATTGAGGTAAGACAGGTGTAGGATAGACGTGTGGAAATTTGCCTTTAGCCAGCGGGTAGTTGGTTGGTGGAGCAGCTTCTTCCATCCCATGTCCTGGAAGTTGATAGCTTAAATAAATTTAAGGTTCAGTTGGACAGGTATTTCGAACAAACGGAGGGGTGAAGTGGACGTGTTTTTTTTTTTTTTTTTTTTTGGCTAATGCTGCATAAGCTTACTTTCTTGCATCATATGCCTCTGCTAATGCTAAGTTTGCCCATTTTTAATTTTGTTATCATCTTTGCTAAACAAATAAATGTCTTTGCTAATTTTTTGTTTAATTTCTCATATGATAATTAAAATTGCTATAAGTAACATTGTAAATATGCCCACAAAAATATAATTTTTTTTGTATATATTTAATTCTCAGCCTAATGGTATGTTGGTTAAATAAAATATGGCCTTCCAATGTAAAAAGGTTCCCCACCCCTGTGTTATACACTTTTATTGAACACAATTTAATATATTAACTAAGTAAAAAAAAAAAAAAATGTCAAAATTTTGCATAAAACTTATTCATTTCCAAGAGCTCAAAATTCTTTGACTGCCATGTTCCCTTATGAGTTTTATTTGAGCAAGAGCAAAGGATTCATCATAAAGACAACATGCAGTGCATAGAAAGAAATGCAAAAATGGATGTAGCATTTTGTAGTGACAGATTATGTTATTATTTGTTGAATATTTCTTTGCATTGTTTATTAAATACAACGATGAGTTCTGATTATGCTGGTATATTGTGCAGAAATATGTTATCCAGTAGTGAAAAACAAAAAAATATGGTTGTGGAAGACCAAAAACATCGGGCATTTTTAGTAAAATGTTCAGAGAGAGAGGATAAAGAAACGATGACAGCCAATTAAATGTGCCGTAATCGATTGCCACAGTTGGTAGTAATTAAAGTGATTCCAAGGTTTATTCCACTGTGGTGACCTTTCCTTAAAAAAAAAAAAAAAAACACACACACACAGCTTGCTCTTAATTTCAGCATCAGAAGGTGACTCTACATGGTAATATTGAACATTTTTAGCTGAACAACATGAAAGAAGCATATGGAATTCCTTTAAAAAACTGCCACATACTTATTATTAATACTGTACCTGTTATTGGTAGGCATGAAAATTGGGATAGCTGTAGTATTAAAAGAAGAGACTGAGCCTGTAGTAGCAAGATGCCATCCTTATCATCTCATTAAACTTGTGTGCTGAAAAAGGAGGAATGCATGCCTTTCTATGAAAGTTGGCGAATATTTGAACACTTTCTAGTGTTTAGAAAGAAGTGCTAAAAGGAAAAATTGATTTAAACAACTTCAACTGTTGCATGCCACTGAAGCAAAATGATTTTTAAGCATGCATGTACATGTTAGCTGTCTTTGGTTTAAAATGTGTAACTAGACTGGTAGAACAGTGGTAATAACCTTTGACAGGTTTTTTAAAAAAGACATGGAAGTGGCAAGAAAGCCATAATGCACTTTTCAATATGACACTTTTCAGACCTCTGCATAGGACACAGTCATCTTGCACATGCATTTCTGCTGAGGTCAGATGACTCTCCTGTGCGTGAAAATTGTGATGCCTTTTTAACTATTCGTCACATTTTAACTGAGTGTCCACATTTCAGACACGAATGTGATTTATATTTTACTGCTTTTAGTCATCTGGCTGAGACTTATGCACTCAATCAGATATTGTCTGACAATGACTATGTGTCTGCTGTTTTTAGATTTTTAAAATCCTTTTTACTCACATTTAAAAATTTATCTTTCATTGTTACTTCTTTATCGATATATCTTTTATACTTAATTAAATGACTCTTGGGAGAAACGAAGGGGATGATTCTCTAATGCATCACAGTCTCAAAAAATGTGTGAAATGTTTGCTGAACTTTCTAAAACAGGACATGCTCTAGCTAAAGAGGATGTCCTTCTGTGTGCTAGATGGCTAGAGTGTCAAGAAATTAGGCACCAGCTCAGCGTTCTGATGGTCATCTATGAGAGCTTCAAGTGTAGGGTAAATGCCCTCGAAGAAATTAATATGAAGGGCCCAGGAAGCTCTCTGCTGCCCAGCTCAATGGCAGAGCTCACTCCTGTGCATCAGGCAACACAGAGGCAATCTCCAAGGCAGAATGTGCTGGTCCCACAGGAACTAGTTATTGTTGGTGACTCTATTGTCAGGGAGATGGGAAATATACTATGCAAGGATAGGTGGAACAGGACTAGGTCTGGGGGCAAAAGTTGATGACATTGTAGGGCAGATATCATCTTTTAAGGGCCCAAAAGGTGATATTGTTGTACACGTTGGAACTAATGACATTAAGAGTAAGAGATCTGCAGATTTACTCAATGAGTACAGGTCAATGTTGAAAAAAGTCGCGAGTTAGGGTTTAATGTGAAAGTGTTTGCAATTCTGCCCAGACATGATAGGAGGGAGTATGTGATGAGAGTCTTGTCGATCACTTCGATCCTGGAAAGATTGTCCAATGCTCAAGGGGTAGAATTTTTTTCAGCCTGGTCTGTGCTTGTTAACAGGAGAGACTATTAACTCTTTTGAATCACTTAATGCATGAATAATCAGCAGTGATTATTCATGCATTAAGAATTTGCAGATAAAGGAACCACTGGGTGACAGTGATCACAATGTACTGATATGGGAATTACTTAAAGATGTAACTACCATCAAGGCTAAAGGGAAGGGCTTTTGCTTTCATAAAGGTGATTACAGGGGTCTCAGACAGTTTTTAAATTCTGTACAGTGGGATCAGCTGATGATGTTACCAACGTTGAATTCTAAATGGGAAGCCTTCAGGAACTTAATCTTGGAGGCTACTAGGCTTTTCATTCCAACTAAGAAACACTGTTCAAGGTTCAGGCCTAAATGAATATCAGATGAATTAATGAGGATCGTGGCAGAGAATAAAAATGTATGGGATGCATATAAGTTATCAGGTGACACAGAAGCCTGTGGCAGATATAAGCTTGTCTGTAATCAAGTCACAAAAGAGGTTGGGCAGGCGAAGGCAGATTACGAGAAATATTTTTCAAAGGATGTAAAGAAAAACAGCAAAGAATTCTTTACTTATGTAAACTCTAGAAGGAAAGGGCTGAATCAGATTGGACCACTTAACATACATAGGTTTACTATTGATGATCCTGCTCAGGTAGCTGATAAACTGAATGATTATTTTGCATCTATATTTACACATGAGGAGTTATTCAATGAGGGGAATGCCAGAAGTTTATCAAACTCTAATAGGGAGCTAAGTGATTTCGTAATAACTGAGAGCAAAGTGGAGGAGAAATTGTTGAAGTTAAACATAAGGAAGGCACCTAGGGTGGATGGGATCTATCCAATTATATTAAAGGAGGTAGCAAACCCTTAACCATAATTATGAGAGCTTCCTTGAACTCAGGGGAGGTCCCCATGGACTAGAGGTGTGCAAATATTATCACCAATTCACAAGGGGTTCAAAAGGTGACACAAGTAACTATAGACCTGTTAGTTTAACTTGTGTTCCGGGGATAATAATGAAGTCACTGGTTAAAGAAACATAGCAGGATCATCTAGAAAAGACTGCAGTAACTATTACTGCAGTCTTTTCTAGATTGCAGTCTTAACTATTACTGCAATCTAGAAAAGACTGCAGTAATAGTTAAGATGCAGCATGGGTTTGTTAAATGGAGGTGTTGTTTGACCAATTTGACTGCATACTATGATGTGGTCACGAAGGAACTGAATGTCAAAAATAATTTTGATATCATATACTTGGTTTTCAGCAAAGTTTTTGATACTGTTGCACATGGAAGACTGCTGTACAAATTGGAGAGGTATGGCATTAAGGGTAAGTTGCTACAATGGATAAAGGGTTGGTTGAGTCGGAGAAGACAGAGTGGTAATCAATGGACACTGCTCTTCGTGGACAAATGTTATTAGTGGAGTTCCCAGGGTTTGGTGCTGGGCCCATTATTGTTTTGTGTATTCATCAATGATGTTGATGAAGGTATATCAGGATTAATGTCCAAGTTTTCAGATGATACAAAGGTTGGCAGGGTTGTTAATGACAGAAAAGACAGTGTGCTACTCCAACTGAATCTAGATAAGTTGGGCAAATGGGCTGAGAGATGGAAACTGAAGTTTAACATTGACAAATGCAAAGTACTGCATATGGGTAGAAGTAACCCCAGAGAAATGTACCAACTATGTGGTACTACACTCAGGGAAGTGGAAAATAAAAAAGACCTAGGGGTAATTGTGCAGTCAAATATGAAGTTCACTGAGCAGTGCAGATGGGCTGCCAAGGCAGGTCATGGAGTCTTGTCAATGATATATAGGAATTTTGCTAGCAGGGACAGGGAGGTGATTATCCCGTTGTGCAAGGCAATGGTCAGGCCACACCTAGAGTACTGTGTACAGGTCTGGAGGCATTATTTTAGGATGGATGTGGAGTTGCTAGAATGAGTACAAAGAATGGCAAGAAGATTGGTGAGGGGAACAAAGGGGTGCTCTTACCAAGAGAGGCTTAAGTTCTGCAAATTGCAGCACCTGGAGAGTAGACACCTGCGAGGTGATCTGATTGAGGTGTGCAAATATTATCACCAATTCACAAGGGGTTCAAAAGGTGACACAAGTAACTATAGACCTGTTAGTTTAACTTGCCTTGAATGGGTTGAGCAAGCTGAATGCTGAAGGGATTCTTCCTCTTGCTCAGAATAAGAACCTGAGGGGGCATAGATTCAAATTGAGGAAAGACAGTTGTAGAATAGATGTGCAGAAATTTGCCTTAACCAGCGGGTGGTTAATTGGTGGAACAGATTTCCATCTTTTGTTGTGGAAGTTAATAGCCTAAATAAATTTAAGACTCAGCTGGACAGAAATTTGGAACAAATGGAGAGGTGAAATGGGAGAGGTGTTTTTTTTTTTCTTTTTTTTTTGCTGATGCTGTATAAGCTTGCTTTCATACATTGTATGCCTCTAGTAATGCTAATGCTAATACATTTTATACCTGTTTTATTATATATATCTTGACTTATTGACCTAATCTATTAGGGCATTGAAAGTTTCACTTTTTTATATGACCTGGTTTTGGCACATTATAGCCTTAGTTGCTAATGTGCCAATAAAATCCAATTCAACCAACCAACACTTTTCAGAGTTATCAAATTGAAAAGTACAAATGATCACTAGTGAGTGGTGCTGATAACTGAATCCAATTCATGATCTAAACATTTTGAAAGATGAAAAATTGATGAACTGGCCAAGTAAGCTTGGTAATTCCTGCATGCTATCCTTGCTATTCCTTTTGAATAGAGAGTCTGTTCATGTTCCTCTCTTTGACTAGAATAAAGCAATTTGCTTGTTTATTTGGAATGTATGCCAATTTTTTAAATTCCAAACATAGCATTTGCAATCATAATTACCTCATCTATTTATTGAGGTTGGTACACCTAGATATGTTAAAGAATAATGTGTAAATTTATTATTCATAAGAACATTGTTTAAATCTGCAACTCCCATTTTGGAAGTAGATTACCAAACTAGAGAACACCAGAACCATAATTCTGACTTAGTTATTGGCATTTCTACTACCAAGGGCATGGAGAATGTAAAGCAAAGGAGAATATTTTGTAGTATTAGGAAATACTTAATTGCTGCATGTTACTATGTGGTTTACCAGTTCCCATTTAAAAATAGCAAAAGTTGTGTGAAAAATGGGAATTAGTGTCATTTTTAATTCTTATAAATGCCTCAATAGCACAAATTTTATTTACTGGTAGTGTATCATTTTCCAATTAAAAATGTTTTGTATACAATTCCCATCACTTTTCAGTATCATTGAAGCAACATGTTCTTTTGCAGTATTAGTTCTGTCAATTTCAGTGTGAGAACCTACTAAAAGCTCTTATGAAAGAAGAAAGAATTGATCTACGGTGGTCCTTTGTTGGCAAACTGAGAAGTGCACAAGGAAGCCTCAAATATAACAAATCTCTTAATTCGTGTTTGGCATTTTAAAGATTCCTCATAGCAATGCTCAGTATGAGAGGATATTCAGCCAGGCAAGGAAAAACAAAAACTGTGTTCAGAGCTTCTTTTTCTGGTGAAGCTTTGGAAATGCTCTCAACAGCAAAGTCTAAACAGTAAAGCCATTGTTATAAACAACAGGCCTGCTGTCTGGAATGTACTTTGAGTCATTGTTTCTGAAGAGGACAAAGTCTGCAGCAGCCTTCTTAAAGAAGCTATAAAAAAAAGTAAAGGTAAAGTGCAGCCATTATCAACCCACTGCAGGATGGAAGCCTCCTCAACAATTCATGCTGAGGGAAATGGACCATAATCTGCCACGCTGGTCCAGTGCGGGTTGGCAGATCGACCGTATTCAGCAGTTAGGGGCTTGAACCCCGGTCTACTCAAAGAGCGTGTGCTACTGCACTCCCGCTCCTGCCCACTCGGCTACGAAGCTATAATCAGTTGATATCTTTACAGACAATCCAAACAGAAATCAATCAATCAGTCAGTCACTCAAACAGAAAAGTCCACTGGCAAAAAAAATCCTGAATGTCTGAAAGCAAATTGTATTGGTAAAAAGTCATATGGTTGTATTTTAATTATAGAATGGATACTTTGGCAAATTTTATTTTCTGGTGGAGTGTGGACTTCAAAAAAACCTCTTTCTTTTGTTATTTACAAGAGTCTGTTTTCCTCCTGCTTACAGTTACTCAATCTTCAGCTGTTCAAAGTTCACAGCTATATTTATCCAGCCAGATGCAGTGTCTGAGACTGCATTTGATCAGTTTGAGTTATTTTTTCTCCACTTTTGACAGTTTTGCATTAAGAATATGTTTTCTCTTTCAAAGAAAACACCTTTTCTCTTTGCTAAAGAATGGTTCAGTGATTAAATTAAATATGAGTGATTTGTCTTTTTAGGGATATGGAAAATCAGCTGACTGGTGGAGTCTTGGAATTCTAATTTATGAATTTACAGCCGGATTTCCTCCATTTCATGGAACAAAACTTAAACAAATTCATGAGCAAGTGGTTCGTGGCAAAGTAAGTGCAAATGTGTATCAAAAAATTTCTTTTTAAATTTGAAGTACTTTCTTTCATTTGGTAGATGTAGGCAACACTTGATATATTCAAAGTAGTTGGTAATTTTCAACATTAGTATGGCATTTCACATTAATATCCACAGCATCATAAATATGAATCTTCCCCCCCCCCAAAAAAAAATTTGGCTAAGGTAAAGAAAGCCAACACGAGAACCACGGAAAACTTTGGGAAACTTTTAGCAGTCTAAAGCGTTTCCCGGTACTGCAGCTTCTCCCTGCATTCTTGGTAAACATATGGTGCATGTTATCGGTAATGGCAGTAGAAGTCGATAATGATGTATTGATTAGTTTTTTTCTTATTATTAAAAGCAGATTATCGGAGTTCAAAAGTGTGCTGAAATTTACTTATGGATTTCCTCAGATTGAGGGTGCGTGTTTATCCCCTCTTCCCACTGTTTTAACCCAATACAAAAATGACTTCTACAGACGGTGTGTGTTATCGGTAGTTGCAATAGAAGTCCTTTTCCTATCGGGTTAAAACAGTGGGAAGGGGGGGCACCTCCGTAGCCAGATGGGCAGGAGCAGCAGTGCATAGCATACGCTTCTTGATTAGACCGGGGTTTGAGCCAGTGACCACCAAATACGGAGGATGCGGAAAGGTCAGGGAACGAACACCGCATATCCCTGGAGCAATCATGGCTTTAGTTGCTAATGTTCCTAAAAAAAAAAAAAAAAAACCAACCAACCAAATAGCGGGAAGGGGGATAAATACCCTAAGACTGAGGCAGTCAGGAGGGTGTACCCGTAAGTAAATTTCAGCCCAAAGGCATTACACTCATTAAATCCAATAATCTGCTTTTAATAATGAGAAAAAACTAATCAATACATTGTTATTAGTATTAGTAATGGCCGCATGCTGCAAGAAAGCCTATGGCTTATGCTGCACCAGCCAAAAAAAAAAAAAAAAAAAAAAAAAACCCCGAATAAAACAATTACAAAAATAATAATAAAAGAAAAGGAAATTAAACCTATCATCGTATGCATTTACCTCACCCAAAGGTACTATTCAGATGACCTTTGAATTTCCCCAAACTGTTAACCTCTACCACCCATGTAGGCAACTTATTCCAGTAATTTATAACTCGCTGGCTAAAATAAAACTTCCTGCAGTCCAACTAAACATCTCCCCCCTTAACTTGAATTTATGTCCCCTAGTTCTAGCATCATTTATAATCTTGAAAATTTCATCCTCATTCATTTTACTGATGCCTCTCAGAGCCTTAAACACCTCAATCAAATCTCCTCTAAAACTCTGCAACCCACATAATCGAAATCTTTCTTCATAAGGACGCCCTTTTGCCGATCTCACCAGGCGAGTTACCCATCCTTGCACTCTTTCAAGAAACTCGATGTCTTTATTTAGGTGCGATCTCCATACTTAACACAGTATTCCAAGTGTAGTCTAACAAAAGCCTTATATAATGTGATTATCACGTCCCTATCTCTACTTGCAAAAGTTCGATAGATCATCGATAGGACATCATGGGCCTTCCTTGCAACCTGTTTACAATGCTCAGAGAATTTCATATCTGACCGTATCGTAACACCCAAGTCCCTTTCCTCCAATACTGGGTTTAGTTGAACTCCACCAAATGAATAAGTTATTTTGGGATTACTGTTTCCCAGGTGTAATACCTTACACTTTGTTGAATTAAAGCATATTTGCCATTTTTCTGACCATTCCTGAAGTCTATCTAGGTTTCTCTGAAGAAGCTCAGCTTGACAGTGATCATTAACTACTCTACCAATTTTAACATAATCTGCAAATTTAGACATCACGCCCTCTATCCCTTCATCGATGTTTTTTATGAAAATTAAAAACAGTGGTCCTAATACTGATCCTTGGGGAATCCCACTTCTTACATCAACCCAATCTGAGGAATAGCCATTTATCACAATCCTCTGCCTCCTGCCCTGAAGCCATCCTGCTATCCATCTAAGGATTTTCCCAGTGATTCCAACCTGTTCCAGCTTATAAAGCAACTGCTCATGTGGGACTGAGTCAAAAGCTTTGCTGAAATCTAAATAAACAATGTCGAAACTATTCCTTAAATCCACCTCACGTGTGACACTTTCAAAATAGCGAACCAGATTTGTTAAACATGATTTTCCCTTTACAAAACCATTCTGAATATCCTTGAGAATTTCAATTGACCTCCATTGCCTCCAATGATGGAGGCAATGGAGGCAAATCATTGCCTCCATGATTTTTCCTACCACTGAAGTCAGACTGACAGGTCGATAATTTCCCACTTCACTCTTAGAACCACCCTTTTGTATGGGAGATACATTGGCACTTTTCCAATCCAACGGAATCTCCCCAGAGTCTAGTGATGCTTGCATAATTAGCTTCAATGGTTCAATGCACTCACTTGCTGCCTCCCTTAAGATTATAGGGTATATTCCATCAACTCCAGGAGCCTTACTTGCCTGTAGGCTCGAAAGTTTTTTCATTAAATAACCTTGCAAAATTTCAATATCATTAATTACATATTTTTCAACTTCACTCCCACAATTTCCCATTGTTACAAAAGGTTTTTCATCTGTAAATATCGATGCAAAATAACTGTTGAGTTCATCTGCAATGGCAGCTGGTGTATTTAATACTATCCCCTTTCCCTTACGTAATGGTCCGATCTTGTTTGTCCTGCTCTTCTTGGCATTTATATATGTGAAGAATTCCTTATCCCCCCCCCCTTTGCTCTGTTTGCTAGCAGCTTCTCATAAACTGCCTTTGCCTGTCGAACCTTTTCTGTGGCTCTATTACAGATCATGTTGTAGCTGTTATAGGCTTCAGTACTTTTTATTGCTCTGTAACTTTTCCATGCCACCTTATCGACTTCTACTGCCATTACCAAGAATGCAAACAGAAGCCGCGGTACCAGGAAACGCTTTTGACTGCTAATAGTTTCCCAAAGTTTCCCATGGTTCTCATATTGGCTTTCTTTACCTTCACCAAATATTTCATTTGTGTTTCTTTACTGAATCAGAATTTAAAAAAAAAAAAAACCTTCAGTTCTTCTGCATTGCTTCAGGGCACTTTGTAGTTGCACTACTGGGCACCTTCTGTATAAAGTGTTAAACCAGCCATTTATTTTCTGGTACCTTATAATTGCTACAAAGCTGAGGTGATTCTGTAATTCAAGGTTAGAAATAAAGCCATCACATCATCACTGCATTGTGTTTATTGTATAAGTGTTTATTTTGTTGTCCAGGTGTTTCTAATTGTTATCATCAGGAAAATTGACTACTGGTCTTAGTGGCACTTCAACTGATGTGTCAAATGGCTTCTCATCTGACAAGCTGGGAACAGACCAGTCAGATCCACATAATTACAGACCAATCTCACTTACTAGCTGCTTGGATAAGACCTTGGAGAAAATGCATGGACACCCCACATTATCAGCATAATAATGAGCATAATAATATATTTGAAATATATTTGAAATTTGAAAGAGCATAATAATATATGCTCTTTCAAATAAAGCAAACTCCATAACTCTAGCACAGACAAGATGAGGTTGTCCTTGTGGGAACAGTATTGGGCATACTGTCCCCATCTCACTCACCTTCACTTGTTGACAGGTGAGGATCCTCTCACTCTTCTCATTGTTACTCTTTATTGATAGTAAAACACATCCTTCCTGATTTTCCCCACAATCAAGCTGCTCAACTTGCAAATTCTAGATCCCTTTTAATCCAACATAAATCATTAAAACTGATATTGTGAGTAACACAGCTAATATGACTGACTTTTTATAGTTTTTTTTTAAAGCAGATTCATTTCTATGAACATTTCTAACATATCTTATACCCAGATTATCCACTTAATTGCAAGCACAGGTTGTGCTAGGAAACTATGATTAAAATAAACAAAAAAAATATATTTAAAACAAAACAAGTGTTCTGTAGGCAATGAAAGGAATGAGGGAATGGAATATTATCTGTTGGGGGCAGTGCATAAACAGTTTGTATTCACCCAGAAGTAGTTGTGATAGAAAGATGGAATTTTTTTGTTTGATACCTTAATCTCTATAGCAACCACACAGAGTTTAGTTTTGATCTGACAATTCATTTTTTTTTTAATTTGCAGTGCTGAATGAAGTACATTACCACAATGGATAAAGTGGAATACAAATCAGTGATTTAGTTCTTCTTTCTGCAAGGAAAAACACCCAAAACAATCCACAAATAAATGGTCGTTGTTTATGGAGAAGACTGCTGAGGTTACAGTGTTCTAAACAATTCAAATGTGGAAGAACTCTAGTGCATGATAAACAGATCCCAGGATACCCAGAAACTTCTGTAACAGAAGACAGCATTGTATAAATTGAGACATAAATCCTGGAAGATTGCCATATTAGCATTAAAGAACTAGTAGCAGAGCTCTAAATTAGTGTAAGGTCTGTGGAGAACATCATCCATCAAGAGTTGCATTTGAGTTAACTGTTTGCTAGATGGGTTCCTAGACTTCTGACCCCTGACCAGAAGAAGGAAAGTGCAAAATTTACACATGAAATGTTGTCAATGTTCCAGGAAAGGCAAGAGGTGTTTTTTCATGGCTAATCACCACGATTGAACTTGGATCCATTATTGTGATCCTGAAACTAAATAAATGTCAAAACAATGGAAGCATGCAGAAACACCACCAAAAAGGCAAAGGTGCAACCAAGTGCTGGCAAGGTGATGCTGTCAGTTCTTTGGAATCATCATAGTGTAATACTAACAGATTACCTTCAAAAGGGCTATAATGATGGTGAAGTATTATTCCAACCTAACCTCTTCGTGAAGCTACATGCTTCTATAAAAGAAAAAAAGACAAGGAAAGCTGTCAAAAGGTATGCACCTGCTCCACAATAATGCCATTGTACATTCCTTGCATACTGCAGTGAGGTGTGCCCACGAATGTGGGGTTCAAATATTTGCTGCTAATGATGAGGTGATTTCTGCTGCTGTGAGTTGTGATTTGAAAGACAGTCAAAGGACTTCTATAAAACTAGCCTGTGGAAGTGTATTTAGAGGTGGCAATAATATGTCATTTTGTCTGGTGACTGATGAAAAAGTGGAATACATACAGAAATGAAGAGAATGTCTATAACAACTACTTCTGGCTAAATAGAAATCTTTTTGACCTCCTCCTTATGAATTTAGAAAAGGAGAAACAAATGTAATTGAAAAAAAATGACAATGAAAAGAATGTCTATGAATCTGGATAGGGTAGTGGGGTTGAATGGTAAGAGTCAAACCTACCATGATATACTTTAGAAATGGTTGGAAATACTTAGAAAAATTCCAAGGAGAACAAATACTAATATGTATGAGGACCTGTATGAAAGTAATGTCTCTTAATTTTTTGCTTTCAAATGTGGTCCCATAGATCATTTCGAGTGTCATGGAGTGGGCTCTAGAGGTCTCTAGTTTCACCATACTGATTGGTGCACTGTGATCTCGTGAGTGCAGCACACTAAGACTTTTCAAGAGAAGAACGTTGCATATCGTAATTGGCTTGTTTCCAATTCTTCAGTTTCATTTTCTGCCTACACCAAAGCTTGCAACAATTGTAAAGCAGTTATTAATCAGTCCAAACTAGATTTTGAACAGACTAAGAGTAGAAAACTTGCTTCTTGCCCTAATGGTAGCCGAGCATTCTTGTCTCTTGCCAGAGCTATTGGCTGCAACTTTTTCCCATCTTTGCTCCCACCTCTGTCAAAACCAGAAAGTTCTGTTGTCACTTCAGCTGAGGATAAAGCTGACCTGCTAGCATCCAATTTTTCTTCCAACTCATGTATTAATGATTTTGGTAAAAAACACCTCCCACCATACCCAACACGCTCCATTCAATGCCTTCTGTGGTCTTCCGTCAAAAGGATGTCAGAAGGATTCTGACGAATCTTGATGCAAAGAAAGCTCCAGGTCCTGATGGTATTTCCCCACTTGTTCTCAAAATCAGGGCTACTGAACTTACTCCTCTTCTTTGCCACTTTTTTTCCTTTCTTATTCCAAAGGCGCATTTCCTTCTGCTTTGAAATTTGCTCATATCCAGCCAGTTCCTAAAAAGGGAGACAAATCCATCATATCCAATTATCGTCCTATTGCAATTACTTCTATTCTTTCTAAAGTAGTGGAGAAATCAATTAACCGCCAACTCTTTAAACTACCTAGAAACCTTCTGTCTGATCAACGATCGCTAGTGTGGATTTTGTCAGTGTCGATCCACTGGTGATAATTTGGCTTACGTTACTCGTTTATGTTTGTTTGTTTGTTTGTTTGTTATTTGGTTTTTAGGGGCATTAGCAACTAAGGCCATATTGCTCCGTGAATATGCAGTGGTCATTCCCTGACCCTTCCGCATCCTCCGTATTTGGTGGTGACGGGCTGGAACCCCGGTCTAATCAAGAAGCGTGTGCTGCGCACTGCTGCTCCTTCCCACCTGGCTACGGAGGCGCCTACTCGTTTATGGACAAATTCAATGAAAACGTTTGGTGAAACACAAGCAGTTGCTCTTGACATCTCAAAGGCTTTCGATCGTGTTTGGCATAAAGGTCTTCTAAACAAGCTTTCATCTTATGGTGTGCCAACTTTTTTTTGTAATTAGTTATCCAGTTTTCTCTCTGATCGCTCACTAAGGGTGATGGAAGATGGCTCTCAGTCTTCTAACTTCTCCACTAATGCTGGTGTCCCCAAGTTTCAGTTCTTTCTCCCATTCTTTTCCTCTTGTATATTAAGGACCTTCTTCCATTGACTGAAAATTCTATCCATAGTTTTGCCAATGATAGCACATTGCATTCCACTTTCCATTTTGAGAAACCTTGCCCTGCTCAATTAGCTTCAACTTCTCGAATATCTGCTACCAATTCCTGTAATGCCGACCTCCAGGTAATTCTCCAGTGCGGCAAAGACAACTTAGTTGATTTCAATCCTTCTGAAACTCAGTCTTGTCTTATATCTCTCAAAAAGGATTCTTCTGCTCCTATGCTTATCTTTGGTGACACTCCGATTTCTAGGCAAAATGGTATATCTCTTTTGGGGATTACCCTAACTTCTAATCTCTCTTGGCAGAAGCGCATTACAAATATTGCTTCCTCCGCATCTAAAAAACTTGGTTTTCTCTTTCGTTCTCGGCGTTACTTTTCTTCCAAACAGCTGTTCACTCTGTACAAATCACAAATCTGCCCTACCATGAAATATTGTTCCCACATTTGGGGCCATGCCCCCAAAACCTCTCTCAGGCTTCTAGATTCCATTCAGAAGAGGGCAGTTAGGTTAATTAATGACTCCTCTCTACTGAGTCTATCCACTCGCTGTCTCATAGACTTACTGTTTCTGCTGAATGCCTTTTCTACAAATACTTCCATGGGCACTGTTCTTCTGAATTGGCTTCTATAATTCCCACTCTCTCTTTCAAAATAGGCCGAACACATGCTGCCAACATCCATTTACTGTCCAACTTCAAACTCACAGTACCAACTTTTCATCTTTCTCGTTTATTCATTCAACTGCTGTTTTCTGGAACAACCTTCCTTCACACATATTTCCTGAAAATTGCAGTCTACAGAAGCTGAATTCTAATGTAAACAATTATCTTCTTTCATCTTCTCCACCCCCAATCCAAGCATGGTACTAAGTACTATAGGTTCTAATACCACGTGTTTGGGGTTTTCATAAAAAAAAAAATAATTAAAAATGGTGGATGTTACATATATATGTATCAAGCAAAGAGTGGTGATTGAATTTCTTACCAAAGAAGAAGTGATACCTCTCAGAAATGTTTATGGTGACAATACTGTAGTAGTAGTAGTAGTAGTAGTAGTGGCATGTGATGCAAGAAAGCAAGTGTATGAGCTTATGCAGCATCAGCCAAAAAAAAAAAAAAAATCACACCATTCCCTCCAAATGCCTGTCCAGTTCCTCCTTAAATTTATTTAGCCTATCAACTTCCACAACGATAGATGGAAGTTTGTTCCAGCAATTAACCACCCACTGCCTAAAGGCAAATTTCCGCACATCTATTCTACGTCTGTCTTTTCTGAATTTGAATTTATGCCCCCTTAGGTTCGTAATCTGAACAAGTGGAAGGATCCCATCAGAATTCAGCGTGCTCAATCCATTCAAGGCCTTATACATCTAAATCAGATCACCGCACAGGTGCCTAGTCTCCAGCCACTGCAATTTGCAGAACTTAAGCCTCTATTGGTAAAAGCATCCCTTCATTCCCCTCACCAATCTTGTTGCCCTTCTCTGTACACACTCAAGCAAATCTACATCCTTCCTAAAATGAGGCCTCCAGGCCTGTATGCAGTACTCAAGGCATGGCCTGACCATTGCCTTATACAGAGGGACAATCACCTCCTTTTCCTTGCTAGCAAAATTCCTGTATATCATTGACAAAACCCCATGACCTGCCCTGGCAGCCTGTCTGCATTGCTCAGAAAACTTCATATCTCACTGCACAATTGCTCCCAGGTCTTTTTCATTTTCTACCACCTTAAGTGTAGTACCACACAGTTGGTACGTTTCTCTGGGGTTACTTCTACCCATATGCAGTACTTTGCATTTGTCAAGGTTAAACTTCAGTTGCCACTTCTTAGCCCATCTGCTCAAATTATCTAGATCCTGTTGCAGTAGCACACTGCCATTTCTGTCATTAACAACCCTACCAACCTTTGTATCATCTGCAAACTTCGACACTATGCCTGATATACCTTCATCAATATCATTGATAAATATACAAAACAACAGTGGACCCAACACCGAACCCTGTGGGACTCCACTAATAACATTCCATGAAGAGCAGCACCCATTAATTACCACACTCTGTCTTCTCCCACTCAACCATCCTTTTATCCATTGTAGCAACTTACCCTTAATACTATTCTGCTCCAATTTGTACAAATAGTCTTCCATGCGCAACAGTGTCAAAAGCTTTCCTGAAATCCAAATATATGATATCAAAATTATTTTTTGCATCCAGTTCCTTTGTAACCACATCATGTATAACTGTAGACATGAGTACAGTTATACATTGGGTAAGACACATTAATAAGAGTGGGGAAAGTGACATTGTTGACAAGCCCTGGATGGTCAGCCAGTAACGTCATTGACAACAGACAGTAACAGCTGGATTGACACACTGATCAAAGGAGACTGCTGCATCACAACATGCAAATTGTGTATAGGTATAGGGAAATTTGCTGTGATAACCATCATAAAGAAACTAGGCTACAACAAGGTTTAGGCCCCAGGTGCCAAGCAATTTTGTTATCAAGTGTCTCTGCCAGTAAATTAGCACTCTTTCTTGGTGAAATAAAATCGTTTTCTTATTTTCAGCGTTACATTAACACTCAATTAATTCAGTAAAGAAAGCACTTTACTAGATCAGAAGGAAAAGTAACCTTCTTTCTTTCTTTCTTCCTTCCATTTATTTTATTACTAACCACTACCACTTGGTCACAAAGGTGGCACTGCTCCTGCCTCCACAGGACAGGGCCAGTAACCTGGAGGAGAAAAGCTCTCCCTTCTAGGGCGAAATGGAGCAAACTGATCCTAAGACCCAGAAATCCACTGGGTGCATTGATGAGACCCTTACAGGGCGAAAACAGTTGTAGTCTGAATTTGTTGCAGCTAAACTTCAAAAGACTAACGCAGCCAAAATTAGAACTCCAACCGTTCTTATCATTCACTCAACTGAAGGACAACCTATTGGCAAACTATTGCCATTTCTAGTCCAAAAATGCCTAGAAAGCATAATAGGTACCTCCAAGACAGTTTGTTGCTTAAGATTGGGAGTTACTGGTTGAAGTTGTCACTGCTCGACAGTCTGAGCAACTACTAAAACTAAAAACTTTCGGTGGAACTTCCATTACTGTTTCACCACACATTTCCCTGAACATGTCAAGAGGTGTCATCACCGAATGGGACCTCATGAATGTGTCAGATGAATATTTAAAATAGGAATTACAAGATCAAGAAGTAATCAATGTAAGAAGAATAATGACAAAGAAAGACGGCATACTAGTTCCCACTCGGAACATAATACTCACTTTCGATTACCCTAAACCACCAACAGCAATCAAAGCAGGTTATCTTAATTGCCATGTTAGAGCATACATTACAAATCCCTTACGCTGCTACAAGTGCCAGAAGTTTGGGCATTCACAGACAGTCTGCAGAGTAGCAGCTGCCTGTGCCGTATTTGGATACACTGTGCACACGAACACTGAATGCACAGCTACAATACCTAGTCATCCAAACTGCAGAGAAGCACATCTGGTGTTTTCTAAGGAGTGTCCCCTTTGGAAACGTGAAAAGCACATACAACGATACAAAACTGAACACAATGTCACCTATCAAGAGGCCAAAAATCTTTACCAGTCCTGAATAATAATAAACCAACCTATGCTCAAGCAACCAAAAGACATATAGCAATTGCAACCCAAACAGTGGTAACCATACCGCCAAGCGAATTGCTATCTCAGTGGGCAAGGTCAGTATTGACCACCGTACCAGTAAAGCAAACAAAGTAAAGCCATAAATACTCCAATTACTGTACAACCAGATGCCTCCCCACACCAAAACACTAAAGTAACTACCTCTCCTGATGCAAACCAAACAGATTGCATGGACCTAGAAGATAGCTCACAACAAGGTGAGCACGTACTAAAACTATTTACTGATGAGGATATGGGCATGGAAAAACCATACTTTGCAAAGAAAGGGAAACCTGAGTGAAATAAACCTTCAACCCCTCAAAACAAATTGAGGGTTCTACTAAATCCAAATAATGCTTACATTTCTGCAATGGAACTGTAGAGGATATTGCAGCAATTTAAATGATATCCGAGATCTCCTCACACAATATGATCCTATCGCTTCCTGCCTTCAGGAAACCAGTCTGACTCCACATATAACTGTTTCTCTCCAGAACTATATAATTCATCAGCAAGATCGTGTTGTACACAACCCTAACAGTCATTAAGGTGTGGCATTGATAATCAACGCTCAAATACCCTCCAAACCACCCCCATTAAAAACAAACCTTGAGGCAGTTGCAGTGCGAGTCAACGTTAATTTTGACTTGACTATTGTCTCGCTATACTTGCCGCCTAATCAAAATATAAGCTACACCGACTTAGAAGAACTAGTGGTACAACTTCCTCAATCCTACTTCATCCTAGGGGAACTCAGTAGTCATCATCCTTTATGGGGAAATCAAAATATGGACAAACGAGAACAAATTATAGAAAAGTTACTTGACCCAGCACAATTTGATTACTCTCAATAATGGCTCACACACCTATACGCATTTACCTACAGGATCTACCTCAGCTATTGATGTCTCACTGTGCTCAGCATCCATATATCCTATATTTGGATGGACTATTCACAGCAATCCATTGGGTAGTGACCATTACTCAGTGATATGCCGGACTGATACAAACATCCCCCACTTTTCTAACAGAACTGTTAAATGGAACTTTTCCAAAGCGAAATGGGATATATACAAACAACTAGCAATACTGGAAGAAAAGCAGATCCAGCAAAGCATCCATAAACTCCGCCACAGAATATATATACAGTGAAACTTCCCTTTAACGGACAGCCATGGGGAACGAAAATGTGTCCGTTAGAGAGAAGTGTCCGCTAACAAGAAGTCTGAGGGAGGAAAAAAAAAAAGAAAGAAAGAACAATTGTTAAACGTTTAATGTAAAATTAAATTAAATTATATACAGATTTTGCACAATATTTTTGTAAATAATATACATATAATTGTGCTATGCATATTATGACTTTATCTTAAGAAAAATACATACAGTAATCACTTATTTTCTTCTGCACCTTCTTCCGGCTGATAATTTTGTTTTCAACATTTGTTTGGAGTGAAGAAACCATCGAAAGTCCTTCAGTATCTTCTTCAGCGGCGAAAAACATTTTTAAACGATTGATTTGTATGAGCGCTTCTTCTATTTTCATCGGTGGTTCATCGTTAATATGTTCTTCGACAGAATGACCTCCTTCCATTTCTTCATCCTCATGAGGAACTTCTTGAAAAATATCGATGATAATGTCGTTGATATCTAGAGCACCATCTTCTGTAGTGAGGTTCGAGTCTATATCTTTGTGGCTAGGGTCACTTGTAGCGGAAGTATCGTACATTATCAATAGATGTTGAAGTTCTTGTTCTTCTTGGTACTCCATATTGCTATTCACAACTTCAATTTTTGCGTTTGAGAAGCCAGACTTTACAAAACAGTTCACGACAGTTTGTTTTCTAATTACGTTTACTGAAGAGGAAATCCATTGAATTGCATCTAGGATGCTGATTTTCTTTGAAAGGTCACTCGCACATGTTACATCGTTCATGTTTGCAATGAGATGTCTTAAAACACGTTTTCTGTAGTGAAGTTTAAAATTTTTTATTATCCCTTGATCCAAGGGCTGACACTCTGCAGATGTGTTTGGTGGCAGAAAAACAATTTGAATGTTGGACAATTCAATGTGCGGGTGAGATGCAGCATTATCCATGAAAAGAATAATTTTTCTGTTTTGACGAATCATGTTTTGGTTAAAGTGACTTATCCATTCGCTCATGATATCTCGTGTCATCCACGCTTTTTTATTAGACTTCCAGTCAACATTCAAAAGATTCAACTTTATGCCCTTGAAACAACGAGGATTTTGTGGTTTTCCTATAACAAGAGGTTGTTCAAAGTCTCCCAGCATATTTGTACACAATAGTACAGTCAAGCGTTCCTTAGAAATTTTTCCGCCCTGGCACTTTTCGTTTTTTAGACTCATTGTTTTTTCAGGAAGAGCTTTAAAAAACAACCCTGTCTCGTCACAGTTGTAAATATCTTTAGCTTCAAAATCATGACATAAATCTTCCAATTGGACGGTCCACTCTGTTACAACCCCAGTATCAACAGATCCACCTTCACCACTTACGGTTTTCCAAGAAATTTTATGCCGAGTTTTGAACTTGTCTAGCCATCCCACAGAAGCTTTGAACTCATTTACTCCCATAGATTTCGCAACCTCCAAAGCCTTTTCCCTAATAATAGGCCCATTAATGGGAATTTTTTTAGCACGTTTGCGACAAAACCACTCACACGTAACATTGTCAATTTGAAGTCCAACAGTTTTCGGGAATGACTTTTGAACCTGATCATTTCCGTGTTGCCAAAATTGTTTGAGCAGTTCACTTTTTTCCCTTTAGGATGTCGCTTACCTGCGTCTTCCCGATTTTGAATTTTGCAGCGAGATTGCGAACACTATTTTTTTGCCAATTATATGCATTAATGAGTTCGACTTTATCTTTTAAAGTTAAATGTTTACGAGAAGACATTGTGCACTTCACACGACACTGAACAAAACTGAAAACTGAAACTGAAAAGACAAAAGGCCGGCCATATTCCCGCCCCTGCACACACCGAATTCATCAGAAGTTTTACACGTGCCTTAAAATTCTTGAAAAAGGGTTTAGAACCTTGATAAAATTCAGAGAATCGGAAATAGAAAATAAACACACGATTGAGGCAATACGTGGAAGAAACGTTCCTAGAAAAAGGGCCGTAAGCTCGCCCGCTGTCCGTTATGGGGAGATCAAATTAAGTGCTAATCTAAACGAAATAGTGCAGATTGCCTGTCCGCGTCCGTTACAGAGAATGTCCGCTAGACAGAAGCTGCAAACACGTTAAAACCAATGGAGGTGAGTTGGGGAATTTGAAAATGTCCGTTGTAGAGAGATGTCCGTTAACGGGAGGTGTCCGTTAGGAGAAGTTTCACTGTATAACCAAATACTACAGGCAGCAGACCAAGCGATTCCAAAGCAATCCAACAAAATTTCAGCATGGTGGAATGATGAATGCAGCGTGTCTAAAAAAGAAAAGAACAAAGCATGAAACATCTTCAGGAAGTTTCCAACAACTGCAAATCTCATACACTTTAAACAGGCTCGGGCAAAAGCAAAATGTATTAGACAGACTAGAAAAATGGAAGCATGGAGACGTTTCACCTCCACAATTACAAGAACTACAAAAATGCAAACGATATGGACCAAAATATGACGTATACTCTAAACATCCACACATAAACCTTCCCATACTAAAATGGGATATATACAAATAACAATGGGATATATACATACAAACAACTATATAGTGTAAACAGTTTTGATGTTACAACACCAGTGGAGATTGCAAATTCTTTGGGTGAATTGTTCATGAAAATCTCAGCCACGACATCTTACACACCTGATTTTCAGGTACGCAAGGCACAGGCTGAGAAATATTTTATCAACTTCGAATCAGCATCTAGTGCCGCATACAATCTCCCCTTCACAATGACAGAATTGCACCATGCTTTAGCCATCACCAAACTCAGTGCAGCAGGACCAGATGGAATACATTGCATCATGATAGTACAACTTACTGAACCAGCCTTTAAGATATTGTTACTTTTTTATAACAGAATTTTCAAACAGAATACCTTCCCAGAAATGGCACCATGCTTATGTTTTGGCATTTCCAAAACCAGGAAAAGCCCTTACAAATCCACAATGTTACCGACCCATTGCACTCACCAGCTGTGTGAGCAAGATCCTGGAAAAAATGATAAACGGTAGTCCAAAACAAGCTTTTTAACCCGGTACAATGCGCTTTCCGTCAAGGTAGATCCATTCTTGATTTACTAATCAGGGCAGAAATAAACATCCATGATGCTTTTGTACGAAAAGAACACCATGTCATGGTTCTTTGTGACATAAAAAAAGTATTTGACACAGCTTGGAGGTACGGCATAATGTGAAACCTATACAATCTAGGACTATGTGCACACCTGCCAGAGTTTATCGGAAACTTCCTACACCATCGCTCATTCCAAGTTAGAGTCAACAACCAGTTATCTATAAATTTTATTCAGGAAAAAGGAGTTCCACAAGGTTCAATAGGAGTGCCACCCTATTTAACAGAATAATGAATTCCATAACACAGGGTCTACCCAGACAGTTCCACTACCCTGTATGCTGATGACTTCAGTATCTCCTGCCATTCGCCTAATATGCGAATGGTAGAAAGACAGTTGCAAGGTGCCATCAACAAAGTTGTAAAATGGTCACAAAACAATGGCTTTTGCCTCTCGCCCCAAAAGACTGTTGGGATACACTTCTATAGGAATCATAACCTACATCCAGACCCAGAACTTCACCTAGAAAATCAAATGATCCAGTGGTTCACAGTGTCCGCTTTCTTGGTGTCGTTCTAGACCAAAAACTTACCTTCCTCGAACATATAAAACAGTTCCAGTTTACTTGTCTTAAGAAGCTAAACATCTTAAGAGTACTATCTGGCACAACATGGGGAGCCGACCGTTACACGCTACTGCATTTGTATCATGCATTAATACAGTCACGTCACGTCACGTCACGTCACGTCTAGACTACGGCTCTGTGGTCTACAGCTCTGTTAGACCAAGTGCCTTATGTTGGCTTGATCCCATACACCATAGTTCTCTTCATCTCACACTAGGGGCATTCAGTACATTGCCAGTTCAGAGCTTGTGTGCTAAAGCAACTGAAACCTCTTTACATCTATACAGACAAATGCTTCTGTTAAACTATGCAGCAAAAGTCAAAGGGCAACTGGACAACCCTACTCGGAATGGATTTTTCTCGCCCAAATGGGAAAATCTTTACAGGCTTAACCATCTAAAAACCTGTCAACAGAGATATGCGTGCATTCCCTGCTCAGTGATTGGCAAATTCACCTTAGCATGATACAGCCGGCCACTTCACATACAGTTCCACCCTGGATGTATCACATACCACTGTGCGACCTTTCACTCACATTGTTGGGGAAACATACCTTATCCCAGCACGCAGAGTACACGCCAATCTACACGGACGGATCTAAAACTGACACCCATGTTGGTGCAGCAGCAGTATTTCCTAACCTTACTATAGCCAAGAACCTCCCCATTTAATGCAGTAGCCTATGCTATCTACATAGCATTAAATTTCACCCTCTCAGCAAATATTTTGCCCAGCGCTATCTACACAGACTCAATTAGTGCTACCCAAGCTGTATAGCAGAATAAAAATCATCATAACCCCTTACTCATACACATTTGTAACACCATGACCAAGTTAAATAAGAGCAAACAACAAATTCTCTTTTGTTGGATCCCTGGTAACATTGGAATTGTTGGAAATGAATGTGCTGACCTAGCTGCCAAAACTGCTACAGATCCTGTAGATCAACCCTTTAGCATATCACTCTCTGATTTCAAATTAATTATAAAGAAGCAAAGTGTTGAGCAATGGCAACATATCTGGCAAAGTCAAGTTGGTAACAAACTGCTCCGTATAAAGAAAGATCTCAAGCCTTGGAAGTCGAGACACGTGAGAATAGACATGAAGAAGTAGTACTAGTTCGACTACAAATAGGTCATACGCACCTGACTCATCTCTATCTTCTTTCAGGCACTGATCCACTATGGTGCACAGGGTGCAACACTCAGCTCACTGTCGAGCATGTGCTTATTGATTGCCCCAAATACAATACTAATTGGGAAGATATGTTTACCTCATTTTCCATGACGAATACCTTTCAGCATTTCTGACCTCCTAGCAGACACGCCACATGTAATTGAAATCTTTGGTTTCCTCAAACAGATAAAACTGTACAATGCAGTATAAATTTGAATAACATCTATACAGATAGAACTATGTATTTAACATCACCATAGTTAGGTGCATTATGGCCTTTGCTGCCCTTGCACCATAAAGCCTACATACAAACAAAAAAAAGTTTTGCACTTGGTGGGTCCCAAAAATGCTGACACATGAGCACAAAGAAGCCCAGAAAGTCATCTGTATGGAACTTCTCTGGTGCTGTGAGAGTGAAGGAGAGGTTTTTCTGTCACGCATAGTCACAAGTAACAAAAGATGGGTTGACCGTTATGACCCTGAAACGAAAAAACAGTCGATAGAGCGGCACCATCAAAATTCACTGCACAAGAAGTTCAAAAGAAAGTCTTCTGTTGGTAAATTCATGGTGACAGTGTTTTGGGACAAAGATGGGTCTTGGAGTGTCGCACCACAATCAACTCAGATCGATATGTGGAAATGTTGAAAAAAGTTGAAAGCTCACATCCTTAGTTTGACCAGACAAAAACCTTAATGAGGTTCTTCTTCTTCATGACAATGCATGACCCCATAGCAGCCTGTGCATAATGAAGGCCATTGCAAAACTGGGATGCACTCTCCTTCCTCACTCCTCTCATAGCCTAGATCTTGCACCTTCTGACTAATACCTCTTCGACCCGCTAAAGGATGCAATCTGTGGGACCCATTTTGTGGACAACAACCAGCTCAAGCACAGTATTTGCTAAGCTCTCTGGAGCAAGAGTAAGGACTTTTACAGGATTGGAATACAGTATCTGACTTGGAGATGCATAGAAAATGATGCTGACGTGTAAAAATAACAGTGTGTTTATTTGTGATTGAGGGCTAATTGATGTAAAAGGCATAGTTATAGGAATTAAATTTTCTGAGGAATAAAATAGGAGGCATTACTTTCATACCGCTCCTCGTAAATAAACAATAATATTTATTTATTTAATTTATTACTTAAGAAAACTAACAGTTAAAAACTAATATTAGTTGTGCAACTTAATCCAAGGATGTAGCAAACACATGACAGGTCTGTCCCCTTTTCACACTAAAAAATATGTACAGGTTTCTGATTCTTAAAAGTTGGATACATTTTTTGGGAAATCCTTGCTTCATCCATCTTCCTTGATTGAATGGTTTCTTGTAATATGCAGTGAAATAGCTTGTAACTTTTTTTTTGAAACATGAATTTATATAACCTTACATTACATGTTAGGTTAGAGAGTTTGTTTGTTTGTTATTTGGTTTTAAGGAATATTAGCAACTAAGGCCATATTGCTCCAGGGATATGCAGTGGTCATTCCCTGACCTTTCCGCTTCCTCCGGATTTGGTGGTCATGGGCTCGAACCCCAGTCTAGTCAAGAAGCATGTGCTATGCACTGCTGCTCCTGCCCACCTGGCTACGGAGGCGCCTGGTTAGAAAGTTATGTAACCTTATGTTAGACAAATTATTTAGGTTGCTTTGCTGGCCTAAACATTTTAAGAAAATATTTAACTGCTTTTATGAAGATTGTTATGCACATTTATCACTATTTAGCATACAGAATGTTTTTTAATTTCTTTTAATTTTATAAATTTTAGCTGCGTTTTCCTCTTCACTTCACATCAGATCTTAAAGATATTTTGAAACATATTCTCCATGTAGAAATCTCTAACAGATTTGGTGTTATGAAAAGAGGAGTAAAGGATATTAAAAGGCACAGGTGGTTTAGGGAAATTCCATGGAGTGAGATCTTTACCAGAAAAGTAAGAACATTTTCTTTCATTTTATGCATTCATTTAAAATAGCTTTTAATTTATCGTATAAGGTGGTATTAATTTTATTGCTAAGTGTTGTATGTGGAGAACACTTGCTATTTACTGACAGTTATAGTATTTCCTTGCAATAAATTCTAGAAACTACTATATAAAATGACTGTGGTTGTGATTAATAACTTTTGATCTGGAAATTTGTACAACCCCAGGGGCTCATATCTGGTGAGTATGGGCTTGGCACACCCAGGGTCTTGAGAGCTGGATATTATCATTCTTCTCTTTCTTGGTGATTCCCCCTTCTTCTTCTGACTCTCTCTCTCTCTCTCTCTCTCTCTCTCTCTCTCTCTCTCTCTCTCTCACACACACACACACACACACACACACACACAGGGTAATTCAGAATTTTTTTTGGCTGGTGCAGCATAAGCCTCAGGCTTCCTTGCACCATATAGCTAATAATAATTTTAAAAAAAACCTTCATTTTAAATTTATACATTAAGTGGCTAGATTTCTTAGCCTTCCTGCTTAGTTTTCTTGCCTGTTTTTCTGCTAGACTGTAAACAGATGAAAGTAAATTTATTCAGGTTTCTAACCTGATTGTTTATCCAGATCTTTAACCTAATTGCACAATTTCCATAAAATAACAGCAAATTTATTTTAACATTATTTATTAAAATTTCACATGTTGTTAGCGTTATAAAAAGTATCCTAAAAGTCTTGGAGAGTTTTACATGGCCATAATTAAGAGGGCAAACAATTCTCTGCCCCGATAAAGATATTTTCCACAAACAGGGTTGTTGTAATCATACTATTGTTTGCAATTTCTTTGAGCTACTTTGTATTGTTACAAGATTCCATGGCTCATTTGCAGACACCCCATCTTTCAAATAACTTCAATGGAAGAAATCTGGGATGCTTAAACCAGTTGATCTTGCTAGCCAATTAATGTTGCCAATGTGGGAAATCAGATGCTCGGGAGATGATTCCCACAGAACCATAATTTCCCTTGTGCATGTGCCACGGGCCCTCGCACTGCTGAAATCATACTAGTGTGAAAATCTGCACACCATATTTCTGCTCAGTAACTAACTGATTTACCTTCAGGTTTTTTAAAAAAAATTGTAGGACGGTGATGTCGTTGGTTGTTATGCATCATCAAACAGTTACTTTTATTGAATGTTCAGAGTTATAGGATGACTTGGTGTGACTTGGTGTTCACAAATCTATTAAGATGAAAACCAGCTTTCACTTGTTATTAATTTTTGATGGATATCTTCAGTTTTGTTATGTAAATCCAAAATCACATTAGCGTATATTATCTGACACTGATCTTTTGATTTAATTCCTTGAGCAGTTAAAATTTATTATGTGTGCAGGTGTTGTATCCTTTCTTAAAATTCTGTGCATGGATTTTTGGAATGTATAATTGCTGGCTTCTTCACCAGACTAATGTGGTGGGACTTTGTTCGGTGCTTTCCTGAACCAGTTTAACCCAAGTTATACCTCACTGTGTCCAAGGATGCTACAGATCATGGTTTGTTTTCCAGACTCTTTTCCTAACCTCCTTTGTAATCAAGTCACAAAGGAGGTTAGGCAGACGAAGGCATATTACGAGAAATCTTTGGCAAAGGATGCTAAGAAAAACAGCAAGGATTTCTTTACTTATATAAACTCTAAAAGGAAAGGGATGAATCAGATTGGTCCACTTGATACTGAAGATTCGACTTTTGATGATCCTGCTCAGATAGCAAACAAACTGAATGAGTATTTTGCATCTACATTCACACACGAGGAGTTATTAAGGATTGAAAATGCCAGAAGGTTATCAGATTGTAGCAGGGTGCTTAATGATTTTGTAATAAATGAGAGAAAAGTGGAAGAGAAATTGTTAAAGTTAAACATAAGAAAGGCACTTGGGGTGGATGGAATCTATCCAGTTATATTAAAGGAAGTGGCAAAGGAAGTAAGCAAACCCTTAGCCATAATTATGAGAGTATCCGTGGACTCGGAGGAGGTCCCCATGGACTGGAGATGTGCAAATGTATCCCCAATTCACAAAGGGGGATCAAAGGGTGACACGAGTAATTACAGACCAGTTAGTTTAACTTCTGTTCTGGGTAAAATAATGGAGTCACTGGTTAAAGATGCATTGCAGGATCATCTATACAAGACTGCAGCAATAATTCAGACACAGCACGGGTTTGTTAAGGGGAAGTCTTGTCTGATCAATTTGATTGGATACTATGATGTAGTCACAAAAGAACTGGATGCAAAGAATAACTTTAATATCATATATTTGGATCTTAGAAAGGCCTTTGATACTGTTGCACATGGAAGACTGCTGTACAAATTGGAGCAGTGTGGCATTGGAGGCAAATTTCTGCTATGGATAAAGGGATGGTTGAGTGGGAGAAGACAGAGTGGTAATCAATGAACACTGCTCTTTGTGGACTAATGTTATTAGTGGAGTCCCTCAAGGTTCAGTGTTGGTCCATTGTTGTTTTCTGTATTTATAAATGATATTGATGATGGTATATCACGCTTAATCTCCAAGTTTGCAGATGATACGAAGGTTGGCAGGGTTGTTAATGACACTAATGACAGTACGCTGTTGCAACAGGATCTAGAAAAATTGAGCAGATGGGCTGAGAGGCGGTAAATGAAGTTTAACGTCGACAAATGTAAAGTGCTACATATGGGAAGCAGTAACCCCAGAGTAACGTATCAACTCTGTGGTACTACACTGACAGTGGTAGAGAATGAAAAGGACCTGGGGGTAATTGTGCAGTCAGATATGAAGTTTTCTGAGCAAAGCAGACAGGCTGCCAGGGCAGGTCATGGAGTTTTGTCAATGATATACAGGAATTTTTCTAGCAGGGAAAAGGAGGTGATTGTCCCTTTGTATAAGGCAATGGTCAGGCCATGCCTTGAGTACTGCATACAGGTCTGGAGGCCTCATTTAGGAAGAATGAAATTTGCTTGATTGTGTACAGAGAAGGGCAACAAAGTTGGTGAGGAGAATGAAGGGATCCTCTTACCAAGAGAGGCTTAAGTTCTGCAAATTTCAGCAGCTGAAGACTTATGCACCTGCGAGGTGATTTGATTGAGGTGTATAAGGCCTTGAATGGGTGTTGAGCACGCTGAATTCTGATGGGATTCTTCCACTTGTTCAGATTACAAACCTAAGGGAGGTATAAATTCAAATCGAGGAAAGACACATGTAGAATAGATGTGTGGAAATTTGCCTTTAGCCAGCGGGTGATTAATTGCTGGAACAAACTTCTGTCTGTCGTTGTGCAAGTTGATAGGTTAAATAAATTTAAGGAGGAACTGTACAAACATTTAGAGGGAATTGTTGTGTGAATTTTTTTTTTTTTTTGTCTGATGCTGCATAAGCTAATACGCTTGTTTTCTTGCATCACATGCCACTATTACTACTACTACTCTTTGTTGTTCAATCTAGGATTCTGATTTCAACTATCACAGGAATTGTATAGGGTGATACTTTCACTGCAGGACCTGTAATAACTATTTTATTAAAGGACAAAATGACATTAAAATGAGTAGTGGTACCTGAGGTTTACAAGAGACATATCTAAAGGCAAATGATGCCCAAATTCCAAGGGGGATCATCCTGCATATTCAAAAAACTGTGATTTATGGAAGCTTGGAAAAAAAATATACAGAAATATAAAATTGAACATAAAGTGACTTATCAAGAAGCGAGAAAACAAATAGTGAAAGGTGATCCATCAAAGGTTTAGGCCTAAACCATTTAGGCCTAAATGGATGTCAGATGAACTAATGAGACATATGGCAGAGAAGAAAAATGCATGGGATACATATAAATTAACACGTGATACAGAAGCCTATGATAGATATAAGTTGATCTGTAACTAAGTTACAAAGGAGGTTAGGCAGATTACGTGAAATCTTTGGCAAGGGATGCAAAGAAAAACAGCAAAGAGTTCTTTACTTATGTAAACTCTAGAAGTAAAGGGATGAATCAGATTGGTCCACTTGATATCGATGGTTCAACTGTTGATGATCCTGCTCAGGTAGCTGACAAACTAAATGAATATTTTGCATCGACATTCACACATGAGGAGTTATTCTGCAAGGGGAATGCCAGAGGTGTATTCAACTCTGGCAGTAAGCAAGATAATCTTGTAATAACTGAGAGTAAAATGGAGGAGAAATTGTTGAAGTTAAACACAAGAAAGGCACCTGGGGTGTATGGGATCTATCCAGTTAAATTAAAGGAGGCAGCAAAGGAAGTAAGCAAACCCTTAGCCATAATTATGAGAGCTTCCTTGGACTCAGTGGAGGCACCCATAGACTGGAGATGTGCAAATGTGACCTCAATTCACAAAGGAGGATCAAAGACTGACACAAGGAATTATAGACCTGTGAGTTTAACTTCTGTTCCAGGAAAATTAATGTAGGCACTGGTTAAAGAAGCACTGCAGGATCATCTAGACAAGACTTGAGTTATAGCTCGGACACAGCATGGTTTTGTTAAGGGGAAGTCTTGCCTGACCAATTTGATTGGATACTGTGATGCAGTCACAAAAGAACTGGATGCAGGGAATAACTTTGATATTATATACTTGGATCTTAGAAAGGCTTTTGATACTGTTGCACATGGAACACTACTGCACAAATTGGAGCAGTGTGGCATTGGAGGCAAATTGCTGCTATGGATAAAGGGGTGGTTGAGGGGGAGAAGACAGAGAGTGGTAATCAATGGACACTGCTCATCGTGCACTAATGTTATTAGTGGAGTCCCTCAAGGTTCAGTGTTGGGTCCATTGTTGTTTTCTGTATTTATAAATAATATTGATGATGGTATATCAAGCTTTAATGTCCAAGTTTGCAGACGATACAAAGGTTGGCAGGGTTGTTAAGGACACTACTGACACTATGCTGCTGCAAGAGGATCTGAAACGATTGAGGAGATGGGCTGAGAGGTGGCAAATGAAGTTTAACATTGAAAAATGTAAAGTACTACATATGGGAAACAGCAACCCCAGAGCAATGTATCAACTCTGTGGTACTACACTGACAGTGGTAGAGAATGAAAAGGACCTGGGGGTAATTGTGCAGGCAGATATGAAGTTCTCTGAACAGTGCAGACGGGCTGCAGGAGTAGCTCATGGTGTCTTATCAATGATAAAAAAGAGGAATTTTTCTAGCAGGGATAAGGAGGTGATTTTTCCCTTGTATAAAGCAATGGTCAGGCCACACAGGTCTGGAGGCCTCATTTCAAGAAGGATGCAGAGCTGCTGGAACGAGTACAGAGAAGGGCAACAAGATTAGTGAATGGAACAAAGGGTTGCTCTTACGAAGAAAGGCTTAAGTTATGCAAATTACAGTGTCTGGAGACTAGGCACCGGCGAGATGATCTGATAGAGGTGTGTAAAGCCTTGAATGGTTTGAGCATGCTCAATTCTGATGGGATTCTGCCTCTTGCTCAGAATAATCACATGAGAGGGCATAAATTCAAATTGAGGAAAGACAGATGTAGGATAGATGTGCGGAAATTTGCCTTTAGCCAGCGGGTAGTTGGTTGGTGGAACGGACTTCCATCCCTTGTTGTGGAAGTTGATAGCCTAAATAAATTTAAGGCTCAGCTGGACAGGTATTTCAAACGAACGAACGGGGGGGGTGAAGTGGAAGTTTTTTTTTTTTTTTGGCTGATGCTGCATAAGCTTGCTTTCTTGCATCATATGCCTCTACTAATGCTATCTTCCCCCAAAGATATAAAATGCTTTTGCTGCGGCTTTTTGCTAAAACTTTAGCAGCAAATTCATATGATGTTCCATTCCAGAAAATTAAAGAGGCTGCAGAAAGACGCAAGCTAAATTTCAACACTGGTCTCTCTCTCTTCCATATAATCAGCCTTTTACAATAACTGAGTTAAAGGAATCTCTTAGCAGAGCACCCAGTAGTGCAGTTGGCCCTGATGGTATATTTTATATTATGCTGCAACACTTGAATGACACAGCTTTACAAACTCTACTAATATTCTTTAACAAAATTTTTCAGGAAAATGTTTATTCTCATTCTTGGAGACATTCACTTGTATTAGTCATTCCTAAACCAGAAAAAGATCTCTAATCCAGCTAACTATTGTCTAATGTCCTTAACTAGTTGTTTAGGGAAAACACTGGAAAAATTGTATCTCAAATGGCTCACCTGGTTTTTAGAGTCATGTAACATCCTGCATAAAAATCAGTGTGGCTTTCAGCAAAACAGATCTGCTTTTGATATGATGACTAAAGCAGAATCAAACATCAGAAATGCTGTTTCTGATGTTTGATTCAAAAGGCTTTTGATACAATGTGGCTTTTCTGTATTCTACATGATCTTCATACCTTTGAACTACAAGGGAGGCTTCCCTTGTTTTTTCAAAGCTTTCTCCATGGCAGAACCTGTTAGGTTCGTTATCTAAATGTTCTTTCTAAAATCCATATACAGGAGGAAGGTGTTCCTCAGGGATCTATTTTGGGTCCTACTCTATTTTTAATTAAAATAAACAACATAATCCAGGATATTCCAAGCACAGTTCAATTATATCACTATGCAGACGACCTCATGATGAGAGGTCTTCTGCATAGTGATATAATTCAACTGTGTCAAGGGAAACATATTAATTCTATCAAGAGACAATTGAGACAACTTTAGATCTCAATTAACAAAATAGAGCTGTGGATGTCTCGCAATGGCTATCGCTTATGAGCACAAAAATCAAACTGTATTCATTTCTTTTAAAAGCGTAAGATCCATCCCGAGCCTGAATTTCAACTTAAAAATCTCACCATACCACTTTCCAATAGTATCAGATTTCTTGGTCTAATTCTGGACAATAAATTAAACTTCATTACAGCACATCACATATCTGAGAACCATTTGCTTTAAAAAAATTAAATATTCTCAGAGTACTATCTTCATCAACATAGGGTGCTGACCGATACACTCTGCTTTGATTGTATCAGGTTTTAATTAGATCTCACTTGGATTATGGAGCTGCAGTCTATGACTCAGCCAGATAAAGTGCACTATTTCAGCTAGACACCATCCATCACAGTGCTCTAAGGATTGCTTTAGGAGAATTCAGAACATCCCCTGTACATAGTCTGTATATAGAGGCACACGAACCTCCACTCCATCTTCAGAGGAAAATGTTGCTACTCAACTATGCAGCAAAAATTCTGAGTCTTCCCTTTCATCCTACTTGGCCATGCTTATTCAAGCCCCAGTGTACTACCTTTTATGACAACAAACCTAATGAAAACAAGCCAATTGGAATAAGGCTACTAGAGTTAATAGAATGCTGGAACACATATAGATAACATCTTTCAGGAAACAAACACTTATGAACCTCCATGGTCTAGTTATATACCAGTCTGTGATCTTGCTTTCCAACAATGGGTGGAAAAAACAAGCAGCAGATCTCGCCATTCATCGGGAAACTCTATGCTGCCCATGCAGCTAAAAATTCTCAGTGTTTTCACATATATATACACTGATGGCTCAAAAACAAGTGCAACAGTAGGTGCCACGGCAGTTTCTACTATCTTTTCTAGTTTTGTGTCCCTTCCGAAGGAATGCAGTGTCTATATTGCCGAACTTTTTGCAATAAAGATAGCTCTAGATCACGTAACTGATCTGTCCTGTAAGCAAACATTGATCTATTCTGACTCTTTGAGTGCAATAACAGCATTAAAAAATCATCCAAGCTAATCCACCCTGTCTTAAAGCAGATCAGATCACAAATAATTGTGTTACATGCTGCTAACCAATCATCACTTTCTGTTGGATACCAGGTCATGCAGGCACCAAAGGAAATGAACATGCAGATCAAGTAGCTAAACATCTGATCACTGCATGCAGCTAAAAATTCTCAGTGTTTTCACATATATATACACTGATGGCTCAAAAACAAGTGCAACAGTAGGTGCCACGGCAGTTTCTGCTATCTTTTCTAGTTTTGTGTCCCTTCCGAAGGAATGCAGTGTCTATATTGCCGAACTTTTTGCAATAAAGATAGCTCTAGATCACGTAACTGATCTGTCCTGTAAGCAAACATTGATCTATTCTGACTCTTTGAGTGCAATAACAGCATTAAAAAATCATCCAAGCTAATCCACCCTGTCTTAAAGCAGATCAGATCACAAATAATTGTGTTACATGCTGCTAACCAATCATCACTTTCTGTTGGATACCAGGTCATGCAGGCACCAAAGGAAATGAACATGCAGATCAAGTAGCTAAACATCTGATCACTGCATGCTCTCCTAGCTACCAAGTGCCATATACAGATTACTAATCAGTCATAAAAAATGTGTGTGAAAAACAATTTTTGCAGATTTGGCTGGCTCAGGGCGGAAATTCTCGTTTGAATTGCTGCTGCAATTCAAACGAGAACCTCATTTCTGGGTATCAAGCATGAGATCAAATAGGCAAGGAGAGGTGATCCTGGCTAGGATACATATTGGGCATGCATCTAACCCATATTTATCTGCTCATGGGGGAAGATTCAAAACTAGAAGTCCAGCTATGGACTTCTAGTTGCAGGAGAAGCGGGCGAAAAGAAGTCATTTTAGCAAAGCTCCGAATTGGTCATTCTTATACAACTCATCTGTTCTTGCTTACGGGAGAGAATCCTCCTCAATGTCCCATCTGTCAGACCCAACTAACAATTAAACATATTCTAATAGACTGCCCTTAGTACTCAAGTATCTGTAAATCCAGTTTGTATTCTGTATACAATTTGCAAGACCCTTTAATCTTATTACACATACTTGGCAAAAATGCAAATTGATATAACCATCTCTGAAAGCCACAATTTAAAAATTTCAGTCTCAAGAAAATCATGAACAAGCACAATATGACCCAGGAGGACCTTGTGCCAGGACCCCAGGTGCCAAGCCATTTATTAGTGACTAAGCGATTCCCAGCGATTTATAGAGTGTTTTGAAAAATATACCAGTTTCTTTAATTTTCATCATTAAATTCCTTTTATTTTTGTGTCTTCACTTACAACCAGTAAGTGAAGACACAGAAAGGAAACTCACCTTTTTTATTATTTTTTCTCTTATTCTCACTTTTATTAGTCTAACTTACACAGCCGCTTGGTCACTAAGTGGCACTGCTCTTGCCTCCACGTGGCAGGGCTGGTAACCTGGAAGAGGAAAGTAACACTTCCAGGGCCAAAATAGCAAATGAGTAGTAAAATAACTACTAGTACTACAGGGCTTCAAGGGAAAGCCCCACCAAGTAGTGATACAGAAAACACAAAATCAAAGACAGAAGACAGATATGGACCTACCAAAAATACCAATATACATTGTCATACATGCGACAGGAGATCAGACATTAGGATGTTTGTCTCATTCATATTCAGAAAACATTAGAGGGTATAGTAAGATCTCCAAGTCAGTTTGATGCCTGAGATCTGGAGACATACTAGTGGAAACAGAAAATCCCAAACACTCCCAGAAGTTGCTATCAACAACAATTTTTGGAAGGATGCCAGTAGTTGTAACACCACACAACACGCTGAATTCTTCCAGAGGGGTGATATCAGAGTGGGGCCTCTTAAATGTATCAGAGGAAGAGTTCACAGAAGAATTAAGAAGCCAAGGAGTAACAGGAGTGAAGAGAATTAATATCCGAAGGGATGGAAATATAATTCCAACAAGAACCCTTATCATAACCTTTAATACTCCAAAACCTCCAACAACAGTCAAAGCAGGATATCTGAACTGCTAAGTACGACAATACATACCAAATCCACTGCGTTGTTACAAATGTCAGAAATTTGGACTTTAGTATTAGCATTAGTAGAGGCATATGATGCAAGAAAGCAAGCTTATGCAGCATCAGCCAAAAAAAAAAAAAAACCCACTTTCACTTCACCCCTCCGTTTGTTAGAAATACCTGTCCAGCCGAGCCTTAAATTTATTTAGGCTATCAACTTCCACGACAAGGGATGGAAGTCTGTTCCACCAACCAACTACCCGCTGGCTAAAGGCAAATTTCTGCACGTCTATCCTACATCTGTCTTTCCTCAATTTGAATTTATGCCCTCTCAGGTGATTATTCTGAGCAAGAGGAAGAATCCCATCAGCATTGAGCAATCTCAAACCATTCAAGGCTTTATACACCTCTGTCAGATCACCTCACTGGTGCCTAGTCTCCAGACACTGTAATTTGCAAAACTTAAGCCTTTCTTCGTAAGAGTACCCCTTTGTTCCATTCACTTATCTTGTTGCCCTTCTCTGTACTCGTTCCAGCAGCTCTACATCCTTCTTGAAATGAGGCCTCCAGACCTGTATACAGTACTCAAGGTGTGGCCTGACCATTGCCTTATACAAGGGAATAATCACCTCCTTATCCCTGCTAGAAAAATTCCTGTATATCATTGACAAGACACCATGAGCTACTCTTGCAGCCCGTCTGCACTGCAGATATGAGAACTTCATATCTGCCTGCACAATTACTTCCAGGTAAATGGCATGCAGAAACTCAGCAACCTGTGCAAAATGTGATTCTAAAGAACACGAGACTACAGTTTGCTCTGCAAACATCTTGAAATGTACAAACTGTAAAGGGAAACACCCAGCCTACTCAAAAATGTGCAAAAAATGGAAACAAGAGAAACTAATTCAGAAATACAAAACAGAAAACATCACAACGTACCAAGAAGCAAGGGGAATAATACAGCCATGGCCTACAAACAAGCCAGTATATGCACAAAAGTAATCCAATATAAATCAGTAGAAGTTCAAACTGAAATTTCCATGCTGCCAAAAGAATCACTTACTGGATTGAAGGCACAAAACAAGAGAAAATAGTGAATACCCTAATTTCTATTCACACAGAATAGATATCCACAAATCAGCATCACAACAAACACCGACCTAAACTTACAAACACCAAAGCAACCAAACAGATGGAAATAGAAAAAATAAACACATCTGAAGAACCAGTACTAGAAATTTTCACAGAAGAGGATATGGACGTTAACCGGTCAAACTATCCTAAAAAAGATAAGACAAAGTATAAGAATGCTCCATTTCGGAAGCAACCCGAAAGCCCTAGGAAAACCAAATAATGGATCAGTTTATCCAGTGGAACTGTAGAGGACTATGAGCCAATTACGATGATGTCCAATATCTAATAACACACCATACGCCAATATGCTTTTGTCTACAAGAGACATACTTTAGACAACAAGACACCCCTTTCAGCAAAAAATTATAGAATGTATAGGAAAGGCAGAATAAGAGAAAGGTCAGCACATGGAGGACTAGCCATTTTGGTCCATAACCACATAGAGGCTAATGAATCACCACTATTCCTGATGAGACAACAGTTGGCACTGCTGTATGCTAACAGGATAAGACCCATAAGAGAACATCTGACTTGGACAACTTTATTCTCACCAAAATGGGAAAACATATATAGGAACCACAAAAGAGCAAACCAGCCTCTAGGCATCAGACTACAGGAGCTACTGATAACACATGATGTCAAAATAGATAATGTTGCAAACCTAGAAGGACATATAATTCCACCATAGATAAACCATCCCACAGCTTATGAACTCTTCACACAAAACTGGAAAAAAAAAAAAAAACTTTACCAGACATCAACTTTCACCAACTGCACGTAGCACATAGAATGCAATATCCCAATCACATATCAATATATACAGACAGATCAAAATCAGAGAACCATGTAGGAGCACCAGCAGTATTCCCAGATGTTACACTGTCATGCCAACTCCCAAAAGAATGCAGTGTCTACACTGCAGAATTAGTAGCAGTTCAGATAGCCCTGGAGCATTTCAGAACCACCTACCACTTTAAAACAGTAATGTATTCTGATTCATTAAGTGTAATCCAAGCCATACAAAACACAAGCAATATAACCCATCCAGTACTCTGACAAATTAAACAGATACTAACAGACTTCACAAATAGAAAACAAGAGATACTTTTCTGCTGGATACCAGGACACAAAGGGATAAAAGGAAATGAAGAAGTGGACAGAATTGCAAAATCAACCACTAATCTTCAAGAACAATATTTCACAGTTCCACATAAGGACTACAAACCAATCATAAAAAATCACTGTCTAACCCAATGCCAAGAATTCTGGCAAAAACAAGCACGGAATAAATCATATGAAATAAAACCTAAAGTCGAGCACTGGAAAACGAGCATAAGGAAATCAAGGAGAGAAGAAATTGTTCTGACCAAATTGCAGATAGGACATACACATTTCACAAATGGTTATCTATTACGTGCAGAAGAACCCCCAAGATGCCAAATTTGCAATACTATCCAAACAGTTAAACATATACTTATAGAATGCCCAACATGTGAAAATGATTGACAATGAATTTTTTCATCGTTATATAAAGGAAACCAAAACATCACCCTTAAAGATCTTTTAGGTGACAAGGAACATGTATCAGATATTTTTAGATTCATGGAAACAATTAATGTATACCATTTGCTGTAAATAATAATATCATACCACAGAAATATTTAATCTTCTTACATTCGAACAAGTTTTATATACAGAAAACATACTATAACAAATGAACTGGCACACTATGATCTCCGTTGTCAATGTGCCAATAAACACCAAAACAACAACAACAACAACCCTCTGCCAGAAATCCTCAATTACAACAACAGTGCCACAGTGAGAGATGTGCGGGCCGTCATGTTGTACGTGATGAAGTTCTTTGTGTGCCACTTCTCTGGACATTTCCTCCTGACTGTTTCCCTTAACCACCTCAGGACATAGTGGTAGAACTTTGCGTTAACGGTCTGGCCAGGAGGGACTAATTCTTTATGGATAATCCTGTCAATGTCCAAAAAACAGATCAGCATAGACTTCACATTGCTCCTCACTTGTCGGGCTTTCTTCGGTCGTGGCAAAGATGGGCTCTTGCACTGGGTTGATTGTTGCTTGGTTTCTGGGTTCATACCCATATACCCAACTCTCATCACCAGTAATGACCATAGAAAGGAAGTTTTGATTACTGCTGGCCCATTCTTGAAGATCTCTGCCTAATTTCCATGCGATGCTGCTTTTGTTCTTCACTCAGTAACTGTGGCACGAACTTGGCCGCAATCTTTCTCATGTTCAACTCATCTGACAAAATCTGCTGAAATGTGCTGTACAATAGTCCTACAATGCCACAAATGTCTTGGATGGTCCGCCTGCGGTCTTCATGGATCACTGCCCGAACTTTCGCAATATTTTCCGGAGTGGTGCTTGATGATGGATGCCCAGAGCGATCGTTGTCTTCAACCTTTTTTAAAACGGTTAATCCAGTAGTAGGTCTGCATCTGGCCTAAAGCATTGTCATCAAAAGCTTGTTTAAACTTCTTATGGGTTTTTGCTGCTGTATCATTAAGAAGGAAACAAAACTTGATGCAAGCACGTTGCTCTCTCACATCAGGCATCACAACAATCGCAAACTATGCAAAACACACCGCCAAAGAACTGCACATAAATATTATTATTAGCCACATGGTGCAAAGAAGCCTTAGGCTTTTGCTGCACCAGCCAAAAAACAATCTTTGAGTTACCCTGAGAGAGAGAGAGAGAGAGAGAGAGAGAGAGAGAGAGAGAAGAATGATGATATCCAGCTCAGGATCCTGGGTGTGCTAAGCCCATGCTCACCAGACCTGAGCCCCTGGGGTTTCAATGACTCTATCCAGCCTGACGCCATGTGGCACACTAATTCACAAAGGAAGCATGCAGTGTTACGTAGCACCAAAAGTCCGTACTAGACGTAATTCCTGCACAACATTCAAATTTCTGGAACATATGGGTAGCAACTCGTATATCGGTAGTATAGCCTTCTCACTGTGGTTTTTACATGTTCGATATTTTAGGGGAAGATCTGCTTATATCCAAACTTGAAGATTTGCTTAATATAGGACACTATGCCAAATACATTAATAAATGCATTAAGCAAAGGAAAAAAAGTAATCCTATAGGAGAAAATGAAATGCAGTAGGACCTTTCTGCTGTATTTCATTTTCTCCTAAAAGATTACTTTTCTCCTTTTTTTCATACTTATATACACAAATAATCTTATAGGATTACTTGTGTACATAAATATGGACTGTGGAATGTTTACTTTACAGTCACCATGTGCTGGTCATTAAAATCACTAAAACATGTTATGGAAATTGTTGCAAGATCTTGCATTTTTGTTTATACAGATTGTATTGTATAAACAAAGTTGATTATATCTTCTGTTTTCTCTGGATGCAATATCATTATAAAATTTTCTTTCTTTCTCAAAGTTTCCTGCACCTTTTGTTCCAACACTGTCAGGGCCTGGTGATACAAAGTATTTTGAAATATTGCTTCATTCGGAAGAAGATGAAAAAGAATTGCTGTTCAGGGAAATTGCAGCTCAGAAGATGGAAATGAAGAATATGTGAATGGGTGTAACCAGAATGTATAATAACTTTCGTGTCAATATGGATTTACTGTTGTTAATTTGTAAATATATTTTTGGTGAAGGTAAAAAAAATAAACTTGAATCACATAAAGCTCTATACAAAGTTTTGAATTAATTGCTATGTAGTACCCAGGGCTGGCTCTAGGTTTAGTCACAAGAGGCACCAACCTAGGGGCACAATGGCTTTGGGGCGCCAACATCGTAAAAAAAAAGTAATAGTATTAAAGAGGACCAGAGAGTCGAAGCATTGGTGGTACGAACAGTGCCCCCCCAAAACCCATATTGCAAGAGGCATCGTTTTTAGAATTTTTAGTTTTTGGTTTGCCTATTTGATTTTTCGTACCATGTGCTGTATTGCATGGGTCTCTGTTTTGATCAAAAATTATTTTTGGGGTGCCTATTTTACTTTTTGCACCAAACCCGCAAAAATTCTCCAATTCATTTGTGATCAGTAATTAACAACTTCCTTACCAAACCTATTCATTGCTATGCGCATTTTCCTAACATTGCCTATCTCTGTGGCTAGCACGAAAATGAGTGTTTCAAAATTGAAATTTATTAAAACTCATTTAAGAACAACTATCAGTCAGGATATTGACAATATTATATTATATACTATACTATACTAACACTATCTAGTTCGGTATATAACGTTGGATGTCTTTTGCGTGATGCAAGGAGTGTAACGAAATCAGGCACACATCGCGCACACACAAAGACATACAACGTTATATCCCGAACTAGATAGCGTTAGTATAGTATATAATATAATATTGTCAATTAATCAGTAAAATCTATTAATTTTGTTTAACAATATTATCGATTGAATGAGATATTTTAAAAGAACTTGATATTGAAGAATTGATAACAAATTTTGCGACAGTAAAAGCCAGAAAAGTTTTAATTTAGTTAAAAAATTGTTTTTTGCTATGATTTTCAATAATTATTCTTATACTTTATAGACACAGCTTATATACTTTAAGATTTTTTTGCTTTGTTTTTGCAAAATTATTACATTTATTATTATGCACTTATTTTATAAGTATAATTTTAAATATTTTATAAGTATAATTTTAAATATTTTATTCAAGAATTTTTTTTAGTTTTCGAATAATTTATTGTTGTTATATGCCTTTTGTAAATAAAAGTTTGTAAATTTAATTTTATGTAAGATTTTTTAAATATGTTCTATTACGACACGTCCCTTTTGTAAAATTTATAAAGCTTAAAAATTAAAAAAAAAAAGGTCAGGCACTGAAAACCAAAGTGGCCTAGGGGTGCCACATACCCTCGAGCCGGCCCTGGTAGTACTAATGAAATACAAGAAATTTTAGTAATTATAATGATTTTTTCTTTTTGCATTTTTGTCCTTTTTGCATTTTAAATTATTTTCTCAATGCAAATTCTAACATGTAACTGAATATTAGAAAGTACTTAAAACAAGTAAAATGCAAGGCTAATTTTTGATTCCCTTAAGTACAAAATTAGCACCCAGTGAAACTGGTAACTTGTGGAGTGGAATGAGGAATATAAATGCTGAGAGTATAGCTGCCACCTCACAGATTTACACTCTGCATGTTATATGTGTGGAATGTTTATTTGCATTTTTTGTCATAGAATATAATTTTATGAATTATGCTACTCATGCAGGTGCATTGTTCAGAAAAATATTTCCAGATAGTGAAATAGTAAAAAAAAAAAAAAAAAAAAAAAAAACGGTTGTGGAAGAACAAAAGACAATTGGCATTGTTAGTGAAATTGTATGTATAGGGAAAGAAGATAGTGATGAGTCTGAAAAATGGACCATTTTCAATAGCAACTTCCTCTCAGTGGCAGCACTGGAAAGTTCTATAGGATACAACATTGAGCAGCTGCTGAACAATTTGAAAGCATATGGGATTCCTTTAAAAACCTGTCTGCACTGGATAATGCACCTGTAATGGTGGACCTAAAAACTGGAATAGCAATGATTTTAAAAGAGGAAATTGAAGCTGTAGTGGTAAAGTCTGTCATCTCATTAATTTGAGTGCTGCTTGAAGTGCTAAAAAAAAGAGGACCCATGCCTCATGAAAGTGGATGAATATTTTTTCTACTATCTATAATGAAGTGCTAAATGGAAGGATAGACCAAACTGGTACATTCCACTGATGTAAAAAAGATTTCAAAAAGTCTGTTTTAAGACAATTGTAAGTTGTTAAAAAGCCACATGAGCACTTTTCAGGTCAACAAATTGGAAAGTACAACAAGCAGTCATTAATGAGTGTCAGTGACTCCTGTTCAAATCTTTCATGATCTAAAAGTTTTCAAGATACAAATGAATGAGCTCAAAAAAGAGTTTCTCAATTGCAAATTACTGATGAAACAATCCTAATTAGGCCAACCAAGCTGATAATTTTATGCACCTTATCCTCACTTGTCCAAAAATCTGTTTAGTCCTCTCTTTTGGTTTGAATAAAGCAATTTTCTTGTTTCTTTTAAATGTTACGATACTGTTTGAAGTTACTATATTAGTACAGAAATAGTATGTACAGATATAGTTTGAATGTTACTATATCTGTACATACTATTTAATCCATCACACCTCACATCCATGTATTGAGGACACTACTAGATATATGGAAGAATGTTATGTGCAAATTTATTATACTAAGTTTTTCAATCTTTCTCTTCCATTTTGGAAGTTTATTATCATAGCATACTAAATCAGAAGGCTGATTCTGACTTAAGTCATAGGCATATCTTCTGCAACGGTTGTGGAGAGTCTAAAACAAGAGGGAATGATTCTGCTCTTTTGTTTAGCAGTTTACTTCTTTTTTTTTTTTTGCCTCTAATTTTAAAAGATAATCAACATAACAGAACTTTGGGTGTGGTGTTTCCACAGGTGCTGCCAAATTATTGAGTCCTACATGATTGTCTAACTTTTCCAAGCATAAATTCATTCCTGTCAACTTCAGTCTACCTAGAGCTTAAATTTGGATAACTTGTCTTGTTTGCTATAAAATTGAAAGTAAAGATTATGATATAGTACATCAGCACCAGAAATGGCAGGCAGCACACAAGGCATCTAAAAAAGAGAGAAACAAAGCTTGTAATAATTTTCGAAGATGGCCTACTACAGAGAAACTCATATCATTCAAAAAGGCAAGAGCCAGATATGTTAGAAAAGCCAGTAGGAAAAAAAAAACAGTGGATAAAATTTGCATCCACATTAACAAGATCTACACCATCTCAAACTGGAATAAAATCAGCAAAATGAATGGCAGATACCAGTTTAATCCACCTCCAATCCTAAACTGGAATGGACAAATCACCGCACAGCCTTCAGAAATAGCCAATGCAGTGGGCGAAACTTTTGCCAAAACATCGGCAACCACCTCATATACTCCCAGTTTTCAAATATACAAGGCAAGAATAGAAAATCACAAACTGAATGTTTCTACAAGAAATGATGAACAGTACAACCTTCCGTTAACTTTCCATGAATTGAAAACAGTTCTATCGCAGGCAAAGCAAAGAGCAATAGGACCATACCAAATCTGCTACATGATGCTAAAGGAACTTGACGACCAATCCCAAATGGCATTACTTGAATTGTATAACAAAATCTTCCTAGAAAACCGGTTTCCAGATAGTTGGCATCACGCAGTAATTCTAGCTTTCCCAAAACTGGGAAAGGATCTCTCTAACCCACACAACTACCATCCAATTGCTTTAACAGGTTGCCCAGGCAAAGTTATGGAAAAAATTTATAAATTCCCGTTTAACATGGTTTTTAAACAGAAATAACCTTCTCGATCCAGCACAGCATAATTTCAGAAAAAATCACTCAACACTATACCTACTTATAAAATTAGAAAACAGTGCAAGGAATGCCTTCATCTGAAAAGAACATCACGTCATGATCTGCTTTGATATAGAAAAAGCTTATGATACTGCATGACGTTATGGAATTGTTCAAAACCTATAATTCGTTGGGTTACGTGGACATCTTCCTAATAGTTGGAACAGGACCAGGGTATGTCTCCAAGGAGCAAAGGTTTATGACGTGAAGGAGACATCTTTTAAGGGCACAAAAGATGATATTGTTGAGCACGTTGGCACTAATATTAAGAGTAGGAGACCAGCGGGAATTACTTGACAAGTACAGGTCGCTTTTAAAAAAAGCCGTGAATTAGGGTTGAATTTGAAAGTGTCTGCAATTTTGCCCATACACGATAGGAGGGAGTATACAATGACAGCCTTGTTGATCAATTCAGACTTGGAGAGATTGTGCAAGGCTCAAGGGGTAGAATTTTTTTCAGCCTGGTCTGTGCTTGTTAACAGGAGAGACTTCTTCTACAGGGATGGGATGCACTTAAATAGAACGGGTGCAAGAATATTTGCTGATGCTATTGAGGCAGTGTTAGGTGGGTCGGAAAACTGCTAGCTTGGGGGGATCACAAACTAATAGATTGTCAGTAGCTACTGGCAGAAGTTAAAGTAGTTCTTGCACTGCTTCTATTAGAATGAGTAGCAGCCTGGAAAACAAGATGCAGAGGATTTCAGAGACTACTGGGAGTCATTGTGGTGCAAGTAAACACATGGGCTGTGTTAGTGTAGCTAAGAATAGGAACAGGTGCATGTATACTTGCGTGTACACCAATGCTAGGAGTTTGGTAAATAAATTTTATGAATTTGAAGTGTTGGTCAAAACATCAAAGGCAGATATTGTTGGGATATCAGAGACGTGGTGTCACATAGATATAAGGAATGCGGAAATGGAATTTGAGGAGTACAATGTGTACAGGAAGGATAGACAGGATAGGAAAGAAGGACGGGTTATGCTATTAGTTAAGAAACACATAAAATCCAAGGAAGTACAGACAGTCAACATGGTTGTACAGTGCAGTGTCGAGTCAGTTTGGTGTGACGCAAGTACTGGGACTAATGTTATTAGTGGAGTCCCTCAGGGTTCATTGTTGGGTCCGTTGTTGTTTTCTGTATTTATAAATGATATTGATGATGGTATATCAAGCTTACTGTCCACGTTTGCACACAATACAAAGGTTGGCAGGGTTGTTAAAGACACTACTGATGCTATGCTGCTGCAACAGGATCTGGAAAGGTTGAGCAGATGGGCTGAGAGGTGGCAAATGAAATTTAACATTGACAAATGTAAAGTACTACATATGGAAAACAGTAACCCCAGAGCAACGTATCAACTCTGTGGTACTACACTGACAGTGGTAGAGAATGAAAAGGATCTGGGGGTAATTGTGCAGGTAGATATGAAGTTCTCTGAGCAGTGCAGATGGGCTGCAAGAGTAGCTCATGGAGTAGGTCAATGATATACAGGAATTTCTCTAGCAGGGATAAGGAGGTGATTATTCCCTTGTATAAGGCAATGGTCAGGTATACAGTACCTTGAGTACTGTATACAGGTCTGGAGGCCTCATTTCAAGAAGGATCTAGAGCTGCTGAAACGAGTACAGAGAATGGCAACAAGATTAGTGAATGGAACAAAGGGTTGCTCTTATAAAGAAAGGCTTAAATTTTGCAAATTAGTGTCTGGAGACTAGGCACCTGCGAGGTGATCTGATAGAGGTGTATAAAGCCTTGAATGGTTTGAGCATGCTCAATGCTGATGGGATTCTTCCTCTTGCTCAGAATAATCATCTGAGAGGGCATAAATTCAAATTGAGGAAAGACAGATGTAGGATAGATGTGTGGAAATTTGCCTTTAGCCAGTGGGTAGTTGGTTGGTGGAACAGACTTCCATCCCTTGTTGTGGAAGTTAATAGCCTAAATAAATTTAAGGCTCAGCTGGACAGGTATTTCGAACAAACGGAGGAGGGGTGAAGTGGAAGTTTTTTTTTTTTTTTTGGCTGATTCTGCATAAGCTTGCTTTCTTGCATCATATGCCTCTGCTAATGCTAAATCAAAATTAGGAGTACGAGCATGTTATAGGCCTAATGACTCTGACGAGTATAATAAACAACTACTGGGCAATAGAGTGGGCCAGTAAATCAGAGAGTCTTATAATGGGGGATTTTAATTTCCCAAAGCAAGGCTTTTGTGGATTTATTGGATGATTGTTCTCTACAGCAGCATGTTCTGGAGGCAACTAGAGGGAGTAATATTCATGATATGATTATCAGTAGTGTTCCTTCATGCATTTAGAATCTGCAGATAAAGGAACCACTAGGTGGCAGTGATCATAGTGTGCTGAAGTGGGATTTACTAAAAGAGGTAACTACCATCAGGGGTAAGGGAAGGGTTTTTGTTTTCGTAAAGGTGATACAGTGGACTGAGACAGTATTTAAATTCTATATAGTGGGACCAACTGATGATGTTACCAACAGCAAATTCAAAATGTGAAGCATTCAAAGAATTAATCTTGAAAGTTACTAGGCATTTCATACCATCTAAGAAATATTGTTCAAGGTTTAGGCATTAATGGACGTCAGATGAATTAATGAGACATGTGATAGAGAAGAAAAATGTATGGGATTCATATAAATTAACACGTGACACAGAAGCCTATGATAAATACAAGTTGATCTGTAACCAAGTACAAAGGTGGTTAGGCAGACGAAGGCAGATTACGAGAAATCTTTGGCAAAGGAATCAAAGAAAAACAGCAAAGAGTTCTCTTATGTAAAAGGGATGAACTGGATATTGATGATTCAACTGTTGATGATCCTGCTCAGGTAGCTAACAAACTAAATGAGTATTTTGCATCTACATTCACACATGAGGAGTTACTCAGGGAGGGAAATGCCAGAGGTGAATTAAACTCTGGCAGTGAGCTAGATGATTTTGTAATAACTGAGAGCAAAGTGGAGGAGAAATTGTTGAAGATAAACACAAGAAAGGCACCTGGGGTGGATGTGATCTCACCAGTTATATTAAAGGAGGCAGCAAAGGAAGTAAGCAAACCCTTAGTCATAATTATGAGATTTCTTGGACTCAGGGGAGGTACCCATGGACTGGAGATGTGCAACTGTGACCCAGTTAACAACGGAGGATTAAAGGGCGACACAAGTAATTACAGACCGGTTAGTTTAACTGCTGTTCCAGGGAAATTAAGGAGGCACTTGTCAAAGAAGCACTGCAGGATCATGTAGACAAGACTTCAGTTATAGCTTGTGGACAGCATGGTTTTGTTAAGGGAAAGTCTTGTCTGACCAATTTGATTGGATACTATGATGTGGTCACCAAGGAACTGGATGCAGCAAATAACTTTGATATCGTATATTTGGATCTTAGAAAGGCTTTTGATAATGTTGCACATGGAAGACTACTGCACAAATTGGAGCAGTGTGACATTGGAGGCAAATTGCTGCTATGGATAAAGGGATGGTTGAGTGGGAGAAGACAAAGTGGTAATCAATGGACACTGCTTTTCGCGGTCTAATGTCATGAGTGGAGTGACTTATGGTTCAGTGTTGGGGCCATTGTTATTTCCTGTATTTATTAATGATGGTATATCAGGCTTAATGTCCAAGTTTGCAGACTATATGAAGGTTGGCAGGGTTGTTAATGACACTAATGACAGCACGCTGTTACAACAGGATCTAGAAAAGTTGAGCAGATGGGCTGAGAGGTGGCAACTGAAGTTTAACAAGCAGTAACTCCAGTGTAATGTATCAACTGTGTGGTACTACACTGACAGTGGTAGAAAATGAAAAGGACCTGAGCATAATTGTTCAGGTGATATGAAGTTTTATGAGCAGTGCAGATGGTCTGCAAGAGTAGCTCATGGGGTTCTTGTCAATGGTATACAGGAATTTTTCTAGCAGTGATAAGGAGGTGATTATTCCCTTGTATAAGGCAATGGTCAGGCCACACCTAGAGTACTGTATACAGTTCTGTAGGCCTCATTTTAGGAAGGATGTAGAGCTGCTGGAGCGAGTGCAGAGAAGGGCAACAAGATTAGTGAATGGAACAAAGGGTTTCTCTTATAAAGAAAGGCTTAAATTTTGCAAATTAGTGTGTAGAGACTAGGCACCTGCGGGGTGATCTGATTGAGGTGTATAAAGCCTTGAATGGTTTGAGCATCCTCAATGTTGATGGGATTCTTCCTCTTGCTCAGAAAAATCACCTGAGAGGGCATAAATTCAAATTCAGGAAAGGCAGTTGCATGATAGATAAGTGGAAGTTTGCCTTTAGCCAGCATGTGGTTGATTGCTGGAACAAACTTCCATATGTCATTCAAGTTGACAGTTTAAATAGATTCAAGGCAGAAGTAGGCAAACATTTGGAGTGAGTGGAAGGGTGAAATTAGGTTTTTTTTTTTTTTTGGCTGGTGCCATATAAGCTTGGTTTCTTGCATCATGTGTCTATGCTAATTTCCAAAATTTCTTTAACACAGGACACTTCAAGTTAGGTTGCAGACTACCCTTTCAAAAATCTTCACTCAAGGGTCTGTGTTTAGCACTACCCTTTTTGCTATTAAAATAAATACCATAAAGGAGGATATTCCAAGAACCATTGATGCAACTTTATATGTTGATGATTTCAGTATTTCCTAGCACTCTCAGAATATGCGAAGTATAGAAAGGCAGCTACAAGGGACAATAAACAAAATAAGCAAATGGGCTCAAACAAATGGCTTGCCGATTTCCACCCAAAAAACGGCATGTATACACTTCTAGAAAATGAAACCTAAACCCTTGCCCCGAACAGAAACTTGACGGACATATGATCCCATTGGTACCAAGCCTAAGATTCTTAGGACTTCTCTTAGATAAGAAACTAACATTCCTTGAACACATTAATCAACGCAGACTTACGTGCCTCAATAAATTAAACATACTCAAAGTTCTTTCTGCAACAAATTGGGGAGCAGATCGATATACACTTCTTAAACTTTATCAAGCAATAATTCGTTCCAAGCTAGACTGTGGAGCAGCTGTTTACGACTCATCGAAACCAAGTGCACTGAGATGGTTTGACTGCAAACCCATAGTGCTCTCCGTATAGCTTTTGGAGCTTTCTGAACTTCATCTATACAAAGCCTTTATTTAGAACCCCATGAACCTTCACTACAGCTTAGACGACAGAATTTGTTATTACACTATGCTGTCAAGATAAAAGCCATCATTGGTCATCCAAATAGAGAGTTTCTGTTTTCATCTTACTGGGAATCTTATACTAAGCCCATCTGCGGATGTACCGCCCTGTCAATATCCGTCTAAAAGATTTACTGTTAAGCCGAGAGCTTAATTATGACAGCATAGCTACTACGAATGCACAGAATGCACCATAGATTATCGTTCAACCCAGGGGGAAAAAACAATTCTCCCAAGAGCAAACTACCAGCAGCTACATGCTGCGTACAAAGAACAATATGAACATCACATTTTCATATATACATATGGGTCAAAAACAGAGGCTTGTGTAGGGGCTGCGATTCACTTTGAAGATTGTACTCTCATCCAACAACTCCCAAAAGAATGCACTGTTTTTACCGCCAAATTACAAGCTATTTTGATGGCTGTAGACCAAATTAAACGTAAACAGATAGCAAACAGCATAATTTTCAGACTCGCTTAGCTCTGTTATTGCCTTGCAGAATGCTAATACTACAACACACCCAGTTCTACAACAGGCTCAATATTCAGTATTAAAGCTGTTATGAAGAAATCACAATATCAGATTCTGCTTGATCCCAGGCTACACAGGAATAACTGGAAATGAAGAGCAGGCAAAGCGGCAAGAGAAGCTGCCACCTCTGACTATGCATTTCCTTGCTCGAATGCGAATCGGCCATACACATGACTCATTGTTACCTACTCAGAGGCCTTACCTCCTCAATGCCAAAACTCAAGTTCTGCTCACCATATATCACTTCATGGTGAACTGTCCAAGATTTAAGAGAGAACACCTAAGAGCTTTTCAAACAATAATGAATGCACAAAACAACCTAATGCTTAAAACAATTTTAGATGTCCGGCCAAATATTAATGACGTTTTCTTTTTCCTTAAGTTAATCGGATACTCTCAAACCATATAAAAATTAATAGCATGCCATTTATGAAAAAGCTACATAATTATAAAGGAACTTTGCCAGTTCGAAGTCTTTGTAGTGAAGCACATGAACTTCCCCCCCAAGCCTCAGGAGAAAGATGTTACTTGTTAACTACATAACTAAAATTCAGTCTACCTACCCACCCATCCCATTAGGCTGATATTGAGTTCACAGTATACTATAGAAATAAACCCAGGACAGTTCAGCTTGCTATAATCAGATTGCTGGCATTATCACAAACCTGGAATAGACATCTTGGCAAAGTTCTCCATAGTCCAAATAGTCTGCATCACCCATGGTCCTAGATTAAAGCATCCTGTGACAGTTTTTTCCTAAAGCTATACAGCTGTATTATGTACCGTTAGGCTTGCCCTAGAAAATATTCTCCATCTGTCCATCCAAAAAAACATGATATATATGGACTCGCAGAGTGGAATTATAGCTTTACAGAATATCTCTTCTCGTACACATCCTTTAATAAAGTTCATTAAATCCAAAATAATGCATATCCAGGAACTCCAGCAACTGGACATCTTCTGCTCGATCTCAGGCCATGCTTGAGATACCAGAAAATGAATGTGCAGACTATTCAACACAGAATTATCACATTATCATGTTCCATATCCTGACTACAAATGTAATGTATGAAAAATAGGAACAATTAAATGGCAAGCTCAAACACAAACTCCTTCAAATTAAACCTCTACCACAGTTATGGACCTCCAGCTTCCGTGTAAACAGAAAGAAGGAAGTAATCTTAGCCAGAGCGCAAACTGGCCCCAGTCAACTAACCCACCTTTATCTCCTCACAGGTAATGACCCTCTGCAACGCACACAACCCCTGATGCTCTATCGTTTCATAGGTAATGATGCTAATGTGCTGGAGTTTTTCTGTTATATTAAATAGATAAAATTACACAATCGTTTTTGACTGATGTTATAGCAGTCACAATGCATGTGTACCATTCATACCTTTGATAGGTACAACATGGCCTAAGTAGCCCTTGCACCAAAAAATATAACAACCTATCCTAACTTTTATAGAAGCCTATTACACGTAATAGGCTTTTATAGAGCCTATTAAAAGTTATACACTGCTCTACCATTAATATCTGGATATGCCTCCATTGATATTAATGCTGTACACAAGCACCATGTCAGACAACTACAGGGGTGCTATTTCCTACTTGAAAGACAGTACCCAACACACACAGACACAGTGACGGATTAAAGCACGGGCTAGTAGAACTCTTGCCTGGGGCACCAAAAACAGATCAATGAGGCAAGAAATATATATATCCTTGGTAAATGGGCACCGAAAAATCTTTCTGCCCAGGGCTCAAAAATACCGTGACAGCTCTGCACACAATATTTATTGTGGTAGACGAAAATACACAAATCGCTTCACAGCTAAGGAAAGCTAGGAGTTTATAGGCTAAGTAAGCAGTCATAAATAACAATTACGTTAAAAATGATAGGTCAATATGTTGTTATAAGGTGAATAACAAATAATTATATTATTGCACATGTGTGAGCAGGGGCAGGCCGTCCTGTGGCTGCACTGTACCCAGATGCCAATGTTCAAGGAACGCCTGAAAACAGAAACTTCTTCTTCTTCTTGGTCCTTAGCTGGCAGCTGGGGGAGGCGGTTGGCCACGCAACCAGTATGCTGCTGTAGGTGCCGCAGGGTTTCGGACTTGCTCTGTGATGTTCTTCCATACTTTACGATCCATGCCGTCAGTCCTGGCCTGGTTAAGGTCGAGACGTCGGCTCTTCAAGTCATTTTCTGGTGCGGATGGTATCATTAGTGATGCGGTCACGAAGTGAGATGCCCAAAATCTGCCGCAGGCATCGCATTTGGAATACCTCAAGTTTGTTTAAATCTAGCTTGAGACAAATCCATGTTTCTGATCCGTAAAGGAGAATGGGCAGGATCAAAGTCCGGAAGAGTCAGATTTTAGTCTTTGAGGCAATGTTGGTACTCTTCCACAGACACCATTTGAGCGAGGCGAACGCAGTGGCCGCCTGTCCAATTCTGCTGTGGATTTCCATGGTGGATGCAACTTTCTTCTCCTGGACCAGCGACCCAAGGTATTTAAAGTCCTGCACTTGCTCGATCTGGACGCCTCCGAGATAGATGGTGGCTTGCAACCCATCTGTTGTCAGGGCCTTTGTCTTATCAGCATTGATCTTCAAACCGTATGGCCGGGCAATGCGGGCAATGTCTTAGAGGATGTCCGTGGCTTCAGAGTCGTTACCAGCAAAGATAGCACTATCATCGGCAAACATCAGGTCAGTCACATAGCGATCCTTGTCATATTGTATGCCCCGTCTGTTTCTGAATGCTTGCCTCATAATGGCGTCAACCACGATGTTGAAAAGCAACGGGGAGGCTACATCCCCTTGGCGGACTCCAGTTTGGATGGTAAATTCCTCAGATAAATCGTTCTGGATGCGCACCTGGCTGGTTAAACCATTGTATGCAGTTTGGAGGAGTGTGATGACTTTTCGAGGTACATGTTCGACCTCTAGTAGTTTCCATAAGGCAGGCCGATGGACACAGTCGAAAGCAGACTTAAAGTCAATGAAAACAATGACGGTTCGCTGTCCACACCGGATCCTCTCCTCCATCAGCTGACGGATGACAAAGATTTGATCACAGCATCCTCGCCCGGGTCTAAATCCCGCCTGTTCTTCTCGACTGGTTTGCTCGCAATGTTTTTGCAGCCTTGACTGAATGATCTTCATAAAGACCTTTCCGATGATGGAAAGGAGGCTGATGCCACGGTAGTTCTTGCAATCCCGGTTATCACCTTTCTTGTGGATCGGTACGATAATGGCTTTCCTCCATGTTAGCGGAATTTGTTCAGTGCACCAGATGGTTTTGAGCAGTGAGTGTAGTCGGCGAAGCAGTACATCTCCCCCAGCTTTGATCGCTTCTGTGATGACTTGGTCCACTCCTGGTACCCTGCCATTCTTTAGGGATTGTATGGCTGCTTTCACTTCTACTGTAGGCTCAACATCGACCATGGAGACTTCAGGAGGATCAATCGATAGTGCGGCTTCTGGCGGTTCCTGAGGTGGGTCGTGATTATACAATGCTTTGAAGAATTCACTCCATCATTGCAAGCGTTCGGACGGTGATCGCACGAAGGTCCCATCAGCATTCTTGATGTTGTCACTAGTCAATTTGGTCTTTCCACTCAGACATCTGAGGGTGCGATAGAGAGTGCGGTACTCGTTCTTGGATGCCGCAACTTCAAGATCGTCTGCCACTTGATTCCAGTATGCTTCTCTTTCCGCTGTCATCCTCTGTCGGACTTTTCGGTTTAGCTGCTGGTACCGTTCAAAGTTGACCAACTTTGCCTGCTTCCGTTTGTCCACGAGGTCGAGGCACTCGTCTGATATCCATGGTTGCGTTCGACATCGGGCAGGTGGACATAGGGGCTTGGCACATTCCAGGATGGCATCAGAGATCTGCTTTTCTTCATTTATATCCTCGGGCACGGCTAGCGTCTCGAAGCGGTTGGATAGGGCGATCTGATATGCCCCTTTGTTGGCAGTATTCATTAGCTGCCTCCAGTCCAGCTTGGCTGACCGAGATGACCTTTTTGCATGCCGTAATTTGAGCTGCACCTTAGCCCGGATGAGGTAGTGATCAGATCCACAATCAGGTCCTCTCATGGCACGAACGTCCATGAGTGATGAGCGAAATCGGGCCTTGATCAGAATGTAGTCCAGGATTGCTGAGTCCTTGCCAGATGGATTTCGCCATGTAAGTTGATGTTTTTGAGGGTGCTAGAACTGACTGTTTCCGATGATCAGGTTGTTAGATACGGCAAAGGACAACAAATGTAGTCCATTGTCATTGATCTTCCCATGGCCAAACAGAAACTTACTTACACATAAGAAGAAAATTTTAAAGGGGGGGAGTGCCAGATTTCAATTGGCACCCGGTTGCCACGTACCTTAGGAATGCCCCAGCGTGTGAGATTAATTACAATGCATTCTAACTCGTACAAGTAATACAGATGGACATGCAGAGCTATTTACAGTTCCTTAGAGAAACAAAAGTATCACATCCTTTGTGATGTGATACTTTTTATAATTGACAGAGACCACATCCTTTGTGATGTGGTCTCTGTAAAGTTGATTATAGAGGGAGGATCTCCATGCCATCAGTAATGCGCTTCTTATTTTGTTTTTTTATTATTTTTTTTTGTTATTATTATTTATTTTTTGAATTTCACAAACTTTAGTCATGAATACGATTCTTCTTTCATTAGTGAAGGATGGCATTCTTTTGACTAGAAAAACATCTGTCATTTTAAATAGTGATCCTGGAATTTCGATGTGTTTTCACATTGGCCCCCCCCCTTCGGTAGCCAGTACAGTGTGTAGTGTATAGTGTGTTTATGGTCTAACGGCACCAGGGGTTTTCCCCATCTCAGCGTACTATACATTGTGGTGTGATACAGAACACTGTAGAGGCAAGAGGTTTAAAAGTATATGGATATTGTGGTGTGTAATGTTTTGTACCGTTGTTCATCTGGTCTTTTAGCCATTGCCCACATTATACCTCGTGGAGGCAAACCAGATACACCAGTATTTTAGGGATTTATTATTTACTCTGGCAGGTCCTGCCACCTAATTTCCTGAGATTTCAGTGGCAAGGACATAAAAAAAAAAAAAAAAAAAAAAAGTGTGGGGGAGAAACACTAGAAATTGGGTCAGGCCGAAAGAGATATAAGTTATGCGGGTCTAGCGTTAAATTTTTCTTTTTTTTTTTCTTTTTTTTTTTTCTTTTCTTAGTGTGGGGCTTGTGTAGTTTTGACAAGGGTCAAACGCTAGTTGCAAGATAGCTAGAGAGGGAAAGGAGACTGAAGACTGGGGAGTTAAAAGACAGAAATATGGGGTCAATAGTGAAGATAACCCCAAAAATCGGTGGGGCAGGCCCATGCCTTAACAGGTGAAGATAGGGGATGGCAGGGGGGTAAAGAGTAACCATCCCCCAGCCAAGGGAAGGGATGGAAAGTGAGAATACCCGGTTCAGATCGCCTAATGATGTTTCGGCAGTAAACTGCACAATGTCTTTGTCCGGTCTTCGTATGCCATTCCTGGGTCATGTTGTCCCATCCGTGTGAGTGGTGAAGTCCAGATAATGACTCCAGTTTAAGCCAGTGGTCAGTTCCAGGTTAAGTTAATGATTAGTTGTTCTTCAGATTGTAGCTGTTAGGTTTTTGTTTGGTTGACACATCTAAGGATCTTTATTCTGGATGATGAGTGGTTGGTTTGTACGAAAATTCCTGCTAAGGTTGTGGGTATGTTCTTCTTCTAGTAGAAAGATCCTGCGCAAACTGCGTTAAGGCTTTATAGTTGTCCTCGTTCTCCAGGAGATATTGTTCTTGGTTTATTGGCGAGAAACGTATTCTGGTTATTAAGAGGCAGCGGAGGTCTTCGTATAGTTGGCAGTGGTGCATGAGGTGCTCCCACGACTCTCGCAGCCCACAGTGGCAGAGAGGGGTGTCATTCAAACCGAAACTGGAGAGTTTTGTCTCTTATTGTGCCGTTTCCTGTGAGTAGATAAGATATTAGCAGTCCCAGTGAAAACCAGTTTGAGCTTTTGGGAAACACTAGTTGATTATCCGGTATGAATCTTCGGGTGACTTACCCTTTTGTCGAAGTCATCCAGCGGGTTTGCCAGGCCTGCTGTAGGTGGGTGAGAAGGCATTTTTTCTTGAGTTTACAATCGTTCGCCGGATCAGTTGTGTAGTCTAGGCAGGTGATTGCTCTGCCTTTGGATAGTTGATAAAGCAACCCAGAGAAGACGATTTCCAGGTCCAGGGGGAGAGCGCCCAAGAGGACCTGGAGGGCGTGGGTGCTTACAGTACAGCAGGCTCTCGAGATTGTCAGTAGGACTGAACGTTGAATGGTCTCTAGCTTCCTTTTGTTTACTGCTGTTACCGCCTTGTGGAACCAGACTCCCGATGCGTATGTTATTGCTGGTAAGAAGACTGCCTTATAGAAGAGGGCTAGTGTCCTCTTCTTAAGCCCCCAGTCGCGACGAGCGACTCTAGCTATTAGTGCGGAGCATTTTTTGATTTTGCTTCGGTGCTAAGTAAGATGGGGTGTGTATGACAGATTTTTATCCAGCAGAATACCAAGACATTTAAGTTCGGTGGAAAGCTTAATTGTTGTTTCTTGAATCTTTATCTGGGGAGGCCTTCTGATATTGAAAGAACCTTTGTAGGATGGAGCAAGTTTTTGTTGGGAATATCTTTAAGTGGTTTTGGGTGGCCCAGTCTTGTAGGATATTTGCAGCATGGTTTGCAGAAATTTCTAGTTGAGCTCTTGAGTCTGCCGCCAGCATCAGGATCAGGTCATCGGCGTAGGCCTGTGACCTCACATAACCAAGGTCGAGGTTTAGAAAGCTGTCGAGCACCACATTCCAGAGAAGTAGGCCAAGTACTGAGCCTTGTGGGCATCCTCTATGGACTGGTCGTGTGACTGAACAGTACGGAGCCCAGTGAAAGTGTCTGCAATTCTGCCCAGACACGATAGGAGGGAGTATATGATGAGAGCCTTGTCGATCAATTCGGCCCTGGAGGGATTGTGCAAGGCTCAAGGGGTAGAATTTTTTTCAGCCTGGACTGTACTTGTTAACAGGAGAGATTGCTTCTACAGGGATGGGATACACTTAAATAGAAAGGGTGCAAGAATTTTTGCTGATGCTGTCGAGGCAGTGTTAGGTGGGTCGGAAAACTGCTAGTTGGGGGGGATACAAGGACTAATAGATTAACAGTAGCCACTGGCAGAGGTGGAAGTGATTCTTGCACTGCTTCTATTGATATGAGCAGAAGTCTGAAAAACAAGATGCAGGATATTTCAGAGACTGCTGGTAGTCATTGCGGTACAAGTAAACACATGGGTTGCGTTAGGGTAGCAAAGAATAGAAACAGGTGCATGTATACCTGCGTGTACACCAATGCTAGGAGTTTGGTAAATAAATTTGATGAATTTGAGGTATTGCTCAAAACATCAAAGGCAGATATTGTTGGGATATCAGAGACGTGGTGTCACACAGATATAAGTAATGCGGAACTGGAATTTGGGGAATACAATGTGTATAGAAAGGATAGACAGGACAGGAGGGGAGGAGGGGTTATGCTATTAATTAAGAAACACATAAAGTCCAAGGAAGTGAAGCCAGTTGACATCGATGGACAGGGCAGTGCCGAATCAGTTTGGTGTGACATAAGCATAGGGAAATCAAAATTGAGAGTAGGAGTGTGCTATAGGCCTAATGACTCTGATGAGTATAATAAGATATTGTACAGGGAAATAGAGTGGGCCAGTAAATCAGAGAGTCTTATAATGGGGGATTTTAATTTCCCAGATATTGACTGGAATTTGTGGGTTGGTCACTCGCACACTAGCAAGGCTTTTGTGGATTTATTGGATGATTGTTTTCTACATCAGCATGTTCGTGAGGCAACAAGAGGGAGCAATACTCTTGATCTGATTATCAGTAGTGACTCTTCGTGCATTAAGAACCTGCAGATAAATGAACCACTAGGTGGCAGTGATCACAGTGTGTTGAAGTGGGATTTACTCAAGGAGGTAACTACCATCAGAGGTAAAGGGAAGGGTTTTTGTTTTCGTAAAGGCGACTATGATGGTCTGAGACAGTATTTAAATTCTGTACAGTGGGACCAACTGATGATGTTACCAACAGCAAACTCTAAATGGGAAGCATTCAAGGAACTAATCTTGGAGGCTACCAGGCTTTACATACCAACTAAGAAATATTGTTCAAGGTTTAGGCCTAAATGGTTGTCAGATGAACTAATGAGACATGTGGCAGAGAAGAAAAATGCATGGGATACATATAAATTAATGGGTGACATGGAAGCCTATGATAGATATAAGTTGGTCTGTAACCAAGTCACAAAGGAGATTAGGCAGGCAAAGGCAGACTACGAAAAATCCTTGGCAAAGGATGCAAAGAAAAACAGAAAAGAGTTCTTTACATACTTGAACTCGAGAAGGAAAGGGATGAATCAGATTGGTCCACTGGATATTGATGGTTCAACAGTTGAGGATCCTGCTCAGGTGGCTAACAATCTAAACGAGTATTTTGCATCTACATTCACGCATGAGGAGTTATTCAGGAAGGAGAATGATGTAGGTAAAGTAAACATTGGCAGTGAGCTGGATGATTTTGTAATAACTGAGAGGAAAGTGGAGGAGAGATTGTTGAGGATAAACATAAAAAAGGCACCTGGGGTGGATGGGATCTATCCAGTTATATTAAAGGAGGCAGCAAAGGAAGTATGCAAACCCCTAGCCATAATTATGAGAGCTTCTTTGGACTCAGGGGAGGTACCCATAGACTGGAGATGTGCAAATGTAACCCCAATTCACAAAGGAGGATCAAAGGCTGACACAAGTAATTATAGACCTGTTAGTTTAACTTCTGTTCCAGGTAAATTAATGGAGGCACTGGTTAAAGAAGCACTGCAGGATCATCTAGACAAGAATTCAGTTATAGCTCAGACGCAGCATGGTTTTGTTAAGGGCAGGTCTTGCCTGACCAATTTGATTGGATACTATGATGTAGTCACAAAAGAACTGGATGCAGGGAATAACTTTGATATTATATATTTGGATCTTAGAAAGGCTTTTGATACTGTTGCACATGGAAGACTGCTGCACAAATTGGAGCAGTGTGGCATTGGAGGCAAATTGCTACTATGGATAAGGGGATGGTTGAGTGGCAGAAGACAGAGAGTGGTAATCAATGGACACTGCTCAACGTGGACTAATGTTATTAGTGGAGTTCCTCAAGGTTCAGTGTTGGGTCCGTTGTTGTTTTCGGTGTTTATGAATGATATTGATGATGGGATATCAAGTTTAATGTCCAAGTTTGCAGATGATACAAAGGTTGGCAGGGTCGTTAAGGACACTACTGACGCTATGCTGCTGCAACAGGATCTGGAAAGGTTGAACAGATGGGCTGAGAGGTGGCAAATGAAGTTTAACATTGACAAATGTAAAGTACTACATATGGGAAACAGTAACCCCAGAGCAACGTATCAACTCTGCGGTACTGCACTGACAGTGGTGGAGAATGAAAAGGACCTGGGGGTAATTGTGCAGGGAGATATGAAGTTCTCTGAGCAGTGCAGACGAGCTGCAAGAGTAGCTCATGGTGTCTTGTCAATGATATACAGGAATTTTTCTAGCAGGGATAAGGAGGTGATTATTCCCTTGTATAAGGCAATGGTTAGGCCACATCTTGAGTACTGTATACAGGTCTGGAGGCCTCATTTCAAGAAGGATGTAGAGCTGCTGGAACGGGTACAGAGAAGGGCAACAAGATTAGTAAATGGAACAAAGGGTTGCTCTTACGAAGAAAGGCTTAAGTTTTGCAAATTACAGAGTCTGGAGACTAGGCACCGGCGAGGTGATCTGATAGAGGTGTATAAGGCCTTGAATGGTTTGAGCATGCTCAATGCAAATGGGATTCTTCATCTTTCTCAGAATAATCACCTCAGAGGGCATAAATTCAAATTGAGGAAGGACGGATGTCGGATAGATGTGCGGAAATTTGCCTTTGGCCAGCGGGTGGTTGGTTGGTGGAACCGACTTCCATCACTTGTTGTTGAAGTTGATAGCCTAAACAAATTTAAAGCTCAACTGGACAGGTATTTCGAACGAACGGAGGGGTGAAATGGGAGTGGGTTTTTTTTTTTTTTTTTTTTTTTTTTTTTTTGGCTGATGCTGAATAAGCTTGCTTTCTTGCATCGTATGCCTCTACTAATGCTAAAATGCTAATGCTAATTTTTATCCAGCAGAATACCAAGACATTTAAGTTCGGTGGAAAGCTTAATTGTTGTTTCTTGAATCTTTATCTGGGGAGGCCTTCTGATATTGAAAGAACCTTTGTAGGATGGAGCAAGTTTTTGTTGGGAATATCTTTAAGTGGTTTTGGGTGGCCCAGTCTTGTAGGATATTTGCAGCATGGTTTGCAGAAATTTCTAGTTGAGCTCTTGAGTCTGCCGCCAGCATCAGGATCAGGTCATCGGCGTAGGCCTGTGACCTCACATAACCAAGGTCGAGGTTTAGAAAGCTGTCGAGCACCACATTCCAGAGAAGTAGGCCAAGTACTGAGCCTTGTGGGCATCCTCTATGGACTGGTCGTGTGACTGAACAGTACGGAGCAGTGGCGGTTACTGATTTGTTTGCGAGATAGGTTTTTATACAATTGTACAAATTAGCTGGTAGTTTTGCTTTTCGGAGTCTGCCAAGGACGCTTGGCCACCAGAAGGAGTAAAACGCTCCGGCAAAATCCACTGAAATGACAAGGAAGTATTTATGGCTGGTAGTGGTAGCTGCTTTGATGATATTCTCTAAGGTGTCCACCGTGGAGCATCTCCTTCTAAAGCCATATTGGTTTTCAGAGTGAAGGCCTGCCTTTGAGTAATGAATTTCTATTCTATTACTTAGAAGATGTTCTAGGAGTTTGCTTAGCATGGATAGAAGAGCGGTGGGCCGGTATGACTCCGGAAGGTCTTGTAGTTTTGTCGGATTCTTGAGAATAAGCCTTAATTTTGCAGAGATCTCCATACTGCTGGGAAATGGCCTGCTTCAAGGCAGTGGTTGAAGAGGTTTAAGATCTCATTTGGGATGGTTTCAACAGCCTTCTTTATGATCTCGGGCTCCAGCATATCTTCTCCTGGAGATTTCTTGTTTTTTATTTTTGCTGCAGCGGTGTCCAGTTCTTCCTTGGTGAAGCTGTCTTCCACTTGGGCTGTGGTGTATGTGCTGTTTTCCTCACATAGTAGTATTTGCTCTGGGGTGCTTGGTGGCGTGTGTTGATGGAACATGGCGTCAAGGATGTTATTTATAGATTGGGACCATGTCTTTGTATACGTGCCTTGTGGCATCTTGATGGCTGGGATGACTTCTCCCCTGGGGAGTTTGTTTGTGATTACTCTGTAGACCACTCCCCAATGGAGCAGAATTTCCAACTGTGGAGACTAGGTACTTCACAGTTGGAAAGCGCTTCATCCTTTGTTTGAAGTGCTTCGTCCTTTGTTTAATAAAGGCTGTGTATTCATTTCTTGCCATTCGGTACTGCTTCTTGAGATACTCTACTTCCGCTTCCGGCCATGTCCGTCTTGTATGTTGAAAATTTTTCCTTCGGGTGTAAACCTCCCTTCGCAGTTGTTGGAGTTCTGGGCACCACCAAGGTAAGGCTCAAAGAGAAGGTTTCTTCCTTTTAATAGAGTTAATTGAGCTTTCAGTGACTAGGCTTACAATTGCCTTTTGGTGCTGGTCCGCAGCCAGTCCAACTGTGCTGAGAGAGTGGGCGGCCATGATCAGTGAATCCTTAAATTGCTGCCAGTTTGCCTTGTAAATTGCAAATCTATGTAGAGTTTCCCTTATAATTGGTTGTCGGCTTACTGATCGGTGCAGTTGGAAAGTTATTACACGATGGTCCGAAGTGGTCCAGCTTTCTCTAACTGTCCAGGATGAAAGGTGTCGTGCAACAGATCTTGTGGCCAGGGTGATATCAATTGTGGCTTCCCACATTGTACCAGAGAAGGTTGGTAGGTTAGTTGAGAATTGAGAAAGAACTGTTTGAGAGATATTCTTCCAGTCTTTGTCCGTTGTTTGTGCCTCATCTATCTTGAGTTTCACTGAACCACACTGGCGACCTGCAATTTACGTCGGTGGCAACGATGATTTTCGCATTTGGGAATTCCAGAGAGATGCTTTGTAAGTATCTAATAATCAGGAGAATATTCTCCTCCCGGCCGAGAGAAACTACTTAAAATTCCCCCAAAAGGGTGATGATATGGGCACAGGCTGCCCAGGGAAGGCAGTAATGTGGTATTTTGGTGAGAGTGAGATCAGAGTTTTTGACCAGAATAGCCGCCGATGGGGTCTCTCCGTCCACTTGAACGATCTTATAAGTCAGTGGATACCCTCTGACTGCCTTACTATGCGAGTATGGCTCTTGAAGAAAGAGGATATCGAGGCTCTCCTCATCTGCATTTTTCCTCAACTGCGATGCAACTTCTTTAGCTTGTTGGGCATTAATTTGTGCAAATTTTACAGTGGTAGCATTAAATGGTTTAAGGTAAGTTCCCATAATCGAGCCTTAATTGGCATGTGCTCTTAGCTTTTCTGTAGACAGGGCATTTATTGTCCCGGATGATCTGCCTGCATTTTCATTGATTTGCAGTTTGCGCAAGTGGGTTCTTCTTTTTTAGTGCACGAGTTCAAGTCGTGGCCTCTCTCAGCACAGTGTCTACATGTGAGTTGAGCTTGGGTACACATGTGTGTCGTGTGTCCAAAACGACAACACTTGTAGCATTTGGGGACAGCCACATGCTCCTTGAAGCGGTAACTGTCCCAATTTATGAACACTCTATTTTATTGACTTATTGTTCTCCAGGCTGCGGGGGAAAGCTCTACTACCCAGTTGGTAGAATTTCCCACTGGCATTTTTTTGGAATTTCAGGAAAAAAGGTCATTTGGTTCAACATCGAGGTGGTCCTGCTGGAGGTTTCTTCTGTATAGTTCATCCTGGAGTGTTGCTGAGGTTATGTCCTTTTCGATGTCATAAATTATTATGCCTGGCCCCTTTCTTTTCGGGGGTGTAGCCTGTAGGCCAAGTGTTTGTATTTTGGGGTTACTAATGATTTTGTTAGCTTCTTCTTTCGTCTCAGTTTTAATAATGACACCAATATTACGGAAGGCGCCTCCGTAGCCAGGTGGGCAGGAGCAGCAGTGCATAGCACACGCTTCTTGATTAGACCGGGATTCGAGCCCGTGATCACCAAATAAGGAGGATGCGGAAAGGTTGGGGAATGACCACCGCATATCACCGGAGCAATATGGCCTTAGTTGTTAATGCTCCTAAAAACGAAATAACAATAACAACCAATATTACGTGTCTTATGCACAGATTTAATTTTTGCCATATTAGTGTTTTCTGCTAAATTTGCGACCAATATATTTTTTACTTCCTCACTTCTGTGAAGATCTGTGGAAGTAGGTCTAACAATGACCAGATGTGGTTTTTGTAGAAGAGTTTTCCTTTTGGTTGAGTTTCCTGATTCAGTTGTTTGTTCAGCATTTCTGGGAATCCTCAGCAAGTGTGCATTGGTAGGGGCACGCTGTTGCATTTGATTATCCCTAGCGTCAAGATATGCCTCGAGTTTAGCCACTGCCTTCTCGTGTTCGAGGTGCATTTCAAGTAAAATGGTTTCCAACTTCGTCCATAGGGAAACTATGTCTGCGCGCAGAGCTGTACTGACTCTGCCGTTGGTTGTCTTCATTAAAGTTTCTAGTGCAGTTCACAGGTAGAGAACCTGCTCTAAAATGAGACCCTCAGGCGGAGTGGGATCCAGTGGTGTCTCTTCATCATCATTTTCTCCTTGCCGGGAAGGTCTGTCTTGTAGTTCTTTGGGATCTGGTTTTCATTTCTGATTTCGGAAATGATTTCTTATTATGCTTTTTGGAGGCTGGAGTAGGCCTGGAGGCCTCAGTATCACCCCCCTAGGCCTACAGTTTGGATAGTTTCAGGATTAATTTCCTGGCATTCATCAATGATATTATGGTCTGTAGAGGACATTATTTTCGAAAAATGGAAAACAGGGTTTTCCAGATAATCGGGTCGCCATTAGTATTCTCCTAAAAAGTAGCAAAATGATGGTTGAAACAAGTCTCTATGATAAACAGGAGCCGAGCATCGGGCTGTAGCCTTCTGGTGACGTGGGAAAAATAGGAAGAGCTCAAGCGGAAAAACCTCTAAATGAACAGAACAAGGTTTTTTTTTTTTTTTTGTTATTATTATTATTATTATTAGAAGTTTTTGGGGACGATAAATACGATGACAGTCTTCATTTTCTTGCAGGATAAGCCCGGGGGAATTTTCACATCTGCCACAGAAAGTTTGTAGAAGTGTTGGGAACACACAGAAAACATGGTAAAGTTAGTTTAAATCAGGCGAAAAGTTTCAGAGACGTTGTGCTTGTGGGCATAAGAGGAGAAAAGTACAATTAGGGTGGAAAAGGTATAATCCCTAACCTTGTCGCCACGTGACGTTATCCTTGACCTTGTTAAGCGACAATTACTAAGCAACTTAAGCAGACAATGGCTAACACACAGCGTGTGGTCTCCTCCCCAGTCACAATTTGCTAGATATTAGCGTGGCAGCTCCGAAAAGATCGAAAACTGCTCTCTTCAATTTCCTGCCAATGGCGGCATGGCCAGGGGCGGATTTAACGGCGTGCGCACCGGGCGCGCGCTCTGAGCCCCGACTTCTGAAGGGCCCACGCCAAACCCCAACTTTATACGCAAAACCCAAACAAAGTTGAACTAATATGTTCAACTATTAGTTCAAAACTTTGTGATTATTATTATGCAATTATTAATTATATTATACATATATTATATTCAAATTTTATTGGAAATAAAACATTAATAGTACATAATATTTTTTATTTATTTAAAAAAATGGTTAACATGTATTTTTATTTTCCCCGTCTCTCTCTCTTTTTTTAAGGGGCCCAATATTTTCTTCTGCGCCCCGGGCCTCAACCGACCTTAATCCGCTACTGGGCATGGCGACCTAACCATTGACAAAGACGTTGAATAATTAACGTTAAGATCTAGCAGAAAGATTCCAGAAAACACCAAAAAAGTCTCACCAACGGAATCCTCTTCTAAACTTGTCTAGGGAGAGCATAATTTCAGAAGTATGAAGCACTTTAAGCACTTAAATTAAACAAAATATGAGGAGCTCGAATTATTGCGTCTGCATGCCGAGACCCCTAGCTCCCTCCGTACTCTGTGGTGTCTTTTTCGGTAAACATTTTATTTTGCATGTGCATCTTTTTATAACCTTGGTCTCCAAACAGCGAATGCAAATTTACTATTTCGGGAAGTGATTTTTCTTCCTTCGACACTTCATCAACGGAAACAAGATTTTATGGGCAAACGGTAAACTAGTTTCTTGTGAACACCGGAGGAAGAAGAATTCCTTACGTGTTGTAAAATCCATAAAATTGTTCATCTTCAAAAGAAAGAACAAAACACAATATGTTCCTAAGATAAATCTTTGATCGATCCGTGTCTGCAGGAACTCTTATCCTACACCAACTTCTGCAGCAGGTAGTAATGATTTGTTTTAAGTTTTTTTTTATTTTTATCTTAAACAGTTAAGCATTCTATAGAAGTCTAGATAATTCTTTTTATTTGTGGCAGTAGACGTTTTCTTTGTACATAAAGTGCATGTAATCTCACTACATATAATGACTATTTTCATTTTTTGGGTTTTCCTCGTTACAACAGCCGATATGAATGTTTGTTTAAATTGAGTACTACACACGATACCAACAACTGTTTTGTTCCAACTGTATCATACATTATTTCTTCAACTGAAATTTCTTTCTAAAAATTGTTTCTTCAACTGCACCAACTGTTAATGGTTTTTCGGCAGCCATGAGTTGCCAACTCTCTGGATTTTGGCAGAGAATCAGTCTTTTACTCGATTTCACCCAACGTTTCATCGTCGCAATATAGCTGTTGACGAGTTTTTCCGAAGAAACTAAGGTAATTTATAATGTTCGAAGCTAATTATGTCTGGAAGTAAGTTGCCAGAGAAATACGACGTAAAAAAACTTCAGAAGATATAGACCCAAGATTTTCCACGTATTGTAAAACCTGAAAAAGACACCTGTGGGGGGGTGAATAAAGATGTTTAATAAATATACCTATTTCTTTACTCTTTAAATTTTATTTTGAATATGTATAATAATAATTCTGCTTTATTAGATATTCCTTATTTGTTCTGTTCCCTTATAACTATAGACCTCTATTTCTTACACCCCCACGTACACATCTGACTTTGCTTCACAGGAGAATTCCAGATTCAAGGGAACTTCTCAATTATGTATAATTCCCTTCGGAAAGGCTGAGTGTTCAGGAATAACAAACTCACAAATTAATAAACGACAAAGTTTATTTACATATATAAATACAACATAATATACAATTGAATAAAAAAACATGTAATATGCATACAAAGTTAAATCAAGGATACCTAACATATATTAATCTTATTCTTGTTTCCTTTCACTAGCTAATCTGAGTTGACCATTATATGAAAACACCTGATTCATTCTTCTTGCCCTAACTAACTAACTAACACTTATATTAACAATCAATATGCTACTTTCATCATTATATTCTGTGTTCTCACCATTCTGTTACAATACACTGAAGACCAATCTTAACTTTCGTAAAGTCTCTATTTGTTATTAGCCTTTCAGGTGAACCAACAATTCTTCATCAATACAAACGCTATATTCAAATGTCTATCCTTTAAAACATAATCAAAACTTTTCATATAAACCTTACTACCCTTCTAACACATTATAATCATTTGAACAACAATTTAATCTATTACTCATCCTTCGTTTCTCTTGCATTTTACAATAACCCTTTTTTTAACATAATAACTCTGTTAGTATATATATTATTTACTCCAGAGATAATTTATCTATCAATTTACTTCTAGTGCTACCCCCCTTTTTTTTTTTTTTTTTTTACATAACATGTGAGATGTTAACAGTCCTTGTTAACTTACAGTACTTAATAACATCTCACCTACTTCTATCTTTTTCCTTTCCTTTCCTTTCCTTTCCGGGGAGGTTTCAAGCTTCCATTTTAGACTCTGAGGCTACCTTCTGAGGATCTCCTTCATCTGCTTTCTCCTGAATCTGCTTCAGATAATTATCAGGAACTCTTGGCTGCATGGGTCTGGCGTCCTTTCACCACTTTATTCGGGCTACCTTCCATTCACTGCTTCCTTCCTTCTCATCGAGCTACTAATTCCGCATTTTCGCTCCTTTCTCTCGAGCTACTGATTCTGCGGATTTCGCTCCCTTTCTCTCCACCTTATTAAAACCTTTCACAAGAAAAAAACTCATAGGGCGCTACCCTCGTTTTTCTGCTCCACCTATTAAGAACTTTTTCAAGAAGAAAACTTCCCAGGGCGCTACCCTTCTCTTTTCCCACTACGACCAAACACTCAACTGTTAACTGACACACATTTCCTACCACAACAGAACCCTCAACTGTCCATGTTACTAACTCATTTTACTTATATCGACGAAAATCTTGACTGCTGTGTCCGCTGACTATTTCATTTTCCCTAGCACCAACAAAAATCTCAACTTTGTCTCCCTCCTAACCCATTTTCATAAACACCCACAAGAATCTCAACTTTGGGTTCTGACCCCTCACATTTTCTAACACAAAAAAAACTGCAACTGTGTCTCTCCTAACGCATTTCCATAAACACCCACATGAATCTCAACTTTGGGTTCTCTGTGCTCTCTCCCTGTTCACTCGCTTTTTTTTTCATCTCAACTACGTACCGCCCCATTGTGTCAGGTCTGCCCTTGTTCTGAGTCTTGTTCTGAGTCTTAACCAATCTTTCTCATTTTATCAACTTCCACTCTCTTCTTATTTGCCCGTTTTATTTTTTCAAGCTGATTCCTTATTGCTCGATCTAACTTCTTATTTTAAGAAGTTTGTAAAATTTCTCAGGCTGTCTGTACCTTTGAAGTCAGCCGCTTATAGTTATACTTTAGCAGACTAATTTCCCACGATCTATAAAACTTGCCATCACTGCCAGCCAGACATAAATCTAATTCCCAGCATTTGTTCCGTTTTTACTACCTGTCTCTTCTCCAGGTGTCACCGATCAAAGAAATGTCCCGACAGTACTATGGTCCGTCGCGCCATTGTTTTCCAGAGTTAACACCTATTACTAACTATTACTAATAGCAGTTGCTACTCGTTTCTGTTGTTTGGTTTGTCTGTGTGAGCTGGGAGTGGAAGTGTACCTAGATCGCTAATAGCTTTTCACTTACCGCTCCCCTTGTATAGACGGTGTCTAATTTAATCCCTTGCGAGTGATCTTAGTAATATTCTTGACTTGTAGGGTTTCGCTCCCCCATATTGCTATATTATAAGTTTTACTTTAAATTAATCTCAATTTTCTATAAAATAATATATTTGTAAGATTTTACATCTTACACACCACATCTGCCTTGTGTACCGTATTTAGATATGATTTTTTTTATTTCAAGCGGAGCGAAACGCGATGTAATCAGACTTTTGCAAACGAATAAGCATAACAACAGCGTGCAGTACATAGAAATATGCAAAAATAGATGCATTTCATGGTGATGACGAAGTCATAGTGCCGAATATATTCAGTATTTATATCTTTTGTCATAGAACATACAAGTAATCTTCCTCTGAGTTGTATAATAGAGGAAGATTGCCTGACTGTTCTAATGTATTAAATCATGCAGGCGCATTGTTTAGAAATATTTTTTCCCATAGCGAAAGAGGAAAAACTACGGTTGAAAAAGGCAAACACAACAGGAGAGAAAGAGATATCGATGAATGAAAAAATGGACCATTCTACAGATGTCAGTAATCAAAGTGATTCCAAAGTATTTTCCATTGTGGTGATCTTTTGTAAAAAAAACAAAATGTCAAATGGAAAGCAGCTTGCTCTCAGTGCCACATTGGAAGGTGAATTTACAGGATGAACAGGGTTGGACATCTGAACAAAGTAAAAGCATGTATGTCACTTAAAATGTTGATAATGAGTCTGCTATGGTAGACCTACAAACTGGAGTGACAAGGGTATTAAAAGATAAATTTAAATAATTTCAACTGGTGCGTGTCACTGAAATAAAAATGATTTTGAAGCATGTGTTAACTGTAGTTACACATTTAACCAAAGACGTTGGCTGTGTTTGGTAACTAGACTGGTGGAACAGTAGCAAGTCTTTGTAAAGAAGATGGTGCCAAAAATAAAGTTTCTGCTTGAAAATAATCGGTTTCCATTTTGTTCCATTAGCTGTGCAAGCGTGTACTATAGTGAATCTTGTTTATTCATGTCCTGTTCGGAGACTTTCAGCTCAACAGTCCTGTTACGGGGCATAGCAAAATTAAGAATTAGACAGTGATTCTAGTGTAGATTTTACTCCCCATCCGTAACCAGATATTCCTATGCCCTGAAACAAAATAAAATTTTGCAAATTGCGTGTCACGCGCTCTCATAACTAGGCACGAGGCTGCTCTTGAAAGTAATGAGACAAAACGGAAGTGGGCATGGGGCACGTTCTCCGGGCGCATCAAAACCTTAAGACTTGAAAAAAAAAAAAAAAAAAAAAATATATATATATATATATATATATATATACAGTAGAATCCGGATAAGAAGTTTTCCAAGGGACTAGAGGTTTAGAACTTCTTAAGCGGGAAAACTCGTTAGAAGGGAAAATGACCTAAGGGTGTGAAATATTACCTACACAAATAAAAAGGAAAAGATACACATACATAAGTTAAAGATGATTTTTAAGTACTATTTCAGAATTTATAAATATTTTACTCTGCCTGTGGGAAACATTTTTAAACTGAGGATGTCTAATTGCTTAACATTCTGTTCATTAAACTCATTACCAAGTTGAAAGAATGAGCTCCTTTGGAGTTTCAACGTACCTTAAAATAGGGGTTGCGAACCCATGGGACGCGTGACCAAAGTGGCACGCATACAATTTTTTTTTCTGCACTCGGGATTCAAAGCGTCCCAAAAAATTTCAAACGTCATGCAGCGATTTGTTTGAAGTCGGAGTGGTGAGATGTACTGACGAAATTGTGAAATGAAATTAAGATAAAAATTCGTGTATCTCACACATTTATTCAGAACACAAGTTATTGCTATAGTTATGTGAGATATATATTTATTATCCACATTCAGTATTTAGTGTGGCCTCCATTCTCAATTATGGTTTCTATGTGGCTTGGACATTGGAGATTATTCTTCATTAATTCTCGTAAATATTTTAATTGCTATTTGTCCTTTACAGATTGCTTAGAATGTTAGCTCAATCAGCAAAGAAACAAAAACGTTCAAATAAAGAGAGAGTAGCAGAGAATTTCAAGAATCTTGCAGTGAAAAGTTTGGTCTGTTTAAGAAGGATAATAAAGCATTATGCGTTTTGTGTTCTGGGCACGCGAGGGTAGTTTTTTTTTAAAGATTTAACCAATTTTGGCACGCACCCGTAAAAAGGTTCGCCATACCTGCCTTAAAAGATCACCATTACAATAAGACAGAGCAACAATCCATTAAGTACAGGAACTCCCCGACTTACGTAATGGTTGCGTTCCGCGGGACGCAACCCTTGCGTAAAGTCGGATTTTACGTGTCGGAATTTCCCCCATGCTCGTGCAGCACTCGCAGCTGTGCTCGCTGAATTAATTGAATCAAAAAAGAAATGTTCTACGAATATGTAAAAAAAATTATTTATTGTATTTATTCAATTTTTTATCTCATGTGCAGAAAAAATTACAAAAGCGTGCAATTTAAAAAAAAATCAAAATTATAAAATTACAAAAAAACGAGGGGAGACAGGTATAACCGTCAGTAAGTTTTACCTCTCGAGCATCGTTGACAGAATCGACGTCTTCAGCTGATAAGTACGCCGCTGCGGAGGTTGAGGGCTGTGGAGATTTAGAAGGGGTCGGCCGCTCAATCGCTTACGAAAGAACATATTAATGGATGACTGGACAGTGACTTTTTTCTTTTCATCGTAGATTTCTTTGTAGCAAGCAAACATATCATTCACTCTTCTGTTAACTTTTAAGAATCGTTCGCTGTCAGGATCCATCTTCTCAAACCTCGCCATTGCCAATGCAATTTCACGAAAAAGCCATTGCCACCTCTCTGGTGATGAAGCGTCTCAGCTCATTTGGTTCATCTTGAGCTTCGTCAGCATTTTCTTCTTTCACTGTCGCTGCCTGCAAGGCAATAAGTTCTTCGTTAGATAATTCCTTCTCTTCTTCCTCTATTAACTCCTCTACGTCTTTGGCTTCAACCTCCAACTGAAGTAGCTCTGTAACCTTTAAAATCTTGTCTGTAACCTCTTAATATGATTCGTCTCTTTCAAATCCTTCGAAGCCTTTCACGTGCCGTGGGCATATTTACTTCCATGCACCATTTAAACAACTTCTAGTAATTTCCGCCCAGCCCTTATTAAGGTTTAAGTGTAAATATTGTAAGTTTTCCAAAAGTCTCGTAAATTAAATTTTTTCTCATCGTCTACTACAGACAATCCCTGAGCAAATGTTATGCGTGAATAGTAGGCTTTTAAATTCGAAATAACACCCTGATCCATAGGTTGGATGAGTGAAGTCGTGTTTGGCGGTAGAAATATGAGTCTCAAGTTCGAATTGAAATCATCCAGACGCGTAGGATGTCCAGGAGCATTATCTAATAGAAGCAAAATCCTTAAAGGACCGTTTTATTTGTCTTTACAATATTTTTCAACCTCGGTAATGAAGCAGCATTTAAACCAATCCTCAAAGAGAGATATTGTTATCCATGCTCTCTGGTTCGACTGGAAATGCACGGGTAGGGCGGCTTTATTGATGCCCTTAAATGCACGAGGATTTCCAGAATGGTACACAAGCAGTGGTTTTAATCTGTAATCTCCCGCTGCATTAGCCCCAAGCAAGAGCGTGTTTCTATTTTTTAATGCCTTGATACCTGGCATTGTATTTTCCTCTTTGGCAATGTATGTTCGATCCCGCATTTTTTTCCAACACAGAGCAGTCTCGTCAACGTTAAAAATTTCTTGCGTTGAATAGCCGCCTTCATCAATAATTTTTTTGAACACATCACAAAATTTCTCTTCAGCTGCATAATCGGCACTAGCCACTTCACCGCATTTTAACGTTGTGGAAACCAGCGCGGTGCTTGAACCTATTAAACCACCCGTTGCTTGCCACGAACTTGGGTCAGGGTTCGCCGTACTTATCCTTAATATCTTTATAAATACTTGTTGCTTTTGCTTGAATGGTCATTAGACTCAGGAGCATCTGATTTTCCATCCATATTATTAACAGCTGTTCCATCTTCGATATAGCACCTGAACACTGTTTATGATCACTGTTGATCTTAAATGCATTGATCCTTAACGTGTTCTTTTATACGCGCACTGTCCCTTCAAAAAGTATTCACTGTTGAAGCAGCGAGATCTAATTCCCTTGCAATAGATGACAAACTTTGTTCTGCTTCGTGCTTCTTAATCATTTTCATTTCTAAATCAATTTTGTTTCGTTCCCTGGCACTGCCACCACTTGCCCTTTCCGTTGGTCGCTTCCCCTTCATCATTGTAATACGTAAATAGGAATGAAGAGAAGTTTCCGAAAATTTGTTTTTTTTATGCTTGAAGATTTCAGTGAAGGGGAACACATTTCACCATAATAGCGTAAAAACCCACACAATTGCAGTTATCGGGATTATTGCAAATGCAAAAATATCGAGTTTATTACCCGTTTATAATTAGATGCACTAACAGAAAAGACCAATAAACCGGAAAGTGCAAATTGTTTTTATTGTTTTTTGGTCGTTACCTCCAGAAACGCGCTTTAGGAAAATATTGTAAAGGCGTTTAAAATTGATTCTTATAACGGAACATATGATAAAGATGAAAGGATAATGCAATTTCCATTATAAATATGACCTTTTAGAGAGATAAACAGCTTAGTAATATAGCGAAATTTTCAACTTCCAAGGACTTGGAACGAATTACAAAAAAAAAAAAAAAAAAAAACACGAGATTGGGTTCACATTACGATATTTTCGCGATACCTGCATTTATTCCTACAGGATGCAAAATACGTTTCCACGATTTTTTTAAGTTTGCACCGGTCGGCAAAAACTTACGTAAAGTCGAATTTACGTAAGTCGAGTATTACGCAAGTCGGGGAGTTACTGTAATTCAAAACTGTTCACAACCATCAGAACTTAACGCATAACGTAGTCTACATATCCATTTATGAATATCGATGAAAACAATTGCAATATGTCACTTCTATCATATCAAAATGTTTATACTAAAAAGGTTTAGCGCTGAAAGCCTCAGATTACGGAAAATTCACTAATTGAACAAGTTCGGACAAAGCATCGTTTTTAGTTTGTAGTAAATCACCCCACTACCCCTGGGTGGTGGTGGTATCCGCCGAGAATCCATTGGCGAAGTGTTACTTATTGGAGGTAATGCAATATTAGGGCAACTCGTTGTGAAGGCACTCACAATATGAGATATAACAAAAACGATGCCATTTCACCTACTTCTGTGGTTTACTACGAACTGAAATTATGCTTGGCACTAACTTGTTCGATTACCAAATGTTTATATTGTTTAATATTTTTTAATATTAAAAATAATTTATTTATTATTATTTTTTTATTTTTCAGTTGATTGTAAGATACAATCGCTCCTTGTACAGCGTGCAAGCAAGAGGGCTTTATTTACATATTTAAATAATTTCTATATTTAAGAAACGTATTAAGTGGGAAAACGTCATTATAATAATACACTGTGTATTCTTTATCACGAACTTTTAACCCAGGAAACTTCTAACGCGGGAAAATAATACATTACAATACTGTATATAGAGTTGAAATTGAGACTTAAGAAACCAAACCTAGTACAGGGGAAAACTTCTTATGCGGGAATTTCTTAACCGGGTTCTACTGTATATATATATATTTATTTTATTTTATTTTATTATTTTTTAAAATTATTTACGTTTTTGTACCCTTGGTCCCCTCCCCACCAAAAACGTTCCACGTGCCGTTTTGCCGTATTACTTTCAAGAGCCGACCGCGCTTAGATATGAGTGCGCGCAAGGGTTAGCTTTTTTTTTTTTTTTTTTCTTTCACTCATATTTCGATATCTTAAATTTAAAGTATGCATACATTGTTACTTTAAGATACCGAAATATGAGCGAAAGAAAAAAAAAAGTTAATCCTTAATATAATTATTCGTCGAGTAATATCAATAAAAGCTGAAAGTCATCTCAAAGTGAGTAACCTTTTTTCTGTATATAACAGTGATAGTTGGTTGAATCTTCTTGCACTGGAATCATAGTGTGCCTTGTGGCTTTAGGAAGTGCGTGGGAATCCATTAGCGTTGATTGATTTACCGTGAAACACCGTCAGTTACAGGGCAAGTGGTAGAAGGAGAGCAGTGTAAAAATGGCGGCAAAGAAAAACGAATCATTTATAGGACATCGTTAATCATGATAATGATGTCAGAAAGCTGGTTTAAGAGGGTTGTATCTATAGATAATGGTTCGAGTGAGGAACAAATGGATAAAGTTGTTCTTAGCTAGAAAAATTTCGGTTCACTTTTACTTTCCACTGAATGATGGAATTGACTTTCAGAATGCTCAAGGTTCTTGTAACGTGTGGAACTAGAAATGAAGGATCTGGACTCCTGCTGCTAAGTCGGACACAGAAGGAATTCTTAAGTCCTCTTTAATCGAATCGGTGGTTTATTCAGTCGATCTGAAAATAAAGGAATGTAGTTTTACCGTGATTTATTTTGGATTTTTCGTCTCGCACAACTTGAAAATCAGAATGTGGATATGCACTTTTACAGACAGTACAAGGCGTGGCTGGAAAGGTCTTCCAGGATTGGAAGATTTCTGGAACTTGTGTATTGATATCGATTTTAGTACCCTTCACACACGCTTCGAAATCCTCGACTTCCTCGAAACGTCAGAAATGTGCTTGTTGCAAGAGAACTTACGTTACTTGGGAATTGAAATAAGTCAGATGTAGAAAACAAGGGGACTAGGAGGGATCTCAAGGATTCGTTTAAACATTAGATTAAACAAATATTTGAGATTTTCTCTAACCAGCATTTTATTTACTCACGTAATTCTTCTTACCGTATAGTTTGCTTGGCCTGGTGGAATCCAAATTCAACAAACCTGACAGAATTATTAAGTACATGCTCATGAAGCAAGAGATATTGTACATACTCGTGAGTCAAAACATGGCCACCCTGCCTAATAGTCTGTTCAGTTTTTGTCGTGATAACCTGGTGTGGCATCGACTCCACGAGACCGCGGAAAGGTGTCATCAAGTATCCTGTACCAGCTGGACATAAGGACGCTCTGGAGTTCGGTAATGGAGTGACACTGGCGTAGATTGACGAAAGCTTCTTTCCACTGCATCCCGCAGATGTTCGGTGGTATTGATGTCAGAAGAATTTGACGGCTAAGGGATGGGGCACATGAAATGCTTAAACATCATCCTCGAACGGTTCCTGCACAATGCAGACCTTATGACATGACACGCGGAGTTGTTTTGACCAGGCAAAACTTGATCCGAAACAATGCCGAGATGGGATCTGTCAGTGAGGATATGTTCAATGGGAGTGAGGATACCCAGTGATGTCAAACCATGATAACACCGCCACCGGGCTGTTTTCGTCCAAACATGCAGTCTGGTTGCAGCTATTCACCTGCTCACCGTCGAATATATTCGGCGGATGCATATATATGCATCAGTCCATGGCATAGTGTTTTGTGGAAGGCGCCATCGGTGGTTTCCCACATCTGCGTACTTCGTACTTTGTGAAGAAGTACAGAATCTCTGTGAAAACCAGGAAGAGTGTAATGTCTGGTTTGTGCCAGAGTAGTGTTATATTCTGTTGTTGTATCTCTGGCTTCTTGGCTACAGGGACCCTAGTGGAACCCTGCATTACCTGCCATCACCACTGGGAGGGGAGCCAGGCTGCCCAACGTACTCTGGATGGCCTCCACCAGGGCCGCACCTGAGCTTCCTGACAGAAACCAAGTTAAAAAAAAAAGAAGGAAGCAAGGGGGATAGCTAAAGATGGAGAATTTAAAGTGGGAAGGAAGAAAGAAGGCGTCCCGCAGATGAGGGAGGTAAGGAAGGAATGAAGGTTGGAAACCCCTGGCCTGAGGATCCCACTCACCCAGGGCCAAGGAAAGAAGAAAGGTTGCAGGGTTAGAGTTACTCTGCAAGGGGTGCCATATGGCATTTAACCCCCGAAGGCAGTTGTAGCACCTGACCCACCTTCCAGTATACAGGGGCAAAGTCATTCCACTCCCAAAGGTGTCAGCAAGGTTTGAAGTTAATCCTACCCTGGAAGGGATTTGCAGCGTATCCTACCCCATAGGGGTTGCAGTGCATTTATGTGGGATTCCCTTTTTACTACTGTAGAATTGTTGCTTTGGAGATTTTTGTCTGATTCGTACGTCTGAATTGGAAGATTGATTGAGCAAACTCGGTTGACTGAGAACCCGTCCATGGGCATGATGGGGCTTGAACCTTGATTCATCAGACCAGGCGACTCTTTTCCAGTCGTCCAATGACCAGGAATGATGCTCCGTGCCCACCACAGGCGGAGATGTCAATGACGATCGGCCAACATGGGCACGTGAACAGGTTGCCTACTCTCTAGGCCTATGCCTATTCGCAAGGGCGTCCGCTGGATGGTGTGCTCGGAAACGTTTCACTGTGCATCCTGGTTGTAGTTCTGCCGTTAATTTAGGGATCATGAGCTGTCTATTGTCCCGGACAGCATACCAACCGCCATTTGAATATCAACCAGCGGTAGTCTCCTCTTCCTGGTACTTTGGGTGGTCGTGTCTCTCTCTTCTGATCATTCCTGTCACATCTTTACGTAATGTACAGTGTGGTAAATCAATATTTATTAGATACTCGGAATTTGCATGCCAGGATGCTTATTTTATATCAAATATTCTCCTTCGGCAGCACTGTTCCCAATAAAATATTCATGAAAATCATTTGTTCCGTTAACTTTGTCGAGCAGTGTATATATAAGTTAAAATGTATAAAAGTTTTCTCGATTTGATTGTACACGTCAAACCTCAAAAAGGATGTTATGCATGTAAACAAGCCACATTGTGTTATTGTGTATCTCTAGTGACTTGTGTCTGTGCCCACCACAGTATTGTTAATTTTCTTTTGAAATTAAGTAGGAAAGGTAACATTATTGTACTTGTTTATAGCGGGTTATGTTTAAATCTTTATCATTGGCATTTTTTTTCCCTAGTTAACTTCTAAAAACAAAAGGTTATGGTATTCTCAGAACCGCGTTTTCATGATGGATGGATCTCACCAATGGAAGAAAGATCTGTTAGGAAATTAAAAATTCTGCTGCCCTTCGGGGTCCCCGCTAAATTCAGGAATGGGCCACCCTATGTGCTCTAATAACCACAAAAAAATCAACCGTCGGGCTCTGACACTTTCGATTCTCCCCACCCCCCGCGGTGATAGAGTCTCGGCAAGGTAATTTCGCCGTTTTCCATCATAGTGCTGCGAAAGCCCTTCTGCATCACATGTTGTGTTCGTGAGATGAGTCATCCTTTTCGAGAAAGCAAGGAGTCATCCTTCACTGCGTCGTTACTCAGAGCAATTCGTTTGGATATTATGAGGATAGATAATTATAAAGAAACTTTTGATGGCAAAGTGCATAACTTTGTTGAGTAACGACAGTGGCTTTGGATGCAATGGCATTTTCTTTGGTTTGTTCCATTTTTCTTTTCCAGTGTTGGTTAATTCTAACTTCACTCAGACTGTTTTGTTTTTCATTTGTTCTCTATGCCAGTGATGCCCCTTCACTGGCATAAAATGTCTACCGCCGTAGACATTTTAGTTTTCTATCAAAAAGAAATCATCTATTTGGAAAGCTAATTTCGTTAGAATTGCGATTTTGGCATTTACTCTTACAACCAAAAGGGAACATAAATGTAATTTATAATTTTGGAACAGTCAAATATCAGTGCATAAGCATCCAAACGTGTTTAGCTTTTATCTTTATTTTCTAAAATGAAGGAGCGAGGGAAGTTCACGAATAGATTACTCAAATATAAGTACCGTAAATAAGATGTTATGTAAATAACTAAGATCTAAAGATGTTTCTCGGTAAATAAGGACCAATAAGATTGTTCCGAGAAACGCAGTATCAAACAAAAAAAAAGGACAAGGTAGTTGGAAATGAGCACTGATAATCGTTTTTATGCCTAGCTATAAGTTTTCGAAAGACAAATTCTATTCGCAAAACGTGATTCTTGTATAATCAGAACATGGCTGAGAAATTGAGGATCTCGGTACATTGCAAAATGGTCCACTGAAAAATAGTTCCTGCCTTTTTTCATATCTTGTGGCAAAATGTCTTCTACATGTACTGTATCTGTGTTTTAAATATATGTATTTAAAACACAGATACAGTACATGTAGAAGACATGTGCAGGGTTGTTAAAATTAACAACCGAGCGAGTACTAAGGCTTGTACTGAAGAGAAATTTGGACAACAGGTACAATAAAGAATTCGCTCGCCATATATTGGAAAAAAAAAAAAAAAAAATAGTTACAAAATTTGTCACTGTATGGCGCGTAACTATCTTAGTTACGAGATGCAAATAACGTAAGTTATTTGCATAGTCGTAAGTTATTGCCACAGCGCCACTACTCAGCTCTACTGTACTGTATAAAAGCAAAGCAGTCTCTTCAAAATCATACAGTAGATGTTTGCCTGCACTACAGCAGCAATGCCAAAAACGTTGCAGGAAAAGGCGCTATTAGTGAAGCTGTACTATCAGAACAGCAACACTACAGCTATCAGAGAATTCCGGCGTCAGAAGCGCATAAGGCCCACGTGGCCCTATGATTGTTTGTGCTGTCCGCAAAATGATTGCGAAATTGGTGTTCAACCAGGTAGAGGTCGAAAACGAGTGGACTCCTTGTGTTGAAGATGTGGCTATGGCTGTCTTGGATTTATCGAGTCAATCTCCATGTGGTAGCGCAAGTGTTTCTCGTGAAGTGGACATGCCGTATTTCACTGTAAGGCTAGTAATGCGTCACGTGTTGCGGTACTATCCTTACAAGATGCACATGCTAAAGCATAGTGATGCAGATATTCGTTTCACATCGTTTCACTTCAGTTTCCGGGGCGAATGACAGTGGATATCACTTGGCCATGGAACATCCTTTGGAGTGATGAAGCCCACTTCTGCTTAAATGGACAAGTGAATACGCACAACTGTCGCATTTGGTCAACAGAAAACCCTCGAGTAATCCAAGAGGTTCCGTTGCATTCTCCAAAAGTGACAGTGTGGTGTGGATTTATGGCCACATTCATGATTGGGCTATATTTTTTAACAGGTAACACCGACTGGACCCCGGACCTGTTCTGTCACTGAAGAGCGATATTATGAAATGTTGGCAAATTTCGCAATACCAGAGCTGCAACAACGTGGGTGCCTTCAGGATACCATATTTATGGAAGATGGTGCGCCCCCTCCACATCCACCGTTGTGTCCAAAGGTTGGTAAGGCAACACTTTACAGACGAACGGGTCATCAGCCGTTGTTTCCAGGCATCTTGGCCACCCCGATCACCCCATGCGACTTCTGGTTGTAGGGTTTTTGAAGAACCAGGTGTATCGGGAAGGATGTCAAACTCTGGCAGATCTGAAGGACAGCATTATATCTCATGTGCTGGCTATTCCAGTTGACATGTTATGTTCTACTGTAGAAAATACTGTTCTTCGAATTGGAAACTGTTGTTGACCAAAATGGAAGACACATTGAACAATTGTAGCGCTGTTCAAGTGACTTGTATTGCCACAGCGCCATATAGTGACAAATTTTGTAACTAATTTTTTTTTTTTTCCAATAAATGGCGACCGCATTCTTTATTGTACCTGTTGTTCAAATTTCTCTTCAGTACGAACCTTAGCACTCTCTCCAGAGCCCTCTACATAGGGATACTTTAATTTTAACGACCCTGTATATTGTATAAGTGGATTCATGTATCTGTGTCTCTAAGTGCGGTACTGTATGATATGGCGGGGATGCCAGTTTTTGGCAGGGAATTCGTAGTATAATAAATAAATAAATAAAAAATAAGCACATGTATACTCTGAAATGGATACAATTGCTGTTCATGTAATGTCTACCATACGCTTTGAGATAAAACGTTGACGCGGCATGACACCCTTCTGGTACTTGTGGTTGGTGATAGTGGAAAGTGGATAAATATGAAAAAAATATATGGTACACTTGTATTTCATTATGGATGTTCTACCACTTTGCAGAAGACGTCAGAATTTCTTCTTAGGAAGCATCACTCGTAATGCTTTGGTACATTACGAGTGATGTACAGGTATAATGCCTCTACATATATAAATATGTAGAGGCATTATACCTGTTTCGCAATACCAGATCGTAATCTGCGATCATTCTGAATATTATATACGTTATATAAATATATTTTCTCTAATTTGCTCATAACTGGAAGAATGGTTATTTGTTTATATCTGAACGGCACTTTATGCCTCTTAAAAGATTCCAGGCGATGAAGTTCAGATTTTGACTCCTTAAGGAATTTATACGATTAATAACGAGGATGCATAAATTCTCATAATAATATTTAAAAATTCATAACGAGGATGCATTAATTTTCCCAGTTTATGCATCCTCTTTATGAATTTGCCACTCCTCATCCTTTTGCAAAACTCTGAGTTCGAATCTCATGGGTGATGGACGTAATTCAGGTATTTTAAAGTTGGAATAAGTTAGCAGACCTCAGGTGGAGATGTAGGGTTCTCTTCCCAGATTAACTTCCCGCTAAAAACAACTCAGCCATAGAAAACGCGCGATTTCCGGACGTGAAACATTAACGGAACATGGCTTAAAACTGTCCTGGTAGTAATCCAAAACAACCCAACTCCCTTGAGATGTAGTGAAAGGCTTCTTTATTACACTATCATTTGTTCCATTAGAGAAGATAATCGCCAGTGAGCCTTAAAAATACCTCGCATTTTCCCCTTACTTGGAATTTTCTACTTTAGTCCGATAATTGCACTCCAATGAGGCACTTTCCTTACATTGAACGCAGTCCAAGTACCGTGCCCTGGAATCTGTTGTCATGGGACACATGTTTAAGGAACTGCATCACTCGATCATTACACGATATTCCCAGATGACGCTCTTCCCCATCGGAGAATCATGCGTCAGGAAATAAGAGATTAAAAGAAACTCTGATGCAAAGTATCCCTGGTAAATTTTACTACCATCCACCCTCTCTCTCTCTCTCTCTGTAGGCGTGCTTACCTTTATCCGTAGCGTTGGGACGTGTGTATGTGTGAGCCACTAAATGTGAATTTCGTGGTATCAGACCGTTCCTTCCATCTTTCTGCTCAAATCATCTCTTATGCAATCACCATCGATTAGCCTAGCGTGACTTGTGGATTTAACGTTCTTGTCGACATTGCTGAACAACTACATGGAGCAATGTTGCCCTTTGTTATGACACTCACGGCCGTGACCCGTATTGCCAGTACCACTTACAGATGCAAACACAGCACCATAACTTTTATGGAAGCACTACTCTATGAATGGAAACCTTTACTGAGAATTTAATGAAATTCTTTCCTTATTTAAATTTCGCGAATCTCTACACATATTATCTGTACGTGGATCGCAATTTGTTTACCAGTAGAACAGGCGCCGAGGAAATTAAGGCCATGAGGTATCAGTGGTTAACTGTCGTGGCCGTGGTTCTTATGTTACATAAAACGTAATCAATCGCTGTGACAAGTAGATACAATGAAGATGCAACCCCTCCCCTCTGGCGATTTAAGTATCAAAACAATAATAATAAATAATTAAAATTAAACTCGGCGGTCGGATTATATGACAAAAAATCGAATTTCGGAAGGTAAAATACCATATAACCTCCGAGACCGATAACTCGAAAACGGTATCGAAATGGGTTTTGAATCCAAGTCTTTCCCACAGGATGTCGAAGAACAGTGATAGTAGTCTCTGTACTTATGAAGTTACTCAATATTCTCATGTATTCGGCCTATGATTATTTGATGTTCAAATTTCAAGTTCCGCTCACAGAAGCACAACTTTTTAAATTTTTCTTGACGCCTTATTTATTTATTGGTAATGAAGTCAATTTACTGTCTGAATCCCAATTTTTTTTTTTTTTTTTTCTAATAAGTCGAAATGCTTGGCCCTCACTAGTGGCCATAGTGTTTATGATCGTTGCCCTGAAGATGAAAGGGTAGTGGTACAGTCTAAAAAATTTTCTATACTTAATGAATAACACCCCAAATAGTAACCTATAAAGTTTCATATGGTTTCGATAAATTATTTTTTTAATTACAGGTCCTGCATTCAAGAAAGTTGTGTGAATGAGAAAGATGGATAAAATTAGTTACTGTGCACTCATCCAATCTTTCGGAAAAAGGGACTAACGCCAAAGGCAATTTATGAGTTTATGGTTACGACATTGGAGAAGGATGTCCCTCCCTATCTCATGGTTAAGAAGTGGGTAGCAGAGTTTAAAGGAGGGAGGGCTTGGAAGATGATCCACGCTGTAGAAGACCTGCAACGTCCATCTAGAAGTTGTTGACAGTGTGCATGAGCTGGTGATGAGTGATCGACGAGTGACAGTTTGGTGAATTGCCAGCGTCTTGCTTATCTCATCTGAATATGTGTATCACATAATAACAGAAGTTCTCGCAATGAAAAATTCGTCATCGCGGTGGTCCCAAAGTTGTTGATAGCAGATCAAAAACGTACAAGGTTGTGAAATCAATTGAATAGTTGCATCGTTTTCAAGCAACTAACTCGGAAACAAATTTTTCTTGCAAGTTTTGTGACTATGGATGAGAGGTGGTTCCATCACTTTCAGCCAGAAAGGTTCGACCAATGGAAACACAGTTCCGCTTCCCCTCTGCTAAGTCGATTCCTTCTAATGGCAAGGTGATTGCATCGGTTTTATTGGAGATGCTGATCGAGTGTTGCTACTGGATTACCTTCAGAAATGCCAAACAGTCACTGGAGCATATTACACAGAACTTGTGAGGCATTTGCTTGAAAACATCAAAGACAAACGCCGAGGAAACTCAGCAAAGGAGTCTTGTTTTACTAGAACAGCACGAGTGCTCACAAGTCTGTCATTGTCATGGCTGCACTACATGACTGTGACTTTGAAATCGTGGACTATCACCAGTATATATTCACCAGATCTAGTACCATCAGCCTTTCATCTATTTCCTAATTTAAAAAAAAAAAAAAATATGGATACCTTGGCTGGCGTCCATTTTCCAAATTTATTGGTGCAGTGGATGCATTCCTGGAGAAGAAAACTATCTTCTCAGCTGGAATCAACGCATTGCAGTATCGGTGATTAACATAACCTAACCTATTGACTCTAAAGAGGACTACATTGAAAAATACATATCAGATTCTTCAAATAAAACCTTCATATTTAGGCTACGAAGTTTTCAAATGCCCCTCGTATTTGTAGTAAATTTTCTACGTGTCGTGTGTATTGTTTATAGCTGATAACGTTATTGAAAGAGACACCTATGAGTTTACAGATCTGTAGTTACTCTGTCTTGTTTCAGGAGACAGAATAACTACACAGAACTGTGGAGATGACATTCTAAACCCTTATGTGAGTTCTTATGTAGACGCAATACATCTTAGTGCGCGATAATGCTGAACCACACCGCGTTACACTGATTAACTGTTATTTTCAGGTGAACACCATTATCTATACGGGGTAGCTAGCGTGATCTCTCATCCTCGGTCCTACACAGTGTACTTGGAATGCTCCAGATAAACTGTTGCTAACCTCCAACCAACCTCATCAACAAAATGAAACATCGCTGTGAGTGCCATATTGCAGTCCGGGGGAGGGGGAGAAATACGTCATATTTACCAGCAATCGACATCCCACCTATGACTTTTATAATCAGTACGCCGTCCTCAATGATTGGTGTCAGTGTATTCAATATCAATAATTGTGATTAATCAAATTCATTTTCTACTCTGTAGTATTCATTACAGATAAATTGCTTGTTAACTTACAGTAATATTTCCAAGGATTGTTGCGATATATTCCCCTTTGTGACTGTTGATTAAGGGTTGAAAATATAAGAACTTTTTCACGATCAAGGATAAGTTTCGTCTAAGACCTCAGGAGGGACGAGCTACAAGTGAGTACAAGCTTCAGCTGAAGAAACTTAGTCAATTTATACATTGCCGATTTCTATTTTTGTACATTTTGATGGGTAAAAATAATGAGCGAATTTTATTATTATATGCATTCAGTAATGAGAGTACGCATTTCATTAACATCACACTCTCGTAACTTATCGAACATTATTAGTGCTCATTCATTTATCAAAGTGTACTCCATTTTATATCTAAGAGCTGATATTAGTTTCTGGAGCATCTGATTCAAATGGAAGTTTAAAATTCCAGCCTTTTCCGTTTCTCTCTGATTATTTAAAAACATTTAAAATCGAAGTTTCTATTTCGGGATATTTCGGTTAATGTTTTACCTAGAATATAACATCCTAAATGTTATCTATCTAACAGTCCAGGAAATGTGCTGTTGTCAACTTCTAATGGAAATAAAATGAATCTAGCTATCGCACAAAGAATACATCTGAGGATCTTTCTTTATTGAAAGTTTCTTACTTTTTATATAAATGTTTATTCCATTTAATTTTCTGGTAACGTCGAAAACATTTAAAATGAATTCGCCCTCGGTTTATTTTATTATAGCATTCCTCCTTTAAGAACGCCCAACAGAGTAACAAATTATCTCCGTTTTTGCAATTTATTTCAAACGCTTGACGCCAACCCCCCTCCCAATTACTCTCAACTCTTGGTTTTAAACGATTTTCCGCTGTTGAAGGAGAAAACAGATTTACTGACGACAACGAAGTGCTGTAGTGATTACTGATGAAAAGAAAGTTACGAGAATTGAAATAATTCTGAACAGTTTTGGCACGCGACTGTCACAAAGATGGACTGGTGGATATATTGGTTAGGCCTACACTCCTTTCCCTACTTTCTTTTCCCAGAAATTGAAACTTTTGAGTGAGTTCATTACAAAATGGAATACTGAAAGTTGACCTCCTATCTTGATATTTCTGTGCACTTCTGGCAAATTCTTATCTCGCAAAACTTTATTTCCAACAGAAGTGAATTTTATTCTGCTCATTCACTTTAACAAACTTCTGCACGTACGTGGATGTGCAGTGGATGATATTTACCTGTTCGTAGATTTTAAAATATATAATATTATGCGTCAAATATACATTGTGATTAATTAGGATTTTTAATTTCTGTTTGTAATTTAAATGTTTAAAATCCAAGCGTGAGGAGAATATTTTATGATCAAAATTCGAAATTGGTTTTATGGTATTGATGAATTTTTATCATCGTGATAGGCCATATCACTTGTGGTCGCTGGAAAGATTGGTGGTGTGGGGGGGGGGGATATGCAATAGACTATTCAAAAAAGGAATGGGGAAACAGTTTGGAAGAAGTTCCATCAGATTTTGTTCGGTATACTAACAAGTGGTTGGTCGCAGATCGGAATTAAAGCCTTTCTGTCAAAATGGAAGGGCTGTTGTATCTTATCATAATCTCAGAAGGGAGTACACGTGTGATGAGTACAAAGGAAGGGAAACCGGAACTTTGCTCAATAATTCAAATTTAGTTTTAGCAAATTTTAAATTAGATGATAATCTTATAGGACATGATAGTCATTACATGATAATAACTTAGAGGCTTACGTTTGAGCGCATAGATATAATTCTTGAATTTTCTTAACCTTATATCCCATGTGTCTGCAGACTTTATTGGAGTAATCCGTAGAGTATTATACATGCTGAAGCGTATTGGATAAAAATATAAACACAAATTCAGCCAAGTTTTTCAGCTATTAGTGAAGTGCACTCACCCCTGTCTGCCTGAATTTTTGCGTTATCAAACGATGTAACGAACCCGAACCATTAACATAATTTGTTACAGATAGAGGAAGAGGGCACTTTTCCCCCGAGCCCGCGCTGGCTCTCGATGGACCTGTTGCCTTACGATAAATTTACAATGAATATTTAAATTATTATCTGAAAGCAATGAGCCCATGGCTTGAAGAATCGATTTGATTATGGTCAATGGATAGCCAAAGACTCAATTGAGCAGCATCATAATTCAATATTTAATGCTTAGCTATTTCGTTAAGGTTTTGGTGCTGATGACTATGTTGTAGCAGCATAGATGAGTATAGGCTTTAAACGTGTTGGTGAATTTGACCAGAAACCACAAAAGCAGGTGGTGTTTTTAGAAGAGCTCATGTAGAAGTCGAAGACTTCTTCTACATGAGTTCTGGCGCTTGCTCTCCGGATCATAATGGTGTAGTTAGGCCTCATTATTGCTGTCTTTGGAAAGACCATTCGCCACCTTTACGACCATTTTCTTCACAAAAAACAACACAACAAGACATGCACTTCGCAGACATAACACCATACTTTTTCTAGTCATTTTACAGAGTTCCATGTTCATCACAGTGTACCATGGCGGAGCCGAACCAACGTTTGGATGCCGCCGTACATAAGACGCAATACATGTCCACCTCCGTATTGTTTCAGACAAAATTTTACCCTACATGGTGACTATGTATCTAGATGGCACTGGACACTTTCAACAAGACAACGTCCCTTGTCACAAGCCGACATTGTCCAGGAATGTTTTTAGGATCATGTCTAGCATTTCATGTGCTCCTCGTGGACTCCAAATTCCCCCAAAATCAATCCTAGCGAACATTTGTGGGATGCGATTGAATGCAGCATTCCCAAGAACACGTCAGTGCTTCGTTCATTTCGTGAACTCGGGGACGTCCTTTTATCAAACTGTTCCAGGATGCCTGGGGGACGCCTTCCCGCTGTCTCGTGGAGTCTGTCACGACAGGTGCAAGAGGTTAATCACGGTGAAAGGCGGCCCAACACGCTTTTAGATACGTGGTCATAATGTTTTGGTCATAAGTGTATAAGTCGAGAACTGATTTATGTAACTGATCGAGTGTTATGTAAGTGAGTTCCCGAGTTTTATACAAGTGCATACCAGGATAGGGGACTACTATTTCCTCTCATTTCATATCTGTTCTCATTTACAGCAAGATTTGAGGAGATGGTATTTCCCCGGATGCCTTTATATGAAAGTCGGGGCTGTGATTCAGTCACATAAGTGTCATAAGGCGATGGAGAAAGTTTGTTATATATTGGCTAATCATCCTACAATACGTCTACACTTTCCCTGTAACATATTTGTACTTTTTTAAACTTTGAAATACTGCTAAATGAGTGAGCGCGACATACATTTTGCAGTATTTCATTATTTACAGTATTCAATAAATAAATAATGAAATTGTTATAATTTGCAATATTTATTTATGGACGCTAGGGGGCGCAAAATTTCTTTTTCTTCATGTACTGGTTTATTTAGTTACGGCTCTGTCTGGCTGTTTGGTTTTCTCTAACACGAAATCCCTTCTGATACAGGAATTACGAATGTGTTTTCTGTATGGAGAGGCATCTGGTCTTTGTAAGCTTGATAATAACGTGGAGAACTATTTTTAAAAACGGTAAGTTAAATAACAAAATGCGTGCACATAGATCTACTGCATATCGCTCTACTGAGGGTACTTAGATAATTAATAACACTAAATGGCAATACATTAGAAACATTTGAAGAGTATTATTATATCAGTTTCCAAACACCATCAGTAATATTCCACAACCTTCATCAGGCTCATTTTGTTATCTTTTTTTCATTCATAGCAATCTTTCTACTTAAATTTCGTAATACATCGAGATGGCACGTCTTTCACGTAAACCACACAACAGACTGCTGGGAGTGATTTTAGTTCTGTATATTTAGATAACCACTTCTTCCTGTCTTAGTTGTTTATAAGGATGCTCTGACTGAAGTTCGTGGATGCGGTAAGCTAGGCCAAGCAGTGTATTGATCAATAAATAACGAACCATCTCCCGTTTTTATACAAATTAAACTTCAGATCCCGAAAAGTCCCTTATCACATTATGACATTTGACGACCGAAACTTGCTCCGAACTCAACTTCAGCTGTTCGTTATACACTCCATGTTCCGATGATACTATGAATACTTCGGTAATTAGAGAGGCTTAAAACTTTCAGAGGGAAGCTTGCAGGACGTAATGGTTGAATGGCAACCGCCGTAATACATTACTTACTGTATCGTATCGAGGTCGGAGTTTAAAACTCAGTTTCTGGTTGGTCGTTTGTGTGCGTGAGAAGGATGTTCCTTGTTCAGTGATTCAGTTTATGATGTCGCTGACAAATGTGCTTTCTCAGCCGGAAGAATTAAGCGATAACTACTCCTTCCTCTTGGCTCATACATCTTCATTAAAAGCACTTTACTGTACAAACAGGAGGGCTCACTTTTAATGATCGTGGTGTTTGTTGGCTTTTGCTGCAGATAAGATTCACAGTGTCATTGAACCGATCATTATTCCGTATGTTGCTTCGTGTGTGTACTGTTCGTTATGATTATTCAAATCTCCCCGCCTTCCTCTTTACTCAGAAACACCGAAAGAACCAACTTATAATGATATCCCGCTACTCGTTGTTAAAACAAACCACACTCCTCTAAACACGAACATGGCGAGGAATTTTCAAAAATAGGACAAGGTTACGAATGACAAATCATTGTAATTATTCCACACATGCTGCGTCGAAGTCACTAGAAATCTTTATTACAATATATAACAGATGAATAATAAATAAATAGATACAAAACATTGAAGAATTCCCTTGAGCCACAAGTTAACAGAGTAAGTGAGAGGAAATACAATATATAACAAAGAAAATTAAATGTTAGCATTAATATATTATAGTAATATAGAAATGATTACGAGAAAGAGTATTATAAAAGAACATAAAATGTGGTTCAACATACAATACCACGAAATTTACAATATACAAATAGAGTATAGGAAACCAAGTGCTTTCACATTGCATTCCAGTTCATACAGTCTCTCATAAATCAATTCTGTCGAGAGAGAGAGAGAACAAACAAACAAACAATATTCATACCGGAGAAAACTCAAGTACAATTCGACGGTTCGGTGTCTCGATTCTTTGTCATTAGCGAACTTAAGGTGTCAGCATTCAGTGACTTCTGGATGCTAGCATCTGAGAGGGCAGAAACCAATCTGAAAAGTGAGGACTGCTGAGGAGTGAACAAATAATTTGGGGTTACTCTGAATATTAGCTGAGGTATTTCCCGACAGCACATATCCAAAATGATGCCTCATCTCAATCAGGGTGGGAAGTCTTTGAATTTACAACGACCAGGCCATTGCAATTGTCCTTAACTGTGGAAGAATTTCATATTTTGTTTTTGACTCATCTTAAGAATCAAAATTCAGTGGCGAAATTGGCCTAATAGGGGGCAATAGTAGGCAGAACATGCCGCATCAAAAGCTTTACTGAAGCCAAGATAAATAATGTTAAAGTTGTTTCTTGCATCCAAATGTTTTATGACTTTGTAAGTCTGTAGTTGCTCAGCGTCTTTTGCCCCCTCCTTTGTGGATTGGGGAAACATTAGGGCTTCTCTGATCCAGGGAGATCTCTCCGGAATCTAATGTTGATCTCGCTAACAACCTCAATGGTATTGATTCTCTCTCATCTCACATGCAGCTTTTTTAGTATAATAGGATAAATACCATGCTCCTAGAGCTCAGCTTCAGTATATATTGTTATATTACCGATATCAATTTATTGCAATCTAACACATTATCATTGATCTCTCACATTTAGAATGGTCCTTTAACTGTCAAGATCGTTGCAAAGTACTTATTCAACTCGTCTGCGCTTTCTATTACTTTTACAATTCAATCAAGTAGAGGACCTATCTGATCCACTTTTCTTCCTTTTTGTAATCACGTACGAAAATAACTGTCTCCATTTTTACCTCTTTGTTAGTGATTTCTCGTACTCTGCTTTCACATGTGGATTTATTGGATGACTGTTTTCAACAGCAGCATTTTCGAGAGACAACCAGAGTGAGTAATACTCCTGATCTCTCAGCCGACCGGGGCTAGCCGAGTGGGTAAAGTACCTGCCCGGCAACCCAAAGGTCGCGGGTTCGATTCTCGCCTCGGGCTTGGATCAAAGTACTGCAAAAAAAAACCTTGAGAGGTGCAATATGGCCACAAAAGCCGATGCGCCAACAACTACCAAATCAAAAAAAAAAAAAAAACTCCTGATCTGATTATCGGCAGTAATTATTCATGCATTAAGAATTTTCAGATAAAATAACCACCAGGTGGTAGTGATCACAGTGTACTGATATGGGATTTACTTGAAGATGTAACTAATATCAGAGGTAAAGGGAAGAGTTTTTGCTTCGTAAAGGTGACTACAATGGTCTCAGATAGTTTTAAATTCTACACAGTGGGACCAACCGATGATGTTTTCAACAGCAAATTCTAAATGGGAAGTATTCAAAGAAGTAATCTTAGAAGCTACTAGATTTAACACCAATTAAGAAATACTAAAAGGCCTCCGTAGCCGAGTGGACAGGAGCGGGAGTGCAGTAGCACACGCTCTTTGAGTAGACGGGGGTGCAAGCCCCTGACTGCTGAATACGGTCGATCTGCCAACCCGCACTGGACCAGCGTGGCAGATTATGGTCCATTTCCCTCAACGCTGACCGGGCTAACCGAGTGGGTAAAGTACCAGCCCGGCAACCCAAAGGTCGCGGGTTCGATTCACGCCTCGGGCTTGGATCAAAGTACTGCAAAAACCTTGGGAGGTGCAATATGGCCACAGAAGCCGATGCGCCAACAACTACCAAATCAAAAAAAAAAAAAAAAAAAAAATTTCCCTCAACATGAATTTTTGAGGAGGCTTCCATCCTGCAGTGGGTTGATAATGGCTGCAGTTTACTTTTTTTTTTTTTTTTTTTTTTTTTTTTTAAGAAATACTATTCAAGGTTTCGGCCTCAATGAATGTCAGATGAACTAATGAGACTCGTTCCAGAGAATAAAAATACATGGGATGCATACAAATTATCAGGCGACACACACAGAAGCCTATGGCAGATATAAGCTGGTCTGTAATCAAATTATAAAGGAGGTTAGGCAAGCGAAGGCAGATACGAGAAATCTTTGGCAAAGGATGCAAAGACATCTTCACTTATGTAAACTCTAGAAGGAAGGGGATGAATCAGATTGATCTGCTTGAAATTGATGGTTCGACCGTTGATGATGATCCTGTTCAGGTAGTTGATAAACTGAATGAGTATTTTGCATCTACATTCACAAATGAGGAATTCTGTAGCGACGTGGAGAACAGAAGCTTATTAAACTTTAACAGGGAGGTAAATGATTTTATAATAACTGAGAAGAAAGTGGAACAGAAATTGTTGAAATTAAATGTAAGAAAGGCACCTGCGGTGGATGGGATGTATACAGTTATATTAAAGGAAGTAAGCAAACCCTTAGCCATAATTATGAGAGCATCCTTGAACTCAAGGGAGATCCCTACGGACTGGCGATGCGCAAATGTATCTCCAATTCACAAAGAGGGATCGAAGGGTGACACGAGTAATTACAGACCTATTAGTTTAACTTGTGTCTTGGGGGAAAATAATGGAGTCTGGTTAAAGAAGCGTTGAAGGATTATCTAGACAAGACTACAGTAATAATTCAGACAGCATGGGTTTGTTAAGGGGAAGTCTTGTCTCACAAATTTGATTGAATACTACGATATGATCTCAAAGGAACTGGATACAAAAAATAATTGATAACATATACAAGGATTTAAGGAAAGATTTTGATACTGTTGCACATGGAAGACTACAAATTAGAACAGTATGGCATTAAGGGAAAGTTGCTACAATGGATAAAAAGAATGGTTGAGTAGAAAACAGAGAATATTAATCAATAGACACTACTCTTCTTGGACTAATGTTATTAGTAGAGTCCCCCAGGGTTTGGTATTTGGTTCATAGTTGTTTTGTATAATTTTCAATAATATTGATGAAGATATATCAGGCTTAATGTCGAATTTGCGGATTATACAAAGGTTGACAGGATTGTTAATGACAGTAATAGTGTGCTACTGTAAGAGGATCTACATATAGGCAAATGGTCTGAGAAGTGACAACTGAAGTTTAACGTTGACAAATGCAAAGTACTGCATATATACAGTAACCCCAGAGAAATGTACCAACTGTGTGGAACTACATTCAGGACAGGGGAGATTGAAAAAGACCTGGTGGGTAATTGCGCAGTCAGATATGAAATTTTCTGAGAAATGCAGACAGGCTGCCACAGCAGGCCATGGGGTTTTGTCAATGATATACAAGAATTTTGCTAGCAGGGTTAAGTATGTGATTATCCCTTTGTTTAAGGCAATGGTTAGAGTGAACCTTGAGTACTGCATACAGACCTGGAGGCCGCATTTTAGGAAAGATGTTGAGTTGCTAGAGCGAGTACAGAAAGGGAACTAGATTGGCGAGAGGAACAAAGGGGTGCTCTTACCAAGAAAGGACTAAGTTCTGTAAATTGTAGCGTCTAGAGACTAGATACCTGCGAGTTGATCTGATGGAGGTGTACAAGGCCTTGAATGGTTTGAGCCAACTCAATGCTGATTGGATTCTTCCTCAGATTACGCACCTGAGGGGGCATAAATTCTAATTGAGGAAAGACAGTTTCAGAGATCTTAAAGTTGTAGAACAGATGTGCCGAAGTTTGCCTTTAGCCACCGAGTAGTTGATTGCTGGAACAGACTTCCATCTGTCGTTGTGCATGGTGATAACTTAAATAAATTCAAGGAAGAACCGGACAAACTTTTGGAGCGAATGGATGGGTGAAATGGGAATTTTTTTTTTTTTTTTTTTTTTTTTTGCAGATGCTGTATAAGCTTGGTTTCTTGCATCATATGCTAATCTTTTGCATAGAAATCTCGTGATTGTTTATAACTGTCTTTCTTTCTTCAGCTCAACTAATCCTTTTCGCTGGTCACGCACTTGGACATTTTTTTTTTTTTTTTTGCGAAACTTCTGCGCTATGGCAAATGCATTGGTATCATCCAGGATGAATGCTTTGAAGATCCATTTGGTTGTGATCTTTGGCGGAGACATCAGTTTCAAACTCGTACAAGATACTTTTCATATTAGTATCTGCTGAGGTTAGCTAGTAAAAAGGAGTTGTCAAGTTTCAGCAGACAAAGTGCAAGAGGCGCATTATAGCCAAAGTAGCTTATGCGCCATCAAACCCCCATATCAACAACAACAAAGTGCAAGACCGAAGAATGAAACCAGTTTCTATATATCATAGATGGCGTTAGATGAAGGTGCAGAGGGATAGATATACTTACATTGTCTATGGGAACTCTATGGCAGCTAAGAGTAACAGATAGAGCGAGTCTCGTATGCTCTAAAAAAAAAAAAAAAAAAAAACAAATTGCAGTACACCAATCCTTTTGCTAACCCTAGAAGCGAAGGACAGTTCTAGCCTGTTAGAACAGAGGACATAAAACTTTCCTGTTCGTTATTCAACCAAGTTTCAGTGACACGGAGTATGTCAATACCCCTAGCGAGGAGCATTTGGTCACTCGTTCGTTACATTTCATTAACATTCCACTGAACTTCGAGCTAGATGTAAAATTAATGACAGAACACATTTGGCAGCTCAAATTACAAAGTGAAATAACTGATAAACAGAATCCTAGGTAGTTTAGACTATTTGTACCGGCTGCGTATAAATCACGATCTGCAGTTGTAATAAAATCATGCATTCATCTTTTCGGCGTTAGGATAAATCTGGTAGCGCCTACCACAGGGATGGGCCGTGAATCGGACGAGACTCTTAATCTAATGCCCCTCGGCGATGCTTAGATATTATTAATTATTCTCCTCTATACTGGTTTTTAATTTTATTGCTCTCTGAGTATGAAGTTTGAGATTGTTGATACTTCCTACAGAGTGATCACGGACAAACTCCCCAGGGGAGAAGTCATCCCAGCCACCAAGACGGCACAAGGCACGTATACAAAGACATGGTCCGAATCTATAAATAACATCCTTGATGCTATGTTCCATCAACACACGCCACCAAGCACTCCAGAGCAAATGCTACTATGTGAGGAAAACAGCACATACACCACGGCCCAAGTGGAAGACAGCTTCAACTGGACACCGCTGCAGCAAAAATAAAAAACAAGAAATCTCCAGGAGAAAATATGCTGGAGCCCAAGATCGTAAAGAAGGCTGTTGAAACCATCCTAAATGAGATCTTAAACCTCTTCAACCATTGCCTTGAAGCAGGCCATTTCCCAGCAGTATGGAGATCTGCAAAATTAAGGCTTATTCTAAAAGAATCCGACAAGACCTTCCTGAGTCATACCGGCCCATCGCTCTTCTAGCCATACTAAGCAAACTCCTAGAACATCTTCTAAGCAATAGAATAGAATATCATTACTCCAAGGCTGGCCTTCACTCTGAAAACCAATACGGCTTTAGAAGGGGATGCTCACGGTGGACGCCTTAGAGAATATCGTCAAAGCAGCTACCATTACCAGCCATAAATACTTCCTTGTCATTTCGGTGGATTTTGCCGGGGCGTTTGACTCCCTCTGGTGGGGCGTTTGACTCCCTCCGGCGTCCTCGGCAGACTCCGGAAAGCAAAACTACCAGCTAATTTGTACAATTGTATAAAAACCTATCTCGCAAACAGAACAGTAACCGTCAGTGTTCCGTACTGCTCAGTCACGACCAGTCTATAGAGGATGCCCAGAAGTCCGAGTACTTGGCCCACTTCTCTGGAACGTGTTGATCGACAGCTTTTCTAAACCTAGACCTTGATGTGAGATCACGGGCCTACGCGGATATCCTGATGCTGGTGGCAGACTCAAGAGCTCAACTAGAGATCTCTGCAAACCATGCTATAAATATCCTACAAGACTGGGCCACCCAAAACCACTTAAAGATATCCCCAACAAAAACCTGCTCCATCCTACTTAAAGGTTCTCTCAATATCAGAAGGCCTCCCCATATAAAGATTCAGGAAACAACAATTAAGCTGTCCACCGAACTTAAATATCTTGGTATTCTGCTAGATAAAAATCTGTCATTCACACCCCATCTTACTTACCACCGAAGCAAAATCAAAAAATACTCCGTACTAATAGCTAGATTCACTCGTCGCGACTGGCCCTCTTCTATAAGGTAGTCTTCTTACCAGCAATAACATACGCATCAGGAGTCTGGTTCCACAAGGCAATAACGGCAGTAAACAAAAGGCAGCTAGAGACCATTCAGCGTTCAGTCCTACTGACAATCTCGAGAGCCTGCTGTACTGTAAGCACCCACGCCCTCCAGGTCCTCTTGGGCGCGCTTCCCCTGGACCTGGAGATCGTCCGCTGTGGGTTGCTTTATCAACTATCCAAAGGCAGAGCAATCACCTGCCTAGACTACACAACTGATCCGGCGAATGATTGTAAACTCGAGATAAAACGCCTTCTCACCCACCTACAGCAGGCCTGGCAAACCCGCTGGACGGCTTCGACAAAAGGGAAAGTCACCGGAAGATTCATACCGGATAATCAACTAGTGTTTCCCAAAAGCCCAAACTGGTTTTCACCGGGATTGCTGACATCTTACACACTCACGGGACACGGCGCAATAAGAGCAAAACTCTCCAGTTTCGGTTTGAGTGACACCCCTCTGTGCCACTGTGGACATTCCATTCCGTTTCATTTATTTACACACACACAATTTTATGTACATTCTCATAATATAAACAATTTATATACAAGATTATATACAGTGTTATAGACATTGTTATATATATATATATCCATTCTATATAATGGTAATCAAGGTACTGTGTGTATTTGCATGTGTGTTCTTATATCGGGGTGGCTCCTAGGCCTTAGCCCATCTCCACCTTTGTACTCTGTTATGGTGCAGAAACTCTGCATAATGGGCCTGAAAAGTGTCAGTGTATGTATGTTGTTTTGTTTGTGGCAGGCTATTATGCCACCAGGGTGCAGCCAACGTATGGGCAGCTGGTGCCCATCCCTAGCACCGGGCCTGGGTCAACAGTCCTCTTGTACCGGTGTTATTACCACCGAAAATCTCGCACCCGGCAGAGGGAGTGCAATACTGGCGAGTGCCTGCCACTGTAGTCAGCCAGAGACGTGGGAGCACCTCATGCACCACTGCCAACTATACGAAGACCTCCGCTGCCTCTTAATAATCAGAATACCATTCTCGCCAATACACCAAGAACAGTATCTCCTGGAGAGCGAGGACAATTATAAAGCCTTAACGCAGTTTGCGCAGGATCTTTTTATTAGAAGAAGAACATACTCACAACATTAGCAGGAATTTTCCTACAAACCAACCACTTGGTTTGTAGGAAAATTTTATAGGAAAACTTGGTTTGTAGGATCTTTATTCTGGATCTTTATCCAGAATAAAGATCCTTAGATGTGTCAACCAAACAAAAACCTAACAGCTACAATCTGAAGAACAACTAATCATTAACTTAACCTGGAACTGACCACTGGCTTAAACTTGAGTCATTATTTGGACTTGACCACTCACACAGACGGGACAATATGTCCCAGGAATGGCATATGAAAACCCGACAAAGACATTGTGCAATTTACTGCCGAAACATCATTAGGCGATCTGAACTGGGTATCCTCACTCGGTTCACTTTTCATCCCTTCCCTTGGCAGGGGGATGGTTACTCTGTACCCTCCCCCATGCCATTCCCTATCTTTACCTGGTGATGCATCTTCCCTATCTTCACCTGGTGATCACTATTGACCAGGTGATGCACCTGGTCAATAGTGATGATAACCCCAAAAGTCGGTGGGACCTGCCCCACCGACTTTTGGGGTTATCATCACTATTGACCCCATATTTCTGTCTTTCACCCCCCCCCCCCCCAGTCTTTAGTCTCCCTTCCCTCTCTAGCTATCTTGCGACTAGCGTCTGACCCTTGTGAAAACTACACGAGCCCCACATTTAAAAAATAAGAAAAAAAAAAAAAAATTACCTCGCATAACTTCTCTTTCGGCCTGACCCAATTTGTAGTGTTTTTCCCCCACACTTTTTTTTTTTTTTTTTAGGTCCTTGCCACTGAAATCTCAGGAAATTAGGTGGCAGGACCTGCCAGAGTAAATAGTAAACCTCTAAAATACTGGTGTACCTGGTTTGCCTCCACGAGGTATAGTGTGGACTACGGTGGGTCTCATTTGAGACCCAACGGCTAAAAGACCAGATGAACAACGGTACAAAACATTACACACCACAATATCCATACACTTTTAAATCTCTGGCCTCTACAGTGTTCTGTATCACACCACCTCCGCATAGTATACATTGTGGTGTGATGCGATGTTCTGTATCACACCACAATTTATACTACCCGGAGGTGGAGGGAAACCCCTGGTGCCGTTAGACCCTAAACAGGCTATACACTATACTTCCTACGAAAATGTGCATCTCCTGTTCTTGGTATCTTAACAATGGTTTGTGGATCTTCCAACCGTATTTTCCTTTATTGCAAAATGTTATAATTTTAGTATAAAGTTTTTTTTTAAATAATGCAAATCATGCTTCTGTATAAAAGTATGCAGCCGCATATAGTTTTATTCTTCAATGTTTTGCTTCCCATGTTAAACGCCAATGCAACCAAATCTATGAAGCATCAGTATATTCTATTGTAAATTGAGTTTATTCTCCGGCCGATCTATTGTTTACTACACGAAAAACCCGAGTTTGTGGTAGGGGAAAAAATAAATAAACCACGCAACCCTAAATTGAGACCGATTAACTCAAACGCCTTGCAAAAAAAAGTCCCTAAAAATACACGCAGTGAGCACTGAATTACGACCACCCCATCCATAATATTCTATGTCGCATATCTCGCAGTATAAAAAGCCAAACATCTTCGTGCACTAGAGTAGGGGTTATTTGTTTGGTCGCGCAAGTCAAATATATCACGGGGTTTCAAAACGGCATGATTGTGGGAGCTCGTGCGTCGGGGTGCTTCCATATCGGGAAAGTCATATCTTATCAGTTGCTCACGGCCTACTGTGATTAAGGTGTACAAAGAATGATGTCGAAGAAGTCAGATCACCTACCCCAGACAGAACAGTAAAGGATAAAGCAAGGTTGATGTTCCTGGTGAGCGAAAGGTGCAGCGCCTTGTACAGGCTTGAAAGGCAGGTCTGTACAACAGCTGGCATCGCAATACAATATGGGGAATGCAAGAACAATATCCCAAATAACGATGCTCCGCACATTCAAATTTACGGGATTCCACAGCAAACAATCCAAAAGATATTGTCTCCTCACCGCTGATCATCGTCGACGGCGAATGCTGTGGTGTCAACACACGCTGGTTGGACACTAGAGGACTGGAAACGAATCTGATGGTCGGATGAGTTCAAATATCTGTTGCAACAAGCCTATGGACGCCTTCGTGTGTGGCGCAAGCAACAGGAGTCCATGGACCCATCGTGCATGATACCCACTGTCCAGGCAGGTGGCGGTGGTTGCTTAATGAGGCATGTTTTGCTGATATGAACTAGGACCCCTCGTGCGTATGGACCAACGTTTCACTGTTTACATTGGATGAATTGCAATGTGTCTCTCAAAAAGTTAATGTACAGAAGTGTCCAGGACTAGATCTTGTGGGACATTATTTTTATTATCAGAGTGGTGAAATTAAAACCTAATGTTGTTCTAAAATGATTCAACCGATGCCTTCAGGAAGACTCTTTTGCGAAAATTTCGAAGGTAGCCCTCGTTAAGTTAATCAGAAAGCCGGATAAGCCTTGATCGTACAGGCCGACCGCCCTGCTGACTAATTTGGGCAAACTGCCAGAGCGACTAATGGCCATTAGCTTGAACAACCTATTGGTAGAACATGATCTGATTTCAAGGAGTGAATATGGCTTCTGTCGCGGATGTACCTGCGAAGATGCTTTTGTAGACTTTCTCTTCAGTTGAAAACTCTGAATATAAATATACCCTGGCTATTTTCGTCGACTTCGAGGGCCCTTTCGACTGCCTTTGGTGGGAGAGAGTCCTCGAGCGTCTGCAATCGGCTAGGTGTTCTAATAACCTTTTACTTTTTAATCCAAAATTACTTTGCCAATAGAACTATTATAGTCAAGTCTAAATATAGCCAAGTATCAAGATCATACTTAGAGGGTGCCCACAGGGCTCTATTTTGGGCACCTTTTACATGATGGTGTGGCATAGTATTTAAGGTAAAGCACAACCGGTGGTTTTCACATCTGCACTGTATATACTCTGTGATGGATGCAGAACTACTGCAAAAGCCAGGTAAAAGTGTAGTGTCTAATTTATGCAGTATTATTTTGTTCTGTTGTCTCTGGCTGCTAGGCCGCAGGGGCCCCCTAGTGAGATTTTACGCCGTTGCCCGCCACCATCACTGGTCAATGAACCAGGCTGCCCAATCATACTCTGGTTGGTCTCTGCCAGGGTCACCTTGAGCTTTCTGGACGGAGACTTAAGTTAAAAAAAAGGGGGGGAAAGAGTGGAGAAGATAGTACAAGTGATGGAGTCAAAGTAGGCAAAAAGATGAGGAGGAAAGAAGGCATCCTCCAGCCGATAGAGGTGGGAAGGGAGAAGTAGGAATCCCCGTGGTCTTGGAGCCCCACCAAATGCCAGGGAAAGGAAGGCATCTTGCAGAACAAGGAAGGGTCTGCAAAGATGAGCACTAGATTGGCATCCCACATCAGGCAAACCAGATGTCAGTTGCACCCGACCAATACAAGGAAACTTTGGCAGGTCAGCAGATTCCGTGCCCTGAATAGGCCACCTGCACGGTTCTCATTTTCGGTTTCTCAGGAAGGCAAGAGTAAGCCCGTTGGTAAGGTGATGCTGTGGCAAAGGCTTAGAACGTGGTGGTGCTGCAGCAGTGGATAACGTCAAACTAATTCGTTCGCTATTATTTTTCGATAACGTCAAAATAATAGCCAACGCGGACGACCTCACCATCTTTATTAATGGTAATTCAAGGGCCGCTGTTTAAACTACCGAAAATTCTATTCTCCAGAATCTCCATGATTGGTCTATTACCAATAAGCTTAAAATCAGCTTGTCAAAAACAAAGATGATGATTCTTGGCTCGAAGTTGGATATTTCTCGTCCTCCCCTGGTCAAGATCAATAACGTTCCTCTCCCCCATAGTTAAAGAGAACAAGCTTCTAGTAGTGGCAATTTATTCCAGTCTTAATTTTATTCCTCACTTGGCAAACTTGTCGTCTAAAATAAGTAGATTTACTGGTGCAATAGTTAGCATGGCCCGTATTGATTGGAATCTCTCTCTAAAAAAACTTTAAGAATCTATAACAATGCAGTTTTCCACCCTCTGGTCACGTATGCTGCCGGTGCGTGGTTTCACAGGGAACGGCTCAATCATTTCAAATCTAAATTCGCCTCCTTGACAGACTCGACGCCTGCTCTGCAGATACTGGCCGGAACATTACCTTTAGACCAAGTTACTTATAGCGGATTTTTATACAGACTAAAAAAGCAGATTGAGACAATTTTTAGTAATAACCGTCGACCTTCAAGCTGATACTAAACAAGAAGGAAGGAGACTCTGGAACGAATTAGTCAATGTCTGGCAGTCTCGATGGGATACAGCTTCCGTTGGTGCAAAAACGAGAAAATTTATACCAGAAATTTCATTTCTCCTGGATAAATGTGTTCAATTGTGGTTATCCTTGGATATATATACTTATCTTACCTGCTGACAGGATGAACCAGAGCCTTTTTAGGTTCAGCTTAATCTCAAACAGACCTCTGTTCGTGTGGCTCACCAGAAAGTTGGGATCACATCTTGTTTCAATTATCCCGGTATGATTATCTCAGACTTCCTCTTCATGCACTTCCTAATTTTCGACCAGGACAGGAGTCGTTCCTGCTTCAAAGCTCGGAGTCATATCGGATTCTTCAGTCCGTTCAAGGTGTATTGCTAAGAAGGCTCAGTGTTGTCAAATATTAACAGGATACGGCACAATGGTCCTTTTGATGAGTAGCTGTTTAGATTTCCTTTATAATTGGAGTGTAATTTTTATTTATTTTTTAAATTTATTTATTTTTTTCTGGATTTAGGCCCCCAGAAACTTTTTTTTTTTTTTTAAATCGGCGTGAACGGCTTTTTTTTTTTTTTTTTTTACCCTTCATATCTCTACTGACGTCTTCAGACATCTAGTGGAGTCAATGTCCAGGCGCCTAACGGTTGTTATCGGTGAGATGGTGACTCAAGAGAAAGGAAATTATACTAGTCTTTTCAAAAGTGGAAAAAAAAAAAAATTCCCCAGTTTTTTAGTTTCAGAGGCAACTTGTGAGTGCTATAGAGCACTCAGAACTTGCCTCTCAAATAGAAAATGTGCAGTACTCATCGATTACAGTACTAAATGATATACTTTTTAAATCTTAATGCAGCTTTCAAAGAAAGAGGTCAACTTTATTTCTGATTATATTCAAAGCACATATCTCAGAGGCCTTTATAAAGTCGAAGCATTTCATACCAGACTTTTTTTTTTTTTGACATTGAAAGAGCATATGATATTGTTTGGAGATCTGGGATTCTGAAAGACCTCTAAGTTTGGCCGAAAGGGACACCTGTCCCTTTTTATTAAAAGGTTCTTTTAACTGAGCGATCATTTCAGGTGTGTGTATGGCATTCCCTCTTTTCTGATCATTCCTCAGGGATCTGATCCAAGTGTTACACTTCTTGATCAGGATTAACTCTATTACAGGACAATTTCCTCCAGCTATCTGTGCTGCTCATTATGTCCATAACTTTAGTATTTTCTGCAGTTAAGTAACATGTGATAGTAAAAGCGGATGCAGCACGCTTGTACCTCTGTTGGTCAGTGCTCACCAGCCAATAGATTTATACTTTCTTCACAGAAATACGATATGTGTGCACTTTTGCTGAAAACCGAATTATCCATCCGAATCGAGAATTGTGGCTAGATGGATATATTATTCCAGTTAAGTCGAATGATAAGTTCTTGGAAATATTATCCCAAAGAATTTTTCTACAGCCTATCCGTCAATTAAGAGCTCGATATTTGAGGAAAATTAACATCATTTTCATGCATCTCCTTGGGTGTAGATGGGTACAGTGTAATTCGTTTGTATCGAGCTTTTATTAGATCTAAATTTGATAAGATGCCCACATGTATGCCTCTAATCGAGTGGCCTTTGCTGGGTCGCCCATCTACCATTGTGCCATACGTTTATCACCACTGATACTTCCGAACGCCTCCAGTTCCTCATTTATATGTTGAAGCCAATGAACCACTTTTATCACTTCGCCGAGTGCTACTGTCGTTGCAACCTACATTTTAAGTGCAAATAGAAATTCATACTAAATCACACTGCATGGTTGCCTATATTTGAACCACGTCATGAGAAAACTTATATAATTCTCGTTAAAGAGCTAACGGACGTTCTGGTAATTCGAATTGAGAATATTTTAATACACTTAACATGACGTCAGATCAAGTTGAAAAATCTCCAAAGCAGGTCAGCCCTCTATAAACATATGCTTTCCAATCGTTAGCTCTTCTTTCTAGACATGGTGGCAAATCATTACTAGGCACTGTTTATCAGTAAATACTAGTAGTAATCGGATAACTGGAGTCTGTCTCTGTGGTATTTCACGCTGCACATGGACTCCAGTTTTTTGACTTACTACCGGTCTGTGCTAACTGGTCAAAGTTCGACTATCCAGCCTGGTATGTATCAGATTCAACAGAGGCTAGTTTCCCCGGAAACTCCTGTTTTTTCCGTCCAGCAAACAGGCAAATCGACTGCAGAATACACAACTACAGACACAATGTAGTGACACCTCATAGCCATAGTTGCCAAAGCAACTATGGCTATGAGGTGTTCATAATAATAAGTCTTCTCCACAATAGGTGGAAAAGGCCAGAGTCCGAATCCCGTCGATGTCTCAAGGAATTTTTATGGGCGTTTTCAAAACGTGGCTAAGTTTGTCGGTCTCAGGTGATGGTAGCATCAATTTCTCTCTCGGAAACCAGTTTTTCATCCAGCAATGTGGCGAATCGACCACAGAACACGCACAATTTTAAGACAATATGCAGGGCGCAGTATGGTCTAAATCAGGGGTCGCCAAACTTCTTTGACCGTCGAACCCCTTCAAGAGTTTGCTGACTTTTTATCGACCCCCTCTATTTTACTATTACGTAATTATAATAGGACAAGCAAAAAAGACACTTATATGAGTTTTTAGATTGTTTATTTTATAGTGACAGTGTTTATTGTATGTATAATATATTATTATATTGGCTTAACATCAAAGGGATACGTTTTTGTTTTTGACGGCCTTCTTAACATTACATATTTGATAGGAGGGATAAATAATATATAAAATTTAATTTAGATAACAATAATACAATCTTCCTTATATATATGAAAATAAGACTTTTATTAACTTAGTATACAATTTACTAATGTTGTCAATATGAAGGGTGTGCTTCGTGACTCTTTCACAGAATTCTATATCTAGCTTATTTCTTTGTTTTGTTAAAACGGAATTAACATGGCTGAAACCAGCTTCAACCATGTACGAGCTTGGAAATGCAAGCAAAAAGGGGAGTACCACTTCAGAAAGTTTTGGATATTTTTCTACAACATTTATATTCGTTCAAAAGTAACTTAAAAGTCCTATTTTTTAAAAAGCGTCTTAGCTTCAAGATCACCTGACAATCCAATAAGTTCATCTTGTAAGTTACTTCGATATTTTCAATATCTGCAGAAAATGGCGTGATAATCCAATCTGGAATGTGCATGTTTTCAAAATCTGCAAAGCGCAATTTAAAATCATCGCTCAAATTTTGAAGATGGTTTGTATATATTTCTCTTCAGTTCATCACTCAAAATCAAATTAACATCTGTAAGAAACTGTAGGGTTGAGTCGAATAACTCAAATCTTTGTAGACTTGCACCTCTAGACAACCATCTTACTTCAGTATGCAAGAGTAATTGGTTTGATACTTCATTTTTTTCACAAAGTTTGGCAAACAATCGCGATTTAAATACCTAGATAAAAATAAGAAAATGGTGCAACTCCCTCCTATGGAGAGTTTGGGTTAGAATAAAATCGTGTAAAAATGGTAGTCTGGCAAATTTCTTTTTATTTTATTTTGATGAATACAAATTTAGAAAAATACAAGTTTGTAAATAGATATATGCTGAGAAATCAAAATATCATATTTAATGTGTTAGATCTAATATAGCGAAATTCGTGCCAGTGCAAAGTTTGACACAACCTAATTGTCAATAAGAAAAAGACGATTGCAATGGAGAATTAAGTTTTGCCCATAAAAATTTATGCCATTGACACTGACGAGACTCGAATTCAGAACATTTCCACTCGGTGGAAATGCGTTCGAATTAGCGATTATAACCAATGTAATAGCCGCGAGGGCATGACAGAGACTGTAATCGGTGTGTGTTAAGCTGTTAGGTTTTAGGCGCATCGATGATTTAGACCGGTGGTCGATATCGACCCCCAGGGGTCGAGAGAAAAATATAAGACATCATTGTACGGGTAATATTTAACAAACTAAATGAGGCCTATGTGTCTTTGTGGAAAAACTTTTAGTAACGATGCAATGAAACCAGCAAAAAATAAAGATCATCTTCAAAGACTCCATCCCGATAAGAAAGATAAAGATCTTGACTTTTTTAAAGAACTGAAAGAGAAATACACACATCAACCAACTATAAAATCATTTAGGAAAGCACCTGCCGAAGCTGACTATAAACAAGGATTAACAGCCTCCTACAATATTTCTTTTAATATAGCAGAAAAAAGAAAACCATATACAATTGCGGAGGACATTGTTATACCTGTAATTGAAACCATAATGAAAAAAGATTCTGGCCATGTTTTAAAATGCTTAACATTGAGTGCGAAAAGGCGTATTGGTGAAATGGCTGAAGATGTAGAAAAAACTGTAGTATTAGAACTCAAAAATAGTAAGTTCTCCATCCAACTTGATGAATCTACATTCGATAGTTCTTCTATTCTTATGGCTTATGAAGATATTATAGTAAAACCAAACATCAAATTATTGACGAATTTTTATTTGCAAAATATCTTGAAAGTGATGGAACGGGGTTGACAATTTTTCAGCGATTGGAGGAATATTTAAATAACTATGATATTCCATTTACTAATATAACAGCAGTAGCCACAGATGGCGCACCTGCAATGGTGGGCCGTTATCGAGGTTTCGCTGCCTTTCTGAAAGTTCAAAAGTTCAAAGTGTACGTACTATTCACTGTGTGTTGCACCGAAACCATTTGGTGGCAAAAACTCTAAGTGACGAACTGCGTGATACTCTAAGAGTGTGTATTAAATCTGTTAATCAAATTAGAGTTCATACTCTTAAAAGTCTTGACACGACCCTGGACAGGAATATGCCTTTACAACCTGAGATTAGAGATGATCCGCAAATTTTTAATGTTTGCAGAATTTTACTCGAATTTTTTTTATCATTTTTTTGCGCTGCCGATTAACATTTTCATTTACCTGCATAGTTTCACGCGATTTGCGCGAGACTTGGTGTAAACGTCGAAGCTAACCAGTCCTACATTACCATATCGATTATGGTGGTAATTATTAAACTGGCAGCTTGGAAAGAGAGTACGACAACGACCTGGCGTCCCATTCCCGCTGGTCTACTTCCTCTTCCCGTTATCCGAGAACGCCATCTACCGGAAATCAATGCATTCCCCTAAACAATTACTCCAGTCGCATTTCTGCAGCGTTGCCCCACACGCCTTATTCTATGATGTCTTTTGATAAGCGAGGATCGCGTACGAGGAAGTAACGCGGTAATGTTTAGATAAGGAACGCTATTATTGCTTTAGCTCTGTCGAGATGACCGTTCGGAAGGATTCTGGGAACGCGTCATTACCTATATAGAGATCGAAGAGCCTTAAGGCGAATGACGGTGAAGGCTGCGAATATTTGGAACCTTGAAGACGCCAAGAGAGGAAACACCTAAAGGGGTAACTCACGCCGTTTTCGGTAGTTGGAAATCTGAATGGTCTTTCGAAGGTATTCAATTTCATCAGATAAGGAAAACTGATTCGTCTTATCCAGGATGTTAAAGATGCACGAGGTTTATTTACTGGTATATAGGCTTATTTACGTAGGGTGCGTCCAAAGCCCTCTTATTTCCTTTACACCTTATTGCGTATTCTGTTCGGTATTCTCTGTTAAAATTATACATCTATTGCTAAAATTAATAGAGCGCATTCTTGTTCCAAGAAATCGTTTACTAATTTTTGAAAACAAGGAGAAATTGGTCCATTCCTCTTTCAGCACAGGGTCAATTCAGCTATTGATCGCGGACGTAATGGGCTGGCCAGTATTCAAGTCCCTTTCCCAGAAGGTGTTAAATGGGTTAAGGTCAGAGCTGTGGACAGGTCTCTTTGCACGTCCATGTCTTCAAAAAAGTTTACTAGAGGCTTACTACATGTCTGATTGAAACGGATCCTCCCCTTACTGCTGGCACAGTACAGAAAGTGTGTAATTGTCCAGAATGTCAGTGTACTCCATATCATTCATTGTTTCAAGAATAGCAACCAACACGAGAAAGAACTCCCCAAATGGTGACAGCACATCTTTCAACCTTCGCAGTTAGGAAGACAGACTTACTTGAATAAGTAACATCCTCCGGGCATCCGCCAGACCCAAACACGTCCATCAGAACTGAAAACCGTGTATTGTGATTTGTCAGTCCACAACTCAGCTTTCGAGTGTTCCAATGATCAATTATGATGGGTTGTCCACCAGGCAAGTAGACGCTGTGCAATTGCGTTCATTTCTTTCTTATACTAATATATATCAATTCCCCCACAACGTTTAATTGATAGTATTCGACCAAGACTGACGGATGCTACATACCATTCTCCTGAGTACTCTCCACTCTCTCGTCGTCAATTTTTGTGGTTTACCCGGACGTTTCCTGACTGTAGTGGCACCATGACATTTCTATTTGGCTTTTACGTCAGCTATCGCTGATTTAGTGTATTGCAGTTTTCCTGTAATAACAAGAACAGATTCATTGCCAATATGGCATCTTATGATCCTCATTAGAAGTTGCTAAGTTCAATGCTTCTAACCACCTATGAAAATGAACCATATCCGCCATCCACGTACCTTTTCCTGATATGTGGATGATGGATTTGGTTCATTTTTCACTGAATCCCAGGGATACTCAGATACTTTTTGCAATGCAGTGTACATATTTTGGATACAAGCCGTGGTTTTATAATCATACTAGTCAGGCGATAATTCATTTCTTCTTGAATTTTGTTTCATTTTATATTCTGATCTTTGTTTTATTTTGAGTTTTGAGGAATATTTCAGAAATGACAAAGCAGTCAACGTACCAATTGAAAAGAACAGTGAAGAACAGAGCACATGATGAACAGGATAGAAGACAGACCAGTAATGAACACGTGGCTTCAGTGAAGCGTGAACACTGGTAAGATAATAAAATGAAGGTGACAACTTTCAAGCAATTTTCAACAGGAGTGCTAAAAATAACCCAAAGGTTGCCAGCCGTCAATCCGCGAAACACTGAAGTAATAGCATCTCTCAAGAGGGCACCTGAGATGTCACTCCGGGAACGATTCTCGAGATTTAGAATCTCAAGATTCTAAATCTTAAGTAGGAGTATTGAAATCGATCTCCACGTTAACTAATATGGTCATAATTTTCGGCTTTCGCCTTGGGAGTGAGTGGGCTTCCAGAACTCCCGATCTGTCATCACGTGGCAATGCTTTATGGGAAATCGTTAAGCAGAAGAACTGAATGAGGCAGTAGGCAATGCGTTTGCAAAATGAACACGTAAAATGTTGGGCCCGATATGGAAACTTGTTTTGTTTCATGGCAATGAAATCTTCCACGATGACATTGGAAAATGTTAAATAATTTGTAGCCAATGTATAAATATATTGGATGTTTCATGAAACTTGGGCCGAGATTTTAGGATCGATTCAGGACCTAAAAATAATGGAAAAAAAATTATATAAACATATGCTTGAAATCGCATTACTTCCAAGTTATAACCTATTTTGTGTTCCAACAATTATCCACCATTTGTCTTTTTAAAGGAAATGACTTACAGGAATCATATATCAGCTGAAATGTACGATACTCCAAAAATTTAACGAAGATCCATGAAGGAAAAGGGAAGAACAACAAAAGACTACGTACTCATAAACTCTCCAAGAATGTCAGTTAATGTGATTAAAGTGTCTGAAAAGTCTCTTAAAAGATTCTTTGAAATATGTTCTCCATATGCATATATAAAGATATGTTTAGGAATCGCTGGCATCAGAAATTCATATGCGATAAAGCAGTACATTTAAAACAAAAATGCGTTGAATATTTGTCGTTGTATGTGTCACAAATTTGGTCATCCGCCCTGAAAGAATCTTTAGAACTTTTCTCGGTCTAGAATGCTGGCTTATTTCAGTTGACTAGCTTCTGACTGGGACACGAAGCAGTACGTGTTACACTGGAAGTAAACTTTAAAAGTGCAATCACTGAATTAGTCTTATGGGAAATGGAGTTTATGGTAGTTGCTGCTATACTTGTAAGTCATTTACGAAGCAAGCTACTCTCACTACATTTGGAGCAGGCCTCACGCGCACAGACCCTAGTGACTAACACGGCGGCTGCGCTCGATATCTTTCTGAACCATGTAGAAAAGCTGTTGGTTCGAATTCGAACTTTGATGGATGGAACTTTTTTTTTTCGCCTTGGTCGACTTCGTCTCGAAGAAGGATAGCATAGTCTTATCCTCATGGAAATTTGGGTTTTCATCTCTCAAAACAAGCCAGTCATCCTAAAAAACAACACGTAGCCGAGTGGTAAAACGAGAGGGTAGAGAAGTACACGCGTTTAGACCGTCGCTCTCAAACACGTGACTGCCAAATACGCTGATCTTGTATTCTGTCTCTTTTCTCTCTCTCTCTCTCTCTCTCTCTCTCCTCCCCCTCTGTCCTGTTAACTCCTCTGACCCTATGTAGCCGTCCAGGAATATAAACAGAATTTATTTTTATTATTAAGTTTACAAATGCAATATACAAAAGCCTCATGGCTTACGCTGCCTTAGCGTTTATTTTAAAACAACAAACGCCAGCACGCGCGCTTGGGATGTACACGAAGAGAAACCAGCCCGTTTTTTTGTCACTCCGGAATTTGGAAACTTCGTGTTGATTGAGCTGCAAACATTGCTAAAAATATTTTAATGTTTTGTGTGTGGTAATTTAAGGTTAAGCGAATCATTGAATTCGCGACTGTTTGCAAGTTTTGGTGAAGAAATGAAGTATGAGCATGCACACTTAGTAATTGACGTTGAAGGTCGAGAGAAATGATATTTGAAAGGATTGCTACGCTGAAGACACGAAGCTGGAGTATTTTTGAAGAAGGAAAAATTCAAAATTGGTTGACGGTTCTCGCAACTAAGGATGGATTGAAAAACTTTCGAATTTATCGTGCATGTTGTCGGTTATGGCACGAGCGAAATTTCGATCTCCATGGAACTGATTGCTGTTCTCGTGGGAGTCGAACTGACCTTCACAATGTATGTTCAAGAATACCAATGACAAGGTATTGGCTTTCTTTGTGAACTCAATCTTTGATTCCATTTACTATTTTTCAGCAGACTCGTATATTATGACTGTCACCATTATTCCTCCTTTTGAAATTCCGAAATTCAATTGAAGACCGCAGTTGTCGTCCATCTCAGTTTTGCTGTTGTATCTTTGATTGTGTAAGTGACCTTGGCGGTAACCCAACAAATCATCAGAATCTCTAGAGGCGCCAGCAAAGCGAGAAAAGCGAAAGGGTCATTCGGAGACGCGCCTGTTACTATAGTAACCCATTCGGTTGTTCTGTTCGATAGAGCTGATCTTATATATATATATATATATATATATATATATATATATATATATATATAAGAAATGAAGGATAGAAAAAAAGCTTACAAGAGTTAAAAAGGTGGACTGAAGCCACTTTTCTTGAAAATTTACTGGAAACGAGGTGCGTGTCCAACCGATGTATTCACATACTTCAACTAAGTGATGAAATCACGCTTATTTCATTTTATGGACAAAACAAACACCATTATGGAATACACCGAATGTCTGCCCCATTTAAGCGAAAATTAAATGGAACTAGAAGTGTTTACTGATTGCTGCTGACAAATAGATGAGGCAATCGCATTTCAATTACTCTTGATAACCGCTAACACTGAACCACTTCCTTTGCTATTTTCATAGCACAATGCGGTAGCTTCACAAAACCTGTTCTGTTTTAACATAGTGTATTGCTCTTTTTTTTTGGCGACCATGTTCCTCATCAGGGTTTAAAACTTCCCGCGTGTGCCAGATTATATTTTGCATATTAGTTTATTATTTATCCCATTTACAAAACGATTGTTTTTTTTTTTAACCAAAAACGGAATGAGTTTATTCTTGAAATCAAATTCTCCCCTCGCTTTCGATGACAATAATGCCGATTGCTGGGCATTGTCAATTTAGTCCATGCCACCTATTTCTAACATTTTTACAATATTTCTCATTGTGCATGCGTTTATGCAATTATCCAGCAGTGATCACCGCATACTAATGTACGAAGAGATTCATTAAGTTGGTTTATCCTCGTTTAAATTGATGAATTCCTTCAGAAAGAATAAATAATGGTCTATCAAAAGGCTGAAGGCAAAGGTAGAACAAGATGAAATGCGTGCTACTTATGCGAATAATAATTACTTAGAAATGGATAAAATGTGAGGAGCTCCCACGAAGTAAAATTGGGGACTGAACTATGTTTTTCTAGATCCCTTTTCTCGAAATGGAAAAATTTAAATTCCAAAAAAATTAACAACCCCCCCCCCTTTTTTTTTCTCTTAATATATAATCTGGTATAGATTGTTCTAATAATCTATTTGTAGAAAGTTCAACCATCGAGTCAGTTATAGGAATTCTTTCTTGTTTTCATTCAGAGGTTAAATAAATTGTTTATATCTCGAGGACGACTACATAAGATTAGAGGAGTTTCAGAGAATACAAAAATATCACAGCATATTTAATACTCACGGGACTTGAACCACGATCACTCAAAGCGCGTACATTTTATACCCTTGTGCTTTACCATTGACTACATATAAGGACCCTTGAGGTTGGAGTTCAATTGTTATATATATATAATCTTTATTGTACAAAGGATTTATACAATTTACCCTTCACGGCAGGAATGCCAGGGGCCTTCACATTGGCTGGTGTACAAAGGCCTTGAGGACGGGGCCCACATCGAAGTTCGGGTTCATCCCCCAGGGCCAACAATATAATAGGTTTCAGTTAAATTATTCACAATATTCATAAAAATGTTATACAGTATTTTTTGACATTATATACAATATTATACAGACATCCTTTTTAAATTTATTATACTGCGACATTACTGTGAAGTTTTCCTGGTTGAGTTTAGGTCATCAAGGATCTCCCTCCGGTATTTGCGGTCCTTGACAAACTTGTAGAGGTCGCCTTTGATTGCTTGGACAGTGATAAGCATCTGCTTGGGGAAAAAGCGGTCGCTAAGGGCTAGTCTGTTATGGTTGGCTATAAGGGTTGGAGCTGATCTCAGTCCGGGTTGAGGGATCCTCCAGCTGCACAGTTCCCATATGTTTGGCTCCGAGATTATTCCAGTGGTCATTTTGACAGTTAGGGTGAGGCGTCTTTCCATTATAAGATTTGGCAGTCGGGCAAAGTTCAGTGCGGTTGCCATCGCAGTTGTTCTTTGCTGGTCTCTGGCGGAAATGTAGAGTTTCCTCGAGTGTGCACGCGAATTCGTCTAGAAATGTGCAATTTATAGACATGACCTTTATGCCAGTTGCTTCTTTTTAATCCCACCTATAGCGCGTGGCAAAGTAATGAGTAATTATCATTCTCTCTTCGGGTACTTGTTTTACCTGAATTACCTGCCACCCATGGTCGCTGCTGGTCCATAGATGTAAACTGACACAGTGTCCCAATTCGAAAGATTTACTTTCATTGTACCTAACTGTTGTCGTTAATCTTTCAAAACAGGTTGTTTGAGGAGATAATTCAATGCAGTTCAATAGTTTTTCTTCCGTTATTATTAAAACGTATTATTTCGTACTTTAAAAATTATTAAAGAATTAAATCACGGATTTATTACGGCTTTACTCAACATGGGAGCAGACTCTTCCCTCTGAATTGAAAATCTGTTTTGTTTTTTTGTTTTATCTTCAAAAATCTAGCGTCCTTTTCCCTTATTGGAAAGATGGTTTCAGCTGATGGAAACTTCTGCACATAACTCCACTAGTACTACGTTCGTGCAGTGTATGCTGTTTTTGGCCACTTTGCTACCAGGAAGGCAGCTTCCAAGTACCAAGATGAGGGGCCACAGCTATACTTGTATTGCTTAGAATAAAATGGCAATTATCCGGCATCCATGAGAGGGAGTGCTAAAATACTTTGGCTGTTCGTACAAAGCAGCAAAAACTGCTTTACTGTCTCCAGAGATATTGTTTTCATAGCAGTTAAATTTGCACATGGAGATGCACTATTGCCTCAAGGAATACTGGAAACGATCCTGAATACGCCTAAAATCAACTTGATGGTCACCTTTCTGAGTATACGGAGCCCTCCAATTTCTCGGGTTGTCCCAAGAACTTGGAGGGCTCCGTATACTCAGAAAGGTGGGCTTACAGCGTATGTTCCCTTACAATACTGTCTTCTCCTCACAGAGTAGCACAGTGGTCATCTTCTCCTACAGTGTGGAAAAGGCCTAAGTTAGAATCTCTTCAGTGATATGCGATTGCATAATTTTTCTCTCACACAGACTCGAGTTTATGTCCAACAATTACAGATGCATCGGTATATTATCGCTAAAATATCAGTCTTTGATTTAGTGGAAATCAACAGTGAATTGTCACCGGATGACAAGTCTTACAGATTCAGCCTATTGCAGGAATTGTATCCTCGACCTCAACCGTAAATGGACTGAAATCTTTATTCTATAAAGCACAGGTTCGTTTCTTACTCAGCACTGACTCTACTACTTCATGGATACGAAATATGCTTCGTGTGAAAAGCACACGAAGCTTTTGTGATTAATATTATTCCCTGAATTTGTTTACTGTTGTACCCTTACCTCCTCTAGTATTACGCAGGGAAAAATTTATAAATTACACATTTTTAAATGCGAGATTTATTTAAATAAATACTCACGGAAAGTGCCGATTCTAAACGCTGTATACAAAACTCCACATTTACCACGGATCACCTCCAATTCATAAGAGGGGGAGGGCAGAGAGAGAGATAGCATCAGTTGGGTTTAAGCAGTGGTTTATTCGTAGTGAGGGGGAGGATGAGGAGGGGGGTTATGGCCACTGGGACTCGTAAAAGGCACAGAACAAGGCGTTTCGAGTGATTCGTTGGCTGAAGTTAAGTTTCTTTGGATCGTTAGTCACTGGAAGGAAAGCGTGGCTTACTGATGTTCACAGCTTACTACCGGCGGTGAGAGCCCTTGACGTCTGGTGTGTTCTAATGGCACGCGCACACACTCTGTCAGTGCTTTCTACTTCTCCCTGACAGTAATGCTCGACTCTCTTCACGCGTGCCACGCGACAGACACCATGAGTGCTTTATCGGGACTTTCCACGTTGTACTTCACACTCTTGACTTCCACCGTAACCGTGTATCTCGAGTTGATGGCACCGAACAGGGCGGCCGTGCTCGTGTGCGTGTGTGCACAGGTAATTGACACCGCCGATCTGAAACAGGTGATGATAGTGTATGATTTATATGTAGCTGTTGCAACTACTGCGCAATCAGGTGCCGAAGGTTAACTTGCTAAAGAAACAAACACGAGCGAATGATCAAGACAGCGAAGGTAGCAGACAGAAAATTGCTCCTTAAAATTAAGTCTTAAAAATGAAGGTCGTGGACTTTTTCATGTCTTATATTTTGCTATATAACAACACATGGGAAAGAAATCCTGAATGATTTGCTGGAATGGTCTAGAATAAACAAATCAAAAATTTCTGAGACGAAAACTAAAATGATCTTCAACGATAAACTGGATTATAACAGACCTCCTAAACTTCATATCAACAATGTACAAATTCCTTATGTTTCTCAAAATAAATATCTTGGTCTCTTAATTGATAATAAGTTTTCTTTTATCTCCCACATAAAGAACTTAGCTGAAAAGATTAACAAGTTTACTGCCAATGTGATTAGGCTCTCAAGAGCTGAATGGGGTATAAAGCACAAAACGTTGTCATTATATTATAAGGCTATATTTTTCCAATTTTAGTATATACGGCTGCCATATGGTTTGCTAGGGTTACTCATGTCACATCACTGTTAAACTTTTAAACGTCACTGTTAAACGTCACAGGCCAAACTTTTATTATTGCAGAGAAAGATGATATTGGCAATACATAGATGCTGCAGAACAACATCAACCAATGCAGTACAAGTGATCTCAGGTTGTATTCCGATTGACCTTAATGTGGCATACCGAGGCATGATTTTTAACTTAAAGAAAGGTTTGGCAACTCAAATCCTCGACATTGCAAGTAATCCGGCCACGGACATTCGGAAGGAAAAAATTAATCTTTGGACAAAATTCACCGATAAGTGGAAATACAGATGGCAATCCAGTGAAACAGGACTCACTACCAGGGAGTTCATTGAAGATGCAACATTTGCTGTAAATAAGAAAGTTATGGGATGGCTTTATCCTTAAATGACAACGTCATATTTAATTACTGGACATGGCTCACTGCGGGATAAATTGTGTAAATTTTGTGGAGCAGTAGAAGATTGGAGGCATGTTCTGCTTTATTGCCCGGCTTATGACGACTTCAGACAAGAACTATTTAACAGCACTCAACCTATTAGGAACCTCGACATTTTGATTCAAGATGCCAAGAACTTTGCAGCATTCCAATCTTTTTCTGACAAGGTATTTAAAAGAAGACGCACCTTGTTTACCAATTCTAGAAGTGGACAGTAGACCGATGTATTCACGAACCTATATTTCTACCTAACTACGTCAAACAACTGTTAACTTAGAAACTAAATGTTGTGTTCTTAAATTAGTAATAATATAGAATGTATATAATGGTATTAACTATACATAGGAAAAAAAAATTTTTTCTCTTTTATTTATTTATTATTATTTTTTCGCCTCGGGTTGGGCAGCCTGAGGGCTCCTGTCCTTTGGTATTGCACTCCTTCCACTGGACGACAAATTGGTGCAGAAGCAGTAGATAATAGAACCAGGCACAACTCCTCATGCTTAGAAATGGGCAATGATTGACCGGGTGTTGATCGCTGTGGAGTGCATACATCAGAGTTACTTTTTCAACACAGATTTTCCAAGGTGGAGTTGGACTAAACATCTAGGTGCCACCCAAAACAAGTGCATAGGCAGGCATAACATCACTGAAAGCTCACGGCGCTAACTCGATTTATTCAATTCATTACTCATTTTTGAGCTCTCGTCATAGAGGTCGAATGGAACAAAAACTCAAACACCCAATCCAATATAAAAGCAAAATCGAAATGTCAACTACAATATCTACATTAGAAATCAGTTTTCTTCAGAAATAAATCAATTATTTTGATTAAGTTTCAGTTGGAATACGGATTACCACCTTGGGATGAGGAAATTTAACTTCACAAGTAAATGGGGAGAATATAAAGGGCGCTTCAAAGTGTGTGTGCGTGCAAATTAAAAAAAAAAAAAGGGGTATATTTTAGGATCCAAATTAAAAAGTTGGTGTTTTATTCTAATTTTATAAAAGGACAATTGGGATATGAATAAAACTAATAATAATAAATAGATGGATACATATCTGGTATAAATAAATATTTTACTTTTATAATTCTACTCCGTATCGTCCAAAACCAGTGATCTGTTTAAATCCGTATTTGGTGGTGACGGGCTCGAACCCCGGTCTAATCAAGAAGCGTGTGCTACGCACTGCTGCTCCTTCCCACCTGGCTACGGAGGCGCCTTTGGAACTAAGTCCCGGAGTTTTTTGCACATAATATGGAAACACCATGTAAGTTACCGTATACGATCATGCATTCTCGTTCATGCTAATACAGACTAAAAACACACTCGACTAGCAAAAGTATTGCAATGCGATCCCTCGCTTTCCATGAAATGCTCCATGTCAGATAACGATGGTTGGTGTTGAATAAAACGTGCATACGCTGGTTTCCACTTTTTTAGGTCTTCCTTTAGCCTTTAGAATAGCCTGCACCCGTTTCGACATCGACTCAATGAGGTGTCCAAATCGTGCCATAAGGATACTAGTCCATACTGACTCAATCGCTTCCTGCAGTCTTTGCAAATTGGATGGTTGCGGAGTTCTACTCTGAAGACCACGTTCAACTTCATCCCACAAGTGCTCATTTGGATTGTGAATGGGGAGGCCACTGCAGCTTTCGTGTTTCTGGAACCAGTTGTGTACCATTCTGGCCTTGTGACAGCATTATCTGTTGAAAGAATATTTTTAGATGGTTACACTGCAGCCGTGAAGAAATACGTCTGGTCGGAAGCATTTCCAGATAACTTGTCATTCAAATATTGCTCCACTGTATCAAGGGACCCAATCTACACAAAAACATTCCAATACCATTACACAAATTCCACGCATACAGCATACGTATCTTCCCACTTTGTACCATGATTTATAGCTCATGCACTGGTGTGTACAAAACTTAAGGACCAACACTATTTTTAAAGGTTACAACCACAAAATCTTTACTTAAGGTGTTCTTTACTGATGGGAGTAGATTCAGTCTCAGCAACGATTCTGGACGTCAGCTAATCTGGCGAGAGGTTGGCACAAGGTATCACCTCGAAAACATCACTGAAAGGGATCGATATGGCCGTCGAGGTGGGTGTTCTCGTCTGGAGAGGCATTATCTTGATGGATGTACACAACTCCAGATACTAGAAGGCGGTACTGTAACCGGTGCATGCTACTGTATGGATGTAATCCTTCCCCATGTGCGTCTGTTCCGAGGTGCCATTGCCCCGAGTTCGTGTTTATGATAATGCCACGCCCCATCGCACTGCTACTGTTTGATATGCTTTTGGACAGTGAGGATATTGTTCGCATGGATTGGCCTGCCCGTTCCATCGATCAAAATCCCATCGAACACATATGGGACGCTCTGGGGAGACGCCTAGCGGCACGTCCATACCCACCAGAAAATGTTCACCAGCTGAAGATGGCGCTGACAGAAGAATGGACGATGTTACCGCAAGAACTTATCAACAACATTGTTCTAAGTATGGATAGGCGGTGCATCGACATTAGGGGTGGCCATAGCTCCTACTGAGAACCACCTCTTCCCTTTGTTCCATCTTTGGCAGTGATGCATCTGTATCATGGCAGCCAATGCTATGTTGCCAGTTTTGAATAAAGTCCCTTTGTACCGTTTTGTTTCCTCCATTTCTGTTCCTCACGAGGTTCCTTTAGTATGCTTTTCACATATCCAGGGCACTCCTATGAGAAGCTACAGGTGAAAACCTGACTGGTCCTTAAATTTTGCACACCAGTGTAGTATAATAATTCGAAATTTTTATTCGTGAAGGAGTGTAAACGCTTTCTGGAGAACATTCGCTTTTTCCTCTGAGTGGAGAACTATGTTAGTAGGGAAGCATGAAAGCGCGGGGCTGTGCAACGTAGCACGGTCTCTGATCCTTTATGTACAGAAACATGGGTACATGGGAAGTTCTGACAGCGCTGTAATTCCGTTGAAGACGTCTGTATTGACGAGAACATTTTTTTTTTAATTGTTTTTATTTATTAAACCAGGCGATCCCAACCAGCTTTTCTGGAATCCCTGCCTATTTACAATAGCGTACAGTTTTCGGATATCTCTGAAAGACTAGTCTAATTCGACACTCACATAGACGTGGAATACAATTCTGAATCATAAAATACTCACAACCCTTGCAAGTTGTAATTTGCAATTGTTGGAGTGAACTAGTCCATGGCGAAATTTCAGTATTCTGGCTAACATTCAAGCCACAGACGAGAGCTGCAGGTCTTCAATCAGACCAAGAAGTTACCACCATTTCTTTTCCACAAGCAAGGCATGTTGGAACTATATTTACCGATATTCAGTTCATGATAAAAAAAAAAAAAAAACACCACAGCCACATTCGTTTGACTTGTCCCCAGCAGGACAATAACTGGCATAAAACTGCAAACAATTTATTGCAGTGTTACGCTACTTAGGAGGAATTCAGTCTGTGTCAAATTTAAAATCTAAAATCTGTGCGCTTAGAAAAAGCTCACCCTTGTCTCTTTTTTTTTTTGTTTTTTTTTAGCGTAGAGTGGTGATTCAGAGCAGAACTGTAATGATCAAACGATAGGAACACGACCACTCTCTGGAGGTGGCGACTAGTCGTAACTCGTGTCACGAGCGACATTACTCCATGAGAATCTGACTTCATAGTGGTGTGCAAAGACGTAATGAAGTTTTACGAGGCAAGGAGTGTGTACGCCGATGTAACTGTCGAACGTAGATTCGAAAACAGGAAATCAAACATCCCCACGGACACCCTTAATACGAAACCCCGAATGTTTGCAACGACAAAACCAACTGAATCCTACACGATGGTAATTATGGAAGTTTCTCGATAATGGGGAGACGTTGCAAGTAGTGATTCCAACTCCCACATCCGGGAGTTCCTGGTGAGGCGTGCGTCATCTGTTCTTTCTTGCCTCCTACACCTAGTTATTTGAAACCACAAATGCGGTAACTTAGCAACCAAATGACGTTGGGAACAGGCCTTAATACCGAATAAACTACAGGAATCTTGAATGGGGTCTTTTTTTTTTTATGGGCAAAAGAGGAGGGTGCGAGTATCTAATTTCCCACTTGCGTCACATCGCTCACTACTGTGGCTCCGCCCCCCTCATGATTTTGTTACGCTCTTCCTTTTTAATGTCGCTATCGCCGAATGAACAGACGAGTTGTCTGACTAATGCTTTAACATCTACGATTCAAAAGAGTACCAGCGAAGGAAGGAAGGAAGAAAGACTGGCTATTTAGTGGGTATGATTTTTAGTGCAAACTACCTGCACGAGATGCAATTTTATTAGCCGAAGTTTCATGGATACGTCGACAACATAGCCAGTTTAATCTCCATAGACACAACGTCCTGCTTTTTCTGGCACTATCTTGTTCTCTGTTAAACCGTTTGTTTTTCCGTTGATATTTCAAAATCCTACCTGATCACTTTGTCTTCGTGTTTACATGAGCTGTTGAATTTGGAAGGACGCTCAAGGAAAGGAACGGTATTTCTTCCCCCTCCCTCTTTCTGGTGGTTTAATTCTCCTCTGGAAATTTAGATATTCTTCAACAAAATGCAGTGCGTTCGCTAGATGTCTCCATTTATATTCGAATAAAGCATATACGGTATAAGCTGCTGTTTTGATTAAGCTTCATAGCGCTTCAGTTTAGACTTTTTATACACATGGAAAGAGGAGTTACTATGACAACGGAAATCAGCGCCTGGCCTGAAAACAATGGACATCTTGTGCATCTTTGTTTTTTCCGATGTGCAAGAGCCAATCAATAGATGGGTGGGTGGCTAACTTCAGCACACAGAGAGCTTGTTAGCATATTTGAAGAGCTTCATTTATTACTAAGAAAAATAGGACGATCCCGCGCTCATTTTTTACCAAATTAATTTAATAAAAACGTCTCTTTTAGAGCATAGTATGAAAAAAGGACCATGCGATTTAAATCTTTATTATTATTTACATTTCAGATTTAAGGTAATATATTAAATATGGAACTCGTTTATTCAAAAATCTCTTAACGTAAAAATTTCCTCCTTCAGAAAAGAAGGGTGAGGAGGGGGATATTATTTATTATTTTTTTTCTGGATTTTTTGTTCTAAATCAGTGTCCTCGTTCTATCTCTTAAATTTTGTAAATAAAATAATTTTCAGCAGTTTTAATTTAAGCAAGTTGTTATTATATAAACGAATTTTAAATAACTTCTTCAACATTACATATACAATGTACATTGCCTGGCCACTTTATTAGGATCATGGTGATTTGATCCTATATGGAAACATGTGTGCAAAAGTATGTAAATCGAAGAAGTCATCGTCTGCTGGAAAGCGCTTTAAAGCCGTGTGACCCGACCTGACTCTCACTGGAAATGGTGAGAGTCACAATATCACGCACTTTCAAAGAGGTCTGATTGTCAGTGTGCATTTAGTAGACGCTACAGCGGAAAGATGGTGAAAGTTGTTGAGTTGCTGTTATCCGAGTCCTTAACGTATGGAAAAATGCTCGAGAAACATCCGGGAACAAACGCAACTGCGGTCGAAAATGCAAGGAGACAGAGCTGGTCGTTAGGAGCACAATATACCATTGCAACCGTCGTGTACCAAAGACAAATTAACTGTTTCTCAGGCCCGGAGCACTAATAATGCAACGATTCAAACTGATATCTCTTTGCCAGAAATAGTGTCAACGGCCTCACTGTCCATACAGGACAACCCAAGGCCAGAAATCCAGAATGAGTCAAGTAAGTCTGTCGCAGATGAGTTGCAAAGCAATTTCTTACCTGTGTTAATAGATAAACTGATGTCTGCTCTTAATGATCTGTATACTAATATGCAATTTAAAACTCATAAGTTTTCCAAACAAAATGAAGCAGTTAATAGAATCAGCACTCAATTCACCGCCCAAACAGCAGAGTTAGATATTTTGACCTCACACAATCCCGCTGAATTTGAATGTTGCCCAAATACTCAGGGAGCCAATCACCTTTCAGATGAACCTCAATTCCCTAATGTAGTAAGCAGCGAAGTCCCGGTCATGAATTCATGTCAAGCAGCTGAACAGAGGTGCGATCCACAAGTGGCGGCCTACCAAATTAGCATCCCACCTCCGAAATTGACCTCAGTTTTACCGTCTGTACTGTTGTCTGAAAGCAGCAACACCTCTACCTTCACGGACAAAAATCCAGGCAGTCATTGCTCACCTGTCATGAACAAACAATCCTGGACTAAAATCGCTGCTACCCGTTCTGTTTCATCTCCTCAATTGAAGGCTAATCAGAACCCTCATTTCTCCAGGTCACCCTGCCAATATCAAGGAAAAGTGTCAGATTAGGAATGGTACCTCTACGTCCTCTATTCTGAGATCAATGAGCAGGCCTCCCAGCACAAAAGCCTTTTTATTTCCCGACTGGGGCCACTGACTGCTGAGGATATTGAGGCGGCAATGAGTAAAGAACTGCATACCAAAGTATCCGCAAATGTACTCAAGAAAACGCCAAATCAGGCCTTTTTATGAATCGAAAGACCTAAAAACTATCTACTTCTACTTCATCTTGTGAGCAAAACCGAAGGATGACACGGCTCCCCCCCTGCATGGCTAACTAATTGTGAAACTGCACTAGTGTCTCTCGACTGTCGAAAACCGCTGCACCACATGTCCAGCTCCAATCACTTTCTTGCCCCAGCTACTGCTTATAAATATACTGATGTGACACCGCATAACCCTGCTTTGCAATCACTTTCAATTAACAGTATAATTTCCACTAGGCCTAATCTGTTGAGGTGTTCAAAAGCATTAACAAATAGATCAGCATTTATAAAAATTCCCTTTCAACTCACCCTTAGAGTTTTCTACCAAAATGTCCGGAGCCTCCGAAATAAGCTTGAAACTCTCGAACAACTCTTGTTGTCCAACAGCATGGACATAATTTTTCTATCAGAAACATGGCTTGAACCTGACCAGGAGTCAAAAGCCTGTGCTCCGGCCACTGGATTTTCATCGTTCTTCACACCAAGATCTCAATCTAGAGGCAGCGGTGTTGCCATCTTCGTCAAAGATTCCAATCTGAAATTTGTGCATGCCACATCTAGCAACTCCTTATTTTATGAAGCTCGTGACCGTGAAGTTTAATGCCTGTTTAATCGATTTAACGGCAATCTACATACCCACAGCTCCAGATATTGCAACAATTGACGATGCTACCGGCTGGATAATGAGTAAGTTACACCGTTCTGCTACTTACATTCTCTGCGGCGATTTTAACCTTCCAGCCCATCTCAGCCCTCTCCTTCAGCGACTAATGAACATTCTCTGTCCATTAAAGTTTACGATTATCAATGAGCAGCCAACGAGAGGCACCAATCGCCTCGACTTCATTCTATGTTCTGGAATTTGCAGAGTCGATATTCCACCAGAAACGTCCTTCAAATCAGATCACGACCCAGTTGCATTATTCCTTGTTCTGCCTATGCCCAGCTTCAATTGCCATAATACTGTTGAAAAGAAAATCATATTTTTGCTGACTTTTCTGGATCCCAAAAAGTGCCTCGAGGAAGTGCAGTCTATTCCATGGCATGCGCTTGATGGATGTGGTCCAATCCTCGCAGTTGATCTAATCACAAGATGGATAAATACAGTCACCCTCTATGTGTTAGCCAAAACCGTACACATTTCTCCAAGAACTAGAGCTTGGTGGACCGAAGATCTAGCGCGAAGTTTCCACAACAAGCAGTACCTTCACAGGCAGTGGAAAATCTCTGGCACAACCCAAGATTATCCTATACTCCAGAGCAAGAGCTATTTTCAACAGACTCAAGGCATCAGCAGTAAAGAGATACACCGATGCTACCTTCTCTAAAGGAAAAGCGCCATACTCATCCAGATACAGTCTCATTAATTCAAATCTTGATCTAGATAACTGGATGGACTACATTTCAAGATTCAAAGCCAATTCCGCTTCTGCTGAAATTCATCTCCAAAACTTTCAATTTGCTTCTACTGATGACCTTTCCATAATTTCCATCACAAGACAGCAACTGATATATGTTATTAACACCCTGCGTCAATCTAGTACTGCAGGCCGAAATAAGATAACTCATTTCATAATTAAGTGCCTTAGCCCCTATTTCCTAGATGCATTGCTCTCAATCTACAACTCTGTTCTTTCCACACGAGTTTTCCCTGCTCAATGAAATGAATACTCTTGAGGCCACTGCCTAAGGTTAAAGCGACAACAAGCCTAAAAGATTTCAGACCAATCTCAACTTCTTCCACCTTCCTCAAACTTCTTGAAAAGGTACTCCTTCCAGCATTAAACAAACAGCTGATGCCACAGAAGCCGAAACAGTTCCATTTCGCAGTCGCAAATAGATCCACCATAAGAAACCTCATGGCCGCACAGACATCAATTCTTCAAGCCTCCGAGTTAGCTATTGTGTACGCTGATACTGAAGCATTAATTCTTCAGGATTAATGGAGACCTACTAGCTTTCTTCATGCCTTATTGAGGAATAGAAGTGTCCACCTCACAATGAAGAAGACCCACTTTACAAGAAAAATCAATGCAGGAGTCCCACAAGGTGGCGTCCTGTCTGGCCTTCTTTTCTCAGCCATTATAATTCCTTTCTTGAGCCCCCGTGATGATGCTCTAATATATGCCGACGATATAAGGTTTCTTACCTTAATCCCACAGTCTGCAAACCCAACGGCAATTACGTCTTCAATCACGGAGAACTTAACCGCTCTTTCAACTTACTTGAAGATGTTTGGATTAAACCTTAACCCTTCAAAATCTGCAATAATGATTTACTCATTGAACAGCAACCAACAGTAATTCAACCATCAGTTTTGGGTACTCTCATCCCAGTGGTTACCTGCCATAAGGATCTCGGTATCTATTTTGATTCGAAGCTGAAAGTTAACGTTCACACAGAATACCTCCGGAAGGTATTCTGTGCGAATTTAACACCATACGCTGGAGAGCGAAGCAACACTTACTTCATTCCAACGATGCCGCAACCACTACCAGATATCTTCAAACCACTGTTTATCCGGCTATTTTATACGCTGCTGAAATTTGGACATCTGCGTCGCCCTCACTTCAAAAACCGGTGTTCTCGTGTGAATACTGGACCCTGAAATGGGCCACAAATAAGCATCGCAGTACCCCTCATTTGAGAACAACTGACATGGCTGAGCAGCTAAATGTACCCAGGCTCCCGAGGTTAATTGACAGCAGGCGTTTAATGACTGCAGTAAAAATGTACCCAAGAGTGATAAACGCCCCAAACATCTGGGATTTCTGTCAGTGGCACAATCCTCTGCCATCCTTGAGGTCAGACCCCACACTAATCCTCAAATACAACTGGTTGAAACTGTGTAGTCCGTTCCTACCTGCCCAGGCACTTCCCAAAATTCAGGCACTGCTCCGTCTTGGAGTCAACCTACAGAAAATGGCTACCGACTACAAATATCGTCACATGCTCCTCGAGTGGATTACAACTGTGGAACTGGGATAAATTCCTCCAAACTGGGTTACGACGTTCAGTTCCTCTTTATATTTTCCTATTATTATAATTTCATTTTTACATGTTTAATTTTGTGTAACTCATAATGTCCCATGTAACTGTAACTTTTGCCTATTTAATCACATATATAATGTAAAACTCCTGGCCCTGTCGACGTGATGAGAATTATTGTTACTAGTACATGTACCGTACTTTAGCAGCAATAAAGAAGTTTTATTTAATTGGCACTTTTTTTTTTTTTTTACTCCAATTTTTTCTCTTCGCTTACGAAAACTACTTCAAAATATTCGTGTCAGACTTTTGAAGTATTTCATTTCACGTTTTCTATTAAAAGCTGCGCTTAATGCGGCAGTAGGAAATAAACCACGATTACATTTGAAACTTTCATTTTCCTGAAGACCGGCAGCACCTGTTCGTTTTACCTCCAACATTAAGAGTTATTAATGATTGTAGGTTGGCGTTGTTAAGCACATCAGTGGATTGCGCATGTGTGTGTTCACTCTTGTACAGAGATATATTGAGTGATCACTGAATATCACCACTTACCTAATACCGTGTTAGGTCACCGTTTGCACAGATAACAGCCGCTATTCGCCTAGGCATTGACTCCACTAGATGTCTGAAGACGTCCGTAGGGATCTACAGTCATGCTTCCCGCAAGGTTTTCCACACTGTCTGAGTAGATGATGGTTGCGTGTCCATACGCCTCACTGTCAATTCCAAAACATCCCACAGGTGTTCAATTGGAGTGAGGTCACAGGCGAATTTGGAGACCAATCAAGATGGGTGATATCTTCACTGCGTTCCTCAAGCCACTCAGTGAACTGTGCGGGGCCGATGATATGGCGTATTATCGCCCTGGAAGATCCTGTTTCTGTCTGGGAAAATTGCAACACGGTAGGATGCATAGTCTCCTAAGAGCTGCCAGTAGACCTCACTAGTGAAACGTTGGTTCATAAGTACCAGGAGTCCTAGTTCCTGCCAGCTATATTAATCAACCATCGCCACTTACTTGGATAGTAGGCACCATGCACGATAGGTCCATGTACTGGTGTTGCTTGCGCCCCACAAGAAGGCTTTCGTCGGCTTGTTGCAACAGACATCCGGACTCATCTGACTACCATTATAATTTGCAGTCATCCAGTGTCCAAACAGCGTGTTGTTGACACCATAGCATTCGCCATCGATGATGATCAGCGGTGAGGAAGGGTGTCTCGTGGGTCGTCTGCTGTGGAATCCCATAAGTTTGAGTGTGCTGCGCATCATCATTTGGGATATAGTTCTTGCATTTTCCATATTGTATTGTTAGGTAAATTATTGCTCAGTGACCTGCCGGTGAGCCCGCACAACGCGCTGCACTACTAACATCTACCTTGCGGAATCCTTTACAGTACTGTTGACGGGAAGTGGTTTGACCCTTCCATACCATTCTTTGTATAATTTAGCCACAGTGAGCCGTTTCCCGAAATCACCTGCAGTTTCCAGTATAGAAGCAAACATAATTTTTTTTTTTTTTTTTTTAGGTCTTAGCCGCTGAAATCTCAGGAAATTACGCGGCAGGACCTACCAGAGTAACTTAAGTCTACTGGGTTCCTGGTCTGCCTCCATGGAGCGAAGGTGGGGCAACGCTGGGCTCCAGCAGGGGTCCAGCGGCTAAATGACCAGATGAACAGCGGTACACGACATTACACAGGTACAATACCCACGCACTTTTAAACCTCTGGCATACTCAGCAAACTAGTACACCCACAAAGAAAGCAACGTGGAGATGGGGGACACTCCTGTTGCCGCATGACAGCAATATACCTTACACCTTATAGAAGCATACGCCCAACGCTCGAAGTCCTGGCAGGAGTTCTCCCTCTGGACTTCGAGGTAATTCGCAAAGGCGTGCACTACCGGCTCATTAAGGGGCTCCCTCCACCATCCTGGATTTCACTACTAACCCAGCAAACGCCATCACAGAGGACAAAAACAAACAAACAAAAAAAAAAAAAAAAAACCTCCTTGCCGTTCACCTTCTTAATTCCTGGTAAAACAGATGGAATACCTCCCCCAAAGGCTCCATCACTAAATTCTTACCTCAAATAGCACTGATATACCCTAAAGCTCCAGCATGGTACAGCCCAGGTTTATACACTACATTCCATGGATCGATGAATCACAAACTTGCCTTTGTGAATATCGTGGATGACTCTAATTGCCTTTGCAGTGAAAATGAAGACTGGGATCACAGCAGGTTCTATGAGGACCTGCGAATATTGCTCATAAAAAAAAAAATACATGCCTTGCCTCGAGGAAACGAAAATCTTCTGATCAATGAAGAAGACTAGTACCGCGCTTTCTCTGCCTTCGCCCATGATCTGTTCACCAGAAAAAATTACTGGTACAGCATCCTGGAACCAATGTACACTGATCGACATCCTCTTCTCAGATATTGACCCCTTCCATCAATGGACTTGATACACAAATCGCTTGAACTGCTAACCCCAGTAGTTTCACGCCCACTCCAGGGTAGGATTTTAAACATTAAACCTAGGGTAGTACCTCCTTTTCAAGCCACCTGACAATCTCACGTGTGACCCTTGATAGGTGGAAGTCTATCCCACCCTCTTCCACTTTCCGTCTAGGTGGGAGAAATCCCACCAAACCTGCGGAGGATGATTATACTCACTTTACTTTACTTTCTTCAGTACATCCTGTACTCTATACAGTGTGTATATTTTTTATTATTTTTTTATTTTGTCTCTTTCCAGGAAGCTCGGGCGACCCTGGCGGAGACCAGCTAGAGAATTATGGGCAGCCTGCTACCTCCTAGTGGTGTGTGCGGGCAACGTCATTAAGGCTGTGTCAGATATTAACAAAAAGAATCTATAAAGAAATTTCCTTTAAAATTCGATGTGGGAGTGATAAAAGTGATAAGATATATTAAATAGACAGATTAAAAAAGTCAAAAGAAGTGTTGCTAGAAGCTGTATTTAAATGATACACCCAGCAACGATCAAGTGGCGTTGATAAAAAATCAATATAAAAAAGACAATATAAAAAGATATAAAAAAAGACAATAAATAAAAAGATATAAAAAAAGACAAAGATATAAAAAACGTCTATATAAAAAGACAATACATTTATCCATTTTAATAGTTTTTAAATAAAAAAGGCCGTGCAGTGATATTTTTTTTTATTTATTGTCATCAGCACTTCCTATATCATTAAATTTCCATTTTTTTGTGTTTTAAGTTTTTTTTTTTTTTTTTTTTTTTTTTTTCCTTTAGGGCTATCTTTTGCTTTACCAATCCGGATTATCGCTTAATCCGGAAGACCTCTCCCCTAATTAATCCCAGTGTTTAGCGAGGGTTTACTGTATACTGTATTTCTCATAAAGGTCTGGGTACTGAATTCGTAACCAGCAATGAAAATCAGTGAAGCTGGCCAATGGAACTACTTGCTTAATGAATAGAACTTTTATAGTCCAAAGAGTGGGAGCCAATTGTTTTATGAAACGAACCTTTCAATTGAACCATAAAAATAAAATAGGGAAATGTCCGTTGGTTCAAAATACATTCTATTTAACGCTTCTGCTTACTTATGGGCTATAAAGAACTTTATTTAGTGCAGAGCGCATATTCGTGGCGTTGTCAGCTCGAATTTCGACGTGCGAAATTTCATACTTTTAAGCTATCACGAGACCACACCGCTTCGTTAGTCATTGGAGTGAGTGAAAATTAGCAAAAATCGATTTCTGACAAGAGAAGTACCCAGAAATCGAAGAGCTGTTGGTTGAAACTTCCTTAAATAGCTTGTTTAAAAAGGCGATTTCGAAGTAGGCTAGAGAGAGAGAGAGATCAGAAGTCAACTCCTCAAAAGCACAAATTTCAGTTTCGATGAAGAAAAATTGATTTTAAAGGATAGTTATAAACTGATTTTGTTAAATATGAAAAATCGATTAATCGAACCTGCATGTAACAGCAAGGGAATGACATTTACCTCTGGAAACAACTGAGTGCAACTTCCTGCTGGAGCTGCCTGCATACAGCCAATATGGTAGATTAGCAACATCCTACCAAGATGTACAGATACTCCCGGATAGTTGGAAATATAAGCAGTGGCAATTAACTCACTGCTGCGATCCAAATGGGAAAACTGAATTATTCCCATGCAAAATGACGTCTATTCAAAACGTGGTGGATATCCACAACTAGAAAAATCCTTCCGATCACAGAAATCTCGGCATCCCTGTCGGCAACGGAATCTCGGTGACGTCATGCGCGACTAAATAAAGCTCGTGCTATACGGATGTCCTGGACCATGTGCTGATTTATAATTGGTGAACTATTCTTGCCACATTGGTTTTCTTTATACTGAGGTCACCGAAACAGGAACTCAGACGTCAAACTAAGACATCTAGAAACGGAAGAGCATGGACTTCAATTCCATAGTAAAAGAGAATATAAGAGGGCAAGGAATTGTGATAAATGTTTCCCTCCAAGATCTCAATGGTAATATTAGTTAAGCACTGAACAAGGAACCAAATCACTCGTTCAGATAAACAAATATTTAAGAAACAGATGAGAGAGAGAGAGAGAGAGAGAGAGAGAGAGAGAGAGAGAGAGAGAGAGAGAGAGAGAGACACCTGTCTTTCGGAATCCCTCTCCAATAAGCGCCTAGCAAAAAACGCAGCCAGCGATATGTTCGCTGGCTGCATTAGAATAGATGTAAATAGGAGACCACGTCGAAGGAGACCATGACTTCGTCCTCCAGGATGTTAAAATCCTAAACGATCTGCAGGAAATGAACATTACTATCGACATCAGTTTGCTTTACGAAAAAGCCAGAACGCAAACCAGCAGAATGCTTAGAAAACTGATATGTTGGGGTGTCGTTAACAATCAAAAGGAGCGTTTCTAACTCAGTAATTTTCAGCGTTAAAGTATGGGGACTACAGAGATTCAAGGCTTACATGATCGGACTCATAACTAACTCAGCTTTGATATGGGGGAAGGAGTTGAAAAGGAATTCTACAATGATGGCCGTCTCAGTAGCTGTAAATTCCTGTGCAATGTGCCTTCTCTCGGGATGAGTACGTCAAAGACGGGTTAAATGTTATATTGTTCCAGAGTAAAAGACATGTCAAAGTAGACATTATTGATGTGCGATAGGAATTTCTCCCAATTGTCTCTGCCATGGTTCCATAGGAAGATCGATGCCTGTAGTTTAGGCGTGTGGAAATAATGATCCCTGCTCCAAGTTCCACCATGAAAACCGGCTGCAAGCAAGGGTGATAGGGGTTCCTTGTATTGAGGCCCTTGGTTTGGAGGGGAAAACTCTGAAACTGGGAGTAGACATGGATTGCTGTGAGGTCGATCAGACCCAAGATGTCGTCTTTGGAAGGGAGATAGGGCGGCTCGAGGGTGTGTGTCAAAATGGTAAACTTTGACACACACACACCCTGGTGGTAAGTTTTGACAATAAAGTTTTTTGGTAAAGTGGAATTAAAGTTCGGCCTGTTTACCTTGAAAAGTGGTTCCCGCAATTCAATAAATATTTTGTATTTATTCATGCAAAGTTGTGTTCTTTCTCGTTCATATATGTTATCTGCGTGTGTCAGATTTTACCATAATATAAGACCCTATGAGCCTTCTATTATGATAAATCGTTATTTTAGACAGGGAAGGGCATAGTCAACAGCCTTGAAGTCCACACGTATCATCGCGTTATTATTAATAACGATTGTCTTAACGCCAAAAAAAAAAAAAAAAAGAAGATTCACTTGCGCATGCTTCATCACCATCGTGCTCATAGTAATTTGAATTCTTGGATTGTTTAATTTAGAGAAATAGGATTATATTGAATTCAAAGTAAGAAGGTCTTTAGAGAGAGAAAATTTATTGAGTTGTTTAAATATTAAGGTAAGTTTCGAGATTAATAAGACGAAAATTTTTAGAAGCGGATGAGTTGCTGCTTAGAAGCTAGATACATTAGATAAGTGATCATAAAATGATGATGAATGCATTCAAACTGTCTGATAATATTGCATTGTTTCGTAGAATTAAAGGGTTATGTAACTGTTTGGAGAGTGGACGGGTCTGAAGATAATTGCAACGTAATATCGGCCTTCGACCATTACCTTGAGAAAAAAACCAATGGTGAATAATCATAACGTATTATGATTTGTCTTTTCTCGCACCTTTCTTGAATATGTATGAATGCCTTTTCAATCATAGCATCGCAACGTACTGATCCTTCTAATCGTTGATCCACAACAGGAGTCATGACTCATCACTAAAGATAATCCGTCACTATTTTTCATTCCAGCTTATTCTATCTCTGCACTTCTGTAGTCTTTATACATACGACGAGATGTGGCGAGGAGTGAACGCAATGCGCATCTTGAATGCAATTCTGCTTTTGTGAGTAGTTTACTAATACTGCTTCTCGATACTGGATTTCCAAAAGATGAATTAACGTCACCTCTGATCTTTCCGAGAGAAGCAAATCTGTCAGGAGGAATCTGCCTGGGAATTATCTGGGTCTCACGCTCTGTTTGTACGTATGCTCTAGAACTCTGAATGGTGACTTCGGACTCTAGATGTGTTGGCACCAGTGAATGGCAGGATTTCTGCTATTCATTAGTGCCAATATGGACCAACTGTCCTATGTACTTGTCCAACAAGAACATCAGTTTTCGGTTGCACCATCTAGTCTTACAGAGTTAGATTATGCGACCCGCTATTCAAACTAATTCCACTGGGTATAATATTAGTATGATAATAGCTAAATGAGGCAAAGAGGCGGACTTTTTCTGAATCTGCCAGGGGGAAACAAATTAAGTTCAAAGTGTACACTTTGAACTTTACCAAACTCTGCACTTTGACCATGGCACAAATTCATTTCAGTGATCTATAACATGCTGCCTGAACTTCACGAAACTCATACTTCTGTTACTCCCCCAATACTTGCGCTCCCCAGTTCTTTTCTACCAGTGAAATACACCTACATTTTACTGATTCCTTTTAGTAATTTATATATATCTCTATTCTATTCTTTCCCCCCCCACAAAATGTCTAGTTGCCAAGCTTTGAAGTCTTCATTTTCTAAGCTGTGTTCATAATAATAAATAAATTTTCTATTTGTGCTCCGAGACGAACACATGGTCAGAGGAGAGAATACAAGAAACGCTACTGTATTTAGCAGATCACCTAAAACCCGGTCACTCAAAGCACGTGTACTTACGCACCCTCGCGCCTATGGACATAGATTAATAAATCTGGTTGTCCTTCTCTGAACCATTTTTAGAAATTGTCTTTCTTCAAGTGTGGCCTCTAGACCTGAACACAATATTCTAAATACAGTTTCGCCACCATTTTATACAAAGGGATGATGACACTCTATTACATGAATACAAAAGCCCTATAATAGATATGACAACGTGACTTTCTATCCGACTGTTTACACTGCACGGACATTTTATGTTTAACTAAATCGTAAACCCCGTAAGGCTTTTTTGCTCTAGGCCATTTAACTCCACTCCGCCATAACTGTAAGCAACCCTGGATTTCTGTTCGATAATGTAGAACTTTTACATTTAGGAGAATTAACCTTCAGTTGCAGACAATTTTTCAGACAATTTGTGCAATTTTGAAACAAAATGGCTTCCTTGTCGCTAACCTCCCTTCCTATCTTTAAATCATCAGCATGCTTTGATAACTCTCCCTGGATTCCCTGATTAATGTCATTAAGGAAGATGAGATACAGAAGCGGCCCTAACATCGATCCGTGAGAGAATCCACTTGCTGCATTTGTTCATCCTTGAGGCATATTCATTTATGACTATTCTCTCTTTCCTATCTTTTATCCAGCACTCGATCCAACGAGGGATCAAAATTATTTTTTTTTTTGCATCCGGTTCTTTTGTAACCACATCATAGTATCCAATCATATTGGTCAGACAAGACTTCCCCCTTAAACTCATTCTATGTCTGAACTCCTTGAGATTTTCACAGACATTCTCTCAGATAGGCCAAACAAGCTGTACTTGCTACCTGGGAGTCTAAAACGCTGATGGAACTGATATTCGGGTGACACTCAAGTCAAGTAGACCCAATTTCGGCAAAGTCCAGATGATCTGTGTCAGCAAAATCCTCTGCTTGCACCTTCACGATGGTGGGACTGTTAGTAATCCTGGGTATAACCTCCATGCACAAGCACACGGTGGGTGACTACTCAGGTGTAAACCAACTTAAGCAGGGGTTGAGGTGTGGCGCCCACACCACATGGAGGAATGCCGCCCCTCTGTGTTACCAGGCAGTACTAGGTGGTAGATGAATCTCATCAACCGGAGCAATACCACCACTTTGCTTATTTGAAGGCTTGAAGTGGTGGAACCCATGTTTAGTCTCCAGGTTTCCGGTCAACCCTTCCCCATCTCTTCCATCATGCAGTATGATTGATGACTTTTGAGGTTATGATGAACATCGTGGCGAGATCCAATCTTCCTTACATTTCGAGGGTAAAACTTTAACACGGTGTTAGCAGGCTGGCAGCTAGTTAGTACACCGGACCGAACCTATTGGTAACTCTCTAGGAGGCTTCCGAATCAGCTAGTGTATAATATTGCTAACTCTAATCTGCCAGATAGTGATTGGAGGGAGACCGAGTAGTGTGTGTATACGGGGAGCATTGTCGAGGCCACAATGCTCCCCGTATACACACACTACGGGGAGCATTGTCGAGGCCACGTTATGTCAAGGATCTGGGTATATTCTTACCACGTGTACGCCATATCCAAAAATTTCATTTCTTCATACAGCATGTCTCACCGACTTTTTCTTACTATTGAACATCATGATTTGTCAAAATAATAGAATAAACTTATCTGCGAAAAGATCTAAACCTCCCAAACACTTCCTAATTCATTTCACGTGGTCTGTTTTCTAATCTCAACGATGTCAATTTCCACTTTCAGTCTGCCAAACCCCATGTACTTTTTCTGACAGAATCTCAGTTATCGGTTGATTCAACTACTGGTCATCTCGGTTGCCCAAATTATTCGCTGTATGATTCCTTTCACCTCAAAGGTGGTACTTGTGCATATGTCAGTTCCTGTCAGAGATCTGGTAATTTGAAATCTCCTCTTTTCGATCTTCTCTGGCTTAAAATCTCTCTACCTCATTGTGTCAAATTCATCTGTTGTCTCTGCCGTTCTTCCAACTCCACTAATCACTTGGAGCTCTTTGACTACCTCTCTTTGCAACTTGACTTTCTCCAGTCCAACTTTCCTAACAGTGAGGTAATTTTCCTTGGTGATTTTAATGTTCACAACTCCAGCTGGCTTCCGTTTTCTAGTCACACCGACCCAGCTGGTCGAGATGCTGAGGCTTTTGCAATTACTAATGACCTTGCACAGATTCTTCATTTACCTAAAAGAATACCGAACAATCCTAACCATACAGCCAACACGCTGGATCTTTTTCTCACAATCAACCCTTCTAAGTACACGGTCGAAGTGAGAGGTCCTTTAGGCACCTCAGATCACAACTTGGTGATTGTCTCTTCTCCAATGGAGCCTTTATCTTATGGCTATTCCCAACCTCGTATAATGTGCTAAGGCTGTCTGTTCAAGAGAAGAATGTTGCGTATCGTAATTGGCTTGTTTCTAATTCTTCAGTTTCATTTTCTGCCTACACAAATGCTCGTAACAATTGTAAAGCAGTTATTAATCAGTCCAAACTAGAGTTTTTGAACAGGCTAAGAGTAGAAAACTTGCTTCCTGCCCTAATGGTAGCCGAGCATTCTGGTCTCTTGCCAAAGCTATTGGCCGCAACTTTTGCCATCTCTGCTCCCACCTGTGTCCAAACCAGATGGTTCTTTTTTCACTTCAGCCAAGGATAAAGCTGACCTGCTAGCATCCCATTTTTCTTCCAACTAATGTATTAATGATCTTGGTAAAACACCTCCCACCATTGCCAACACGCTTCGTTCAATGCTTCCTGTGGTCTTCCGCCGAAAGGATGTCAGAAGGATTTTGACGAATCTTGATGCTAAGAGAGCTTCAGGTCCCGATGGTATTTCTTCACTTGTTCTCAACACCTGTGCTCCTGAACTTACTCCTGTTCTTTGCCGCCTTTTTTCACTTTCTTATTCCAAAGGTGTTTCTCCTTCTTGCTTGGAAATTTGCTCATAACCAGCCAGTTCCTAAAAAGGGTGACAAATCCCTCCCATCCAATTATCGTCCCATTATAATTACTTCTACTCTTTCTAAAGGAATGGAGAAATCAATTAACAGCCAACTTTTAAACTACCTAGAAACCTTCCGTGTGATCAACAATCGCCAGTATGGATTCCGTCAGTGTCGATCCACTGGTGATATTCTGGCTTATGTTACCCATTTATGGACAAATTCAATGGAAAGGTTCGGTGAAACACAAGTAGTTGCTCTTGACATCTCAAAGGCTTTTGATCCTGTTTGGCATAACGGTCTTCTAAACCACCTACCATCGTATGGTTTGCCAACTGTTTTTTGTAATTGGTTATCCAGTTTTCTCTCTAATCGCTCACTGAGGGTGATGGTAGATGGCTCTCTCTGTCTTCTAACTTCTCCACTAATGCCGGTGTCCCCAAGGTTCAGTTCTTTCCTCCACTCTTTTTCTCTTGTATATTAATGACCTTCTTCCATTGACTGGAAATCCTATCCATAGTTTTGCCGATGATAGCACATTGCATTCCACTTTCCATTTTGAGAAACTTTGTCCTGCTCAATCAGCTTCAACTTCTCGAAAATCTGCTACCAATTCCTTAAATGCCGATCTCCAAGTAATTCTCCAGTGGGACAAATGCAACTTAGTTGATTTCAATCCTTCTAAAATTCAGTCTTGTCTTATATCTCGCAAAAAGGATTCTTATGCTTCTATGCTTATCTTTGGCGACACACCGATTTCTAGGAAAAATGATATATCAAAATGATGAGTGTTACCCTGACATCTAATCTATCTTGGCACAAGCACATTACAAATATTGCTTCCTCTGCATCAAAAAAACTTGGTTTACTCTTTCGCTCTCGGCGTTACTTTTCTTCCAAACAGCTGTTCACTCTGTACAAATCGCAAATCCGCCCTGTCATGGAGTATAGTTCCCACATCTGGGGTGGTGCCCCCAAAACCTCTCTCAGGCTTCTTGATTCCGTTCAGAAGAGAGCAATTAGGCTAATTAATGATTCGTCTTTAGCAGAGTCTCTCCAATCGCGGTCTCATAAGTGTACTGTTTCTGCTGCATGCCTCTTCTACAGATATTTCCATGGGCACTGTTCTTCTGAATTGGCTTCTATAATTCCCACTCTCCCTTTCAAAACAGTCCGAACACGTGCCGCCACCAGCCAACATCCATTTACTGTCCAACTTGAAACTCACAGAACCAACTTTTCATCTTCCTTGTTTATTCATTCATCTGCCGTTTTCTGGAACAACCTTCCTTCATTCGTATTTTCTGAAAATTAGTCTACAGAAGTTCAAGTCCAATGTCAACAAATATCTTCTTTCGTCTTCTCAACCTCCAACCCAAGCATGGTGCTAAGTACTATAGGTTCTAATACCTCTTGTGTTTGGGGTTTACATAAAAAAAAAAAAACAGGTCTGTAATTGCTCGTGTCACTCTTTGATCCTCCTTTGTGAACTGGGGATACATCTGCACATCTCCAGTCTGTTGGGACTTTCCCTGAATCCAAGGATGCGTTCATAATTACGGCTAAGGGTTTGCTTACTTCTTTTGTCACCTCCTTTTAATATAACTGGATATATCCCATCCACCACAGGTGCCTTATCTTTAATTTCAACAATTTCTCTTCACTTTGCTCTCAGTTATTACAAAATCATTTATCTCCTTTTTAGAGTTTAATAATCTTCTGTTCACCACTTCCCTATAGAATTCCTCATGTGTGAATGTAGATGCAAAATACTCATTCAGTTTGGCAGCTATCTAAGCAGGATCATCTACAGTCAAACCATCGATATAAAGTAGACCAATATGATTCATCCCTCTTCTTTTTAGAGTTTATATATATGTAAAGAAGTCTTTGCTGTTTTTCTTTGCTTCCTTCGCCAAAGATTTCTCGTAATATACCTTCGCTTGCCTGACCTCCTGTATATCGCCGAACGACACGAAATTAAATAACTAGCATTTTGCCACCTTTGTAGAAACAGGCTTACTTAAAATAAAACAGGGTGATAGCATTGATTAAAATTGCAATCCTCTTTTAGCTTTTGCTTGTATAACGTGCTAGACCAAAATTCTATTATTTGATCTCTCCTTGTAGAACCACAAAACACTAGTAGCCTTTGGAGACAATATACGGACAAAACATTTTTATTATAAAATAAATGCTTACTTGTTTTATTTATTTTTATCAATTTATGAGTATAAAATAAATGTATATTTTATTTTCATAATATTTATTATTCTAAAGCATTCGTAAATTTTGGAAGGATAATTTTTATAAATACGTCTTTGCTTAAAAATATATCTTTCATACTATTGCGTTTTGCCGGTAGGTGGCGCACAATGTCGCTGTGTTAAGGCTTAACACTTTTGATCATCTTTTTCCTGAGTTATGATGATATTTGAAGTTAATTTGAGTTTGGTAAGTTTCATCTGAAAATATTATGCTATTTATTTATTTATTTATTTATTTATGTGCGTATATATTTAACTTGAATATTAGTATGGTAAATAATTTACGCAGTTACATTTTCACTGAATACTGTAGTTTTAATTTAGAAATTCTAAGTATCTAATAACAGTTCACTTACTGAACTAATTCTACAGTCATTTATGTGGCACCTTCGAGATATATAGAACGGATTTTTATTTGGTATTTGCATTGTACTGAATTAAAATTAGCTACGGTAATTTGTGTATTTAAAATTAATATTAGACCATTTCGGTTATAAAAATAATAATATAAATAGCGAATTAAAATCTTTTTAATTTGTTCACAAGTAATGCAAATTTTTGTTTAATAGCTGGTGTTTATTTTAATGGAAGGCATTAATCCGTTCGCTGTTTATGGAATCAGTAAAACAAAGCAGAGGGAGTAAACTTGAAACTGTTACAGGCTACCGTTTCAATAGACTGATTATAAGATCGTTGCCTTGTCAAAAGAAATAATAATGCTAATACTTATTTACTTATAAAATAAATAAATGCAAAATTATCCCACCGACATGAACATTGAAGATTTTTAATGGAAGGGGAATTGAATTTACTTTTATTCACGGATTATTATTATTTTTTTTCTCTCAGTATTGATAACAAATTTTCAAATAGTTTTGCCCAATCTTCAGAATAAATTTACAACAATACGGTAATTTATTTATTAAAAGCGTCTAACTTTTTTGTACAGGATAGCATATTAATCTTTGATGCAATTAAATAAGCTAAAAAATCGTAAATTAAAAAGTAGAAACACTTCTCGAGTTAATAATAAAAAAAAAAAAAAAAAAATCTTCAGAAAGGTACATTTGAACGTCTTTGTCTATTGTAGTCAGTGTCATCATCCCAAATATAGCCATCCATCACAGCTTTATTTCATTTCTTTCTTACCTCTTTTCCATGACTGACTGGTGGAATCTTTTCTCAAGTTCTTTACTAAAATCACCAAATCACCCCGATTTGGTCTAAAAAAATCGAGCTCAGAGTGCAGTTAATGGCGTTTGATTGACACCTTGCATCATCTCATTTTTCAGTAATTTTCAATCACTATGTCAAAGAGGTGTTTGTTTTTTTTTTTTTTTTTTTGTAATTTTTACTCAATGTTATCTCGAAGGCCATTCACCACGATGCGAAAACTACCAGGCATTTCGCTCGGCATCATTCATTTCACTTCCAGTTCTTTTCACTTCAGACAATTTTGAGAACAGATTGTATATGCTTGAAGGGAGTGCCTTGAGGATCCAATGCTTTAACAAATTGTTTGACCAGTCCCAGGTTGATATGTAGTGGTGGAAACAAGACTTTCTTGGAACTAGGGCACTATTTACTACATTATGTGTTCCAGGCTGTTCTGCTCTTTTGGTGCTGGTCTACTGCCCTCTGTCCTAGAGGCAGAGGTTTTTGGGTCTAGAAGATGAAACCACATTGCAAACCCAGAAGAAACTCCAGCATATTGAAGTCCCCACAGATATTTCATTTATACTGTCATATTTCCTGAACCTTCTTTAATGTGGACAGGATGGGTGTATATTTCCATTGTGAAACAACAGAAGTTTCGCACTTTTACTTAAATCGTTTGCGAAAAGACGACGCTCTTCTGAATTGCGACTCATACGAACTTCTTTATCTGACCAGTAAAATCAAAATAATAGCACTAGGATTTTTCCACAATTAAACAAAACAGTGAAAACGTGCAAAAGAGTAAAAAGTGGTATCTACTGGATCACACCTTGCAGCTGTGATCCAGTAGATACCACTGTTTTAAACGAGATGTCAGGAGCTTTGCAGTGAATTTGGGCCTTCATGTATATCACAGTTGGTAAGATCACCGTCCTCCTCACACTGGTAGGAGAAAAAAACCTGAGTTTGAGTTCCTTCGACGGGAGGAATTTGAGTGTTTTTTTTTTTTTTTTTTTTTTTTCATTTTCACGACGTGGCTGAATTAGTCCCTCTAAGGCGAGGGTAGCTTTGTTTTTTTTCCTACCAAAACCTCGGGGTTTTTCGTCCAGCAAAACAAAATTGACCGCAGAACGCACGCAGTTTGCAGACAATATACACGAAGCAATATGGCCTTAGTCGCTGATGCTCTAAAACCCTACTACTAATGCAGTGTATTTGGTTAGATTCAAGCCCTTTAGTAAGTCATCAAGTTATTTCTGATTAAGGATATGTGATGCTATAAAGTGACATAAAGGTTTGGCAGTAAAGTTCCCAGACTTGTTCGAGTAAATAATTCCTCACACAAGTTTCTGAAGTGTAATCCCAATTATCTTATTCATCAGATTCCTCATATAATTCTAAAAAATCTTTTCTGGAAGGCAGATTGGGAATTGCTAGGCCTTCATTGCGTGGCACTGGAGCAAGGACGATATGTTTCGACACACTACAGCTTTTCTATTCGCAGGCGTTTGGTGGTTGTGAGCTCTTTCCGTATTACAGTCATATTGAGAGCATATATCGGGGCATATGTCGTGGTAGCCACCAAGGTAATCTTTCCTATTTGTCCTACAACTACCCAGCAGACATAGATTATGTTAACGTCCTGAAATTTCTCTTTTGAGGATAGGTTTCACTTTGGGAAAGAGGAAGAAATCAGCTGGTTGGTGGATGATTGATCTGTACAGTGCCATCTTACTTCAGAATGTGTAATGGGCGGGAGAATTGTTGTGAAAAAAGAACCATTTGCTTTTCTACAGAAACTGTGACCTCGCTAGGGAAATGCGCTTCAATAGCCTTTTGAAGCATCTGTACTTCGAATGCAGCATTCTCTTTCTCTTTTGGGTACAAATTCCTTGTTAATTGCACGCTGTTTGTCGAAAGACATGATCAGCATGTCTTGATCCTGGACTTCTGTAAATGAAACTTGTGGGGCCTTGGGGATTATTTTGAAGTCCATTTCATGCATACTCTGACTCTTCATGTCTGGGTCGTACTGAAACACCCAGCAGTCATCTCTAGTGACAATACAGGCGAGGAAATCAGGATTTTCTTGATAAGTCTGTATGAACTCGCATGATGACACCCTTCGTTGCTTCTGCTCATCTGTCAGGCACAAAACTTGCACAGGCCCTGGGTGCCAAGCTATCTTCTCTGACTTCTACTGCGATTATATTAGAGAGAAGTTTTTTTTTCTTTGAGTTCAGACGTTTTTTCTTCCGTTATTCAAATATATAATAAGAGTTGCTTTTCTTAAAGCATTAGGAAGAAGTTTCCAGAAAGGAAAGTAACCTTTCTTAATTTTTCTGTGTACTGACCTTCTGTTTTACTCGCTTGGTCAGTTGGTGCCTCCTGCCTCCTCGTGGCGGAGCTAAACCTGGGTGAAAAGACACCACTCAGGACTAAAAGGAGTTTAAAATTGACCAAAAAACTAGCAACACAAGATTGGAGAAAATGAACTCCAATAAATCTGATGACTTACAACTGAGCATGTCTCAGGCTAAGAGAATGAAAATCAACAGCTCTCAGCCTACTGTTCCTTTCTTTTTGGTGATACATTCGTTATCAACACAACCCGCTGGAAATTATCCCCATTCTTAGTCCAGAAGACTATAGAGTCCATGGTTGGATCACTAAAAATGATAAAACGATTAAAATCAGGTGATCTCTTATTAGAAACCTCACGAAGTCACCAATCTGAGAAATTGCTAAAAACAAAGACTTTTGCAGGACTGCCAGTTGAAATTACCCCATATAATTCCCTGAATACATCGAAAGGTGTTATTGCCGAATGGGACCTTTTGACTGTTTCAGAGGAAGAGTTACTGAGCGAGCTAACAGAACAACAAGTGATACATGTTATGAGGATAATGATGAAGAAAGATGGCATTCTCACTCCTACCCGATCAGTTATTCTCACCTTTAACAATCCTTCTCTTCCCCACTCAGTTAAAGCAGGATATTTAAATTGCAAAATCCGACCATATATACCGAATCCAATAAGGTGTTACAACTGTCAGCGATACGCACACTGTCAGGCAACATGTCGCAGTGATCCCATCTGTCCGCTCTCCGGATCGAAAGAACTCAATCAAGCAAACTGCACCTCCTCTACACCACTCTGTCCAAACTGTCACGGAAATTGCCCTGCTTTTTCGAAGACATGCAAAATGTGAATATTAGGAAAACAAATTAAAAAATACAAAGTAGAAAATAAAGTGTCTTATCCGGAAACAAGAAAACAGAAATGAAAACAACAATGAAACGACAGCAAACTATAGCCACTCAAACGGAGGTGGTAATACCTATAAATCAAATTATAGACTGGAGTAAAGTAATATTGATGACAAAAACAGCTTCACAAGAAATATCCGGTGCTAAAGAGCAGGATACTTCCGTCCTGGAAAGCAGAAATCAGAAGTAACATCCTCAAAAACAAAGCAAACAGCATCAATAAGCCGTGTGAACAGAAACAAACAAACAGAGACGAAATTGATACTGATGAACACAGAGAACGTACTAGAACTACACCCTGCAGAAGATATTGATACACCTCGTCCTAATTTTTTGAAGAAAGACAGACCCAAATATGATTAAACTAAAAAGCGCAGTCAGATTCAACAAATAGTTTCGAGACCTAAATAATTCAGTATATTATTATACAATGGAACTGTCGTGGTTTACGTGGAAAATTGGATGAAATAAAAGATATTATTCAGTAGTATAAACCGGTGTGCATTTGCCTTCAGGAGACCCATCTAACACCTCAATCTTCACTCACATTTCAAAACTATACTCTTTTCCGCAGAGGCACAAATGGTAACAGGACTGCCAAAGGAGGAGTGGAAATTTTGGTGAATACTAATATATACCAGCTAAGCAAACAACATTAAAAACCAACTTGGTATCAGTGAGAATAACCATCGGAATTTCTATCACAATCTCATCCCTTTATCTTCCACCAAATATTCCTCTCTCCAGATCAGAATTAAACGATCTTACTATGCCGCTACAACCTCCTTATTGCCTTATGGGAGATGTAAATGCCCATCATCATCTGTAGGGATCTTCTCACACGGACAGTAGAGGTAACTTAATCGAAACTTTCCTAGATGATCAACAACTGAATTTACTGAATACCGGATCCCACACTTATATCAGTTTTTCTACAGGTATCACTTCTGCAATAGACTTAACAATATGTTCTCCCTCAATTTATCCCAGTATAGAATGGTTCGTATTAAATGATCCTTACAGCAGTGATCATTTTCGGATAGTATGGTCCGTACAGACACAATCGATTCTTACAGAAGAAACCAGAACAGTATGGAATTTTAAAAAAGCTAATTGGAGTAAATATAAGCAATTAATTAAGCTGGATGAGCAATTAATAAAAACCCTGCCAATAGATGATGATGTCATATATGTATCACCGATTAACTGCTAGAAACTTCGAAAGCTACAATACCTCAAATAAGTAAGGCAAGGCAGGCACGGTACAACTCTTGGTGGATCCCGAATGTGCAGCGGCAAAAACAAAACAAAACAAAATCGTGCATGGAATGGATTCCGGAAATATCCAACTACCCTCAATTTGATTGCATATGCCAAAGCCTAAGCGAAGAGAATTCAGAAAAAGGCAAAGAAAAATTCTTGGATCATGTTTGCTTCCACACTTAGTAGGAACTCGAGTCCTGGTTTGGTGTGGAAAAAAATTCGGATTTTAAGTGGAAGATATCCAAGCATACAATTTCCAATCTTCCATTGGAAAGGTCAGGAAGTTTCTACAACAGACAAATTCTGGCCGAATCTTTTGCTTCTACATCAGCATTACAAGCTACAGCACTGACTTTCAAAAATATAAAGAGCAAGCTAACGGAGTAAGTTGAATTTCTCTACCAAGACATCTCATTCCTATAATCTATCATTCCTAAAAGAGGAATTACTTAACCATTACAAAATTGCCTAATAGCGCACCAGGTCCCGATGGCATTTACTATACTATGATACAACACCTAAACTCTGAGCCGACCGGGCTAGCCGAGTGGGTAAAGTACCTTCACGGCAACCCAAAGGTCGCGGGTTCGATTCCCGCCTCGGGCTTGGATCAAAGTACTGCAAAAAAACCTTGGGAGGTGCAATATGGCCACAGAAGCCGATGCGCCAACAACTACCAAATCAATCAATCAATCTAAACTCTGATTATCTGTATGTCCTACTAGTTCTATATAATAGAATTTTTCTAAACAACCTGTATCCATCCATATGGCGGCATTCAATTGTCCTTGCATTTTCCAAACCCAGAAAAGTTCCTTCCTATACATATAATTTTCGTCATATTTCACTGACCAGCTGCTTAGGGAAAATTCTTAAATGAATGGTGCACAATAGACTTACATGGTTGCTGGAAAATGAGAATGTTTTTTTTCACCCCACCAATTTGGATTTAAGAAAAATAGATCAACACACATGATCTACATGTCAAAGTTGAAACAAATATTAGAAACTCATTTATAAGAAAGCAGCATATGGTGATGGTAAATCTAGATCTTGAAAAAGCTTTTGACACAACATGCAGATTCGGAATCCTACGAGATCTATTTCAGTTAGAATACAGAGGATAACTTCCACAATTTTTAGAAAAATTTCTTACTGACAGAACATTTCAGGTACGATATAAAGGCTGTTTATCTACAATATTTATATACAAGAGGAAGAGGTCTCCCAAGGCTTAGTATTAAGTGCAACTCTGCGCTGCAGGTGAACAATATCACAAAGATTATACCACCTTCACTGGAAATATATATGTACGCAGATGATCTTTCCATTCCATTTCATTTCAATCGCAAAGCATGAACACGATTGAACGACAGCTCCAATTATCCATAAACAAAATAGAAGCATGGACTAAAATTAATGGATATAGAATATCTGAGAAAAAATCAGCTGTTATACACTTCTCTAAAATTCGTGGTCTTCATCCTGAACCGGCCTTATACTTAAATGAAACTGCTCTACCTGTTGTTCAAAATTTCTCCTTCTTAGGCTTAACATTAGATAGAAAACTGAACTTTCATGAACATATACTAAGACTTCGAACTACTTGCCTCTCAGAACTTAAAATCATTGCGGGCAGTATCCTCAATGGCCTGGGGAGCCGACAGGTACACATTGCTACAATTATATAAAACTTTGATTACATCTCGTTTGGATTATGGGTCTCCTGTATATGCGTTAGTAAGAAAGAGCATGTTGCATCGCCTAGATACCATTCACCATAATGCTCTCCGTATAGCTGTACGAGCCTTTAGAACTTCACTAATTTACAGCCTATATGCAGATTCATCGGAACCCTCGCTGCACCTTCGACGAGATTACTGCTGTGCATGTATGCAGCAAAAATATACAGTCAGCCATCGCGTCCAAATTGGTCCATTAGTCACGATCCACTATGGACCAGTAATTATGATTGCAAGCCGGGATTCTTCCTCTAGCTCAGAAAAATCACCTGAGAGGGCATAAATTCAAATTGAGGAAAGACAGATGTAGGATAGACGTGCGGAAATTTGCATTTAGCCAGCGGGTGGTTGGTTGGTGGAACAGACTTCCATCCCTTGTAGTGGAGGTTGATAGCCTAAATAAGTTTAAGGCTCAGCTGGACAGGTATTTTGAACGAACAGAGGGGTGAAGTGGAAGTGGGTTTTTTTTTTTTTTTTTTTTTTTTTGGCTGATGCTGCATAAGCTTGCTTTCTTGCATCAAATGCCTCTACTAATGCTAAAGCCAAATGAAAATAAACCAGTAGGACTGCGTCTCAGACACTTAGCTCGAGTTTGGGAAATACATTTCCAGCACATTTCTGCAGTAGATATAAGCTAAGAACCTCCTCGGATGCCAACTGTGCCTTTGTCCATATCGCATCTTACAAATAGGAATAAAAAAGAGATCTCTCCAATCGTTATACAGAAGCTCCACGCACTGCAGTTTTGAAATTAGAAACAGTCATCGGATTTACACGGATGGATCAAAATCGAATAACTCAGGGTGCCGCAGTAGTTTTACAGGAATATACTATATCTGTCTCCTTGCCTCATGTTTGTAGTATTTTCACAGGAGAATTATATGCTATTAAACTAGCACTGGATGATATTGTCGACCACCAACTTCTGCCTGCTCTAATCTATACTGTGACTCCTTTAGTGCAGTAGCAGCAGCTCTATAGAATAACAAATATTCCTGAAATTCCTTGATTCAGCATCTTAAAAAAACTCTGAGTTTTGCATAAAGCAAAAAAAAACAAGTGTCTATCTGTTGGATTTCCAGCCATGTTGGACTCCCAGGAAATAATCATTCAGACCAAGCCGCAAAAAATCCAGATCTTAATATACAAGATGACTTTCAGTTTGTACCATTTACAGATTATAGGGATATATTTCGTAACAAATATACTTCCATTTGGAAACAACTTTGGAGGGACCAACCGTGCATTAAACTCCGCAGAATAAAAAAAAGATCATGGCGTTCTAGCTCACGTAAAAATAGACAGGAGGAAGTTATATTGACAAGACTGCGCATTGGGCATACATTCCTCACTCACAAACATTTACTTCTAACAGAAGATCCCCCGCTCTGCTCTGTCTGTCAGATACAACTTACAGTAAGGCACATCCTGATTGATTGTCCATCCTATTCAGCCATTCGAACCACTTCCTTCCAATCATTAGCAAACTTGCAAGCTCCTCTAACCCTCTTTCATATACTTGGCGACAAAGCAAACCTAAGTGAGCTCTTTATATATATTAAACATCTTTGAATAATAAATAAACTTTGATATATCCATAAATCATTAAAATGAACATAGTGACTCTGACAGACACATATTGGCCATAGTTGTCCTTGTGTCGTAAATTTGCATAACAACAACAAACCTTGCAAAGATCTTTCTTTTCCCCTGAATTTGTATGCAGAATTTGATGAATCGTCTCCTTAATTCATATCCAAGTCATTGGCCATCATTCTGACGAATCAAACGAAGATCTCTTGCCACAATTTCCAAACTTTTGCAACCGTCCTCATTTCGAGACGTTGACGGACAATCACTTCTTGGGTCATTGCAAACATGCTCACGTCCATCTTTTAACTGTTTATACCATTCAAACACAGTAGTACGACTTAATGTTTCAATACCATAAACAGTTTTTAACATTTTCATACCTTTTCTATTACTGATTTTCCTAGTTCAAAGAAAAAATTTGATATTCATTTGTTACTTTATTACAAAATCACGACACGGGAAATTAACGCTACTAACGAAACTGGTTGTGCTTTCTACTGTCAGCCTACTGGACAATCTCGTTACCACCATCTGTTGGAGGAAGTTTGAATTACAACGTACCACTTCCATTTATTTTAAAACTCATCGAATAAGGCCGCAACAGCACCACTCTTAAACTTTATTGTCACACCTCTTTTATCACAGTACAAGTATGCACCTGTGTAATACATATAAATGTCGAACATAAACCTTCAGTTGCCACCAATGTATCGACACTGAAGAAAAACCAACGACACGTTTGGATTCAGCGTATAAAATACGTATAAGAAACAGTTAAATAAAAACATAACACAGTAAATCGAACATAATCATTCAATAACTGATGAACAGGAAACTGTTTATGACGAGCTGTATTCAATTTTGCTATTGGAACAAAATCACAACAATGAGAGCCTGTGGAAAAAAAAACCAAAAAAATTATTTCCTATATTAAATTAATTTTTAAAAAAAAATATATATAATGCATGTAAAATGTTTGAAACTAAATGGGACGTATTTGGAGACGAGTTTTATAAAAATACTAGAAGCTTTGGTTGTTAAAACAGATTAATATAATATATTTTAATATTATAATCTATTTAATATACAGGAAATATTTCCTGTATTAAATTTAGCAAATTTTAATGTCAATTATCGATGAATGTGGAACAGTTTGAGTCGACATTTCACATTGAACAGAATATTATTTTAATCGGTGTTCATTAGGATCTTACGACTACTCTACGATTAACACTAAGGAAAAAACTGGCTCAACAGATAATTGAACGTGTGCCGCTGAAATGGCCTTAAAATAAAATATTAAATTAAACTTCAGTGAATTTAGGGCAAAGGTTCCGTGCTACGAGAAAAATATAACACAATTGTACAATAGAGCATCTCGGCCTACGTAGTAATGAGCAACAAAGTTTGCTACTACGCCCATCAGTCTCATAATTTGAAAGCACTTCACCACGAGTTACCTCGGTGACTGAGGATATGCCTTACTTGTAGAATTATATTTTAATTTAAAACGCAAAAATTTAAATTAAAACTTGATATATTTTTTTCCACCTTTTGAATAGCAATAATTACACTACTTCAAATGAAACGCTTTCTTCATGATCTTATTATTTAGAATTCTCACCTCGCGATTAATTTGAAAAATGCTGTGGTTAAAAATTTAAAATAAGTGCTAAAAACGTAACCAAACAACACTCTCAGAGAGTCTTATCTTTGAAATGGGGCTTCAGCGAGAATCGTGGATATTGGCGAAGTTCAGGCTGTTTTGAATTTGCGCCTACGTTAGGCCATGAGGTATCAGTGTTCGTCGTGTTCTGAGACAGATTTGGGCTGCAGGAATTGAATGCACCATCTCTCTCTAAAGGTTATTGGGTAGTTTATTCTTTGATTACGGTTTTGTTTAGTTTTCTTTATTGACGGTAGAGAATATTGTTCGTTTTATTTTTTAAATTAATTACATTTTCGTTAGTTGATGTGAATATTTACCTTAAATCCGAAATTTTTTTTAATTAATCCAAATTAATTTCTTTGGAATAGGATTATTTGATGAGGATATTCGTTGCAATTTATGAAGAATTTTTTTAAAAATAACAGTTAATAAAATTAATGTATACACATACATATGGCCGACTTTATCCAATCGGAGGTCCTCGGTATTTCTGAGCGGGGTGAGACTTTTTTTTTTTTTTTTTTCTAATTAATAATTGCAACTCTGAGCAGAACTATTTACTGTGTTAAAGTGTGTGGAATTTTTTTAAAAATTCCATTAAACTGTTATTATTGTTTCTAATAATAATATGTAGACATCAAAATTTATTCCTACAGAGTTTGCATAAAAAATGTAAATTATTTCAGTCAGGAACGTTTACATCTGGACAAACCCCTACACTGATTTGCTTTTCTGGATGAAACACCCGGAAAAAATTTGCCAAAAAGTCTTCCACCTCTTCTTTGAGACGCTAACTCATCTCGGCTTGAAAAGGCCTTGATAAGGCAAAGGCACTAACATTCCACTGAGATCGTGTCGAATAAGCGATAATGGCAGCTTTAAGGTATCCCCCCCCCCCAGTCTTATTAAGGCATATTGGTTAATATACTCGTATAAATGTGATTTAAAAAGAAGTGAACACTTTGAAATGTTCCTGAAACACTTTACTCATGCATATGACAGCAACTTCTGAAATACTAAACGATAAATAAACCCTACATTCTTTAAAATCCTCTTCAGAAACGTGTTGTTAAAACTTCTCCAAGGGATTAAAAAAAAAAAATCTTATGCCCTCCAGTTTGCAAAGACCAGTTCAATTATGATCCACTACAATGTAAATCAATTTACAATTTGCCTGTCCTCCGTGGAAGTATAGTGGGCTCGCCACTTTTCCCTCGTTTGGAGAGGTCTAGGCTAGAATCCCGTCAGGGACTAGGAATTTTTAATGCCTCTTTCCCCGGGAATGTAGGTTAACTAACCTCGGGCGAAGAGAAAGTAGGGCACCCTTCCCTCATGTTACTCCAGTTTGTCAGTCCACACACATCATTAGCACGTCAGATGACATCGCTGAAATCATCTTTCAGCATGATGGCGCGCTTCCTCTAGAATATCCCAATAATATACTACTTCAGCGATGGATATCGAAGACTATCAAAGTAGGTGAATATGATGCTTCCGGTTCCCTGCCCCCCCCCCCCATTTATTTAACATGTAACGCATTTTTTTTGGTTATACGTAAAAGGTGTTAGTAGACGTACTGGCAAAAGTCAGGAAGAAATGTTCTATCGAATCGATATCTGTCACATGTAAATCGTGGGGCTCATTGGATTGCCTTTAGGGTGTATACGAAACTTCTCTGTTCCAAAAATAATAGTAATCAAATTTCATTCTATGACTTTTCGGAAGTCTTTACTTCTTTCTGAATAATCGCATATATAAACTGATATAATATTACAATAAAAATGAAACAATATGGAGGCATATCTTGGCTCGAGAACTCAGTGAGGTTTACAAAATTCTAAATACAATAAACAAATAATTAAAAATGATTTGTTTATTTTTAGTGTTATTGTTAATATTTTGAACAAGTAATAAATATTATACTTTATATTAATGCACAGTATTTCTGCACTGCTATTGACAAGTGCACTGCTGTTTGAAAAATAATTTAATTGAATCCATATTTCGAATTGCATTAAAGATAATTATTTTAACAGATATCAAAATTGCAGCAAATCGCACTCGAGCAGTTAAGAATTTCAGTTCATAGAAGTTCGAAAATACCTGCACCTACAGAGTGGAGTATTAATGGGAGTAATTAGTATTTCAGCACATGCTTTCATACGATAGTGTTGTGGATGTGTCTGCTTCTGAATCTTGTTGGCTGTGATGCATTTCTAACGTTAGCTTTTGTTTTATTTCAGCTTTAAAATTTAACGGTGTTCTTTTATTTAAAAATTTTTTTTTTCTTATATATTACGTCTTTGAAAAAATTTTTTTTATTATTAATAAAAAATAAATAAAAAAACAAACGGTGAAGTGCAATTGAATTCTGACACTTGCTGTTTATAAATCGAACTGAAATTGTACACAAGGATAACTGATGAAAATTAGTGCATATTCATATCGCTCTGATGTGCAAATATCGATGATTTTGAATACAGTTGACTGATTCTCAGTTCGATTATGCACGGGTACTAAGCATGTCTGTGTAACAATTCATAAGCCCATGGCACTATGACGCTATACGAGTATGTATAGTGCACGTATGAATGACTGAGTGTTGTGAGAGTGGTTGGCAGGATGAAAGCGACTCATTGAAAGGCAGATGTGTCAAACGTCCTGAACTTCCACCGAAATATCATATTTCGATTGAGGAAATGGAGACTATATCAGTATCCTAACATTAAGTCGTAAATTAAAATTATATGGCATATCCAACCGTAACCCTAACTTGTCGCCAATGATGGCTTTAGGTAATTTGTAGCCCGGGAGTGCATATTTTTAAATGCCCTACAAATAACGTTGCCAAAGACTCTCGACCATCAGTAACTGCGTCAGTCCGAGACCCACCTTCCTCGCGATTAAGACCTGTGAAGTAAGCTCGCCACTGAACCCTCAAATCCGACCACATCTGTATCAACAACATTACAAATCTAGCTGATTTTCATAACTAACCATCTCTTCCTGCAAACTAAGAAATATGAGCGTTACTGTGCTGTATCTTCCAACGCATAAACTGCATTGTCTTGAAAAAGACATACTCAGGAGAATAGACATAATAGGACTTATGTCCATATTTGGTAAAATTTCAGAACATGGTGCGCACTCCAGACTATCGGCGAGAAGAAAAGGAAGAAGTCAATGATTGACCGGTGGAGATTCCTAGTCACTGCTTTCCAGCACCGAGGTGGGGGGGGGGGGGGAAACTCGTTTCCCGATTTTACCTCTATGCTGGAAAGCAGTGAGTGGAAGGAGTCTCCACCGGTCAATCACTGCTTTCTTCCTTGTCTTCCAGCTGATAGGCATAAGTTTAGCCCCATATTTTATAGTATAAGCGATAAAACGGACGCTAAGTTTAATGAAAGGCATTGGTTTCTCAAATTGTAAGACTCTGAGTTTTCCCATGTTGCACTACTAATAAAAAGTTGCCAGCAGATATCCAATTGGAAAGATATCATTCTGTAACTGGAAAATTTACTGGGATATTCTAATTTTATTAGACTTCTGTCATTTCCGTTAAATCAAAGAAACTTGTCCGTGAAATTTAATTACTATCATTAATTATTTTGCTAATTATTAATCCAAAGTGCTTTCAGTCTGCTGGGATGTTTCTGGCAGCGATTGTGAAAAATAATACAATGACACTTGCAAAGTATACGCTGTATACTATAGCTGAAGCGCTGGACATAGTTTGTTGCAGTGCACTGATTACAGGAGGGCACAGCCATTATCATAAGGTTTTTAACCATTGGGGCTTGTTCGCAGATCTTTTTTTTTTTTTTTTTTTTTTTTTGTCATTTCACTAAACATAAATAATGGAATATTACTATTTGTTTCTGTTACTCGCTGAAGTCTTCTACACTGATTATGATTAATAATTAATCTAGAAGATCCTAGGTCATCCTAAAATATCTCTAGATGAAATACGCGTTACATTTCAATTTTTATTGAAATCTATGACGGAATAACTAAAGTATAACCGAAAGTTAATGAATATTAAATAAATGAAGTGAAGTGTTAGTTAAGCGTTAAAAAGTTTGTTATTTACCTCTTCGCTTCTGTTAATTACAGAAAATGGAAAACTTCTATTAATTTAAGAAAAAAATAATATAGAAGGTATCTGAAATGAAACGCAATGCGTGCATTTTGTATGAGAGATGGAATGAGAGTGAGGTGTATTCGAGTGTGCGCGAAGCGCAGCAAACCAGCCTCAGACATCAGTGAACATCTGAGGATGAATTAGTTACGTGTGTACTTATTTCAGAATGGCTGTGTAACAAGAGAGTAATAATAGGAGATACTGGGTGCATCCATTTATTTATGAGAGGGAAGATAAAAATGCTCATTTTCTGCCACTGTTACCCCCCATACATCGCATGCGAAAATAGCAAAAATAAATGTTTCTAAAAAAATAGTTTTGTCTACCATTACTATAATACCCTCTGCACAACCGTCAGAGGTCTTCGCAGAAGGCCGAGAAACAGTGTATGGGAGGAATGGACTTGTTTAATTAATAAATCTTAATCTTAATAACACTCCCTTTCATGGCAGTAGCCAGGGGGTTTTACATCGCGAAAAGAGAAAGACTAACTGAATTAAGGCTCGAGGGCTCACATCGAAATCCTGAGTTCGTTTATTCGTGAAAGAGAAAATAACGTGCATCTTTCTGCAACTGTTCCTGGCGTCTAGTGTAAATTTGTCAAATATGTGTAAAAGTTTTGAGTTTAAGATTATGAGTAAGGATGTATTAAACATTCGGGATTGCATAATTTAGAGAGGTAGACAATTAAAGATGAATACTTTATACATAAGTATAACTTTTTACTTTATACATACCAGATGTGGCAATAGTTTCCAGACTGGAGCTGTTGCGGTCATGTTCGATGAGTTTGAAAATAAACGGAAATAGTATGTTGTAGGTCAAACTTCCTCCATTAGATGGCGGTACAGACGTGGTCCAGTAGACTTACAGGTTTGCAAAATAACAACCAGTTTCATTAGTAGCATTAACGTTTCGTGTCACAATTTTGCAATTGAGCAACGAACGAATATCAAATTTTGCTTTAAACTTGGAAAATCTGTAAGAGAAACGTATGACATGTTGAAAATTTGTTCATGGTGATGAAACATTAAGTCGTACCAGTGTGCGTGAATGGTATAAGCGGTTCAAAGACGGACGTGAGATTGTCTGTCAACTTATAAATGAGGACAGAGGGGCCAAAGTCCAAGAAATGGCAAGACATCTTCGTTTGATGCGCAGATGATGCAGATTTAGAGGAAACGAAGGTCTGTGCAATTGTACCTCATAGCCTCACGGATAAGCAGAAGCAACGAAGAATTCCATCATGCAAAGACTTCATCCAGACAAGACAATCCTAATTTTCTCGACTGTATTGTCACCAGAGATGAGTGCTGTGAGTTTCAATATGACTCAGAAACCATTGCATCAGAACATGCAGTTGATTTTAAAATAATCACCAAGACCTAAAAACGTTTGGTTTACAGAAGTGCAGGATCAAGAGATGCCGACATTTTTTTTCGACAGTCACGTGATTCACAAGGAATTTGTACCGGAAGGGGTGAGAGAGAGAGAGAGAGAGAGAGAGAGAGAGAGAGAGAGAGAGAGAGAGAGAGAGAGAGTCAATGCTGCATTCTACGCACAGGTACATTAAAGATTATTTGTAAAATAATAAGAGGAGTTTACCTCAATATAGTACGTAGAACACTTCCGTATGATACTCTCCAGAAATTAAAACGAAAAACTTACATTAGAGTAAAAAATAATTAAATCAATTTAACTCATTCATTTAATTTATTCCTGTGATCACGACATACGATCGAAAAGCGTTGACAGCTTCAGGAAGGAAAATCGTTTTGAATATTTTCGTTAGATTCTTTTTAATATTTTTAATTGCGTTAAATTGATTTTAATTGTGTTAAAATTGGTTTTTTTAATTATTTTTTATTCTAATGTAAGTTTTTCGATTTTTTTTCGTTTTAATTTCTGGACAGTATCATACGGAAGTGTTCTACGTACTATATTGAGGTAAACTCGTCTTATTATTTTACAAATATTAATATCAACGTAGATCGTATCAGAGCATTACAGCTCTGATTCATACTATCTAATTAAAGATTATTGAAACGCATTTCCCGGATGTGGCCGCAATTTGAAAGCATTTCTAATGAAACATGGCATTGTACAGATCAATAATCCACCCTATTCTTCCGATCTAGCACCAGTGGACTTCTTTCTCTTTCCCAAGTTGGAAACTGTCTTCAAAGGAAAGATTTCAGGATGCCAAGGACGTAAAGAAAACGTACCCGCCGAACTGAACATCATCTCTTTCGACTCCTTCGCTGACTCTTCAGAAAATTTTAGTTCGGTGTAATAAGTGCCTTAAATTAGATGGTGCTTACTTTGAATAAAAATAAAGCCATTTCATTTTTCAGCTACTTCACTTTATGTACACCAGTTCAGGAACTTTATTGCTACACCTCGTATGTATAAACCAAAACAGAAATTTTGAAAAAAAACCCCAAAAAACCGTGGCGTTTCTGATATTGGCGTACCAGAAATGCTCTATCCTGAGAGGTCTAAGGGATGCAAGCTCTATATCTTTCTGTATAAGACGATGATGAAACCATTTTTGGAATATTATGTTCAGGTCTGGAGGCTCGACCTAAAGAAGAAAAAAAAAAAAAAAAAAAAAAAAAGACCAGAGCTTCTAGAAGGGAGTCAAAGAAGGGTAACCAGATTGGTGAAGGGTTACTGATTGAAGAATGACTTAAAGGTGCAGACTGTGAAGTTAGCAACTACAGCTCTTGGGCGCGGAACTAATTGAGTCATACAAGACCCTGTAGGGGTATCAGTAAAGTAAAGGAAGGAGAGTTTCAGTGATAGGAGAGACAAGAATGGGGGATAAAAATATAAAATCTTAGAATGCTGAATCGCGTTTTTACGTCGAACAGTTGATAATTGACCTCAGAAATAATTTATTTCTGAGGTCAATTATCAACTGTCTTCTTTGAATTGAACCAAGCTTTCAACCTCAGAAATAAATTACCTTCCAGGTAATTTATTTCTGAGGTTGAAAGCTTGGTTCAATTCAAAGCACAATTGCAACTTAATTGTTGCAGAAAATATCCGCTTCTGTGTGTATGTGTGTGTGTCATTTAGCCATTTTAATAGTACATCTGGTGAGTATGGGCTCGGCACATCCAGGGTCCTGAGCTGGATATCATCGTTCTCTCACTCTCTCTCAGGGTAACTCGGAATTTTTTTTTTTTTTTTTTTTTGGCTGGTGCAGCATAAGCCCCAGGTTTCCTTGCACCATATGGCTAATAATATTAATAATAATCATAAAAATAAAAATTCAATTAAAAAGGCTGGTTAGACTCAGCTTCATAATTTTATTTTTTTCTTTTCTTGGCTTTTCATGCCATTCACCATCCGTTTTTTGTACAACCTTTTCAACCTGCTGTACCGGTACGAAGAACTTCAATAGTAATCATTATATAAGATTTAAAAAAAAATACTATACTGTGACGGTAGTAAAGACTGACTGTAAAAATGGCGCCAGTGCCATTTTATCAGACATGCAGGAAAGATGCGTCTTATGTGCTCTTATCTTGACTAACTGCGGTGCTATTAGCCTAACAGTTCTTTTCAGAGACAATCCATGATGCATTACCAAAACCGTTCCTGAATATATTTGTTCAACTTTTATGACAGTAACTATAATTTAATGAGTTAATTTTAATACGAAATTAAGTAATTGGTGCATTTCTGCAAGTGCGTAAAACTGTAATTTACATTGTAGATCAGGATATTAGAAGCACATTGATAAGAGATGGAGTGGTGGGCAGTTTTTTTTTTTTTTTTAACTGGATAGTTTATTTATGATAGTTTATGCGTATTTTATTACTCCGGGTATACTTGTTCAGATCCAGTCCAGACGTACGTGTTCCCTTCCCACCACCAACTATTTCCTGAATATTTTTGAAAAAGAACTGAAACTAAGTTATATAACCGAGAAATATAATTAAAAAAAGAAAGCACTTTTAAAATAAAAAGAAATGATCTTAATAAAAAGCAAGTAGGCAAAAGTTTTGAAGTATTTTCTTCAAAACTTTTTTTGTCACCCGGAAGAGAATTTACTGGTTAAATAAAAATAAAACAACACTGGATGTTAAACTGGAACATTATTGCTCATGTCATTAATTTGGTAATAAAATATTTTTGAAAAATTTGACTTTATGCAAGGCAGTACTTTAAATCTTAATTGCCAGTACGCCGGGTTAGGTAACTTTCTGCAATGTAACGTTACTAATTCGGAATGTGTTACCCCCTACTTCAGGGCACGCATCGGGAGGAGGAGGGGTTAGGTAATTATTTTGGAATTTATAAATTTAAATAATCGTAGGCAAACTCATTACGTTAAGGTTTAATGTGCAATGTATTTGGAAACGGCCCCGTCTTTGAATAATAAATTCATGAATTGTTATTTTATAATAGTGATGGGTTGGATTTTAAGAGGCCTGTGACTTTCAAAACACTGCATTGCACAATGAAGTGTTGTTTTTTTTTTTTTAAGCCTGCATATGCTTAAAACATTCCTTGCACTCACTGCCTAGTGAGTGCAAGGAATATTTTATCTCATTTTCGGAAATAAAGTCATAAATATATGATGAATTCAACTATATTTATTGCAGACAGCCGAAAACCCTCTATATTTTCATTCTAATGCTGACAAAATGCACATTTGTCTGGTAATTATAGAATAAGAATGACACTCCTTTGGGACAGACACACCTCATTACATAACGAAAGCGGTAGGTTATTACAGTTTACTTTCTGATTGTAAAGAGAACATTGTGGTATTTATTTAAGTTTTATATCAGGATACGATTTTAAATTTTGTGTAATTCGGATATTTTGTAGTTTTAATGAATAAAAATGGCGCTCGTAAGGAAGAGGGTTGCTCGTCCCTCTTATATATTTTAATTTATTCAAAAGATCAGCATTTTTCAAACTTTGAAATGGAGAAAACTGATCAAAAATACACGAAATTGATGTTTTGGAGCCTCGTTGCACATCTTAAAAACTATCCAACCTAAACAACTTGGATTTTAACACATTTTATTTTACTTTTATTATGATCTTCAAACCTGTCCTGCATACAAGTATTTGTTCTTTTCTTGTAAAATAATAGCCTCTTTTATAAAACTGCCAAAAACAAGTGGCCTTTACGTAAAGCATTCACAATTTTTAAATTTAATTGCTACAAACTAAAGCTTATTTGGTGATGATAATAGATAGCATTTTTAAAATTATACTAGATCTAGATCAAGCTTTTTATTACTTTTCCATGTGACACTCCAACCAATATTTATCATTAAACATCTTAGTTTCGTTCCTTCCCAGAATTCGAGTCTTTAACAGTATTTTAGAACTGTGATCCATTCTCTAATTAAAGTCACCAAATAATGGATGTAACTTTATCATCAAGAATAAAAACATGGCTACTTAATGTCAAACACAGATATATTGCTGTTTTACGCATCCAGTATGGATTATGTACAAAGAACATGTCAAAACAACGTTTCTAAAATGTGCTATTTTATTGTTTCTTCGATTGTGAAAGTACCCCTCTTTTTTGATGAGTTTCTTGAGTGCTCCAAGGAAGAGTAGCGGCGTATTATTGAAATTATTACTCTTTCATATCCTTGGTGTAATTTTTCGGTGACAAGGAGAAATAGCAGCAGTAAGATATGCGCTTATATTTAATTTACAGTAGAGAAATGCTTTTTATTTGGTTTTTGAATTGTATCTCAAGGAATGTTAATGAAGGACTTCCATTTATTTCTACGTTTTATTTGTATTTTACCTTGTTTTTTCATACCAACCGACGAAGTCGCTGTCTGGATAAAACTATTTAGCGCACCTATGAAATGAAACCAAGAATACTGAAATAGAAAATAATACTGAAAATATATTTAATAACTGAACAAAAATAATCAAGATGATTATAATAATTAACTTCAAATAAAAAAAACAAAACAACAATAAACACTGATAATGATAATGATAATAATGCTTATATAAATATTTTACATTAAAAAATAAACACTAATAATTTTAATGTTTTACATTAAAAAAATGCTCAACATCATTACGTCGACATTTCATTTTTATTGTACTGGGAAAGGATGCATTTGAAGTATTATGAACACAAGGTTTTTCATTTTGCGTACCCTGAGAATCATAATGATGTTGGATATAAAATAACCATTTACTTAAGCTTTTGCTCACTATCTTCATAACTATGCTTTATTGCGATAACATTTATATACCAAGGTATGTTTAGCAAACAGCTTTAATAGTTCGCTGTTTTCAGTTATGTACATGTTATTTGTATATTGTGTTATACGCGACATATTTTGCTACCCACTCATTGTGCTATGTTCTCTGTGTACATGTGTATATATATATATATATATATACAGTTAGAAAAAAGTTATGCTGTCACAACAGTGGGCGCAGTATTCTGCAAAAATAATTGAATTCAATTATTTTGCAATCAGCAAAAACTCTGGGGAACACTTTCTAAAAGCGTTTGGTATGTGAAGACTCCAATCTTGCTCCACTTCTCCTGCAAGGTTGCGGCTAGTTTTCTGCTTGAACCGAAGCGTTGTTTTGATATACTCTGTTGTTGTTTCAAAACCAGTTGGATTTAGATTTGGACTGTGGACAGGAAATGGCAAGTTCACAACGTCATTATCTGAAACTGCTGTTATACTTACTGTGTTTTGTGACATGGAGCGTTGTCACACTAATACAAATAAGACCTAGGCGTCTCCGTAGCCAGGTGGGAAGGAGCAGCAGTGCGTAGCACACGCTTCTTGATTAGACCGGGGTTCGAGCCCGTCACCACCAAATACGGAGGATGCGGAAAGGTCAGGGAATGACCACCGCATATCCAGGAGCAATATGGCCTTAGTTGCTAATGCTCCTAAAAACCAAATAACAAACAAACAAACAAACAAATAAGACCACTCTCCAAAGAATTGTCACGGGTAAAGTAGAATTCTTTAGAACGTCACAGTAGACTGCTGCATTCATGATTTTATCGATGACTATCAATGGACAAGTACAAACCACATAAACCAGCCTCATACCATTACACTGTTACCACTGAGCATCATTGTTGGAGCGGTGAAATCGTTCTTTGGGCAAACGCTACGCTCACATTCATCTGATACTGTCCTTTATCTACACTAGGATACGTGAGACAGTTTAGGCTTATAAGAAGCTGTAGGACAATTCTACGAAGCGTTTTTCTGATGGTTATTGGTTCTATACTTATCCTTCTGTCAATCAGTTATCTCCCGAGTCAGCACATTAAGGGTTTCCTTGCGATTTTCTCTCACTATCCGCTTCAACTTTTGAATGGTGTTGTTGCCTTCAGCTGGCATGTGACGTTTCCAACAATATATTTGGGGTGCTCCAATTATTTTTCTCGCCCCATTCTGTTTACCTGTCATTTCAGTACTGTCATCGATTTGTGATCTCTGTGGTTAATTACTATTTCCGAGGAGTGAGTTGTTCCAATACAAGTTAAAGATAGTGTATATTTTATGCGTTTTTAAATTTTTTTTCGCTGTTAATCTATGAGAAAGATTATTGGTAATATCTAGAGAAATTGTTTATAAACGCAAACTCCACCATCTATTGTACGTTGTTAGTCTCAAAATAAACTCAGTCGCATAATTTATAAATTTGATTCTTGTTTACTGTTTCATTTTTCATAATGAATGCATAGGATTAAGGTACTTCATCATTAAAAAATTAATTCCGCATGGATTTGAGTATATTTTCAATGGATTAATATTTTATTTTTTTTCCAACAAAAATATCGCATTATATAATTTTATTTACTGCAAATAGTACCCTCATTTTGCAATTAGTTCATAGAACCGACTTTAAGCAAAACTAGAATTTTCAGTCAATATTTATTTTCAGATTAATTTTCTTTCATATCATGCGAAAATTCCACTTGGTATTATTTTTCTTTACTTGTGGCCTCTAATGAGGTGTTATTTCTTTTTACCTCTGATCTCCAATAAGTCCTATTCCACCTGAAGATTAGCCATTTACAAATTCTCGAGTTATATTAAATATTACATGCATCAATTTCTGGTTATAATTAGGGTATATGAAACATTTTGGACACCTCCTTATTGGATGTATAAGAACTTTTAGCATTAACACTTATTGCTTTGTTTATTTTATTTATTATTTTTTTTTTTTTTTTAAAGAAATTTAATTCTGGCTCAGCAATTTTTAGGAATTTTCGAAGCTTCTGAGTAACAATTTGTTATTTTGCAACAATAATATATGTATATTTTAAGTCTGCGAGTACTGTCAGATTGAAAACGTTCTGTATACTTACCGGCTGAATCTATGATGTAGTTCATCTTTACTGGGCGAAACGCTGTTTTCTTAATTCAGTGGTTCGATATCTTTCTTTTTTTTTTTTTTTTTTTTATTCGGAGCCTGATTGACCATGAAGTAGAATAACAAGTAGTTATTCCTTTCGGTAAGTCTGTCATTTCAGCAAAGAGAATAGTTGAATTTAAGTTAACTTCTCCTTGCAAAAAATGTTTTCTATCCGTTTTTTTTTTTAAATCTATTCATTGTCAGAAACACAGAAGAAAATATAAAATTAGGAGAACTGTTCGATTGTTTTTGTGGCCAGCACACGATTAGCAGAGTTTCTAGAAACAGTTCCCATTGCACTCAAACTTTTGTTGTACAATATATGTTTTCGTGTTCATGTCTGCGTAAAACGATTAAAGTGACACAGCAGACTATAATTCCAATATGCGGAATTTTATTGAGTTTTTAACATGGAAAAGTACAAATATTGCAAGACAGACTACTCCTTATAACGACAACAGCTTCAGAACCCTTCAGGATAAAAATCTCCCTTTTTGTTTGCTCTCATCCAACCACCATTAATGGCCATTTCCATTTTCCCATCTTAGCCATTCTTCTTATGAACAGCCGTCTTTTTTTTCCGAAAAAAAGAAACATCACTTGGTAAACAGCAAGTCAAAAATACCATAAAACGCATACTGAAAAGTTCAGAGAAAGATAACCTTCTCGAATTAAGTACTCTGCGCAGGTTTAAACCTAGATGAAAAGTATATAATACCATAAACAGTGAAACTAAGTGTCAGTAAATAGTGTAAGTCAGCAAACATCAAAGGACAATGTTTCTAAACAATTACAAAGATGTATATTATATAATAAATAAACAATTATGAGTATTAGTATATAATTAAGGCGAACTAGCAACTGACCTTAGCTAGCTGCCTAGGATTGAGGAATATGAAGAAATTAAAAGACAACACCCACGAAATGCACATCACAACTGAAACACACCACTTGCAAAAAACGGTACACTAATATATCGAAGCACATTAAATACGACTGAAAGATGCTAATTAACTCTTGAAATACAAGCTTACCAAGATTAAGTATACTGACATAATCAATGATCTTGGTAGTCGCTGGAAATGTCTGTTTCCAGAACATAAGGTCCTTCAACGAATAGGTATGGTTTGTTAAGAACACGAAGAGGATAACAAACTTGCTGACAAAAGTAAATAACTTACTTCTCTCGTAACTGTGCGGTGTAGATGAAGCATCTTGCACTGGTAACGTGTGAGATAAAGAGGTGTCAGTGTCGGGAGGCTGGGTGAGTGGAGAGGGCCGGGCGTAAGAGGAAAAGAACAACGAACTTGCTCTCAGTGGGAAAATAAAAGCGAAGGAAATCCTCGTTGAGAGAAAGAGAGAGAGAGTCGGATCCTAAAAGAATGTTCTTACCGGATAGCTAACGTACGTGCATATCACAACTGTCTCCTATAGTTCCTTGATCATTTGGTATTCGTATTTCCAATGAATTCCACCACTTCTGCATCATTTGCATAAATTTCGTGGTTTAATGTGGGTAGATCAGACAATCAATGCTTTTATTTTTTTTTTTTTTTTTGGATGCTGGAAGGTGAAACAGTGCAGAACAAAGTCAATGCTACAGGGTACAATTTTATGGAAAATTATATTTTTAATATTATACCAAAATGGTGCATCATTTTGTTTTGGTCTTGTATAATAGTAAACGAAACTGAAGCGTCAATATAATCTGATATTCTATTTATTCACGGGGATAATTATGGTCGCTTGGCGCTCATTCGTACGATATATTTTGGGTTGTGTACGCTACTAGAAGCCATTTTTTTTTTTTTTTTTAAATGTTCACGGTAATAAATAACATAAGGCGAAATGGAGTGATGTGGTGAGCCGCGTGCGGCCCTTTGACTTTTGTTGTTCCCCCAACTTCGCAGCTTAATGGGGTTAAACCTGTATAAAAACAATGATAAATTTAGATACGTGTAAGATTTAGACAAGTATGAATGTTAATGGTCACGAGATCGCATATTTTTTGGGAAGGGGATACGTGAAAATATTTAATATATTCCCTACTAATGCTATGCTCCTGCTGCTCCCGATTTCACTCATTTCCGGTTGTGCCATCCAATAGTCCCCTGGGAACTGTTTGTGCAGCTCACGAGAACTTTCAGTTTGACACTGCTGATGTAATATGGTTAGTGAGGGACGTTACGTGGTTTCTATCCATTTAAATTATAATATATCTAAATTACTACGCTTGTACCACGTGGAGTTTTAATATATTTTATTTAGGTGTTACCTAAACTAATATACATTGAGTAACGTTTCAGGGGTCTTGCCGATACCCATCATCAGATGACCCTATAACGTTGGAAATAGGGTCAGATTAGTAACTACCCGTCTTGTCTTATCATTAAAAAAAATATATCGGAAAACAAGGGGACTCTTGCTAAATTTTTCATTATCCAGTACTGTCGGAATAAAGAATAAATTCATAATGTGCACCATTTAAAACTTTTTTTCCTTTTGGCCCAAAAGCACTAATGATGTATAAGAGTGGCCAACCTTTTTTCTGTAGAGTGCCACCTAGGGGTGGATCGAGAAGCTACTGGAATTTATATCTTTCCCTTCCTTAACTAATCCGCGTGTGGAGTCACCGCATGTTTTTACTAAAGTGTAAAGGAATTTTATGCTATACGCTTGTAAAAAAAGAAAATTGAAATCCTCTACGTTTTTAATTATCTATAATTTAAGTTTATAAAGTAAATTTAGTATAGGTTAACGAATAAATGTTCGTTATTACGAAACCGATGTCATGAGGATCTCACTAACGCCTTTACTTACAGGGCGCTGAATTTACTGTAAAAAGTGGTAAATATGAACGTGGGTTCCCGTCACGTTGAAACCTGGTGATAATTTCTGAGAATAATAGTGGAATTTAAACTGTATGTGTTTAGCTTCATTTCTGATTTTTGAAATCTGTTGTATAATATATATATATATATATATATATATATATATATTTTTTTTTTTTTTACATCGAAAGGCGTGGCACGCTTGCAGAGTTGGTATCCCCTGGTGTATACACCGTGCTTCTCTTTTTCTCTCATGCCCAGGGATACAGACGTTGCCTATTTTTTATTTCTCCTTTTTCAGATATTGAAAATCATAAAATTGCTTAATTCTTCGTTGTAAAATGTGATTTCCTACATTTTTTTTTTTTTTTTTTTTTTACTTCTTTACCACCAAATAATCTTTGTATACAAGTTATTGGAATGGCATTAATGTACATCAGGTGAATTTGGGCAGAATTGAATGTTATTTGCTATGTTTCTCATTCAATTAATATTGATCATGTATTGAATCCCTTACATCTATACATATAATAAGTTGCTTATGTCCATCTGTCCGGAACGCTCTTTGAATTTGAATAACTCAAAAACAAAACAAGCTTTTGACTTGTTCCTTTTTGCAGTAGGTTTTATTTAGCAGTGAAGTTAAGAGGAAAAAATTTTCCGATTGATTTTCAAATCTCGAGAACTGATTTAGCTCCTATTGAAACCAATTTGTCGTTTACTTTGAAGAGAAGACAATTTCTTAGCTTTGGCTTCACAATCAACAAATCTCAAGGTCGGACTTTCAACAACGTTGGTGTTGTTGCTCATGGACAACTTTGCGTAGCAGATTCCAGATCCACATATTTCTTGCGCAATAATTTTAAGTATATAGTCGTACATGTAAAAAAAAAAAAAAATATATATATATATATATATATCAAATTACATTTTTTTAATAATTAGTTTATAATTATTTCGATATTAATCTTTAATTCTTCGAAACAATTTTGGTGAAATATTTACCACGGGTACTCAGTATTTCTAATGCCAACTGTTCATTAGTAGTTTCTCTCTTTCTTTCACGAGGTTAAAATAAACTGTATAACATAACGTTAGATCGCATATTCTTACCTCTCTGACTAGTTTTTAGCGATGCTATGCTGAGAGGTGCTAGATAAAGAACACAATATTAGTGTTAGGGATGGGATGGAATTAAATTGGCTGAGTTTCCTGGAGAAATTTCAAAATAACATTTGCTAACTGCAGGGAATATACAGGAACACCATGAAAATCAAAATTGTCTAATCCAGAGTTGGGAATAATAAGAAATTCTCAAGTCTTCCCGTTACAATACCTTCGCCATCAACAACACCTCCCAAAATGCAGACATAACCAAAAACCGACACCAAATCCATTAAAAAAAAACACTCCTGCACGTGCACTCCGTCATTCTTGTCACTGAAGATTATTGCATGTAAACAAGTTCTATCACAAGTCGAAAAATGGAATGGTACTTGACCCCACGTGACCAAAAGTGATCACATGACCCTTGTTAAAGAGTATTTTCTTCGTGTATAAAAATCGTTATCAACCGAAGCAAGAGACGTTACACATTTATCCCACCAGAGGGAGTTGGAGTAACAGTAAGAATTCGCAGTACGAACAAGTATAAAACAACCGTCAAAGAGTCAACAGAGCTATAATGAAAAATGCCGTATGGAATTTTTTTTCTCTTTTTTTTTCGCAAAGATTTGCATACAGTACCGCACTTAATGCGTAGAATTATAAGCACCTGCTGGTTTAGGCTTAGGTTATTTCTTGCCAAAGTTAGGCAAGAGGTTTTTGTTTATCTGAGCACCAGCAATAGGGGTTATTTGGAATGATAACATGCTAGCAAAACTATGACGTTTTAGAGAAAAGGGTGAAACCCAAGACGGGGGAAGGGAGGGGGGGAGTGATTGACAACACGTCGTGGAATGTCAAGGTTGGAATGTTTTGTAGCACAACCATGAAGGCAACTACATCTAGATGCTTCGTCAAGCCATGGTGGAACCCGATGTTCAACGTTTAACATTGGTTTATATCAAAAACTGTCTGAAAACAGCTAGGGTCACTGTATGTACAATAAATAAGTCACAGACGTTACCCAAATCACCGTTTCCATCGTAGTCGCCAAACATGGCTTCTGGAAATCACACGAATAAGTGAAAAAAACAATAAGCATAAAAACATATTTCTTATTGTAGACAAGAAACGGTGGTTTGGGTTTTAACATCACATCTTTCCCAGAAACTGCAATGAGTCTTACATATGAGTATTATAACATAGATTCAATGCAAGGCTTTAACTCTAGAGTTAAGGCCTTATAAAAATCATGATTATAACACACCTCCCCTGTACAACCCACAATGAATTTTAAGTTCAGTTTTCATCTTCTCCCATTTTAAAAGTTTCTATTAACGACGTTATCTAGAGTTTATAAAAATATACTTTTTTTTTTATCGTGGAAGTGACAGTCTTAGCTGAAGGACTGGCTGGTTATTTGTTTTAGTTATTTATTTTTTTTAAAACATGAGGGCGCTGCAGTTCTCCTTTGCTGAGAGGAAAATGGTCATATAAAAGATAAGATTGAAACATACATGTAGACAGACAGACATAGCTATATTGTATATAATATTTATATATAGAATATAGACGAATTACATATACATCTGTCAGCCTTAGTGCACCTCTCAAAAATTCTATAAGGTTGAGCTTATCATTAATAGTTTAATACGTAGCCAGACTACTGGAGACTAAACCAACCCCTAACTTCACTACGGGTTGCACTTAGCATATCAGAAGTTCTGATCTGCTGGAAAGATTTTATTAAAACCTGGTTTTGAGTATAAGCTAATCTTGAAATCTTTATATCACTGAAGTACTGCCTTATTTTCCCCCAAATACCTGGACTACACATTGGTTACAACTTTCTTATATTCTCAAGTTAACGATTCCCTTTAAAATCCTTTCCTAGTCCTATCGACAGAGGTAGACGAAAGAGGCTTGAAAGCCGCATGAGCCCTGAATGTCTTATATGGATTAAGCCAAATACACGTTTTCGTTGGCTAATCGGAACTTTTGTAGGGGTCGATCATTAACTATTTAGTTTTCTTTTCTCCTTATACAATATCTAAGTCCCTACAGACTAGTACATACCACGAAAGTTATATGACTAGAATTAGAAAATATATTTCAGGTGATTATTATATATGACAATTGCCTGAGATATATTTTAATATATGAATGGAATAGGAATTTGAGTACATAATGTTCATTTATTTCAAATTGGAATGATATAATCAAGCTTTCACACTGGATTGTACTCCTTATAGAAGCTCTCTCAAATGTTTTCGTGCCATATGCATACATATATTTGTATACAAACACACACTCATACATATACTCGCACGCACATACAGTTGTGCACACATATACCAAGAGCTAACGTGGATGCAGAGAATTTTAAGATGGACCAAAACGACAGAAGGACTTAACATTATGCTAATGTCTAACTTGGTGATTATAAACACAGTATCAAAAAAAAAAAAAAAAAAAAGAGCTAATAAATAAACGCACAATAAATAGTTCTCGCCAAGCACTCACACATGCACGCACACACACACGAACACGTATATATAGTTATGTACTCAAATATTTAATTAAATGATATATAGCTGCGAAATCTAAAATACCTTTTAAAAGCTGGATTCACTTCAACACACAAACGGTAAACATCCAAAGAAACGAATACGAAAAGATTTTTTTTCTTTTTTTTTTTTTTTTTTTTTAAAGAGACATGACACTTAAATAAAGCCAGTTTTATCTACGTCACTGATATATTGTAAGCAATAAATATATCAAGCATTTAACGGAGAGCCTATCTACCGTGTCCAGTAGATGCCTGGTGGAAAACAATAATGTCATCAATTTTGTAGCGATCACTTTCCTCTCGCAGGGAGAAAGCTAAGACAGAACAAATTACTGAAGTTATTCTTTTACAGAAACATTGTCTAGAAGTCTGGCTACATGCACTCAATCGAAGACAAACACACAAACAGATTGGGTGCATGCACATAACTAGTTAAGGATGTCGTATTGGTTGCTATAAAAATACCGAAAATCAAATATGAAGAATGTTTTTTTTTTTTTTTTTATAATTTCACAAAAAAAAATCGAATGAACACTTTAATAAAGGAAGGAATTTAATGTTCAAATAAAAATACAGGAAACTTAAAATAAAACCAAAACAATTATATAAATAAAAAAAAGGAAAAGCAAATCATATAATAAAAAGAATCATGCAAAACAAAAAAACGTAAATAAATAAATAAATATTCTCATATGTAAAAATAAAAAAAAGGAACGTAAAATAAAGTTGTTAGGAAACTAAATGGAAGTTAACTGAATATTAACTATTTCTACTTAGTTACACTAGCAAAGTTTTCTAGACTAGATAAAAACAGATACATCGTATAATGTACATGAGGTGTTAAATAGAATTTAAATAAATAGTTCCCCTTAGGGCACTTAATACACATTTAAGTAATCATTTTGTTAAAAACGAGATCTTAGACGAGATTGTGATGGTTAAGTAAAAATGATTACCAAAGAAGTGTGACATACAAAACAGCAAAAAAGATCAATGCCTTAAGTACTAGCCACTGTAAAATAGCACACAAGTGAGTGTAAATGCACTCCTAATAGAAAGATGCCGGTAGCAATGCCTAAAATGATTTTGTTGTTTATGAGCCGTACTGTCTGATGCTTGTCGTACAAGAGTTGAACGCCAAAGTCTGCAGCATTCTGCCAAGGCATACACATGTGTTTGTGTGCTATCCAGGGAGAACAAGACAGTCCCACAAGTTCCTGCACACTCTCGTCCGAGGTAGGCGAAACTTAAGACTTACACTTGTTGGTCTTGAAAGACACCTGCAGGACTCGGTTTCCCAAGGTGTAGCCGTTCAGGCTTTGTATAGCTACCAGTGCTTCGTCGTAGTTGGTCATGGTGACAAATCCGAATCCTTTACACTTGTTGGTTTGAAGGTCCCGGATTACCTTGACGCTCTGAACAGCTCCAAAAGGGCCAAACAGCTGCCAAAGAAGGTTCTCTTCGGTGTCCGGAGCTAGGTTATAAACGAAGATGCACCATCCAGAACCGTTGATGGCTGTCCCTGCGAGAAGAGGATTAGCTAGGAGATCTCCGGCTAGAGGCGAGTACCTGGATGGAGTAAAAATGGTATGATGAGAATGACAAAAGAATAATTGCCTATCTTAGCTGAAATTTAACTTAAGAACGTGGGGTGCAATTCCACATCCTTATATTTATAAAATAGTGAACAGTATACAGAATTTCCCTAGATATAAAGTTCAGTCTTTTCTCATCAACCTTATATCTAGGGCAAGAAAAAGTGGGTCAGACTATTTTAATATAGCAACGAAAAGGGGGAGCTACCTAAACCTAAAAGGTCTGTACATCTGATCTACAGTAACATGTAGGATTAAATTGTCTTAATCATCAAATCTTAAATTTAAGATTTGATGATGATTTATCCTCTGCCCCACACCGGTGGAAGAGACCAGAGTTCAAATCCTGTCAATGACGCGAGGAATTTTATGGGTATTTTTTACAAGTGGTTGAGTTAGTCGGTCTTAGGCGGAGGGTAGCATGGGTTTTATTTCCTGAAACTTGTTTTCGTCCTTCAAACAGCAAATCGACGAAATAACACAAGAAATTTACAGAACATGTTATATAAGCGCAGTATGGCCTGATGCGCTTAATATCCTAAAACAACCAACTAACGGTTCGCAGAAAGCGCATCACGGATGCAATGGGCAGAAAAAAAAGTTGTTCGTAATATTATCACAATAAAGGAAATCAGATGTTGTATTGCCAAACTGAATCCTCAGTCAGAAGCCCATACTGTGTCCAGAGCTGTGTTCAGAATTCTGGAAAAATCTGGTTGATTTGCAACAAATTAATATTATAATTACACCTTGATGCCGATATGGTATGCCTCTGATAAATATTTCACAGATGAAAAGAATTAAAGGAACTATAAATTTCTACTATGGTTGAGGGGTTCAGTTAAATGTTAACGTCCAGTGACATCATCGCACGTTATCTCAACATGATGGGACTAGAGAACAAAGTTCAGATGCCTTCCTTTTCCAGTCTTTTCTGCCATGTATTACGAGTGCTCTTTTGAGTATATAACATATGAGGAGTTCATATGATGTGGCTTCTTTTTGTAAGATCTTAATATTCCATAATGTGAAGAAGGCAGGGGATTGCGCTACCGATTCATTACTTTGTTGAAGAGTTGGATATATATATCGACTAGCTTTGCATTAGGAAGACCTCATGACCTCATGACTCATGACATTAGGAAGACCTCAACCGCATGACTTCGTGTGCGGTGTGTGTCGCTGCCACTTCTACATAGCGAACTCTTTTGTGTATAAGGGATCTGGCACTAGTTTCAGTAGATCGGTGTTCCTCGCGAAGAATAGACTGAAAATGTGACCTAACCGATTTCCAACGGGGGGGGGAAAGACTGGTAATTTGAGAACAAATTACTAGTATCTCGAACAAACACGGACCTTGTATTGTAGGCGTGAAGAGTGAACCAATTGTAAAAGAACTAGCAGCCAGAGGTCACATGCATACCAACCACACATTATGAACCAAATGGTCAACAACGCCTTTGAGGAGTATACAACATGCCTATCCAAAAGAACAGGCATGCTGCTGTGGAGCAACTGCTGTTAAATACAACACAGGGGTAGCACGACCCATTTAAACATGCAACGTATTAGCATGACACTAGCATGATTGGCTATAGTAGCCGACGGTCTGTCATGAGCAGATGTGCATACAGTGGGTTCGGTAAGGTAGTCGTTGGACAGTGGACTGGAAACAGATTGCTCCATTCAACCGCACCATGAGGACGGATGGGTGTGTGTGACGTACTCAACACGAGGCTATCCAACTCCCCTGCAGAAGGGGGAGGAACTGTACAAGCTGGCAGGAGCAGCATAACAATCTGAGGTACTTATTGATGGCAGGTCCTTGTCCATCATTAAAACGTGCTCATAACTTATCAGCACCTCACTAGAGACTATAGCTCCATCATTTCTGACGATGAATGATGTGATGGACCATTTTCCGGGATCAACATATCGTCTTTCAACAAGACAGCGCCATATCACACGATTGCAATGCTACGACTGGGTCAATGGGCATCCCAGTGAGTTGTTCGTCGTTCGTTCGACATAGGATGAAAAACATCCCAGTGACTTGTTTGTCCTATATCGAAATTCCTCTGCTCTCAGCGCAATTTGAACACCTCTAATTATGGTATGGTACTTCATCCCATGCATGTTTGCCAGATATTCTCTGGTACTGAATCCAGGTGACGCTAAACGCAACCTAGATTCAGTATCATAGAATATCTGGCCACTTTGGAGTACACTATCGTTACGAGTTAACATACCTGCAGACACTATACAATACCTTGTTGAGTCTGTCGCTATTTATTCAGGCTGTTCTGCGCACTATTGGTGGCGCAGCCAAGTTCATAATGCAAAGCTGTCTCAATGTTTTCTCTCTGTATTCGGTTTATTTAAAAATTCTACTGCTTCATCACAAAATGATGCAAATGGAAGATATTTTACCAGCGGGATAACAAAATTCCCAAAACTTAAATTCGCTTCAGTTTTGATTCCTACTCGGATGATATCCATTTACAAATTTTTAAATCTCTAAGCCAGTGGGTCCCAACTTGTTGGGGGTGGCAGCATTATATCAATCATTAATTATTATTATTATTTGCTTATTACATTAATCACAGCAGAAATCCAAATACGTGTTACCTTTCAGTTGTTATTACCCCTCCTGAATTTAAAATTAACTTTCTGCTGAATTAAACAATTGCAAGTTGATATTAAATCCAGAGGTAAATAAGTAAAATACATTACAAAAATGCGGCTTTCACACTACGATCTGAGGTGTGGGTATTTATTTTATTAAATTGTTGCAGATCCATGAAAAACATATTGCATTTCAGTTTTTATTAAAAATTCGGGTGTAAATAAAGCATTACAAAATTGAGTGAATATTACGTTGTGAGGTATGTACGGTGTTATGAAAACAATTACTTTTATACGTTATTTAGTTAATTAATTAATAATAAGAATTGTTGTTTACTTTACATTTCACTTCTATTAATCACAGAAAAAGAAGAATGCGGTTAATTGCAGAAATTAGAAATCGAACGTGCCTGAAATGTTCCGCACTGCATATACAGGGTGTCTCAAACAAACGGAAATGCTTGGTTCCCTATTTATTTACTGGAATGTCTTATCTCCTGCAGGTGATTTCCTTCATCACAAGATACTGACAGAATCTGGTGGTTTTCCATTCCGACCATGTACTCAAATCATGAGCAAGCGGATATGCACTTTATGTACGGTTTGGCGGACGGCAATGCTCTAGAGGCTCGTCGTTTGTACTACGAAAGGTTCCCAGAATGATGTCCAGACAGGAAAACGTTTGAAGGTATCCATCGCCGCATTTGTGAACATGGGACCTTTTAAACCTTGTGCTGCCGACAGAGGACGACCAAGATCTACGACTCCTGAAGTAGAGGCAGAGATTTTGGTGTTGTGCATGCCACTCCTGGAATCAGCACACACAGAATAGCAATGCAACTGGCTGTTCAAAGTTCGACTATTTGGAGAGTGTTGCGAGAACACCAACTGTATCCTTACCATCTGCAACGGATACAGGCCTTGTCACCAGCAGATTACCCTGCGCGAGTAATGTTCTGCCAGTGGTTCTTGCAGCAGTGTGGTACAACTCCTCACTTTCCTGCCTTAGTGATATTCACAGATGAAGCACAGTTCACGCGAGACGGAATCCAAAACTTTCACAATCAGCATGTATGGGCTGAGGAAAACCCACATGCAATTCTTCCATCACATCACCAACAGCGCCTCAGCATCTGGGCGGGTGTTTTTGGTGATAATTTATATGGGCCCCGTGTACTTCCAAACAAACTCACAGGGCAGGCGTACAGAAACTTTCTGGAAAACAACACTCCTGATTTCTTGGACGACACGCCACTGATCATTCGTCAACAAGCACACTTCATCGCCCGATGGCGCTCCCGTACATTTCAGCCACCTAGCCCGCAATTACCTGAATCGAAGGTTTCCTTGTCGGTGGATAGGTAGACCCACTGCCTTGCCTCCACGCTCACTGATTTAAACCCACTAGATTTCTTCTTGTGGGGCCATTTAAAGTCATTGGTGTATTCGACTCCGGTAGCTGATGTGGAAATTCTCCGCAATCGAATTGTGGCAGGTTGTGAGGTAATACGAAACATACCAGGAATTTGGCATAGTCTTCGCGAGTCCATGAGACGTCGATGTTGAGGCCTGTATTCAGGTAGAAAGTGGACATTTGAACAATTACTATGTGAACAGCTAAGTATCATAGACAGACCTTCAAAACTCGGAAACCAAGCATTTTTGGAACTATGTTGATATAAAATATTTTTATTGTCTACATATGAGGAACTCATTCCTGAAGTTATGCCGTGTATTTTTGAGACACCCTGCATTACCTAACTCGTTCAAATGTATGTAAATAGTCTTGTAATTAATAAAATACAAATTCGCTTAAAAGCGTTACTGAATTCATAGTAGCGTTTTGCCATTATGAATTTTCTCAATCAAATGATACTGAAAGTAAAACTACTGTCAACTGGAAATCTGCCAAGCTTTTTTTTTTTTTTTTACTTTAAAGGATTCTCCTACTGAAAAAGTTGGGAACCACTGCTTTAAGCTCTTTATCTGAACCCTAGTTTTCTAACATGTACTAAGGCTGTGCGAGCTAAGAATGTAGCATATGTTGTAACTAGCTAAGCATAAAAATTCTTAGCATTTAACTTTCTACTCGGTCAGGACAAATTGTTTGCAAACCAGTTATTAATCGATCGAAGTTCTCTTTGAAGAATCCAGGAGTAGAATATTGCTTTAAGTCTAAATTTCAGCTTTTTCGTTATTATTAAAAACCATTGACAGAAATTTCTGTACTATTTTGGGTTATTTTGGAACTTTTATCTAAAGCCCTTTTCTTTCATGAAGCCTCCATCATTGCAAGATCCAAAAAGAGATCTCCCTTAGGTCGTCCACTCAGTGCTGCATAGAAACTTGACAAGGTGGTCCGCAGAACTCAATCTCCTTTTTATATTCGACTCATTTGATTGCTCTTGGCATAATTAGTCAAATTAGCGCTAATCCTCTCTGCCCACCGCGTATAAGCGGATGGTTATTTATTTTTAAACTTCATGGCTAATTCTGTTCTTCAAGAGTGTTCTCTTTCACCAGTTCTCTGTTTGTATGTCAGTGGCCTTCTTCAGTTGGTTACAAATCCTGTCAGTTGTTCGTGACGATATGGTGCTCCCGTCTTTCTTGTTTCACAAATCATGTTATACTTCTTACTTAAATTAGAGAATGTACATAATAGCACCCGTAGTGTCCTCGTGGGCAGCACAGTTGATAGGATCGCGGTCCTCCTTGTAACGGATGGAAAAAACCTGAATTCGAGTCCCTTCGATGACGAAGAATTTTTATGGGCTTTTACACAACGTGCCTAAGTTAGTCGGTCTCAGGAGAGGTTCGCGTGGTTTTTCTCCCTAAAACTCGGATTTTTCGTCCAGTAAACAGAAAATCGATCTCAGAACAAACGCAATTTATTGACAATATATACACGGAGCAATATGGCCTTACTCGCTGATTCTCCTAAAAAAACACTACGATAATGGCATCTGTAGCGGTGATGGGTGATCATGCTTGACATGGGTTTTGTAGTGTGCGTAGGTCTTCTGGTGTGCGTGGATGAAATAACAGCTCTAAAGAAATGACATTTAGATCCATCAGATTTTTATTTCACAGAAAACAGGAGAAGCTCCAATTATAATATTATCCATTGTAATTGGAGATTGTTCAATTATAGAATTTGTGATGAAAATGGTAATAAAACACAGTGCAAAAATAAGTGAAGTACGAATATTAAAATAAGTCATGAAAAGATTAATTATAACAAAAAAAAATACAATGTTATATTAACTGTAATAAGAAGTGCAAATAAATAATATAAAAATACACAATTTAAAAAAAAAAGTGTAAACATCTAAATTTCAAGTTAAGAATAGGAAAACAAAATAAATGAAAAAAAGTAAAATATGCTAATTAAATAAAATGTAGAAAGGCGTTTACCAATCAATAGATTAAGTACAACTTAATAAGGATGAGAGATTAAAAGAGGGGATTTAGCCTAGTCTTGAAATAAAATTGTTAGGAATGTGTAGATTACTTGAACCACTATTAGCATCGAGTGTAGGACATCATGATCTCGTTTTATTTAATCTAGATGAATTCGTTAATTTATTTTTAATTTTTTTCGGTGGTAAATCAGGTTCGTGTTTGGCCGGTAAATAATTTGTAGTGACTTATTTATTTCAAAAAATTATCGATTTAAGTATTTGAAAAACTTCTTATTCTTTCTCTGTTTATTTTACAGACTTGAAAAGAGAACCCCTGAATGTGCTGCGTTTGAAAAATTTACTTTCCTGTCTTATTTAACTCAACAAACTAATTATTTTGTTAATTTAACATCGAGTACAGCGCTTTTCGTATTATTTAATAATATAGGTTTAAAATATCTTAGGTGACACCTTATGTAATAAACGAAGGACCATCATATCGTACGCCTGATCGAGAGAAGACGTAATCGATATCTTTGAAAATAATACTTATATCGATATTTATAAATCTAACTTTTATCTGTGCTTATGAAGCATTCAAGAAGTCATCCTTTTCCTCTGAAATTGTTCATTCAGAACCGATGAGATGTAAACTGCCGTCGTCCTTTTCTTGGCAACTGTTTCGGTAACCATTTTACAAAACTAATTGAATCCAGGTCGTTACTGATTACAGTGTTGAAAATCGGTAAACAACCATCTTTTTAATCAATGAAAAGTGTAAACAAAATTTATTTTTTCTTGTAAATATAGTTAATTCTGTATAAATAAGAATTCCACCCTGGTATATATACCATTACCACCCCTAGGAGGGCTGGACCACAACTAATGTGGGCTACTAACTGACCAAACTACAGGAAGTCCTATTTTCTGATGAAACAGGAACGGTCTTTAATAACACACTCTCACATGTACTAGCCTCCGAATTGGTTTGGCAACCTGTAGAAGTATGGGAATTTTGTTTCTAAAGCTATTGTGGGAAGCAGTAATGTACCTGCGTACACTTCAGACTTGGCAGCACATTGCCTTCATGATTTTGGTCTTTTGGAAGAAAAGTTTTAATAGAACGTAATTTCAGTTCGGAGCCGAAGGTCCGAACAGCCATCGAAGAATCGTTCTCTCAAAAGCTAAAAAAAAAATATATTTTTAAAGAAACAATATATAGAGTGTGGTGAAACAGTAGGACTGGTGTCTGTATGCTAAAGACGCGTTTACATTTTTTTGAGCCGACCGGGCTAGCCGAGTGGGTAAAGTACCTGCCCGGCAACCCAAAGGTCGCGGGTTCGATTCCCGCCTCGGGCTTGGATCAAAGTACTGCAAAAACCTTGGGAGGTGCAATATGGCTGGGCGCCTCCGTAGCCAGGTGGGAAGGAGCAGCAGTGCGTAGCACATGCTTCTTGATTAGACCGGGGTTCGAGCCCGTCACCACCAAATACGGAGTATGCGGAAAGGTCGAGGAATGACCACCGCATATCCCGGAGCAATATGGCCTTAGTTGCTAATGCTCCTTAAAACCAAAAAACAAACAAAACAGCAATACGGCCACAGAAGCCGATGCGCCAACTACCAAATCAATCAAAAACATTTTTTTGAAGAATAAATTTTTAAAAAGCTTTAAATGTGTATTAATTAAACAGCCCTTATCTTGGAATGGTATTATTTAGTGTTAGTAAGGTCAAACAATGGATGGGGAACTGATCTTCATATTAAAATAAAACATGCTAAATTCATAAGAATATTTTTGCATGTAAAACAGCAACTTCTACGCGTTGACAAACCTTATTTCATTATTTATTCAGTACATCTATTGATCGATGCATTCCGTGATGCCCTCGACTTCATCTGCTATTCACTGCTTACCTTAAGCAGTTAAGGGTCCTTTTAAAGGAAATACGGACTTTTGGAAAATAAATATCGACAGTTGAGATGTCAATCTTATCGTGTCACAAGGCGAGGCACACACACTTGGTGATGAATTCTCTTGATTTCTGGAGAAACCAATGCAGCGTCTTTCGCTCATTATTAGAGTGAAACGACCTTTCAGCGTTCTCTTCTCGTGGATGAAGATGTAATGGCCGAGCATCAGCTGAAGACTCTATGTAATATGACTAGGAAGGGAGCAGGCCTTTCTATTTCTTCGGGGTTTGAGAAGCGCTGCTATTTATAAACGCCATCATAGGCACATCCGTGGGAGGCTGAGTGACTATATCTCCCAATAAAAGTTTTTTTTTTATATTATATAATTGCACTGTCACGTGCTCACTCTTGTAAAAACTACCAGTGGAATGTACGAAGTTTTCCCCTCCCAAAAAAAATTTAGGTGCACCACTGTAGGCCACCGATTTTTTAACAGCATAACCATATATAAATATTTTGTTAAGCACTAGTGAAAACAGACACTCATTTCGACTATTCCACGGCACACATGTATCATCACAGTTGATCCTGGTTGTGAAGGTTCATGTTGTAGTGGAGCAGCACTACCGAAATATTAAACTTTCTGACCTCTTCGCTTTTATGATCGTCATAACTGCTCCTCTATTTCATTTTAGCAATGACTGTGGCCAGGGTCATATTATCCAATTGGCACTGTGCTTAGGGCTTAACAAGAAATTTTGACCATGCTTTTTATTTCTGTATGATAAAAACCAATCGAGATCTGTAGTAAATTTAAACGGAAAATGTAAACGAAGGGTCGAACCTTACCATTGTCAGTATTTTTTTTTATAAAGTGAAAGAAATTAACACCAGGGGTGAACTTTTCAAGACTTTTTCACGGCAAAATTAGCAATAGCATTTTCAAATAATGTTTTCCTCATAATCTCATTGTTAATAGAGTAGTGTAAGGGAAAAGAAACGTTATTGTCTCAGGGGTAATTGGGGAGATATCCTTTCCTTTTTTGATAATCAGCTTTAGCTTAGAAAACGACTCTTCTCTTCGCAATTCGTCCCCCAGATGACAAAATGATTAACGCAAAGACATAGGCATGTAATGGTATTAAATTGTCGCCACCACTTTGAAAACAGTGATGAAATCAGCAGTTGAGGACTTTATATACCGTTCTCTTATCCAAAAAAAAAGTAATATTTAAAATAATTTTCATCCCCCATCTACCCATAAAAACCTATCCACCCAACAAATGCATCCGCCAAAGGACCTACAAAACATGCGGACCTCACTGGCACCATGAGGAAATCAGGCTATCGTGATTCGTCTCACTCCAAAAGTGATGTTTATATCATTTTCTGCGCAACATATAGAACAATATTTTCGTTAGTTGGGGAAGGGGTGTGGAAGTTGGGATGCTTCCATTGCCGATTCATGTGTTTGAACTACAAGTCGTAGTGATGACACTATTATTCATCATCTGGGTTGATTCGATCTAGAAAATGTTCAACCTCCTCGTGTTAGCGCATCATATGTTCTGTGTACAATTGCGTACCTTAATTGTTCCTCACTGAAACTGTCTATCCTTTGCACGGATAACATGCTGTAATAAATGTTTTACGGTTATTTTCACCCGTGCACTCAAATTCCATCGCCACACGCTGGGCACATCGTTGGGTGTACTCGTGGTCTTCACAAAATGCAAATTGTAGCCACTATTTCTGCCTCTCATTTCATGTTCGGCACCTGCACTTTCATGTCTGTGTCTGAGAGAGTTGTTATATATTTGTGGATAAATTCATTCGTTCCATGCATATTTGTATGACGTTTATGCTAACAGAAGAATACCGATGTCCAGATGTGTAACAAAATGCCGGATATCTGATAAGTGTCTCAAAAAACAGTTGCGTGGATCATCTACCATTAATATTGAAGAAACCTGATAGATTTAAGCTAAAGAAGAATATTAGCATATGTCATGAGTACTACTGTGCATGCTTGCTTCTTGGATGCTTCTTTTAAACAATGACCTCTTACTGTTCTTTAGGCAAGTATTTAATACGTTGCTGCTGCAATTGAGTTTGTGCTTCCTCATAGCAACGTAGTATATGGCGTGTATCTAAAAATGATCTTAAGGGGTCGTTTCGGAGAACCCCATACCTGGAAATCGGCGACAGGGGAATATACCTGAAGCGACTGGCTGGGTGGTGGATAGGGCCTGGAAAACGCCGCTGGGGAGAGAGGTAGGCCGCCAAAGGAGGTATAGCCTTCGCATTGTTGCTTGGGTTGTTGGCGAACTTCACCGTTATGGGTTCCGTGGCACCATCAGGAATGGTATTGTGCAGGTGTTTGATAGCTCGTTCTGCTTCAATGCGTTGGTCGAACCTGACGAATCCCACACCTTTGGAAAGTCCTGAAAGAATACATGTTTTTTTAAAAAAAATAAATTAGAGCATATATTTTTAGAAAATAGGAAAATAGAAATTATCGCAGTAAAAAAATAAATAAAATTAAGAACTCTTATTAGATTTGTATAATAACAGATGTTTTTAAAATTTGATATTTTAGATTTAATCTAAAACTTTTAAGCTCTGTTAACAGTTCATACTATTTTGATCAGGAGTTCATTTCTTTTTGCCCATTATTAAATATCAAGTAGCCCACAGAAATCTGGACTATACAAGGCCTTTGATAATAACAAAAATATTAATGAAAAACTTAAAATATTATATCGATGAACTCCATATATCAATAAACTTAAAATTGATTTTAATATATTGATATAATTTATGGAGGAAGGACATAAATCCAACTACCTAGCACAAAATTTATCAAAATTGTAGATTGGCTATATTTCTGGAATGATTGCAGAATCTTATAATCAGGCCAAAAAGTTGAGGTGGGAAAATTTCTTAGCGAGAACGTTGACCTGTCTAAGATGGCCTAAACAGGAACCAACTGGAAGAACACTCCGAGTTCTCAGGGGCAGCAGATTGGATAGTATCAATAGAACTTTTCGTGTAGTAGGGCGGCCAGAAAATTAATGCAATATTACAAAGACTTTTTCATATGTAGTGGGGAAGGGTGGCATTTTCTTGTTTGCACAAACAATTACTAAAATTATAGCTCGCGAGTGCTCCCTAGGTTGAAGCCATGTGAAGAACTGGTTGATATTGCCGTTATTCTGATACCTTGGGATTGTGATTGTTTCGAGGAAATTTCAAATCTGACAGAATCCATTGCTGAAAGATGAAGTATACTCTTGGTTAGAAAGCACCCCGCCTCTTCTTGTGAATACCGATATTTTTTGGGATCCGAATTCCAAATTATATCCTCACGAATACATGAGGATATAATTCGAGTCGGATTTATCAGTTCTCTCAAATGTCACATCCTTTGTCTCTCCGATTCGTGCATCGAGTGGACATCGAGTGTTGTCTGCATCGAGTGCGATTTACCATTACAACTTAACCTGAAGATATACTTTAAGTCACAATTGGCGTTGGAAATGTCCGACGCCAATGTATTTACCACACCTTAGTCGAGTAGTTAGCATACCTACTCGACAACATTTTCGAAAAAACACGATGCAGTGCCTCATTACGAATACTTTCAATAAAGATATATATATATATATATATATATATATATATATATATATATATATATATATATATAGTATTACTATGTTTTTTTTTCAAAACATATTGTTTGTGGTAACCTAATAGGAAAAAAACCTGAACTCGAATTAGATCACTGAGACCACGTGCCTTTTGAGAACTCAATATTAAAATTTTGAAGTGATTTCAGTCATCAGTTCTGGAGTATGACGTGTAATATTTTTTTTTTTTTTTTCTTTTTTAGAACTAATATTTTTTGATACCCAGTATCATCCAATTAATGGAAATTACTTGGAAAATTTTGGGATAATTTTTAGAATTTAGCGTACTTTCAAAGGAAATGGTACTGATATCTGGGTATCGAGCACACTATACACTCAATTTTAAAAGAAAGTAGAGGCGTTTCTGTAGATTATCGTTGCTCCCAATCCTTATTTTTAGCCTGTAAATGCCATTTTAAAGGCTGAACCTAATTTCTCTGGTGTAAACTGTGCGATGTCTTTCCAAATTCCCTGCGGCATGACTTTTAAACTACTGTATTGCCAAAAAGCGAATTGCTTACATTTATCTAGTTTTTTTTTTTTTAATTTATAGAATAACACTAAATTTGTTTATTTTCCACTGTATTTCCCCTAGGTAATTCGTTTATTTATTATAATAATCTGATTGGTTGCCATTGTCGTGTGACTGTCATCATGATGTATGTTTAATTTCTGCAATTCTATTCTGTTTTTATTGTACATGTTATAATCCTTTGGACTTGTTCTCTAGGAAATGATTTATGTATCTGATTTTAAATTAATCACGAGTCTTATTGTTATAAAAGTAAAATAGGGCATTATGTATTGAGCAGTAGGGAATCAACTTTTAAAATGCAATGGTGGTTTTCAGGGGCTCCTCAGAAGTTGATTTCTGCATAGGTTCCAGAGTCAAAAGTTGGCGTTCCATTTCAAGGTTTAGTACAGAGTGGCTGATTTCGTGAGTACATCTTATGTATTGAATTTTTATCCGTAATCTATTATTGCCTTTGCATATCTGATTAAAAAGTAACTATGAACAAAAAAACCAATGCTGCTAGTTTCATAGGCTGTAGATATCTTGGATTTATGTTGTTGTCCAATCATACAAGTTTAATCTACATTTTCACTCTTTCTCTAGTTATATAAATATTCTGTTTACACTCCGGTACGACCAAACGGTCAGAGGAGTTCACAAGATAGACAGAATACGAGAAACAGCAGCACTGTATTTAGCAGTCACGGGCTTGAACCGCGGTCATTGAAGGCATGTGTACTTATGCACCCGCATACTTGACCACTCGGCTATGGCGACCGGTCTGTATATGTACTATTTATGTTTGTGTCTATGTACAATATTATAGAAATTTTTCTCGCGGATGAAAGAAAAAAAAAATACTGCCTCGAAGAAAATCTTCCTTAATTTTTGTTATGTTTTGTCTTCGGTCCACAAAGTTTTCCCAAATTCATGTGAGTTATTTGTGGGTTATGTTAGGTTTAAAGAAATAGCTAATGAATTCGTGCACATAACCTTACCCTTTGGCATGTCCCCCATCCCCCATTTTCGGATATAAGATGGCTTGGAGGAAGACCTCCGCAAATAAATTCTGCTTGAATTTGTTTCAAGAGGGAGTTGCCTGGATTTTATTATTTATAACTTAAACCTTCCTTCATTGCGGTGGGTTTTATTTAACTTAGACCTGCAACCCCAAGTTTCTCAGGACCGAAAAATATGGCAGAATTAGCGAGATCCTTATAGGTCAATTGTCCGGTGACCCCTTTTCTTTTTCGCGGATCTGGATATCCTTCCCTGGCTACAAGCTCAGTATTTCTTTGGACAATTTGTTTTTGCATGACTTGTACAGAAGCCACATTTCAATAACAGAGCATTCTCTTTACATTTCAAACAATAAGAGAGAATTCTCTTTCATCTCTCTTTTTCTCTTACGATCCCGGGGGATGCAGTCTTTTTCTCTCTGCTGTTTGATCCAACCGCTTATTAGAGTTAAGAAATTGACCTACATGACTCTGTTAATAGCTGTGAAGAGCATTACTTTCTTTATGGCAAAGCTTTTAGAGACGCAGGTACTCATTCCTTTTATTTATTGGTGTAGAGAAGATATCCAAAACTGACATCTTAGCTCTGTGCCTACATCTTTACCCGTTTCTCTAAATAAGCAGGGCATCTGAAAATTTTGTATTAGTTAAAATCCATACCGACTCTCTTTGTGCAAACCTTTGCACGACATAATGAAAACTCACTTAAGAAAGGTGGCCACATTTTATAACTAATATATCTTAGACTGTGAGTATAAAGCAAACGTATAGGATTTATCATTAATTAACTAGATTAATTTTTAAAATATTTGATTGGTAAATAATTTTTTGTATCGGATATTGGACTGGGATCTCGAAAATATTCATACGTCTTCTCATGGAGCGTTCTACCAAAGGTTAGGGAGCAGAATGTGTTCATTGCCTGATTTGGATGTTGACCGGGAATAAGTCACAGGAAGATTATTTCCTCCACCACACTGGGACTATATACTCGATTGACGGGTCCTACCAATGGAGGCTTTGAAGGATTCGTCTATTCTCATAGGTGATTTGTGCCCTCTGAGAACAAGTGGCGTGTTAAAACTACTATAGTGTCCCGGAGGACAGAGTAATCAAGTGAAAGCAATTGTTTTACTGTTACTTCTTATTGTTTTACATTGCGCGATACATAACACTACACTTACAAAATCCATACACTTTTAAATCTCTGGCCTTGCAGTGAACTGTTACACCACAATGAAAGCAACGCGGAGATGGGGGAAACCCCTGGTGCCGTCAGACACGAATACACTTTAGACTGTGCAAATAATTCTTGCAATATTTTTCAGCATAGTAACCTTACCCGTTCCCATTAAAGTATATCTCTTCCTACAATTTACTAATATTGAGATACCATCGAGGAAATACGTTTTTGGTTGGTCACCGATTTCACTAATGCAAACTGCACTACGAGTGACTGCAGTTTGTACTCCCAACTTGGAGTTGGGTGAGTATGCGTGTGCGTTGACTTCTGTTGACAGGTTCTACTGTCGGTCGCACGTGAAATATGGAGTTGCTGCTGAGCATTCACCTTTGGACGGCAGTTCATGCCTTTTGCTACATGACTATACTTCAGCATGTTCTTCAGAAACTTGCAAAACCTTTCGGAAGGAAATATGACGAATATAAGGAAGCACAACGCTATTCATGTCCTATAAAACAGTTAACATGGTCGTTTCTGATTAATGCTGCTGCATCCGCATGTTGCTCAATACGTTTTTGTTAACTACCTGCACCCATAGACTCAAACGCCCTCATGGGTAGCACAGTTGCTATAATCATCGTCCTCCCCACACCGAGTGGAAAAGTTCTGAGTTCGAATTCCGTCAATGATGTGAAGAAACTTGGTTCTTTTTCACAATCTGGCTGAGTTAGTCCTTCTCAGGAGAGGGTAGCATGGTTTTTTCTCCTCGGAACTCTAGTTTTTCGTCCAGCAAACAAAATCTACCTCAAAAAAACAAGCAATTTAGACAATATACACGGAGTAACATGGCCTTAGTCGCCGATGTTCCTAAAACCCAATAATAATAACAACAACAAACACGTAACCTTATATAGCCTTCACACGCTTTGCGAAAGTTCAAATTTTAACAACGCAAGTAATAAATAATTGATCTGACGTGCTCTCTTGTGTCATGTGATCCTTCTTCACAGACACAGGCAAATTTTCGGATCAGTTTGATGCAGTGAAATTTCAATTCTTACATCTGTTGTACACGAATGGACTAGACCGCGCGGAAGTTTTTATTGTTAGGATAATAAAAGGTTAATAAAATAGTATTGACTGAGTGGAGTCATCTCTCGTGCGTAGGCACGACCAAAGAGACCACGCTGTGGTTAGATTCCTGGACAGGAAAAGTCAATTACTTTGTATGGAAACCCCAGTTGACATTAATAGGGGCTTTCAGACAATGTCTTCGCGCGGTTTTATTACCCTGCAATAAAAATATTGGCGCAGAAGAGTTCACTCATGTACAGTAGGCCTTAATGTAGTCAAGGGTCTGCCTTCACTGGTTCGCGAGAGCCTGTTGATAGATTTCGAATGGTTCCCCGAGACGACTATTAAGAAGTTGACTGTGATGAACGGTTAGTCTCATGTGTTTACTGATATGAATGAAACCTTACCAGCGTGATGGATCCTCGTTATGCCTATTTTGAATCCATTTTCACATCGATAATCTTCTGCTTCGGGAACCTGCCTTAGTATTTGAATTTAATTTATACAGCCAATGATCATTGAATCATGACAATCTACCTAATATCATGTTGGGTCACTGTTCGCACGGGTTAGTTGCTATTCCCCTAGGAATTGAATCCACTAGGTTTCTGACCTCGCGTTACTTCCCGTTTCAAAACATCCCATAGGTGTTCAATTGGATTGAAGTCAGGCAAATTTGGAGGCCAGTTAAGATGAGTGATATCTTCGCTGTGTTCCTGGAACCACTCATGCACAGTATGGGCCCGATAACACGGCGCATTGTCTTGAAAGATTCTGTTTTTGTTCTGAAAAAAAAATGCAACATGGCAGGATGCACATGGTCTCTTAAGAGCAGTCGTATAACCGCTGGGATCGCTTACACGTACACACAATGTCCACAGATCTCACCAGTGAAACTTTAGTCTATACGCACGAGGAGTCATGATTCCTGCTAGAAAATAATGCTCCATATTAAGCTACCGCCGCCACCTACTTGGACAGTGGGCATCTTTCGCGATGAATCCATGGACTCGTGTTGCTTGCACTACACTCCAAGGCGTGTGTCGGCGTGTTGCGCCAGGTATTTGGACTCATCCAACCAACACACTCGTTTCCAGTTCTCCAGTATCTAACCAGCGTGTTGTTGATATCACCTTTCGACTATTATCAGGAGCGAGAAGAGGGTGTCTCTTTCTCTTGGGTCATGTGCCGTGGAACCCTTATACGTCTGAATGTGCATCACATCATCATTATTCTTGCATTCTCCATATTGTATTGCGATGTAAACTGTTGCGGGTAAAGCTCTTTTTGATCGGGTATAACTATCTGTGTTAATAGGCGAGAGAAATTTGATGAAACTAGGAACCTACACAAGTAGATTTTAGGCTAATTTTCCGTAGGTGGCAGCCGAATTAGCCGAGCTTTTCACAGGTCAAAGCTGTGTTTTTTAAAAAAGTTCCAGAACTGGAACGTGATCCAACTAGTGTATCCCTGTCAAGTTTTGTAATAGTCATGACATATGCAGTTTTTCCGATCATTCGTATCCTATTAGCTCATTCTAATGTGGAACAAAAAACCTTGCTAGAAGAAATAGCAAATGTATTTGTAGAATCCTTCTGTCAACTTTCAAAAACACATCATATGATCTATCTTTTCAAAAAGAGAAAAAGTAGTTGAAAAAGACAGAATCACCTCTCAGCTGTACAATCAACTTCAAAGAACGTTTGAACTGCAGGAATCCTTAATTAAATTTTACATCACTGCAGCTACCCCCTGATGGCGTATAGCATATCATATTGAAACGTCCTCGTGGAAAAGCACTGCACTTTCTTATTACTCCATTTGAATTTTTGTTGAAACTTATTATCCTAGTTCCTGCTATCATTCATTCATTTTTCCAATTCTCAAATTGGGAAAGTATCAGTCAATCCCACCTAGCAACATTTGAATCTCGCATACTAACAAAAAGTAGTAAGAATTTGGAGAAAATTGTGGTATCTTTTGTATGTGTTCCCCCCCCCCCGAATGGAATCAAGTCCAAATGATCTTGGAGGTGACCATCAATCTGTTGCGTTTAGAGCTTTTTCTAACATATCAACACGACCTGTATAGTTGTTTCCAAAGAGCACGAAAAACTCTGGGCAGCCTCTGTTATGTTTATTAGCATTCCTATGGCTCTCTGCAGATTCAGATACTATGATGATTCAATTGCCACAGCCTCACCAGCAAAATAGATGAATATAAGCCTTATGAGAAAACTTTTATCGCATACTATAGCATAGCGGTGTTACCCTTTAGAGCATACTAGGCTGAGGATCGTACAAATACATAAAAACTAAGGATACGTGAAATATTGTTTACAGGCTTATCATCATATAACATAAAATACAACAGTAAATATAAGTAATGGATACATAAGGACAAATAATTGGCTTCACGTATCAAGGCATAGTACAGTTTAAATGTACTGTACTGTCTCATTTTGCTGGCCTCGAGTTTTTTTTTTTTTTTTTCCTCCTTGGGGAACTATGACGGTCAAATGGTGAGCTTCAGAAATGATTTGTTTTATTGCTGTAATGGTTTTAAGGACCATGTGGTTATATACACTACTCGACAAAATTAACAGAACAAAATGATTTTCATGAATATTTTATTGTGAAGTGTCGCCGAAGATGTTATAATGTATTTGATATAACAGGCATCTTGGCACCGAATTCTGAGTATCCAATATAAATCGACCTTACAGAGCCGCGCATTATGCAAATTATTAATGCCTATGAAAACAAGGGTTGCGACCACATCACTTCATTCCCATTTTTGGCTTGCTCAGTGGGATAGCCACATCTGCGGGACTCAGGATGGCAAGTCATCGTCGTTTAGATGATTCCTTGAGATGGCGGGCTGTTGAACTAATGGAAGCTGAGCAGTGCGCAGGCGGAGGTGGAACGTTGGCTTAAAGTGTCACGCAGTGTCATCTGGGCAGGAGACAGGAACCATTAAAAGAGGAGCTGGCCAAGGCCGCCCGAGGGCTACGTCAACCAGAACAGACCGCTATCTGGCTCTAACAGCAAGACGGAACCCAATGATGTCCTGTCATCAACTGTCCCTTGAGACTATTGCGGTCATAAAAACATTTTCAACCGGACTGTGTTAAGAAGGCTCAATTCAAGTGGACCCTACTCAAGGAAGCCAGTGGTTTGTATCCCATTAACCCCAAACCACCGCAGAGTTTGTCGAAATTGGTGTCATGAACATGTAACTTGGAGCCCTGACAAATGGGGTACAGTTCTATTCTCTGATTAGTCCCGTTTTAGCTTACAAGATGTTATTTCATTGGAAACAATGAATAATGCGGTATCATCTTTCCAACATCAGAGAAAGGGATACTTAAAGTGGAGGAGGTGCTCTCGTGTGGGGGCGGAATAATGATCAACTGCTGCAAACCTCCTCATATTTTTGATAGAGGTACTGGGAACAGATGTTTGACCCTTATGTGCTACTTTTTAGAGGTGCAATTTTCCCAGATTTTCTTTTTATGCACGACAACGCCACTGCACATAAGAGCTCGATTGGTGGAGGAATATCTTGAAAATTCAACGACTGCCGTGGCCAGCATGATCATCAAACTTAAATCCGATTGAACATGTGTGGGACGAGGAGTTGACTGTCAACATTGACAGTCAACTCCTCGTCCCACTATCCTAAGCACTTTAAGCAGGTCAATATAGTTCCTATTTTCAAAAAAGGTGATAAAAATGACGTATGCGATTACAGACCCATAACCTTTCAAAACAGCCTGGCTAAACTCTTCGACACAGCAGTGCACAAACATCTCTTCGAATTCTTCAAGCCTTTCATCGATCAGAATCAACATGGTTTCTGCAGTGGCAAGTCAGTAGTCACAAATTTACTTCCTTTCTGGCAATACACCTCGGAAGCTCTTGATAACCACCTACAAGTTGATGCAGTCTACACAGACATATCTAAGGCATTTGATAAAGTCCCGCACGAACAACTTCTGGAAAAACTTAAGCTATATGGCATCCGTGACCCTTTGCTCTCATGGCTACGCAGCTATATTACGCATCGTTCCTTGAGCGTTATCATCGATCAAGTGAACTCAGACTGTTTTATACCACTAAGCGGAGTACCACAAGGCTCTCCCTTAGGTCCTCTTCTCTTCATTGTTTTCGTAAATGATCTTCCTTCTTTCATCTACACCTCCAATGTTCAAGTTGCTCTCTATGCAGATGATCTTAAGATCTACTCAGCAGTGAAGGAGACTACCGATTCTCAACAACTTCAACGTGCTCTCAATAAATTCTCTCTGTGGCTATCTCTGAATGGCTTGTCTGCTAACCCCTCGAAGTGCAAAGTTATCTCTTTCTCATCTTGCAGATCTCCACAACTAATGAATACGGAGTATAGTATTAACTCTGTGATCATCGAAAGGTGTGACCAAGTTAACGACTTAGGGATTCTCTTTTCCAGCAGTGCTAAATTCGATGCCCATGTCCTTAAAATCACCAGCAAAGCATTCAAAACACTGGGATTCATCAAACGGAACACATACAAGTTCAAAAACTACAGATATGCGGTTATCCTTTATAAAACTATTGTTCTGCCAATCCTTGAATTCAGTTCACCCATCTGGAATCCTCACACAAAGACTTTAACTAACAAAATTGAAGCAGTCCAAAAAAACTTTATCCGTTACCTTACGTACCGCAATCCTCTATTCTATCACTCAGTGTATTATGAATCGCTGTGTGATTACTTTCATCTGAGGCCTCTGTGCACTAGAAGAGTTACTGCTGACATCGCCCTCCTAGCCAAAGTAATCACTGGAATTTATGAAGCATCTGATATCCTGAGTAAAATAAACTTCAATGCTCCCTGTAGACAAGTCAGGAACCTTACACCGTTTCGCCTTGACTCTGCCAACACGGACTTAATGAAGTTCAGTCCACTGAACAGAATCAGCAAATGACTCTCTCATTGACTTCTTTGACAACTCCCAATCACTGATGAACTCCATCCACAAGTTTGCCTCTTCACTTAAACTGCAAAGTGACTAGCTCACATCTAATTATTGTAGCTTATTATTTGTTATATTATTTTTCTATTCTCTAACGGATTAATTATTACTTGTTTTACCGGTAACTTAACTTAATACAATCCTCTTTTGTACATATGCTTTTATTGTTTGAATCTATATCAATGTTTATCGTCCTGTTAGATTTCATATTATTATTATTATGTTTATTGATCTGATCTCAGATACACTGTTAATGGTTACCTGTTGTGTATCTTTTTATTAATAAAATAAAAAAATAAAAAATAAAATAAATAAAATTGCACGTCGACAGTCAACTCCTTGGTCTCTTGGTGAGCTAAGGTTTGCTCTGGTAGAAGAATGGAATTTATTGCCACAGAATTTTATAGACACTGATGTCGAGCATGGTGCATGGTTCATCGATTTTAGGCCTAGTTAGCCGCTGGAGAGGATCATATGCCGTACTGATGTCATATGACCATAATTTCGAACATCTTGTATCGACTTCTGCAATGTGATAGTTAGTTTTTTTTTAGTTAGTTGTTGGCGCATCGGCTTCTGTGGCCATAATGCATCTCCCAAAGTTTTTGCAGTACTGTGATCCAAGCCCGAGGCGGGATTCGAACCCGCGACCTTTGGGTTGCCAGGCAGGCACTTTACCCACCCGGCTAGCCCGGTCGGCTGCAATGGGATATTTTTGGTAATTGTTATACAACCCCTATAAATGTCCCATATATCTGTCCGAAGTTTCTCGCTGTCTCCTCATTTCATCGTTATTTTGTTGTACATCACCATTCCAAATTTTGTCCTGCTTCCTTGCAAGCTGCACGAGTTCGGTCTCCGTGTGTCTTTGTCGAGCAGTATACTGTATTATATCTCGCTTCCTCTAAGTGTGGTCAGTCATTTGTTCAGGGCGCATTTATAGACGTGGTTTTATTAAAATGTAAGGCGAGTAGTTCATATATCGTATCCTTTATGTTAATGTGTTTGCATCTATGTTTTGACAGCTATCATAGATACTTGGTTCCTGCAGTACTTAATGTCACTTGAGGTGGCATTGATGGAGTGCAGAGTAAGTATGAGAGTTCTAAACCCAACCAACCTTTGGGTTTAGATAGCGGAGATACTGAGTGATGATTGGTAACTCCTTTCTGATGAATTCGTAGAGAGAGAGTTTGGCAGACTCAGCTGGTGTATTGTGGGTCATTCTTGGATCGCCGCTGAAGGATCACGATGTTGAAGTTTATAGTTTTGAGAAAAAGGCCTTATTATTGTGCTAGGATGTATGCTGCTATTGCCTACACGGTTGTATTGTTAACCGAGAGCTTCACTCCTGAAATATCTGAATATATCCTGAAATTTTCTATCTTTTAAGCCACTTCTGGAAGTTACAACGGTAAACGTGCTCGTTTCAGTTGGATTGAACTTGTCAGTCGTATTCTGCATCATTTGCGGAGGACCTGTGTTAACTGTTCTTTGGCTCTTGAAGCCTACTTAGATGAGTTTCTCGCTAATTTACTCCACATTTTCAATTTACTAAGACATTTCGTCTTAGTAAATTGCTGTTATCAATTTAAATAATCAAGCAAACTTTCTTACTGGAAAACCCTTTATTTTCGTCTGATACTGATAATGGACGTCGGCAGTGGATATTGGTTCATGGAGCGAGTACACGGAACACTTCTCCATTAGTACAGCAATGTTTGACGCGTGTTGAACATTTTATGACGCATTTTCTAATGCATGTTTTATTAGTGTGCTAAATTTACAAAGACTCTTCCATAACCTCGTTTTTTTTTTAACTTTTAAATGTAATTTGTTTTCTTTAAGTTATCTGTAATCAATTCCCGGCTCAGACTGTGAATGTATGCCGCCGGTGGATTGTCTTCATTGCTTGTTTAAGAAGCAGTTTCGTCAGCATACATTATTGGGCCAATCCTCCCAATTCCCTACGGTATAACATGAACATCAGCTCCGATTCCTTGGGGGGGGGGGACAACTCCGTTTTGCGATTACTGTGTCAATATCCTTCCCTTTGCCTCCCTTTGTCTGTGTCCCGATCGCAGAGTGCTCTTTCTAGTGATAAACGTTGCCCTTGATTCATATGCACACGTAATTTTTTGAGAAAGTTTTTGCTACTATCTGTGTCAAAGACCTTGTGAGGTCTAAGAAATATTTACTGAGAACAGTATATTGCTGTGTTTAATGTATTAATTATTAATAAAGATTAGTACTGCGTTTTCTTTGCGTTACACGTCATGTAACGCAAAGAAAATCTCAGCGATTCTTTGTACTAATTATAGAGAATCTTTTACAGAAAAAGTCAGCAGAAAAAATTTCTTTTATGCGAGTAATATGCTTATCCCTGTCACATATGGCTTTTTCCAATAATCTTTTCACTATAAATTTATGTTTTTGTGAATAAATTTTGTTCCCAGTTAACATCTTAATTCCTATGAAAGCAATGAGTGAAGTCATTAAGAATTTATATACCATTGATACCGTGTGATAATGGGGGCAATGCTCCCCTTTTGCTTGGTCAGTGAAACAGTTGCTTCGGACAACATTTGATGATGACCAAATGTTTTTCCGGTTAATATATATTACCCGCCATTTTAACATTTTTCCAGCTTTTTCTTTGTAACTCATAAATATGTCTGTGTAAAATGAAGAGTGCGAAATTTTCACTGCACAGCTGACCTAAAAAAATTAAAATTGTTTGCCACTAGGATTCTCCTTTACCTATTCAATGTGATAGGACACAATTGCTCACCTGAAGTAAATTTTTTTTTCTCGCTGAGCTCTTTGTTAATATGGTTTCGTAATATATAAATGCGTGTTTACAGGTCTTTCTTCCAGATACTTCCTGTTCTTTTAAGGATTTTTATTAGTTGAGAAAATACTTTTCTTTGTTATTAATTTTTCTTTGTTATTTTCCCAACTCAAAGCCTTAAAGAACAACAGTGTCTGGTAGAAGGGCCTATAAAGCATCATTATGATAATACAAGACCACATCAACCCAGAAGTGAGAATTATTATTATTTTTTTTTTCACACTAGCTGTGAGTTAACTTTATCTCATGTTTTCATAATGCCGTATTATAGGCCTTTCTTCCAGACTCTTCCTGTTGTTCTTTATGATTTTTTATGGCTCCTATTTGTAAAGCCATAAATACCAATCCCTTATTGTTCTAAAACACAGGGAAGTGATCTCTGTTTTTCTTTTCTACCTGAATAATTTTTTTTCATTTTATGGACTTTTTTTTTTTTTTTTTTTTTTTTTTTTTTTGAATAATGGTTATAGCGAAGCAGCGATGGCTCATCTCCTGTTATCATGCCTTTAAAATGACTCCTGGACTGTTATTGAAATCAAGATTTCAGCAAATGTACTGTAGACGAACCTTCATTTCTCTTGTCAGTTGTTTGGTGTCCAGCTTTTGCATATTTTTCTGTTACCACCTGCTTCTAATCAGACCTTATACTTTCTTTTGAGAAATTCAGCTCAGCCATTAGTTCTTATAGATCTGTTCATCTAGAATTCATACACAATTTGCGAATTTCGATCATTACAGACTGACCCTGTCTTCCGCTTCTAGCTTTTTCACATGTAATATAGGTCTCTGCAGGACTTACAATATCTGGATACCGGTCATTTTTTTCCGGTATTGAAATACCTGTATTGATACAAAAAATACTGGTTTTTCGGTACTAATTTAAATAAAATAATTGTTTTTAATTTAATCACATAAAGGTTATAAAATCGCCTTTATATGATTATGACGTCGTTATCTCTACTAGCAAATGTTCGACAAATCATCGATAGGACACCATGCAACATTGCAACCTGTCCACAATTCTCGGACAACTTCATGTCTGACCGTATTGTAACTCCCAAGTCCAGTTCCTCCACTACTGACTTTAGTTCAACTCCATTTACTGAGAAAAACGTTTGTTTTTGGAATACCGTATTAATACCGGTATCCCGTATTTTCATAAATTAAAAATACCGAAATACCCGTATTAAGATTTTGACCGGTATTGTAAGCCCTAGGTCCCTGTGATTTATTTTTATTGCCTAGATTAAAATTTAAAATAAAAGAGGACGTTTAATGAGTAACATCTTGGAGATTCAATAAAATTCGAATGAGGCACTGAAAGTGATAACAAAACGGGGGTCCATAATTTCTACTCGAAATAGCAGAATCGTTGAAGGTGTAACTGCCTCTCAATGACTATTGAAGAAGCACGCCATGGAATAACCAGTGTTCAAAACAATTCAGTTTTGTTTTTTTGCTTCCTAGATAGCACATTATTCAGAATAGGAACACTTCTCTTTCTCTTCAAGAAGAAAAATCCCCAGGATGTCTTCTACAAGAGAGATTTTGGACGTTGAGGAAGGAGGACAAAGAATAGAAGCGAACGTTTGCCTGAAAATTTTAGGCCTAATGGCCCAACTGCAGTCTTGGAAACAGGGGAGTCGCCCCACCCCTCCCTTTTTCTCTGCATAACGCTCTCATAAAATCTGCATATTATAAAAAAATAATGTTACATTCCTCCAGACGAAGTGGAATGTTAATCTTTGATAGTTTGAACCGGGTGAAATTTTCCGAGTATTTTTCCAATAAAGTTTAATGTAATCGTAATTCTTGAATCTAGATTTCAATTTTCAGCGGTATAAACCGCTGAAAATTTAAATCTATTACAGTTTATACTAGCAATATTCAAATATAAACAAATATATCTAGTTACATTTATTTTAGATAATAACTCCTCGTGGCCTCCTGAAACTCTTTCCTTTAAATATAATACAGATAAAGAGTGTGCTTTTCGTCACACTTAATATCATTATGCAGAATTAATTGCCTAGGTTGTGAGATGCAAAATTATAACTTGTATGCATGAAATATATGAGGGCTGTTCAAAAAGTAGAGACTGAATCCGAGAAAACGAACGCATTGTGCTTTCACTGCTTGTAGGCTAATTTTCTTCTAAGTATATTTTTTCAGAACAAACATTCGACCTTTCTGTCGGTGCTGGAAAGACTTCCCAAATTCGATTTTCGGACTCGCCCAGAGCGCCTTCGCATGTTAATTAAATTTTTCTACATTTTCGATTTAAGTCACATGGAGGCTGTCTTACTTGTGGAATGGAGTTTTAACTAAAAACTTCACAAACCGGTCAGAGAGGGCAGGTGCATATGGCTGTGAGATACCACATTCCTAAATTGTTTATCAAACTGGATTAATATTCGAATCTCGTTGAAGGGCATCCAGTGTGCTTGTTACTTTCGACCGACATCTGCCCACTTTAAAACTGGAACCGTTCAAGAATTTGTATACGGATCATTGTTGCATCCCCAAATGCTACTTGCATAAATTGCAGTTTCAATCGTTGTCTTTTCGATTTTCATGCAAAAATTTAATGCATACGCGGTTCTATACTCCGGGACGTGGTTAAATGCGATGCACTGATTGAAATGCTGAGCACGAACGAATGAAACAGAGATTAGTTGTAAAAACTTCTGGGTATGCAATAACATGTCAGGTGCTGCTCACTGAACTGACATTCCCGAGCCCGTGCGATCTAAGGTGCATTCAGTCTTTATACTTTTTGCTTAGCGCCCAAATATCCATTTATTTTAATTTCAAATTGCGCAGAATAATGTAAAGTGATAATACGAAATGGTATTTGAAAAGTTTCTAGCCTTATAAAAAAGAAAGAAAGAAAGAATAAAACAATTTGGAAATGACATCTTTTATTCAGAAAATCATCCATAAGGGCTGTGCTTGATATAGCGTTTCCTCAAGTTCTCTAGACGTTATATAAATAGAGCCTTGGTCCTCCAACTAATTGACTGCATCAATAACATTATTTATTTGAAAGTGTCCCCCGTTAAATTGTTTTCAGTGCTAGAAATGGGTAGCAAATCGGAGGGGGAATATGGTGGATTTGACAGAGGTGGCAGATTCGGTAGGGGTCGGTAGAAATTCACAACCACTTCTTGATGGTGTTGCATCGTGAAAATAAATGGACTCATCATGGCAGTCCGTTCAAAAAAAAAACATTACTGTACGGCTCTCTTCTTCTGAGGAGTTATTGGTGTCAGGGAACAAGGCTTAAACAAATACCTAAAAATTATGTAAGATATTCTTTAAGATTTAGATTACATAAATGTCTGTAATTTAATATTATCGTGTTTATTTTTTCAAATAATGAAATAAACTGTTTGGGTAGGCCAGAAACTTTTTAAACACCCCTCCTTGTTTCATGCTCTAAATAACGAAATATTTTAATACCTGTAATGTTGTCACACAGAATCCTAGAGGTGATGATACGGCCGAAAGGATTAAACAAGTTCTCGAGATCTTGTTGGGTCATTGATTTTGGTAACCCACTGACATAAAGATTAGCTCCCTTGATGGCTTCACTGCTTGGCCTGGCATAGGAAACCTGAATGAACAAAGATAAAATTTAAAATTCTCTCAAAAATGATTTTCTTTATACTACTGTTTCCATTTATTTTATTTATAATTTTTTGTTTCTCATACGGTCATAAGGAATCTGTTAATTTTCCCCACAATTTGGTTTCAGAATTATTTCCAGCAGAAAATTTTGTATTTAATGGCATATGTGTTTTGTTGTAGGGTTTTCAGGCGCATCAGCAACTTGGACCATATTGTGCCATTGCACATAATGTCTGAACACACTTGTACAGACATTATGTGCAATGTCTGTTCACGGGCAGAATTGCATGTTTTACGGTTGAAAATGTGGAAATAGTTCAAGGGGGAGGGAACCTACTCCCTCCGCCTGCAGCCTCGGTTGAAGAGAACTTTAGAAGTTCCTCTAATCATAGATGGGAATCGAATCCAGACCTCTCAAAAAGAGTGATAAGTGGCAAAACCACTATACTGTCACGGAGGATTATATATTTGTGAATGGAATGCAAAAATAAAATATTGAACATATACGTGGGGAGGTTTAAAAGTTTAACTTCCCATAGAAGGAATGCTGGAAAGTTGTAAAAACCTATTTAATTTTAAGTTAACTTAAAGGAACTTAAAATTAAGTTAATTTAATTTTAAGTTCCTTTAAGTTAACACATCTTCTGGCACGATCTACTAGATTTCCTAACCCGCTCAGATGAAATTTAAAAGGTTTTGATGACTCGAAGAAGTTGCTGACTGCATCCATTGCAGCATTGTCACTGTCGAATTTCTGGCCTTTCAAGTCCTTTTAAGATTTCGAAATAGAAAATAGTACATAGTGTTTGGGGAGAGGGCACCACCGGTGGTTTCCCAGAACTGCGCCATAAGTACTCTTGTGAAGTATACATTACTCAGTAAAAGCCAGACAAAAGTATTGTGCGTTGTATATGAGAAGCATTATGTTGGGTTCCGTTGTTGTGGTCTGGCTTTTAGCCGAGGACCCTTAATGGGACCCCATATTGCCCGTACACGCCACTAGGAGGTAAGCCAGGCTGCCCATTATTTTCTGGCAGGTACTGCCACCTAATTGCCTGAGCATTCAGTGATAGGACCTATAAAAAAAAAACACAGATAGATTTGGGAATATGAAAGTCAAGTGGGAGGGAAATAGTAAGAAATATTGAGACGTAGATGAAGGCGTCCTTAAAATTATTCGGTGGAGTAAACGCCACTAGACGAGTGGGGGGAAGGGAATGGGAGTCAAAAGATACCAGATAGGAGTTTGGTATTGATCGCCACTTGGCACACAAATGACGGTCAAGAGGCAAGGTCCTTTTCTGTGGTTTAGCCATGTCCAAGTAACTTTCACAATTGAAGATTTCACAATATTGAAAAGGCCACAATTGAAGATGTGCAGAAACATGGTTCGGAAACCATGTTTCTGTGTAAATCTCTGTGGTATAGTCATATCCGGGTATTTGTCATGGTTGAGCCGTAAGGTTCTTATCTGTGGTTTAGTCACGTCCAAGTAACAGTTTCAATTTGAAGATGTGGAAGTCACGATTGGGAGACCAAGTCCCATCAGTGGTTTTGTCAGTCATGTCCAGGTATTTGTCGCAATTGAAGGTTCTCAGTATGTGTCTTGCTTACGGGTTTTAATCACATCAAGATTGTTTAAACTCATCCAGGTGTTTTTCACAATTGGTAGGTCTCAATATCAGAAGTTTGGTGTATATTATTCACTATTCAGTGATTAACTCATCGGCATGTATGTTCCTAGGATTTTTTTCTTCGTCTTGCAAAGAGCTCCTGGGCAAAATTTGCAAATGCCGTGTACTCTTCTTTATTATCCATGTATGATTGTATCTTATGTATGATTGTTCCCCTCGTACAGGTGACAATCATACATAAGATGGTGCCAATTTTCCAGCCCCCCCTCAATGATGTCCAGTGACGTTAGCTTGGCTTTAATGGATCAATGGCCAGTAAGTAGGTAAGTTGTCTACAAACCCCGGTGAGAACCATGGGGAAGGTCGGGGGAAGATCATTTTTACATTCGGCAAAAATTTATGGGTGATTTCACCTTTTGTAGAGTTAGACCACCTACTCTGCCATTCCTGCAGGTGGTTAAGTAGGCGTTGCTTCTTTTCCTTACATCCATTAGCCAGGTTGGTTGTGTGGTTGAGGATGGTATGTGAAACTCCTTTTGAAAGCTGGTATAGCAATTCCCCTTCGTACCAACTCCAAATCAAGGGGCAGAGCACCTGCCAGAAACTGGAGAGCATGGGTGCCGACCGTACAGCAGGCGGGAGTAATAACAAGCAGAATGGACCGCTGAATGGTATCCAGTATTTTCCTGTTGGAGGCCATCACTGTTTTGGTGAACCAGATTCCTGAGACATAAGTAACGATCGGTATAAACATAGCCTTATAGAATGATGAGAGGGTTCGTCGTTTGGCCCCAGTCCCGGCATGGGAACCTAGCAACAAGAGCAGCATAGTTCCGGATTTTGGTTCGGAGGTATTTCAGATGTGGCTGGAATGAGAGCTTAGTATCAAGCATTACTCCAAGGTACTTCATTTGCGTTGACAGTTTAATGGTCTTTCCATCTATTTTAATTTGGGGTGGTGTGCCAATATTTAGTTTGCCTTTCAAGAGTATGAAAATAGTCCATTGGAACCCCGCCGACACATTTGTGAATCCGGAAACAAAGTTGTTACAGCGTCTGTTCGCGTTGTTACAGAATCCGCCTTACTAAATGGACGTAATCCATTGGAGCCAAGTCCATTTAGTAGGGTGGGTGCTGTAACAGCGCGAACCGACAAGTCACGCAGTGTTGCCGGAGTCACATATGCGTCGCCGGTGCATTGTCTTGACGTAAGATGACTCCTTTGGCCAATTTCCCGCGCCTCTTGAGCTTGAATTTCTCGCGAAAATGTCTCAATAGTATTAAAATAATACTCGGTATTGATAACAGAAACCCAGGAAATCAACCATAATCACTTCGGCATTCTAGAAGCTGATGCCATAACTTTATCAGCTGACTTCTGCACTCGAAACTTTTTAGGAGCGGAAAAGAGGGATGCTTTCACTGTTTCGATTGTTATTTTTGTTTCAGGGTCGAAGTGATGCACCCACGTTTCATTCATAATGACATACCACCCCTAAAACTGAGCTTCATTAGCTTCAAAATGCTGCACAATCTCATGACAACACCTCGCTCTTTCCCGTTTTTGATCTGCATTCAGTGCTTTGGGAACTCAAAAAAAAAAAAAAAAAAAAAAAAAAAAAACCCCTTCAAGAAACCTTCGAAAAAGGTTTTCAGTGTGCTTCAATGTTATTTTGAGATCTTGCTTGATGAGATAATGAATGGCATTCACATTTGCAGATGCCGATACGGTGACAGGTTAAAGATGGACCCCACTGTGGGGTCCATCTTTAACAATATTTCGTCCACACTTAAATTCTGTAAGCCAGTTTTTGACCATGGCGTATGAAGGACAAGATTCCTCTAACATATGATCTACGTCTTCATGAATTTCTTTTGGGGACATTTCTTTTTAACGAAGGTACTCAATGACTGAACGGTGCTTGATTTTCTCAACAGTCGCCACGTCTTCATCTTCTATACTTCAACGCCCCTGGGGCCGTTAGACATCGAACAATTCACTTTAACTTCAACATCTTCTCTGTAAAGGAGAAGACTATAGTTGCAAACCTGAAAATTTTATCGTTTTTCATGAAAACCGTTGCGATTTATATTGGTCTAAAACTTTTCACCCCCCCCTGGTATGGGGAGTTCTTTATTTTTTAAGTCATTGAGTATCAGCATATTGTGTCTGCAAATTGCGTGTATTTACTTAGTGTTTTTTTTTATATACCAGGAATTAAAAATACTTCCGATTTTCCCCAAAAAATTTCAGGATGAAAAATGGCGACGATTTTCTGGAAAAAAAGCCATCCCCCACCACTGAGACTTTAGTTTGTGAAGGTGGGCCCGAGCCACACTATACGATCTCGCCGTGTATAGGTTGTACCCAGCAAGACCGATCAGTGAAGTGGTGAACGTTTGCGTAGTTTGGTGTGGGACCAATTCTGCTCAAGGTGCGAAAAAGAATTCCAGTTCAAGTTCCTTCCATTTAAATTTTGTGTTTATGCTCAGGGACGACCACACGGTCAGAGGAGTTCACAAGGTAGAGAGAATACAAGAAAGAGCACCGTATTCAGCAGTCACGGGCTTGAACCCGGGTCATTCAAGGCACGTGTGCTTATGCACCCGGGCGCCTGACCACTCGGCTACGGCGTCGGCCCTCGTGATATTGAAGGATATCGATCGTAGCCACTGTAATATCATTGAATGCATACATGCAATAAGCATCTACTTAGAGTTTATACGTCAGAAAAACAATTCGCAAAGTATAATTTATGATATAATATTGAATAATTATTTTATAATCCGACGGGCCATCTTAAAATTGAAATGTTTAATATCAGCAGCTTTCGTTTCGAAGCAGTAAGAAGTTTAAATTTCTGCTGTTTCTCATCAGTAATTCATTTACAAGTTCGCATATAAGCATGTCACAGTTTGTGAAGAGCTGTCTTAAATTATTATTTAATGAAATTTAGTTTTGGGAATAAAACTGACTTAGGCAATGAATTATAAACCTTTTTCGCGCCATATCATTTCCATTTCGACCTCTGGCCGAAAGAATACAAAACTTTAGGATCTCTAGTAAAACTGGGTGGCCAGATTTTTAGGGATGAAAATCTTGACAAAGTGAATTCTGTTATTTGACCATGAGGTGCAAGTATGAATCTCTAAATTGAGCTTATTCTGTAGTCAGTTTGTGTGTTTTATTGTACGAAAAACCGTGCCATCCTCACCTTAGACATAATAACTCGGCCATGGTGTGGAAAAAGTCCAAAAAAAATATTCTTCCCCATTTTGACGGAATTCTAACCAATGCCTTTTCCAAAAGGTGTGAAGGACAGTGAACGTGGCGATTATGTACATTCCATCCTTTTGCCAAGATAATTTCTTAGTTCTGGTTTATTCTAATGAAGCAGTTTCTACTGTTCACTCTATTGAACTCTGTGAACTGGAATCGGATGTAGGCCAAACAAAAACTTTCCATATCGGTAGCTCAATTGGTGACTGTTCTAGAAAAGGAATGGTGGACTATACCGGCTGAGTTAGTTGGGGGAAGCCTACCGTGGGCGATGAGCTATTAGCAACCGAAGTGAGACCGATGTATTATTGGAGCGAGTGAAAGTGACCTCACAGTGAAAACGACGTGCTTCCGGTTATTTTTGGAAATTAGTGTAACTTTCCTTTTTCCCAGTTCAGTATCCAACTTTGATTTATCTTTCCAGTTACTTTTTTCCAAAGCTCAAATCTCATTCGTCATTCATATGCTATTAATGTCCACCTGTAATTAAAGGTAATTTTAATTTCTGTGGTGTTTAATGAATTCTTCACTGAAAACTACGAAAATGAATAAAACGGACCAGTATTGATCGTGATCTGTAACAACTTGATGTTAAAGTTGGTACAAATCACAGTGCGAAGAAAAATGTGTATTTTTGGTTAAAAAATAAATGCTTTTAATTTTTCTTTTTGTGTGAATTAGAAAACTGTTTGCAGTACGTAGTTCATATTCACAGAGGTGAAATAATTATGCCTATGTTACTAATGGACAAAATAACATCAGTTAATGGCAGTTTCTTTTAAAAAAGATTTATGGGTGAATCATGAGGCTTTTTTTTTTTTTCCCACCTGCATCCAAAGATGTTTCTATTGGGTTCACGCCAGTGAATTACCAGGCCAAGATAAAGCTTTAACGTATTTTTTAACGACAAAAAGTTCTTAACACTCTTTTCTCGGTGAAACGGGGCAAAGTCATCTTGAAAAATTAATTTTCCGTTGTCGAAGAGGCCTCTCGCTGAGGGTATCGTTTGATAAGAAAGAACATCTTTGTACGTTGTGGTATTCACAATGTTGTCAAAGAACTGCAGTTTTTCCACACCGTTGGCCGAAGAATATACCCAACTATTAGTGTTGAGAAATTTAAAAGTCTTGATCGTACATGAAACATGCAGAGTTTCACTGCAACTGCTAAAAAAAAATCTGCAGCCACCCAGACTATTTTTTGGTTAATCACTAAACCAAACTTTCTACCACTTTTCTTTATTTTAATGCTGGCGTGTTTAGTACACGTAATTACCCGTGTTATTTAGTGAGCAGTAGCTTCTTAATTTATTTTTGTTTTTTCTTGCATCAAATCGAAGTCTTCGTTTAACCTTGAGACTGCAGGATGTGCCCGCTGGTAAGCGCGTCAAAAAAAAGAAAACACATCGTAAGACGAACCTCTTTTAACAGTAACGCTAAATACTAATTACTTTATTAATAAGAATACTTAATTATAATTTAACCACTGTGAAACGAAAGATTATTTTAGTAATAAATGGTTACAAATTCATAGTTTATGCAGCAATGCCCAACAGGATTAGGTTTTTGAGGAGACTCAAAAATCTAAGAGATTAGATTTGAGACAATAATGCTTCATCCTCAATCTTAGACTGCGTTCTGGTCCACATAGCACTGGTGGGTTTGTGCGGTAAGTTTTAGCCTCACATACCTTTCATGGTCGACACGGAGTTATTTAAGGGTATCGAGCGTGTTGTACGGGAACATCCTGTCGAGTAACTTTAGTCTGGTTCTAGCTAGTAAGCACGTTGAGTAGATACTTCATAATGCTCTATATAGGTTAGAGGACCTAGTGAGAATTTTAGCCATGGTACCTCCATCTTAATGGCGCTAAACTTTTTAGAACAAGAATGTTTTTCTTAATGAGTAAAATTTATGGGGGGGGGGGTTCATGCTATGGAAGTGTACTGAAGTCTTCTGATTTGGTGAGGTGGGCTTTTCCTAGTTAGCAATTTAACCAGAGAAGAGTCCAATATTTGACTTCTGAGGGATGCAGTTATCGAAGATACTTGCGTCCATGTCCAAAAATTTCAATGTAGTAATTAATGAATACAAATCCCTTATAAAAAGGTGAGCAGATCAGGTTCTATTATCCGAATTTTTTTTTCTGTTTAACTGTGTGTAGTATCGACCTAGGATAATCGAGGTCCCGCTGTATAATTGTTTCATTGCCGTTTTATTGGAGTGTACTGGAGTTTACAAAAAGTTTGCAGTTGCGCTTATTTTATGGTTTCTGTATTCTAAACAACTGTTGAAGTCGGCTATCGGTCTTCACAGAGAGCCACAAACACAGCGCTGAAGCGGGACTCACTTTTCCGCAGGAAAGTGATGTTCCTAAGATATTGAATTGTCAAAGGACTGAGTCGTATTTTAAAAGTAGCGTGTATTCTTGTGACTTTTACATACAAGTATTATCTGAGAATACATATGAAAAGCAAAAAAGTGTGAATTCATCCAATATAACAACTGAGTAGAGAAGATATTTATAGTTGCGTAACGGTTTGTGAAAGGAATCTTAAGTACTGCGCCTCGTACATGTGATTACGTTTGTTGGTATGTGTTTTAATATTTTATTTGTTATATATTTTTTTATAATTAAATCACACAAAATAAGAAAGTCCCTGTTTGTATGAGCAGTAAAAGGCAAAAGCAATATGTATATATAAAATAATAATACAATAAATAGTATTAGTAAAGTCAAGTAATACAAGGAAGCGGACCTTTTCTGCATCAGCCAAAAAAAGGTAAAATAAAAATAATATAAAATAAAATAATAACACAACAGAATATTCGTACTGTTCTCATTCCCACAAGGTAGGCGCAATATGGCCTAAGTAGCCCTTGCGCCAGAAAATCCCACAACAATAACCCCAAATTGAAGCAGTTCTGCTTTTAGTTGTGCCTGCTATTCAGTGCCGGTTATTCCACCTGCCCATAGGTGAACTTCACAAGATCCAGTCTTCTGTTATTTCCTACGATTTTATGTATGTGTCCTCTTTCTCGTCCCACCTGCAAGGGAGAACGCAATATATATACCTCTATGTGATAACTCCTTTCTTCAGTGGAGAAAATACTCCCTATCAAATCAAAATCTTAGACAGTTACATGATGCTCATGCATTAGTCAATACTCGGTCTTCATGTATACACAGACTGCTCAAAAACTGACATCCGTAGTAGCTGCAGTGGTCCTTCCTACATCCACTGTCTTTGTCTAGTTACCAATTGAATGCAGTGTTTTTACACCTGAACTGTATGCAATAAAAATGGCCTTGAATCTCCTTAACGACCTATTAAATACCCAGGTCGTAATATATACAGACTCTTTAAGCGCAGTGACTTAGAATAAACTACAACATTCCCATTCACTTCTTAAACAAATCAGATCACAGTTATGTAACCTCGATGAAAAGAAGCTGACTGTCAAATTCTGCTGGATACCCAACCTTGTCGGAATTCCAGGAAATGAGCGTGCAGATGAAGCTGCTAAGCGCCCTGCTTACTTTGACTCCATCTCATTTTCTTACTCTGATTTCAAACCAATCATACAACGGATATGTACTGAGATGTGGTCTGAAATGCGGCGTACCCAGACAGGAAACAACTTCTTGAGATAAAACAGAATCCACAGTTGTGGAGATCTAGTTTCAGACTAAACAGGCACGAAGAGGTCGTGCTTGCAAGAGCACGAATTGGCCATACACATCTAACGCACCTCTTTTTACTGGTAGGAGAAGATCCTCCACTTTGCTTACACTGTAGCTCCCTACTTACCGTTAAGCACATCCTGATTGAATGTGCACATTACCATTCAGTTAGAATTACATGTTTCAAATCACAGCTTAATTTACAAAAACCTCTACAACTCTCCCATATACTTGGAGATGATAGCAATTTCTCAGAACGTTTTACTTACCTGAAAATGATTAACGTCTACATAGTGTGCATAGTGCATAGTGTTAGGGTCAGGCGCCACCTGTGATTTCTCACATCTGCGCCATATGTACACTGTGAAGAATACAGAACTACTGTAAATGCCAGAAAAGTGTTGTCTGTTGTATATGACATATTGCGTTAGGTTCTGTTGGGTGTCCTGGCATTTGGCCGCAGGGCCCCTGGTGGGACCTCACGTTGCCCGCACACACCGCTAGGAGGTAGCCAGGCTGCCCATTATTCTCTGGCTAGTCTCCGCCAGGGTCGCCTGAGCGTCCTGGACGAAGACCAAGTTAAAAAAAAAAAAAAAAAAAAAGAGAGAAAGAGAAGAGAAGAGAAGGCCTGGGGAACAAGAGGAAGGGGGGGTCTGAATGTGAGGAACAAGCTAAAGTGGACAGATAGAGAAGGCAGTCCACCCGAGTAAGGAGAAATAGGGGATGGGTAGAGGGATCAAAAGTCACAGGGGCAGGCGCCACTGTGCGAGTGCCAAAGGCCAAGCACTCTCTGGGAGTCAGCTTTTCAAGTAGTGCCAACCATGATGATGCCAGCATAGTATTTTAATCTTCAGTCTTACTCTTTTATCAGTCGGGAAAATGCTATCCGACCCCAGTTTGTGTTTGTACATGAGGGTCGTTGTTCTGAGCAGCTCTAAGTTCAGCAAACTTTGCCCGTCTGATGGTAAAGACAGCTTGTGCGTAACTCGTTAAGGCTTTGTATGTTGTTTCATTCTGAAGCAGGTATGTTTCATGGTTACGAGGGTTCTCCTGGATTTCAGTAAAAAATTTGAGCCTACAATCATCGTAAGCAGGGCACTCATACATGAGATGCCCCCATGACTCCTCTTCGCCACAGTGGCAGAATGGATTGCTTTCAATTCCCATTGCTGTCAATTTTTGTTGAAAGGGCCCATGTCCTGTGATCAGGAATGTAACTTGCAGTCCAGGTGAAAACCAGGAAGGAGACTTCGGGAAAGTCATGTCAATGGATGGGAGGAATCTTCTGGTAATTTCTCCTTTGGGCGTGGTTTCCCATGAATGCTGCCAAATTCCTTGAAGGTGTGTGAAGATACGTTTTCTTTCTTGTTTCAGGTCATTGGTAAGCTGCAGTTGAAGATTTAACAACTGTGTCGGAATTCCCTTCTTTAATCGATGGTAAAGTCCCCTTTTAATCACCTCAAGATAGAGTGGCAAGCATCCAGTAATAACCTGTAGGGCAGGGGTGCTGACAGTGCGACATGCCCTGCAGATAGATAACATCATGAATCTTTGTATTGAGTCAAGTTTACGCTTGTTCTTTTCCAGGATAGCCTTTGTACACCAAACTGAGGCTCCATAACACACAATTGGGAGAAACGCCACTTTATAGATGAGAGACAAAGCTTTATGCTTCAAACCCCAGTCCGCTCTGCTGACTCTTCTTATCATAGCCGTATACTTTCGGATTTTTGTGGATAAGTACTTCAGATGAGAGTGAAAGGTAAGACCGGTGTCAATGTAGATTCCCAGGTATTTGACTTCTGTGTAGAGACGTATAGGGATGTTATTTAACTTCATTGTTGGAGGCCTGCGTATTTGTAGCTTTCCTTTGAGGAGAATCGATTTTGTTTTCTCACCAGAAATTGAGAGGTTGTGGAGTGCTGCCCAGTTTTGGAGCTTTTCTAGAGCTGTATTTGCTTTTGCTTCCAGTGCCGCTCTTGTGTCACCTTGCACCACCAGAACAAGATCATCAGCGAAGGCTAAGGGTCTGGCTCCACCCAGGTCAAACCCCAGGAACTCGTCCAGAACAATGGACCAGAGGAATGGCCCAAGCACAGAGCCCTGGGGGCAACCCCGGTGAACGCATCTTGTCATAGTCTGGTATTTGTTTACAACTTGTAATTTTCTATTGCTGAGATAGGATTTTAGACTATTGTATAGGTTTTTGGACGTGTTTGCCTGCCGAAGCCTCCGAAGGACACTGGGCCACCACAGTCGATCGAAGGCACCAGCAAAGTCCACCATGATGGCTAGAGTATACTTTGAAGTTGTATGTGTGGCCTGGGTAATCAAGTTATGTAAAGCGTCTTCAGTGCTGGAGCCTGTCTTGAATCCAAACTGACATGGTGAGGTGAGTTGCTTATCGGTATAGCAGATGGAAAGGCGATACAGCAGAAGTCGTTCTAGAAGCTTGGCCAAAACGGAGATTAACGTCTACAGTCACTTTTAGACCTATTTCCTATAGCGTATACAGTCACTTCTAGACCAAAGTAACAGGCGCAATTTGGCCATAGTAGCCCTTGCGCCATTAAACCCCAGTCCAACAACAGAAAGGGAGAACACACGTTCCTCATTCATTTTACTCACCCCGTCAAAGCTTCATACACCTCAACAGATCTGTTCTTAATGTTAAAGCTCAAATTCAGTTAATTTGTGTACAATACTTCTGGAATTACTGTACAGGTCAAATTAAGCTTGGTACTTTATTGCTTTTGACAGCGGTATAGTGTGTTTAGGGTCTAACGGCACCAGGGACTTCCCCCCATCTCCGCGTAGCGTAGTATACATTGTGGTGTGATACAGAACACTGTAGAGGTCAGAGGTTTAAGTGTATGGATATTGTGGTGTGTAGTGTTTTGTACCGTTGTTCATCTGGTCTTTTAGCCGTTGGACAGCGGTAGTGAGATCTTAGATTTCTGGTATTTACAGACATAATATATACGATGCAGCTTGGCTTAAGTTGCTGGTGCTCCTAAAGCCCTACAACAGCAAAAATAACCTAGATTGTTGGTGGATTTTACTTGTATTACAATTCCTCTTCCGATACTTAGGCTAATGTGCGTTTTCAAAGCGCTCTTAGAGAGAATGAGTGCATTTCTTCCCCTAAAACGTAGAAATACAATAAAATGTAGAGATATAGTAGCAATTGAGTACATTGGATCAAGTTGGATAGCCCGGAACAGAAAACAGTGCAGTCTTTATACGTATGCGAAGGTAACAAAACAAAGTTGAAATGAATATCTTCTGTGATTAATAACACTGGCCAAACCGGGGAAAAAAATCGTACATCCGGAGCAGAAGTTGCAGATTATAAAGGAAATTGATCCGCTTATTCGAGAAATACCAAAATTATATCTTTATCACGTCTCCATTGAACTATACTGTAAACTGAAATTTTACTAACTTAATAAATGACACAGTATCATACAAAATTACAGTCTTGGTTTAAATTTTTTAATCAAACATAATGTACTATATACATTCTATTTCTTCAGAAATGTTTCCAAATGAAAGTTTTTCTTATAGTCCATTTTGCGTTCCCTCTTAGTAAATGAGACGTTTTCTTCCATCGTGGCAGTCTCCCAGCGACCCTAGTATCTCTTTTCTATCGCGGATAGCCTTGATGAAAGCATTCTCCTTGCTCATCGCTGAAATCTCCCACATTAAGGATAAAACTGAGATGGGAATGAAGAAACGAATTTTCAAAGACATTCTGCAGCCCATATCTTTATAACATTGCAGTAAAATTGACACCAGAGATTCATAACTATCTTCTTTCCTTCTTCGAAATAATGCATGCACAACTGCTTCAAACAATTGCCAAGCTGCTGATTCGATATCTCATAGGCATAGATTCAAATGCATCGTATTTGAGGCTCAATGAAAATTCCTTCTTTCAGTTTTGCCTCTGTTAAATTGGGAAACACTTCCTTCTTTATCCTTAATGTCTTACAATTCCTCATTAATCCAAGCTTTTTGTGTAACGGTGGAAGGAGAACCTTTTTTGGTTCACGCAGTGGAACATATTTTATATTATTCTCCCTGGTAAAAATTCCTTTCTTTTCCCGCTGCTATACAATGCAGTTTTTCTGTTATCCGACAAACGTAGAAAACAGCAGTATTTTGTGAAACCTCCCTGCTGACCAGTAAGTAATCCAATCACTTTAAAGTTCAACACAGAAATTTCAAGAAAAGTTATGGTACTTTTTTGGACTCTGGATCTCGGACATATTTTTGTAGGCGTCTTTCAAGCCAATAGTACGAAGTAGGGGAACTGATGGAATGTACTGTGCAGAATAAAACTAATTTTAAACTTAATTTTGGGACATCAGTAAATACAAGCATTCATTAGGATTGTGTTCAATACTCAGTTCGTTCAGAAGATTAATAATATCTTTATATAAGCACAAACCCCTTCAGTAATGAAAACACTTTGTGATGCTTTCGATACACTGTAATTTTTGTTCCTGCTTCAAGTAACTTACAGTAACCTCAAGTAACTGCAGTTGTAACCTAGAACCAAGGAATTCTGGTTGCTGTTTAGGTAAGTGTAAATCACGAACTAATCATTCAGCTCTTCTTGCTTAATAATTATGGTCATTGGGAAGGTGTCAAAGTTTACTGATAATTTAAAGGTGAGAAAGGTGGTAAAACGACAAACAATAGGCCACTTTTCTTTAGAATGACTTAGATCGATTGCACAAATGGTTTGAAAAATGGCGACTGAAGTTTAATGCTTCTAAATGTAAGGTTTTGCACCTAGGGAATAGAAATTCAGGAGTTACTTCAAAGAACTTGGGGGAGGAGCGGAGTTAAGTGGTTCAGGACGAAAGGGAGACTCGGGGACTTACGATTCAATCAGACATAATTTTTCTGTAGCGTGTACAAGAGGCTAAGGCACAATGTATCTTGTCTATGATATATAGGACCTTCACCAGTAGGAAAAATTGTCATTGTCCCTTTGTATAAGACAACGGGGAGACCACGTTTTATAAAGAGTTCAGAGAAGGGTAAGCAGGTTAGTGAGAGGTGCTAATTGATGCCCATATGAATAACGGCTTCATATGGACAAAGGAAGTGCGGCCTACAAAGCTTGGAAACTATAGATCTTAGGTGGCACATGATAGGAATGTACAAAGTCGTGAAGGGAATCAGTAAAATGGCCAAAGGTGGTATATTTTCACTGGAAGAAGAGCTAGGGGACAAAATCAAAAATATCTGGGGAGTAACAGAAGGCTGGATCTCATGAAGTTTATCTTCGATTAGCGTATCGCAGATCATTGGAATGAACTGCTTGCAAAAGTAATCGAAGAGGATAGTCTGGTAAAGTTCAAAGCGGCATCAAACAGGCACTTTTACTGCATTTTGGCAGATGCCGAAAAACTTCGCTTTCTTGCATTATTACTATAACTAAATAAATTAAATTGGACCCCGACACAACAGTCATATACTAGGAGGGCAATAGAGAAGATTATACATAACATGGTCTTAGATGGATGATGCATGCGTGTTTTCAAAATATACACTTTATATTAGTAAACTTATCAACACTTTTACAGTACGAATTTCACAGACTTGATAACTAGATGTCTATTAAACATAACATTTTAAACTTTGTACAAAAACATACAAAGCTAAGCATATAAGTCATTTTGCAATGCAATGGCTGTTTTAAAACTGTAAATTAGCATAGGATTTCTTCGAAAACCATTTTTCTGTAACCTTTATTTTCGCATATCCTCCGAAGATCCATATCATTGACAAATCTGAGTGCTGGGAACATGCTGCCCAAACAGCCCAGCTGATTAAGAGGGAACGTATCTGGCTCTCTGTTGGTCTGCAATTAATCTTACGTTGCTTGATAAGTCTGTGGATATCCGGAGCATAAAGTCTTCTCGTTATGTTTGGAGAGGATAATTATAAGTATCCATGGGGTTGATTCCACAAAGCGAGAGTAAGACTGTCTTGGAGATAGTGAGGGGAGTTTCCAACTATTAAATTAAGGTAATATCCAATATTCCAGCCCGATGTACGGTTTCGTAAAATGAAACTAGTCATTTTGTCACTAGTTTTATATTACAAAGTCCAACCAGTTCTTGTCAAGCAATGCGAAGAGTAGCAAGAGATTCATTTTTGCTCCCCTAAAATGATATCACAAGGAAAGGTTTCTCTCCCATACCAAGCCGAGGTCTCTCTGATAACACTCTGCGTGGTTTTCGATGTTTATAAACTAATAGCTGTTTTTAACTCAGTTTTTTACGTTGATTCCAGAAATGTTATCAGTTTTTTTTTTTTTTTTTTTTCACAGATCAATTAAGTTGATGTCATGAGTTATATTATTGACTGTATTAAGTTAGGCGTAAATGCTAGGAATTCGTGAACTAAATCTTCACATGTTGGCAACACTGCCTTCCTCCATTTGTTTCTTGACCTTGAGAGCTCCATGCTGTTATCACTGTGAGCCCAGTTTATTTTCGAGGTTATCGTGTCAGAGTTGCCCTAAAATGAACTTATTTTGTTATATTTATGGAAGTTTATTTCTTCAAGCAAAGACAAGATATTACAGAATTTGTAAAAAAAAAAAAAAAAAAGAAAAGAAAAGAAAAAAGTGTATTGTGCTTATTTTGGAGTGAAACTCGGTGACAAAGATAAACAATGAGCTCCACATAAACTTTGCCTAATCTGTATTGAAGCATTTGAGACTGTAGAAAAATGGTAAAGAGAATGCTATTGCCATTTGCAATTCCTTTGATTTGGCGGGAGCCTGAAAACCACTGTTAGTTTTGATGACTGTTATTTTTGCTTAGTTAATGTCGCATTGTCACTATTATGGGTATTATTGCATCAAGCAATCATGTAACCATTCACTGCCTGCAATAAAGATATTAATAATGTAGAGGGATACAGTTCAAAGAATAAGAAGGGCATTGTGTATCCCAATATTCTGTCTGCCACTGGACCAGTCCCATAAAGAGATAACCTGCCGATTCCATGTCCTCCATTTTGGAGAATCTAGCAGCAGACAGTGCTGAAAGTGACGCTTCTGAAGATGAAACAGAAGTCTACACGCCTGGCGACACTGAAGCCAGCCCTCAACTGTTTTTCTCATGGTGCAGACACAGAGAAAGAGAACTAGTCCCCTGCTTTTGTAAGAGACGATTCTATGGTTTTTGTAGTAGTATAAATTACTTGATGAACTGTTTAGGAATAATTTGAAATCCTACACAGTGGAGATTTTCGTTTGACTCGTCAAAGGTTCTCAAAGGTGTGTTGCTCCACAATGGAAATAAATATAAATCAATTCCAGTAGCTTACTCTGTGCATTTGAAAGAAACACGTGAGAACTTGAAGTCATTGACAAATATTAAGTATGAAGAGCGTGATTGGTTGGGGTATGCTGTGATAGGCACGTTACTTGGGCAGCAAATCTGGCTACACAAAAATTCCTTGCTTTTTATGTGAGTGATACAATCGGGCAAGGAGGAAACACTGGGATGTCAAGGTATGGCCAAAGAGGGGTAGGTTGTTGCCTGAATCAAAGAACACAGTTCATAACCCACCGGTAGACCCCAAACTTTGCACATTGAACTGGGTTTGATTAAACAGTTTGTTAAAGCTTTACCTCAGGAAGGTCCTTGCTTCGACTAATTTTGTACTAAATTCCCTTTGATCACCCAAGAGAAGCTAAAACAAGGTATTTTTGTTGAACCTCAAATTTGTAAATTGATGAGGGAACGATATGTTGAGGGAACTATGAATAAAATGGAAAAACAAGAATAGATTAGCTTCAGGTCTGTTGCTGAGAACTTCATAGGGAACAACAAGGCTCCAGACCACAAGAATATGGTTGAAAATAATTTGGCAAATTTCAAGAAGCTGAGCTGCGACAAGAATGTCAAGGTACATTTTTTACACTTCCATATAGACTACGTCCCAGAAAATCTAGGAAGTGTTAGCGAAGAAGAACAGGGTAAAGGGTTTCACCAGGACATTCTAGTCATGGAGATCAGGTACAAGGGGAGGTGGAAAGGTTAACCTGATGGCTGACTATTGCTCGATGTTGAAGAGGGACTGTAAAGTAGAAGGATCTGCAAGAAAATCAAAGAAACAAAAATTTGACCAATCGTAGATTTTTTTTTTTTTTTTATTATTATTTTAAAATGAAGTTAGTGTTCAGTGGACTTTTTACCATACTGCCCTTTTTAATAGTGTTTTCAACATGTATTTAAATATGAAATTCTGGTAAATGTAACATTTTATCCCCATTTCAGTGCACAAATTCTGCCAAAATTGATAAAAAAAAATGAAGGAAAATCAAATTTTTCCTTCGTGAATTTTGAAGAAACCTGACGGAATGGAAAAAACGGAAGTAATTTTTGAAATCAGCATTTGAAAATGATTCAGAAACATCCTTTTCTGAGAAAATAAAAGTGATATATTTTTGTCAAAATACAGAATAGTGTATTATACCTTCCGAATTAAGACGCCAATTTTATTAAACATAGGGATCCACCTCCTCCTTTTAGTGCCAAAATTTATTTCTATCCCGATAGATTATAAGAATCGTTCATATCCGAGATTTCATTGCATTATGGGAGACTGTGGGAGCTTCCTCAGGTGTGTTACAGGTAATAAAAATTACAAGCTCGTCTACATATGATAATGTTACCGCTGACGGCGAGAAGAGGTTCTAATCCTGCAACGAAAAGGGCAGCAGACGAATTCACTCATCTGAATATATTCCTACTAGCAGCCCAGGAAGTGTTGATGAGTGACAATGACAGCTCTCTTGTAAGATCTTTCTCAGCATCGTGAGAAGATGGCCTACTATTCTGAAGTAATTCTTTAATATTGTTAACAAAGCAGGCACGGAGATTCTATCAAATGAAGACTTTATATTAGGGAAATTTTATTAGTTGTGTTTTATTGTTATGGACTACTTCTATGCGGAAGTTTCAAGAAGATTGGTAACAGTAGACTTCCCAAGCATTACTAAGTTCAGATGTGTAGGGCTATCATGGAAGCACTGATGCTGATCAATTATCTGTGAAAGAATGGCTCTTTCAAATAGTTTAAGGAAGGAACACTCAATTGAGAGATCGGTCACAGTTTTTGGTCTTGCACTGTTCGGTATAGATTTCACAAGGTATTGTGTCAAATGACACAGTACCTGTATGGAGGCTGATTTTAATATTTCCTTAAATACTCAAAACAAGACAGCTATGAAAACACGTTTTTTTTTTTTTTTTGGTAAAGAATGATACCCTAAAAGACTGCAGATTTTTTCATTTCCTGTATGCCCGTTGCTTGCTGATGATGGCTGTCTTTGTCGGCTGAAATCCATGGTTTTGTCCATTTCATGATCCGAATCTTTTTTCTTTTTTGGGAGGGGGGGCTCTTTGAGGTGCTATGGCTCTGAGATGCACAACGAGGCTGTTGATAGCGTCATCAACTGGGAAAGAAGATAAGTATTCTCAATTTGTTGAAGCGAGAGAACTGTAGAGACACTCTAGCTGAAAATTTTCAAGCGTGAGAATGAAGTTGCTAATGACATCCTAATATCTAGGGATAGGCATGTTGAAATCGCCTGTGAGAACGGTAGGAATATTGGAGAAGACGTGACACGAAAACCTTATTTGAATTTCATTTCTATATTTCTACATGTGACTAGATGGTAAGAAAACGATGCAGATTTGGATATGAACCTTTCCACATTCAAAAGTGGAGGTTAGTCCCTCAAAGTGCTCAGAGTTACTTTTCCTCACTTGCCTAGGGTTATAATACGACCAACGCTAGGGAATCATCACACAATCACCACAACGCTTATCAGCGCGTCATTACTGCCGTGCATTATAATTTTCTGGTTGACATTCCAGATCTGTTGAAGTGGATGGTCCAACGAAATCTTTAACACAAGAATCCTAGTTATATTAATCATTACCACTTTTATCCTATGATTTTGGGGGATTTGGTATCTGCAGAGCTTCATTATGTTGAACACTCTTTAGTTCAGATGATATAATAGAATATTTGATGTTATGTTGCACTTGCTTTTTCTGGACATCACTGATATTTTCGTCATGAAGAAATAACAATCGTCAATATAGTTGTGTGGTTCTTGCTACACCATTGGAATAGCAAAAGGCATAGTTTTAATTTTTCCAGTGGGTCACATTCTCAAATTTGTAGTGCAGGTAATACAGCATATGTGTCATGTGGAACCAAAGTTTTATTCTGATCACCAATTTTACGACCGAAGAACAAAGAATATGCGCATTTTGTAATAATGTAGATTTTCTTCCTTGGGGTTTTTGTTTATAAACGTCCACACATGTAGGGGAAATTAAGATGATTAGAACATTTCCTTTGCTTCTGCTTAAACAATTTAACAACAAAATGCTAAGAAATAAGCAGTATGCAATATATACGCTGATGAAGTGGATGGTCCAACAAAGTTGTAATGCGAGTACGTGTACTCGCATTACAACTTTTTTTTTGCCCGTTACTGAAAGAGAGAGGTGGGAGAAAAACAGATAAGGTTGAACGTGCTATCCCTCCCCCAGTGTTACTGCCATATATGTAACCATTATTTGCAGGTAATACAACAGTGGCATATCTACTTCCCTAAAGTGTAGTAAGATATATAATACTGTACGTATTATGGATAAACATGAAAACCTGTATACTCGTATGTAGAAATTAAGAATTATTTCCGAAGTCTACCCATAAAAACTGATTGCAAACAGCTGATATATTAGGAGTTAGAAATCCTGTTGGCCGATGTAATTAACAGAAAGCAAAATTCATAGTTTTATATGAACGTATATATCTTAAACGAACCTGTCTGCATACAGACAGGGATACAGTTAAATAAGATACTTCAACCTGAGATCAATCATTCCTTTTTGGAAATAGCGTATATTCTATAGTAAATCTGGTTTTCGAGATAACGTGCTGCTTACAAATCAGAAGTATGCACAGCTATCATATACCTTCAACTGGAGCATGAGAGAGAGGGGGGGATTACAATGGAGGGAGTTTGGTGATTGTTTGTTTTCCTAACTCTCGTGGACAGT